>NC_134352.1:31198431-31845431 GCF_964195595.1 Calonectris borealis
CAAACACTATCAGAAGGAAGTCCTCAAATTGGATACATCTTCCTATTGATAGAAGCTTTGTATGACACCATGAAACCTGAACGTCCTGCAGATCTTCCAAAAGGGCTCCCAAAGGTACATGGTACTGTGTAGAAGTAATGCGCTATACATCTGTGATGATGAAAGATCAGGAAAATGTGAAGAAAAAATACTTTGAAACACATAACATCATTTGTCACTATTTTGAAAGATGATGTCTTTATCTTTCTAAAGCACTACTTAATATTTTCTTTACAAGACATTCTATACAGAACATTCATTCTTCTCCGTATAGATAAATTCATACCCATAAAAGCATATTTCTGTATGATTAATTTCTATGCAACAGTGACAGATAGCAAATTTCAAAATGTTTGGATGAAGAACAGCATAAAGATGTCATTACTGGTACTGAGCATTGCCAATAGAGGTAAATTGTATGTAATTTTATCATCTGTAGTTGTTCCAGCTAATGACTATGATAGAGTGGTGAGAGCACAGGGATGCTGAATGCCATGCTTTAAGACTTAAATCAATCTCACCGTAAGTGGTTAGGATGAACCTTGTGCTAGGCAGATTATCTGAGAGTGTCACAGTGCGAAGCCCCTGCACTTTTCTTCACAGCTTACAGCAGTGACAGCTGTTGCAATGAAAATCCAAGGCAAGCTGGACTATCTGTTGACAGTAAGCACAGAACTTTCTACTTTCCAGAGCCCTGACAGTGCACTGCAGCAGTCTCATATGACTGTTCCTCAGTTCTCAGCACAAAGCACTGAGAAAGCAGCCATCTGCCATACCTGTAACCGCATTTTCTGAGACCACTGTGTATGCAAATGGGACAAGAACACCATTTTCCCAGTCCTGCAACTGCACCATGATGCCTTCAATCTACTCACAGAGTGAAATATCATATCCACAGGTAAGCTGTGGGCATGGTAGGTATGTCATGCTGTCCACAAGCACGACAGGAAAAGGCACCAGGAACCCCTTTGGATTTCTCCTTAGACTTTTCCATCTGCACAGGGGGCATGGGTGGAGGGCTTACCTACGTAGCCTTCTGGAAAGACCAACCTCTTCCCTTCTGTCATTCAAACCATTCACTAGATCCCTTTCTGATAACAAGGCAGGAGGCTTAAGGAATTGCTCTGGGATGCTGCATGGGCTCTTAATTCCTGCCCCTCACCATTTTATCATGGTTGAAATGATATGCTAAACTCAGCTTGAAGATGCGAGTGTTGAGCTTTGATTCCTACAAATATCAGGGTTCCACTGATTTTTCTATTTGCAAACATAAAAAGATATACACTTATAATGGATCATTTCTAGGTGTAAGCAAGTAGTTTTCATATGTTTACAGGCAGTCCATAGACTTGTTGCACCTCCATTTGTATTGAATTGTTTTGGCATGCATCACTCAGTTAAAAATACTACCAAATATTCTTTTAGAAAAAAGCTATGAATATATGAAATGATTAGGATGGAATCCTCTAAAGCTGAAGTATATATAGGGAAGGGATGGTAAATAATTCTTGCACCTTCTCCTGCCATCGTGCATTGCATCACCTGTATGATTTTTGGTCTCCCCAGGTAGCTTGGGTTAAGCCAATTGTTGTGGTGTTGATAAAATGCTTGCATATCCCTCACTTCTTAGATATATGCTGGAGAAGTTTTGCAAGTTGAAGAAGAGACCTAGAAAGAATGGGCTGCAGTGAATACAGTACCAGTGTAATGTTTGGGGCTGACCCACTCCAAGGAAGGGGAGGTGCTCCTGGTGCTCTCACTCCTGCTGTTGACTGAAATCAGTCTGCTAATAACTGCAAAGTAAGGCAGAAACAGTGAATTTGCACCCAAAATAAGTGTGCTGGCCTCAGAAGTCAGAAAAGTGCACTTTTGTTTTATTAGGTGAATTGTAAGTACAAGGAAATGAGGGAAAGTAAACTGCAACATTCATTTTACTCTCCTGCCTCTATAAAGAGCTGTGAGCAAAGCTGGGATCTGAGTCCTTGCACTCTCACTGGCACAGGGGGGTGTCCGCTCTGACATCACGTAGGCACTGGGTGGAGGGGCCCTGAACTAATAGCCATGCATGGAGCCAGATGCCAGGCAGGGGCATTGGGACCCGTGTTAGAGGCATCATCCTTAACTTCTGTCGCCGGGTATTCAGTGTGGTTCCCGGGCACCTGCATGCTTACACCAGGCTGCCAGCAGCAGCAGAGGGACCGGAGAGGCTAAGTGCCCACAGAGGGACAGGAAGTCCTTCCAGGCAGCCTCAGCAGCGTCCATATAGCAGCAACAGAAAGGGAATGATGGCTATTCACAAGAGATGTGCAACCATAGGAAAGCTGGGTCAAGCAAATACATTTTGTATTTAGCTCTGTGCATGGTGGGGTTGATATCCAGCTCCCACTGCTTCTCTCGGCTGCTATCCCTGATCCTTGGAAGGAGTGCCTGCCCCTTTAGCAGAGGTTTTATTATACTTTGCAAGACACTGCCCCTCAGGGAGCTGGACCAACCTCATAGAGTCTTTTGACAATGAGGAAATAGACCTTGCACAGCACTCACTGGGGTGTTGGCGCATCAAGACAACAGCATCATTCTATTCACATACAGGTCAGTTTGGCCATGGGTAGTGTTTACACTCACTGCTTTTGCTGCACCCTTTAGCAAGGATCAGCCCACACAACCTTAAGGCTAGAGTTTTGCTGCAGCTGCCCCTTTCTAAGCAACTGCCCCTTCAGACTGAAACTTGCTTCCCCACTAGTTAGTCCTTGGGAAGAAGTAGAGTGCTACCTCCCTTTTGGGGGTGCTGCAAGGGTCAAGTGGGCGTTTGCATCTTTTCCTCCGTAGAAGGAGAGGAATTTGAGTGGTGCTGTGTGTTAAACCTGTGTGTGTCTGGACAGCACACTATTTATAATTAGAAGGAAGGGTGAATAAATGCCAGCTCCCCAGTCAATGACTCAGTCTGTGCAGAGAGATCCCATGCAAGAACTTTCCCCAGGTGTGTGAGGAATACTACGTTTGTTTAGCAGGAGCCTCTGCAATACATTGCAAGCCCTGGGGAGAGGATGCAATGCCAAGCAGAGAGACGGGTTTGTGGGCCTCTGGCTCCATCTTTCCATTTTAAATTCCTCAATTATGATGAGATCTTACTAAATGTATTTCACCCAAAAAAAAGGTGCCTCCAGTTTTTTCTTGAACAAAGCCTTTTCGTTTTTTAATAGCAGGTAGAGAGTGAGTTACCCAAAAGTTCTTTAAGGGCCTGAGTTCAAGAATGACTGCTTTCTGCATGTGGTGTCTCATTAACTGTAGGAGCACCACTTTGGCTGCCATCCTACCACCTCAAAACATTTTACAAAGACAAGAAATTGAATGAACTGGCAACTGTGCTTTACATTTCTGGGGAAAGTTTGGCTAGAATTGGCAATTCAGTGCACTTAGCTGAACTGGTTGAACTAATATAACTTATGCCATGGGTATATCGTGAGGCTGTAAAGATACACAAAACAAGACAAAGCACCAAGCTCCTCCCTGACCCGTCTGTCAGTGAAGATCAGCCAGTCAGCAGGGAGAATCTGTGGTTGGCAGATGATGTTCATTGGGTCTCTCAGCAGCTTGCAATATAAATATGTAAAGGGCACAACAAGCGGCAAAGATGTGGAGAGGCATGTGAAGTAACTAAAACCATTTAACAAAACAGTGTCAGTGTCAAGAGCAAGAGTCATAACCCCTATGCCTCACTCAACCGGACTGCCAAGTCCTATAAATCCTCGCACTGCTCACCAACTTTTCTTGTGCCTATCTGAATGCAGAAGCAGTATGAACTGCAATATATCTTTCAATTTAAAAGAATATCTTTACAGAAATCTCCTTGTAGAAATATGTGAAAGAGTTTTATTTTTACTTTCAAGTACCAACACCTAGTTAGAAACATGTTGTTTGCTTAATGCGTATGGTTTCTGCTACGTGCATTTTGTTTGGAGAGTTGTTGTTTATGTAGGAGCTGTTCCATGGCTAGTCTGCAGGCAACTACCTCCCAGTCAGGTGCAATCTGCTCGAGCAAGTTCTAGGACTTTTCTCTTTTACAATTTTCCTGAGAAATAAAACAAGTTGCCACAATCATTTAGATTCTCTTCAACACTGAATTTGACTTGAAATCAGAGAGACCTCCTTTTCAAGGAAAGCTGTTTCTGACTTAGGCTTACCATTCTGTCACTCTCTGCCGGTCTGACCCACCTATTCTTAAAATATGCAATCAGCTTTTTGAGGCAAACCACTTATATCACCATGAAAGCCTATTATTGCTGTGAAAATAGAGATGTGCCTGTTGTGACTGTTGATTGAAATGGCAAGATTTCATTTTCATAATTTATTAACATCTATTATTTAGATCACATTAGAGTTTTCTCTTTCAGTGCAAAAATTCTGCTGTTGATCAGACTCACAATTTCTGTTTGAAAATTAAAAATACTTTTATAGATGTGAGTGTTAGCATAGTGAACACACATGGCTGTACAGGACCTGTGCTCTCCCTGACCCTGAGGGACTCACCTTAGAGAGCATTCACCCAGTACTTTTCTTGGTCTCCTCATGCACTAAAGTTCTCTTGAAAACTGTATTTTCTCTGCACTTCAGAAGTGCAGTCTGAGTTTCTACACTTTCCAGGGCTGCGGAGGTAGCTTGCTATGACTGAATGGTTAGGAAACCAAGGGAGGGAAGTCCCTGACCTCCTCCTTCTGCCTGCCTTGCACTGAAGCACAGACTATATATTCCTTGAATGAAATCACTGATGGCTCTTACAAAGCCCTCCACTGTTTTGGATATAACACACAACAATCTGATTGAAAGGCTGGTGAAAGTTTAACATGATCACATGTTAAACTCTTAAAAAGAAGATCACAGAGGTGTTGGCAATGACAGATTTATTTTTTTTAAACACCTTTTTTATTTTTTTTCTCCTGTTTCCCAGCTGCTGTCTCTCATTGCAGTCTCCAGATACCGCTGTGTCTTTGGAGACCAGCTGGATGGATTCTCCTTTCAATAAACTGATCTCCAGCTGAAGTACACAAAATTGAAATCTCACAGCAAATATTTAGAAGCATTTTATCTTCCTCTGTGTCATTCATGGATTTGAAAATCTATGCTTATGATGGACTGTAGTAGTAGTCATTACAATCTGAATTAAAAAAACCCCTATAGTATTTGCTAATCTTCAAGTGCATGGACCATCTTATTGCATAGTTCAAATTCAGCACACCTGTATGTTTATGAACTGCAACCTCCACACAAAGGATTAATGCAGCCCTTCTCTATTTATAGTAGAAATTGCTGTGGGTATCTTTCTTTGCACCAGAAAAGCAGAACTTGAAATGCATATACATGACATTATACAGACAGAAAGGGAACAAAATAAAAAATGGATGACATTCACTGCTATTGCAAAATAATCCATAAACATTTTCTCCTGATAAAAGATTAGGCAGAAAACCTAGCAATTTGGACAAATCCGATGTAAAAATGCAAAACGATCTCCCCCTCCTATACATCAATACATGCTCAGAACTGGTATTGTACGTGTATTAAAAAAGATACGCAGTGGTGTCAGATCTTCCTGTTTTAAATCCCAGTGGCATTTTTACCAGCCACTTGAAAACTACAATTGTAGTACGGGATGTTCGACTTTTCTCTGATTCTGAAGGTTTGTTGTGGGTTTCACAGTTTCCGTTTTCCGTGATTCTGTAGTTTTGTTAAAGACCACCTAGAGCCATAAAACCCTCTAAAAGTGTTAGACTGCTCCTTTGCAGATGTAAAAAGACCCAGATACAGTAGGCTTGATTCTTAATTCATTTCCACAGCATTTAAATAGGAATAATTGCACTGACTTCCTTGGAATTCCTCCTGATTTGCACAGCTGTGAATGTGAGAAGGACCAGGCCCTGGTTTTTAATTACTATTTCAATTATCCATCCAATTTGCTCATGTAATCAATCATTTGAGATTGTCCTGGAGAGGCTTTGAGATGAAAGTCACAATGAAGATCAAAGGAAAAGGCATGCGCTTATCATAAAGCAGTGCCTTTAGATTGTGGTCTGCCGGCATTTAGAGTGCCATCTCCTGGACCTTCCTGATGCAGCATCCTCTCCAGGAAACCTGCCAGAAGAGATGCATGGGCTGATGAGAAACAGTATCTAAACATACTTCTGAGAGAGAAAACACATAGCATTTAAGGAGAAAACTCTGCTTGCTTCACTACCTGTCCACAAACACATCCCCTACACAGAAATCTCTGCTCTGCACCTGGGCCCAGGTGTAGCATGCTGTTGGTGGGGATCCATGACCCAGTACTGCCTGTCTGTTTGTGATGTGATGGATGGCCTCACCTGTTGGGGACAAAGCACTGGCTGCTCAAGGAGTTTGGATGGACTGTCAGTTACAGCAGGTATGGTGTGTCTGCAGGAAAGCGGATAGAGAGAAGGAGAGAGACAGTGACTTGGATGGGAGCAAAATCTAATATTTGACTTCTGCTTTCATTAAAGCAGAGAACAAGTGTCCTGAAGTTAGCTAATGCTGTCAAGTCTGAAGATTAGCCTTTGTCATCCTAGGTGTTTGTCCTTCTGTGACAAGGAGGAGAGACTGGTGCTGGGACTAAGAATCCCAAGTCTCTTGTGTTTTCTGTATCACTTATCTCTCTGGTACCTCTTCTGTAGATTCAATCTAATTCTTCATCTTTCATGATGTGCAGAGGCCAAGCCCTGATATTATAATCCAGCTAAAGCTGACTAGAAAAGACAATCCTACCTCTGCTGTCTTACACACAATACTCCATTTCTTGTACTGCTGGCAAGGGAGCTTGTTGCTTCTAGAAGAACAACATTTGCCTGCTATATTATTTTGTTCTGCGTGGTGTCTCTGAAAGTCCTGACTACAGTCCTGCTCAAGACCTAGCTGTTCTTCATTTTTTAAGTGTGCATATGCTCCTTCTTCCTTTGTGTAGGAGTGTTGCTATTAGGAATGTAGAAGCAAAGTACTGAAGGAAAGGCAACCCATCCCATGAAATCGGCTTTGCCTCAGATAGGGCAAATAGGTCACTGCCATGCACTTGTTTCTGCCTTGAAGGCAGAGATTCCTCCATCCACCACACCACCCCCTCTGCTCTCTCTGTAACCTTCAGAGGGTAACTCAATGAGAAGCGAATGCCCCTCTGCCAGTGGGTGCTGATTTCACTGCTTCCCAAATTATCTTTGCTCGGACTGTCCAAAGCAAATGGAGGCAAACTGCACATTCTCTTTGAAGGCTTGGAAGAGCCACACATTCAAAATGATAACAAATCTTGAGATGATTACCAAGCACATGACAAATTAGTTGCTAGATGACACATCCATTGCATTTGTGTTCTCCATCATGCAAAATCATCAGCAAAAATATACTTGAACTGCTAATGCAGAGTAACACCTTCCCTTTAGAAGGTGTTTCCTAGAAATTAAATGCAGCCAACTGATGAATCAGGTGCTACTTAACATGGCAATAGATAACATAATTTATGCAATAACAAGAATTCCTAAAGCAGGATCAGAGTTGTTATAGTACAGAAGTAGCCACACTTCTGTTATGTTCATTGTCAATTATGGTCATTGACTGCTTTTCTTAACTATCAGATGTACCTTGCTCTTTCCTAGATGCTTCCAAAACAGTAATTGAGTTCTTATTAGCAGTTTTCAGGAACGGTGGAAAACCAGTCTCTGAGCTCGCATGTCACTTCATTGACATGTAATCCAAATTTCTGAAATAGAAAGAGACGAAGCACTTACTTTCTTCCATTAATTATTTTCAGGCCAACTGGAAAACTGAATATTTGAACTGAGGTTTATAAGAAGGAATGGCACAGGGACAAAGCCCAGCATCTGCAATGCAGAAGAACACTGACTATTGAATAGGTATTTTCTATACCTTTTTTTGTGGTCCTTAAGGAGATGTTGTTGAGAAGTGGGTTAACGTAAATCTGAAGAAAGCAGTCTTTGGAGATGTCTCAGTACAGAAGTTGATGCTCAGAAACATAAAATTGCAACCCTTTGGTGACTTACATGAATCACTATCACTTGTCCTAAACAGGAGGTAGTTAATCTCAGTTTCAAACTCTGTAAGACAAAGCTGTACTTCGTGTGCACAAAGAACAACTACAGGGGGAAACAGACTGGAGAGCCTGCTGCAAACCATTTTCCTCCTACAGAAAAACCAAGCCCTTTGTCTAGAATGACAGAGTCTTTATGGGGACTTATTGTGCTGTAGCCACTCATTCTAAGCTATATTCGGCAATTCTCGTACAGGTATTGAACAACCTGAAAGGAATTGCCTAGATCTATCGCCTTGGAGAACAATGACAATGCAAGTTTAATATTAACATTTATCCAAAATGTAGGTTTTGTTAAAATAGTGCAATGAGTATCGTGCATAGTTTTCTAAAGAAATAATTACACAGAAAAAGCATAGAAAACAAAAATCTTCATACCAGTAAAGTTTGCAGAATGTCACTGGGACTCATATTTTCTACAGCATGAATGGAGGGCTTGCAACCCCCTGCAGATAGTGGAACAGGAAGACCCTACAAATGACATAAAAGCATAAGTCTTTTGCAAAGAGAAAGAGAAAAAGCTTTTCTTATCCATGGTGGATAGAACAAAAGTCACAGGTTTAATATTTCAGCAGGAAAACCTCTATTAGACACTAGAGAAAAGTTCTTATTAGGAGTTGATGTAGGGTCCTTGAGAACAGGTTGTACATAAATTTACATCCTCACTTTTGTCAGCATAAATGTAACTAGATTTGATCCTGACCTATTGCACAGGGTGATCTAGGTGACTATTCAGAGCCCATCCAGTCCTCTAGTTCTACGATATGAAAGGGCACTTGGTTATGGTTCAGCCCCAAGGAACTTCTGAGCTTCTTGACAATTGTTGCTGTGTTTGCTGCTCATGCCCAGCTCTCTCTAGGGTATAATGTTGTGATAAGTGATGGTGGTGTGAGGAAATGAAACACACCACCTTTTTTCACACGTTGTCTCATGACAGAAAGCATAAACCTGCCAGAGCTCTGTGGCACTGTGCTCCTGTGGTACTTTTTGTGCTACACTGCTCTTCCTTGTAGTAGCTGTAATTCTGCCTCAGCAGGATTTCCGTGGGATTGGCAAGGGGCAAGGCAGGCAGCATGTGGCATTGCGAAGCCCTGCAGTGAAGCAGTGGTGCTTAGAGAGGTGTCCGGATGAGCCTAATTGCACACTGCTAGCTGGTAGTGGCAGAGGTCCACAGAGCCTTTTCACATGCACAGCAAAACCAAACACCCTGAGGAGCTGTTGGTACAGTAGTTGAGTGTCAGATAGGTGCTGCAGCATGGTGAGAAATGGAGAGCCAGTAGCATGGTGTTGCAAGGGGCAAATAATTGGGTGTATGTGTGTAAGGATGTGTGTGTGAAAGACTGTAATTTGTCTTTTGAATGCTCAGGCAGAAGCCTGCGAGTTGCTAGCCACCACCAGGACAGACTGGTTGTGAATCTGGTAGCAGTTGGACTAAAGAAAAGAGGCACATTCCAAGTCGTCCAATGAACAGAGGGGTATCAGACAGGCCCACCAGTCAGGAGGTTTATCATACATTGTGCTCCTGCGGGTAGACTATTTGAATTGGGAAAACCAGGTGCTAGGGTCTCCAGAAAGGAGAGCTGCTGCCAAAAAGAAATGTTGCCAAAAAGACGTGGTCTTGGAAAGAAGATGGGGACTGGGAAAGGAGGAAGGTAAAGATCCTGGCTGGAGGAAAGATCCTGAAAGTGGCGGAGGATCCTGGAGATCAGGGAGGCAGTTGGAGACAAATGCAGGGAGATAACGGGGGACCTTGGCAGCTGATGCCCAAGTTGGGTAATTGCGAGCAGTGGTACAGCACAAACCAACAGGATTTTC
Organism: Calonectris borealis; assembly: GCF_964195595.1. Taxonomy (NCBI): domain Eukaryota; kingdom Metazoa; phylum Chordata; class Aves; order Procellariiformes; family Procellariidae; genus Calonectris; species Calonectris borealis. The sequence goes on from NC_134352.1 coordinate 31,208,390, forward strand.
TGCCCAAGCATCCTCGGCCAGCAGCAACCTCGCTGCAGGAAGGGAAGTTGAGACCTCACGAATGTAATGCAAGAAGACCAAGTAACGAGTGTGTGAGATATCAGGAAGGGTAAAAGCTCTAATCTCCGTGGTTTTTAAATAAACCCCAGCATCCAGACGCACTACAGGTTGTCATTCACTCTGTCTTGTCTGTGACACATGACACCACAGGAGACCCACTGCACCTTTGCTGAGGGCAATTCCCAGTTGCGGTAAAGGAGGCCTGAAGTTATGCACCATAGTTGAAGGCTTGACACTGGAGGAGGTGCCTTGCTGGTTGCCCACCGCTCCCCTGCAGTTTAGGCTTTGCAGTGACAAATTCCAGACCCCTCTTTTTTAAAGCTTCCTGGTGGAATACAAGTATCATCATGGAAGAAATTAAGGAGTGTTTTGTGTGCTTCCAGTGGTCTTGCTAACCTGAAGAAGTACAATCACAGGAGTATATTCCTATCTTATACAGGCAAGAACATGCTTTGCTTCTGTAAGTATTTTTGGACATTAACAGTGTAGTTCCCCGCACAGTAGGGAGATAACCATATATGCCTCAAAGTGCTTGAGGCACTCAGATGAAAGATAGTGAATAGCTACTTTTCTCTGCCCTGTGATTGGGAGTAAAGCAGTTTGCTGGTTGCTTTCCCTGCTTCACATCGTCTTTTGTTTGGCAGAATATGGCACGTGCTTGCTGCACTAAATGCCAGAAGGTAATTGAGATGGAAACTCAACAGGCATAATTGCTTTACAGTCTCATAAACACATTTGGTAAAGCTGGAGCATTATGGACTCTGAAAGGCTACCTACAAAGCAACAGATATTATCAGAAAACTGTACAGGATTTTGACTTTATGATTTGTATTATTTACAGTCTACCTAAAATGAGAGTTTTCGTGTCCCTCAAACCACTGCGTTTCATGGGAATGTGACATAAACTTTAACATAAACACAAGAGGGTGAGATTGGTGGTTTTAAGGGCTATACTCGTAGTCATTTCTTGACTGGGTTATGAGGCGAGGCGAGGTGAGGCGAGGCGAGGCGAGGAGGAGAGGAGAGGCGAGGAGAGGCGAGGCGAGGCGAGGCGAGGCGAGGCGAGGTGAGGCGAGGCGAGGCGAGGAGAGGAAAGGAGAGGAGAGGAGAGGAGAGGAGAGGAGAGGAAAGGAGAGGAGAGGAGAGGAGAGGAGAGGAGAGGAGAGGAGAGGAGAGGAGAGGAGAGGAGAGGAGAGGAGAGAGATGGATAGCAAGTTAATATAGTATGTGAAAGCTTAATGTTAATGTGTTTCTTATTAAATACAGGATGCCCATGTCTATATCTGATTGTATTGCATTGTAGTGACATGTAATCAACAGAGTGTCTCAGATGTACAGTAAGATCCCATACTCAGAAGCAATTACTAAGACTTCCTCATCAAAAATGAAAGACCAACATTAATGCTCTACTTTGAAACCAAATGTATTCTGAAGGGCTATTTGTTTATGTTTCCTAGCAGCCAAATGCCTCTTCAGATAGTAAGAATAATCTATCCACGCCTCTGGGAGAAATGTTAGACTAGGACAAGGTTGAGATACTAAAGTGAGAACAAAAGGGCCCCGCAGAAAAGAGAATCAAAGGCAGTATAACACTATCATCCACAATTTTCGAAGCAAGGACTGCTTTTTAGCCATAGGGGCAATAATAGCTCTATGGACAATAAGAACATAAAACAGGTAGCATCTACTAAATAGAAAATTGCATCTGTGCTTACCTGGCATGTCTCTGATGAGGGTAACACCACTTGCCTGCAGCACACCTGCCATTTAAAGGCAGTGCTGCCGAGGGTGCTTCTTACAGCACCCTGACTGGTAAAGAGCTTTGACATTTCTGCTCTGATACTCCTACATATTCATACAAAGCCTCTGTAGAGGACCTCATGTCTATGTCTCACTTGCTTCATGAAGTTAGCATTAGTGAAAATAGAAAGATCTAGTGTATGCGTTTGATGTCCTCAGAAATATTGGAATGGCCTGCCTCGCTTCCTCTGCCCTTAAAGTGCATCCTTTGGGAAGGGCTTTCTTAGAGGCAGCAAGGCACAGGAAGTTTTGCCACTTGCTGGTGCTGAATGCTTTGGTCTGCAGCACAAACACAGCTGCATGAGACAACACAGAAAGCATAACAGCTTTCCAGGCACAAAACTGCTTTCACTTTTTGCTTATGCAGCTGATTTTAGCAGAAGGCCCAGAAACAATCATTTTCATTTTTTTAAAATTTTGTATGTAAGACAGTTACCCTTTAAACACAGTGGAAGATTTCTGTGGAGCTGCTGCTGTGGGGCGGGGGGGGGCTGTACAGCCTATGATAAACATACAGAGTCCCAATCACTGTGTACTTGAAAAACCTTGATTATCCAAACCCCAGCTAAATGGAGCTCCCAGGCTGCTGAGGAAAAACACAAATTTTAAAAAGAAAAAAAAACCAAACCCTTTCCACTGCTGTTCCAAGACTGTCTGAGCTTTGTTTTGCAGTGTTTGCAGACTCAGCAGGCTCATTGTTCATCTGAGTCATGAGAATCTGAAATAAATTTTATATTCAGATAATTGAGGTTACATTGTATAACTGAACCAGTTATAGACCAAAGAAGGGGGAAAAGAGAAAATTCAGCGCCATAATGCTGGGACAAAATTCCTCACCTATTCACCTTTTATAGTCCTTCTTAAAAATGAAGCCACTTAGGAGCAGGGTGCAGAGAAGCACGAGTGACTATTATTTGTATACCTGTCTAAATATAGAATTGATACACCTTTCTCTTGAACATTTTATTTGGGGTTAACAGCATACTTTTGCTAAGAAACAAAAGAACCAGTTTCTCATGCAATGACCTTGTGCCAAATGCTCAGCTACAGCAAGGATCTGGTTCTAACAAACAAGTTAAATCACTTTAAGGTATGAACACAGCATACAAAATACAGCTCAGGTTCAAGTTTTTACAAGGCTCTTCCTTGCTGTCCATGTCACACACACACACAAAAAAAAAAACATCCAGAAGAGGACTTTCAAAGCTTCCAAATGGGTAAAAGACTGGCAAGAAAGGGAGACGTTTTCTGGAAGGAATACAGAGAGGACTTGCATTGTAGCAATCTCCTGGTACTATCAGGGAGAGGGGAGGGTGGCTGCTCTAGAATGGACCTGGCTGCAGATGGATGGTATTCCAAACAGTCAAGGCTCTTCAGACAGGCCTTGCTCTGAGGACACTCTCAGACCCACTCCTGCTCTTCTCTGCTATCACCGATCACACAGGCCATCCTGCTGACCTCAACAGTGCTTCCTGCAGGAGCTGAGGACGTGCAGGAGGAGGTACTGTCCTTCAGTGGCAGTGATGTTCTCTGTTTAAAAAAAACTGATGGGGAGAAATGCAGGTCTTCAGCCACCTTCAGTTCTTCCACCAGCACCAAAGGAAGCTGGTGTGGCCAAATGCCTCTTGAAACTGAAAGGAAATTAGTGAAAGTATCTGAAACTGTACAGCTTTGAAAGCTCTGCTGGCATTTTTTAGTGGCAGTGGCCACCTGGAACGGCATTGCTCACATGCGGGCTGATACCAGTATAACAGAACAGGGCTGTGTTTAGACATCATGTGTCCCACTTCACTTTGCAAGTGCAGTTCTATTTCTGTTGAAATGCCAGACTGACCTGAGCCAAACAACTTAGTACAGATGCTGTTCTTCAAGTGAGGGACATAGGGAATCCAGAGCTGTTGATCCTGAAGGCCACTTAGCAGCTGGTCACACTCATAAGGCAGTAATTGTGATGCAGCTGGTGGGTGACCAAGTTCTTCCCCATGCCATGTTAATGGCCAAAGAGACCCCAGAAGAAGGTTTCAGGAAGAAGAATATCTGCATCCCCAAGGTGGAGGGAGAAAGAATAAATAAGGGATATTTTTCAGCCTGAAATTATGTCCTGGATTTAGATTCACGGGAGCATAAGATTGAGAGAAGGAAGTGGAGACTGAAGGGGAATTTAATACCTTGCACAGAGACATAACTGCCTAATGCCGTTTGGGAGAATTTAAGCAAAAAAGAGATGTAAGCTACATTCCTTGTTTGCTAAGACTGTTGCCAAGGAGGTGGAAAATTTGAGGAAAATTTGAGGAAATACATTTCAGTGTCTGTAAGGGACAGAAAAGAGGTTGCCCTTCTGGACTTGCAGTGTGGTAAAAGAGGGTGACCAGATTGGGGTGTACAGTGCTGGGTGCACACCAGCGCTTGCACACTAGGGGTGTACACTGCTGGCTGGGTCTTTGCAAGGCCCTGTGCAAGCACAGGATCTGATAGACCCTGCTCCCTCCTAGCAACAGATGGGAAAAAAACACTGGCAAGAAAGTGGCTTCTGTCCAGAGAGGGACGAAACATTGATTGTGGCAGTCAGATTTGCAGACCAGCACTAAAATAACTTCAGAGCAAATGAGAGCTATGATGAGCCAGCACACTGTGCTGTTCTGTTTTTTGCAGGGCTCTGATTTACTGGTGCTTTCTGTGGACTAGAAATTTCATTTATGTCACTGCCAGCCTTCCCTTTGATACTCTATACTTTGAGGGCTGCAATATCCTGCAGCGGAACCTGCACTGGCATGCTGTTCCTTAAGCAATACATGCCTCCAGACACAGCTCTCGGCTGGTGGAGAGCAGTTCACCAGCCTCAGGCAAGGAGGGAGATCTGCTGCTGCCACACTTATACTGGCAGGAGGTGCAGCAGGTCTCAGCAGAGCCTCTGCAGACCAGATCCCACTTCTAGACTGGCACAGGCACATATGGCAATGAGAACACTGGGGTGAAAATCCCAGCCTTGCTGAAACCAGCTGGGTCCTGGGCATTATATGACCAGCATGCCCCCCCTCCCCATCATTCTTTGACTGTTCCAGCAAACTACTAAAGGCATATCTACTTGACCCTTTTTCAGAGACAAGTAGCAGCTCATGTCATCTCCCCAGGTGCTAAATTGCCCAGCTATTGCAAATGAAGTTCAGTCAAGCAGAACTCATTTCCCTCAGAAGACCTGTCAAAGAAGCTCTTCATCCCCAGGTCAAGTGCTCCAATTACCTCTCATTGCAAGCTCTGTGCAGGCAATACATATGTACTGAAGTCAGAAAAGAGTCACACCACCCTCTCACATCCTTCCCCCCACATTCACTGATGAGGGTCTTCATACACCCTCCTTGATTTCAGAGACACTGGGCAAAGACAGAGGAAACTACTAAGGGTTTGAGGCTCTCACCCTTGCAGTAGACACCAGATATAGCTTGTATCCCATCCCAATCCCAACCAAGCCAGTAAGGGTTTACATTTTGGACATTGCTCAAGGAAGGCACTCACTGGACCACTGAGAAGATTCTGGTTCTGTTTTCTTTAGTCCCTGCATCAGGTGATCCTCCTGAACCTTCACTTCTCCAGGCTAAACATCCCAGCTCTGACAGCCTCTCCTTATATGTTGGGTGCTCCAACACTTCAGTCATTTTGCCTCTCAGAGGACTCACTGCAGTTTGTCCATGTCTCTCTTCTATCAGGTAGCCAAACAATGGACACAGCACTCCAGATGTGTCTCACAAGAGGTGAGTAGAGAAGAACGATCACCTCCCGTGACCCGCTGACAGCACTATGCTTAATGAAGCTCAGGATGTCACTGACCACGTTTCCCGCAAGGGCACATTGTTGTCTAACATGAATCCACCAGCACCCCCAGATTCTCCTTTGCCAAGCCACTTTCCAGCCAGCCCCCAGTCTGTCCTAGTGCATGTGGTTATTCCTTCCCAGGTGCAAGACTTGGATCTTCCTCTTGCTGAGCTTTGTGTAGTTCCTGTCAGCCCATTTCTCTGATCTGTTGAGGTCCCTCTGAACAGCAGCACAGCTCTCTGGTGTACTAGCCACTCCTCCCAGTTTCTGATGTTTCAACCACCCCTCCCACTTCTTGCAGACAGTGTACTCTGTACCATTCTCTGTACCATTGTCCAGGTCATTAATGAACATGTTAAACCATATTGGCCTCAGTATCAATCCCTGGGGTCAGCCACTAGTGCCTAGCCTCCAGCTGGACTTTGAGTCGCTGATCACAATCCTCTGAGCCTGGCAGCTCAGCCAGTTTTCAGTCTACCTCACTGACCACTTACCTAGTCCATACTTCATCAGTTTGTCAATGAAGATATTATGGAAGACAGTGCAGAAAGCCTTGTCAAACTCAATAGAAACAATATCCCCTGCTTTGCCCTCATTAATGGTCTCCTTTTTAATCACAGAAGGCTATGAAGTGGGTGAGATATGATTTCACCTTTGTAAATCCATGCTGATCACTCCCAATCACTTTCTTGTCCCTTGTATGTTTGGTAATGCTTTCCAGGATTAGATGCTCCATCATCTTCCCAGCAATAAATATGGGGCTGATTGGCCTTAGTTCACTGATACTCCTTCTTACCCTTGAAAACAGGAATGACACTGGTTTTCTTCCCGTCTTCAGGAGCCTCCCCCAGTCACCATGGCCTTTCACTGATAATCAACAGCGGCCTCACATGACATCATCTAGCTCCCTCAGTACCTGTGGGTGCATCTCATCAGGGCCAATGCACTTGTGCATTTCCGGTCTGTTTACATATTCCATAACCTGAACCTCCTCCACCAAGGACAAATCATCCTTGCACTACATATACCCATCGGTTTCAGGGACCTGGAATTGCTGAAGGCCAGTCATACCAGTCAAGACCAAGGCAAAGAAGGTGTTCAGTATCTCAGCCTTCTTCATTTCCATTAAGACTATGTCCCCATTCCAACTCACTGGTGTGTCCAAATCTTTCATAGTTGTCCCTTTGCTGTTGATGCACTTATAAAATCTTTCCTTTTGCCTTTCATCTCCCTTGCCAGATTCAACTCCATATGGGCTTTGGCGGAGGTGATCCTTGTTTGGAGGAGGTGATCCTTGATATTCAGCAGCTCTCCTGGACCTTTCTGCTCTTCAGGACAGTGTATTATGAGATTATCCCAGGCAGTTCCCTGAACACACGAAAGCCTGCTCTCCTGACGTCCAGGGTAGTGGTCCTCTCTGATTGGGTTTTTTGCCTTCTTCCAGGATCCTGGACTCCAGCATGTCTGGTCATGCAATGAAGACTGCCCAGCCCTCACATCCCCTACCATTTCTTCCTTGTTTATAAGAATCAAGTCCAGCAGTGTTCCTCTCCTCTTCAGATCCTTGGGCAACTGTCTCAGGAAGTTATCATCAATGCACTCTGGAATCCTCCTGTATTGCTTCTGACCTGCTGGGTTGTCCCTCCAGCAGATATCAGAGTGGTTCAAATTCCCTATGGAGACCAGGGCCTATGGAGGTGAGCCTTCTTGCAGTTGTCTGAAGAAGGCCTCATCTATCTCTTCCTGATCTAGCAGGTAGCAGACATGGCAGCAGACAGGTATCAGACAGTAGGTAGCACAACCTCACCCATGTTGATCTGCTCACTAATCCTGACTCATCAGCTCTTTGCTGGCACCTGACCTATCTTCAGGCAAAGCTCTATGCTCTCACATACAGGGCAACTCTCTTTCCTTGCCTTCTCTGCTTGTTCTTTCTGTATCCTGTGTAAAAAAACCTGTACCCTATCTATGGCAGCACTCCATTTGTGTGAGCTATTCCACCACATCTCCATGATTCCAGTGAGATCATAGCCCTGCAACTGCATGCTGACTCATTGCTCCTGTTTATTTCCCGTGTGCATTCATGGAGATGCATCCCGCTGTGCTGATTTCTCAGAAGAGGTGTGAGAGCTTTCCCCATCATGCTACTTGGTAGGCACTTCATTATCTGTATGCATATGCTTGTGGTCACCCCCCTTCCATCCTGTTTTGCTGATCAGAAGGTCTCTCCTGTCCACATCACCCTAGACCATTTGCTGGCAAGCGTAGTGCACCATTTCCTCACTTAAGTGTGGGGGGGTCCTCCTTTCTCTCTCCTGTTGCTTAAAGCTCTCCTCACTGGGTTGGCCAGCCTATTGGCACAGATACTTCTGCCCCACTTCTGCAGATCCCATCTCTTCCAAGCAGTCCTCAGTCCTAATCATTATCTGTTGCCAACACCAGCTTCACAAGCGGTTTCGACACACAGGATCCATGCAGCCCTCCTCAAGCCCTTCCTTCTCACTGGAAGGATAGAGGAGGCACTGCCTCGGCCCCCATGCCCTTGACCATTGCCTCTAGAGCCATGCAGTCATGCTTGAGCCTGGCAGTCATACTGTCAGGTGTTCCCTGGCAGTGTGATTATGCTGCTCCTTACACCTCAAGACCAAAGTAGGTACGATTGATGATTATGTGCAGAGCAAGGATAAGACAAATTTGATTTGTTGGACAAGAGATTAGTTTTGCAGCACTGGTAGTTAAAGTAATCTAGTTTTGATTAGCAGATCAGCACAACTGAGGTATAACTTGCTGGCAGAAGGGCTAGATAGATGTTCATCTTGAATGATGCTATTTTTTAAGGAGTACCATTCAGGCTCACACATGCCTAACATGTTTAGGCCTTGTGTGTATGCTCCCAAGGAGATACATTTACTTGCCCTTCCTCCATATGGATTCCTCTTTTAGCCCTCAAACCCAGATCTAAACAGCCATGTCATACATTCCCTTCCTTCCTTCTCACTAGTCAAATCCTTCCTGAAGGTGCTACATCATCAGGGGTGGGTCCTCTGTCCACCCCTTCTGCTCACTCCAAGAGAAGAGATGGTGAATAAGGAGCCCATCAGGCCATTCAGGGTCTTCCTGACAGCAATACTGGTGTTCCTAGAAAGAGATTAAAGCTCCCAAAGTGAACCAAGTCCCAGGCTCAAAATGAAAACTCTGAATAGACTTGTCTGTGTTAACCAGTTTTGTTTTGTTTTGCTTTGCTTTTAACACAGCTTGCTTTGCAAGCAAGAAAAACATGAGATTACTGTGTAGTTTTGTGTTGTACCTGTCCTGTAACACAGTGCTGAGGATCTCCTGGGAGGGAAGCTGTGACCTCCATCAGCTGGGGTGAGGAGGGAATCCTCCTTCTGAGCTGGTATCTTAATCAACCGAGACCCTGCCATGCCAGAGCACATCATCTGCACAGGGTTGTTAAATACCAAATGGGAAACAAACTGCCAGGTATTTCTAGTGTAATTCATTGGGAGCAAGAGAAACCAAATGAACCAGGAGGCTCTAAGGCCTTTAGCTGAGGACAAGCCACTCCCCATTTTAAGCTTCCAAAAGAGTGTTTATCTGCACTCGAACTCTGCAACTCAAAATGGCACTGCGGGCATGAGGGGAAAAAAGAAGCACAAATAAGCCTCAATCAGCCGAGAAGCTGTCTTCCTACATTGCATTTATTATTCTCCCAGTAGTTCCTTTATTTTTTTCCCAGGGAGAACAGAGCTGCACTTACAAGGGACTCACCCTCAAAGATTAAACAACAAAAGCACTACATCCACTTGATTAGTAATCTGTGTACAAACTGATAAAGAAATTCCTAGCTCATCTGGCTTCTGTTTTGTCATTGGTTATTTAACATGATAGAGAGGCAGTGTCCCAGCCATCAGGGGATTTTCTCTAGTGATGGCTGACTCCCATATCTTCAGCACTGCAGTTCTGGGAGAGTCAAGGCATGTGCTGGTGGCAGTGAAAGGCTTTTTTTCTGCCCTTCTGTGACCTATTCAATGAGGTCAAAAACCATGCCATAGTCTGGAGACAGTCACTGCCACCCAGACCAGAGATCAGCATTATAATTGCCTGTCAGTACTATGATAACTACCTGATTTTAATACTTATTAACCAAAATGTCCTCTGCTATAAAGTAAAAGTGTTTTGCTATGCTGCAACCAGTGTTGGTAATGGCTTACTCTTTCATGGTACAGCTCATTTGCTATGCACTTTCTGTAGCACCACCAGAAGGGCTGCTTGCATTTAATTAGTTCAGAGAAAGTGACAAGAGAGGATAAGGAACTGAGCTGCTAAACTGAAATGTATGCTGTGAGGTAGGGACAAACTAGGAGGTAAGCTGTGGCAAATTCACATCTCTTGGGCATTTGCTTTTCCCAAATGCCACAGAACTGATGTCTGGACTCAGATGCAGTAGGATGGTGCAGCCACATGGCAGAAACCCACAGCTCTGCATACAAAAGCCCACAGACAGAAATCTACACAAGCCATAGCCATCCTTGCCTCACTGCAGGAGGTGCAGCTAATAGTGCATATTGAAATGAAGAGCTCTGCCCTCTGTGATCTCACCTGCACCTGCAATTCCCCAAGTGCACAAAGCCAACCACCTGATGACTGCAGCCAGCAAGGAGAAGGGGGCACCACTGACAGATGCTGTATCATCACCCGCTTATTGATCATTATCAAAACCAACACATTCCTTCTTTACTCTTCACTTCCTTCCATCCTTTTTATTTTATCTATAATCCTGCTATCTCTGTGTGATGCGGCTATGGAGAACTGGGCCCAAATCAAAGGCCTCAAAGAAAGTGGAGGGATATTGAAAGAGAGCGAGGTCCTACTTCCCAGGGACAAAGGGCAGCAGCAGGATGCATGGATGCAGCTCACACCCACAGGTGGGCAGTCTCTGAGGCGAAGATCAATAATAGAGCTAAAGGCACAGCTCAGACCAGCATCATGATGGGCTTTAAAAAAGAACACGCTCATCCTAAGAATAGTCTGGGTTGGATGTCTGGAAAACAATGGAGTTGCAGTGATCCCATCTTACAAAGAGCTGAGCATCATACACGTTTTTGTATGGTTAAGGGCTCACTGAGCCTGACAAAAAGCAAATCTGTTGCTTTCAGTGAGCTCTCAAATCTGAGTCCTAGATGTCTGAGACAGCGAGGTCTTTTCCCAGTGAAGTAACCAAGGTGATCGTAGCAGGGGACAGACGCTCTTTCTGCAGAGGAACCTGCCAGAACTTTCAGGGTCTTTATGATTTGCTGCTGTACTGTCTCAGAGAAGTTGGAGTGATGCTGAGTGTCTAATGCCGTTGATGTGTGTTTTGCCGATGCGCCCCCGAGGGTGATCGCTCTCAGAGCTCCAGTCAAAAGTCCATGCCTCAACGTGGAGGCTGGGGGTAGACCCCAGGAGTTTAGCGTGGGTAGAAAAGGCAGGAGGTGGCCAAACTAGGAGCAAGGGAGAAGCAGCCAGCTCAAAGGATAGCAGTGAAGAAGGGGGGAGATGAACAGAGCCTGTTACAAGCAATTCACTCTACTCCTTAATCCAGCGGGGAGGGGACAGGCAGGGAGGCTGAGCAGGTGCAGTGGTCAGACAGGTCAGTACAGATAGCTTCAAGCTGGCTGTGTGGGACAAGCTTGCGCTCATCCCACATCTGCTACAACTTCAAAAGGAATTTTGGGTATTACATTAAAGAGACAAATTCCCACTGGAGGAATTGGCCACGGTTGGCAGCATAAGTGAGGAGGAGGGATCACCAGAGCAGAGCAAGCCCACGCTGCAGGTAGAAAGCAACAGGCTCACAGCAGAGCAGGGGGGATGTTTTCTCAGCCCACAAAGTTCATCATGTCAGGAGCGTAGGTCTGGGACAGTGGCATAACTCAGTTTCCTGGGAAACCTGTCCTAAAGACAATCTGCAGGAGATGGTGTCTGTCTTGGGATTTGCACCCTTGTTATGAATCCACTCATATTTGGTCTGATTTTTGCAGGTAGGACACTGTTACAGCCCCCTCTACACATCCGACAGAATAAAAGCATCAGTGTCAAAGTGAAAAGCTGGGGCTGAGCTAGAGTCCATGTCTGATTTATACCCCACTCCACTGGGGGCAGGATGTCCAGGTTGGTGTCATCTCGCTCTGTGTCTTCTCTCAGAATGCATTCTGAGCCAAAATGAAGTCATGGCTCTTGCATCAGCAACCCTGATGATGAAAAATTGTTAGCGCAGTTAAGCGGTAGTGAAGAACCTCTGGGATGTGTTTAATGTAAAGATGATCTGCTTTTCTCCCTCATGTTTTACTTGGTTGGCTTTTCCTTCTTATGGCAAAGCACAGCTGTTCCCTGCACTACAGCAAAAAATGAAAACAGATAATCAATTTAAAAATAGAAACTGCTGTCCTACTCTTTTAGGGGAACTTTGCCCCGAATATACTATTTTAGTATTGATTTTTTGGTATTTTTGATATGTTAGGATATATGATTTTGAAGCTTTTTATTTTCGTCCCGTATATTCAGCAGTGAGGTTAGAGATGAATCATGCTACCCACTGGTAATTCTTTGTCTTCAATCACAGAAACATTTAGTACCTGTGATGGTTACTACTTTCTTGTACAAGAATCAGAACTCATAACTCAGAACATGCTAAATGTACAAAATGCTGCGAAGTTGCCTTGTATGACCCAACACAAAGCATAAACCTCTCCCAACCCCTGTGTTCCTTTAGGGGAAGCCAAATTTAATTCTAAAGCATATTTGGATAACACTGAGAACAGTACAGCTGATCAGACCCTCTAGAAAGCAAAATCAGAATATAAACAGCAATGAGCCAAGTTTCACAACAGACTATAAAGAAACACAAATATCTGATGCTTGACAGAAGCATAAAACAAGTACAAGCTGAGGCTGCCTTTTCAAATAATCAGTTTGCCAGGCCAGGAAAGGCAGTGTCTGGAATTAGTCCCATACCTCTAGTCTTCTGCCAGGGTCACGGTCAGCTCTGGGAATTAATTGGGATCAGATCACTTAGCAGAGTGCCAGGGGAGGACCTGCAGAGCATTCCACATTCCTGACGCAGACTACATCCCCAGCTTCCCCAGCAGGGGGGTGGGAGAGGGGGCATGGCTGTCCAGCACCCCTGTCCTGGACAGTGAATTGTCTCCTGACATTTGTGCTTTAATAGCATTGGGTCCCATCACAGTGATGTACCCAGCCAGTTTTGAAAACAGATGTCTCATGGAGAAAGTCTTTCCTGAAATATTTTTTAGTATTTAGCTGAATTTGTCTTGTTTACTTTCTCTCTTCCTGCTTCTGTTTTTGTTCTTCACCAAAAGAAACTTTTATCATTAGAATCAATGTAAGCCGTCAGCTACGAACCCTGCCAACAAACCTTCATGCAGTGAGCATCACACCTTGTGCAACAAAACGATGTATACCAGACTTGTCGCCTGATTGTCTGCTTGCTATTACAAGCCTACACACACAGATCTTTCTGGACAACCACCCATTTCATACAGTTATCACAGTTAGGGCTGGGAGGAATTGTCAAAAGAAAATAAGCAGCAGAAAATAAGCAGAAACCAGAGCTGTGGATACCCAGCATGACAGTGCACTGAGTGCAGACTGCGGTCATACCGCACCAGCAAGACAAGCCCCCAGGCTGCCATCGGCAGTCTCCTCTGCAGTGACGTAGCCAAGACAACCCAAGACAACATATCCACAGGATAAATCCTGTATCAGTCCGTCACATCCCCATAGAGGATTCAGCTCTTCATGGAGTGACAGGACAAGGAGGAAAGCAGAATATCATTCATCCGCTCATATGGTACAACATCTATGTGGAGTGCTGTCCATAAAACGCCTTCATTGTCACGTCCACTGCCTAGGGATCCTAATAATACACTTGAAATACTTTGAGTACGTTTAACAAGTGCATTGAACTTAATTAGGATTATTTAACGCTAAAAAATATAAACCAGCTGAAATCTTTACCTAAAGCCTTTTACGTATCTCTGAAAGCTGAGATCATGTTCCTTCGTTGGGATGGAATACCCTTGTGATTACCATAGAGGAGGGAAGTCAGTGATGTGCTTGGTGTGTGGGCTGAACCAGAAAGTCCCTGGTTTGAAACACAGGGGAAGAAGTGAGAAGCCAGCTTTCCTGCTTTACGTGCACCGAAGCTGCTTGAACTCCCACCACCACCAATGAGGCCCAAGGGAGCTCCCTGAGGATCCCTGCAACCATCTCAGACCATCCATGCCTGTCAGACCGCTTCCACTGTCCACTGTGAATGGACTAATGAGGGCACCTCAGCGACAACACAGCTCTGAGTGTGCTATTTAACAAGAGGGTGTAGGAAAGTGTGAACAAGGAGAAAATTGCTTGTCTTGTTCAGGACTGTGAAAAGCCTAGACAAGAGGATGCAGTGAGTGACCCTAGAGCCCAGACTGCACAATTTTAATGATCCAGTCCAGCCAGCTCAGGCAGAGGCAAGGGATTTTGCAAAGAGGGATTCCAAATGGCATCTTTATGTCAGTAAGAGGAAACTAGACTTTTCTAAGTGAATGTCAGCTTGCTGTGGAGAAGCAGCTACTTGGCTGAATTGTTCTTGGGTGCTCTGGAAAGGCAGTGCAAAGCAGCAGGGGTGCTGATGCCTGAATCATAGAATCATAGAATGGTTTGGTTTGGAAGGGACTCTAAAGAACCCTTGGGGGGTTCCACTAGATCAGGTTGCTCAAAGCCCCATCCAACCTGGTCTTGAACACTTCCAGGGATGGGGCATCCACAACTTCTCTGGGCAACCTGGTCCAGTGCCTCACCACCCTCATAGTGAAGAATTCCTTCCTTATATCTAATCTAAGTCTACCCTCTTTCAGTTTAAAGCCATTACCCCTTGTCCTATCACTACATGCCCTTGTAAAAAGTCCCTCTCCAGCTTTCTTGTAGGTGCCCTTCAGGTACTGGAAGGCTGCTATAAGGTCTCCCCGAAGCCTTCTCTTCTCCAGGCTGAACAACCCCAACTCTCTCAGCCTGTCTTCATAGGAGAGGTGTTCCAGCCCTCTGACCATCTTCATGGCCCTCCTCTGGACTCGTTCCAAGAGGTCCGTGTCCTTCTTATGTTGGGGGCCCCAGAGCTGAACGCAGTATTCCAGGTGGTGCCTCATGAGAGCGGAGTAGAGGGGGAGAATCACGTCCTTTAACCCACTGGTCACGCTTCTTTTGATGCAGCCCAGGATACGGTTGGCTTTCTGGCCTGCAAGTGCACATTGCCAGGTCATGTTGAGCTTCTCATCAACCAACACCCCCAAGTCCCTCTCCTCAGGGCTGTTCTCAATCCATTCTCCACCCAGCCTGTATTTGTGCTTAGGATTGCCCCGACCCATGTGCAGGACTTTGCATTTGGCCTTGTTGAACTTCATGAGGTTCTCTTGGGCCCACCTCTCAAGCCTGTCAAGGTGCCTCTGGATGGCATCCCTTCCCTCCAGCGTGTTGACCACACCACACAGCTTGCTGTCTTCAGCAAACTTGCTGAGGGTGCACTCAATCCACTGTCCATGTCACCAATAAAGACGTTAAACAGCGCTAGTCCCAATACCGACCACTGCAGAACGCCACTAGTCACTGGTCTCCACTTGGATATCAAGCTGTTGACCGCAACTCTTTGAGTGTGACCATCCAGCCAACTCCTTATCCAGTGAGTGGTCCATCTGTCAAATCCATGTCTCTCCAAATTAGAGACAAGGATGTTATGTGGGGCAGTGTCAAATGCTTTGCATAAGTCCAGGTAGATGATGTCAGTTGCTCTTCCCTTATCCACCAATGCTGTAACCCCATCATAGAAGGCCACCAAATTTGTCAGGCACGATTTGCCCTTAGTGAAGCCATGTTGGCTGTCACCAATCACCTCCTTATTTTCCATGTGCCTTAGCATAGTTTCCAGGAGGATCTGCTCCATGATCTTGCCAGGCACAGAGGTGAGACTGATTGCCCTGTAGTTACCCAGGTCTTCCTTTTTTCCCTTTTTAAAAATGGCGGTTATGTTTCCCCTTTTCCAGTCAGCGGGAACTTCACCGGACTGCTATGGCTTCTCAAATATGATAGATAGTGACTTAGCAACTTCACCCGCCAGTTCCGTCAGGAGCCACAGATGCATCTCATCAGGTCCCATGGACTTGTGTACCTTCACGTTCCTTAGATGGTCTTGAACCCGGTCTTCTCCTACAGTGGAAGAAGATTCTCCCAGTCCCTGCCTTTTCTTCTGCGACTTGGGTGGTGTGGCTTGAGCACTTGCCAGTGAAGACTGAGGCAAAAAGTCATTGAGTACCTCTGCCTTCTCCGTATCCCGGGTAACCAGGTCTCCCATTTCCTTCTGGAGAGGACCAACATTTTCCCTAGTCTTCCTTTTATCTCCGACATATCTATAGAAGCTTTTCTCGTTGCCCTTGACATCCCTGGCCAGATTTAATTCTATCAGGGCTTTAGCTTTCCTAACCTGATCCCTGGCTGCTCAGACAGTTTCTCTGTATTCCTCCCAGGATACCTGTCCTTGCTTCCACCCTCTGTAGGTTTCCTTTTTGTGTTTGAGTGTGTCCAGGAGCTCCTTGTTCATCCATACAGGCCTCCTGGTGATTCTGCCTGACTTCCTCTTTGTTGGGATGCATCACTCCTGAGCTTGGAGGAGGTGATCCTTGTATATTAACCAGCTTTGTTGGGGCCCTTTTCCCTCCAGGGCTTTATCCCATAGTACCCTACCAAGCAGATCCCTGAAGGGGCGGAAGTTTGCTCTCCTGAAGGTAGTGAGCTTGCTGTGGGCCCTCCTCGGTGCCCTAAGGATCTTGAACTCCACCATTTCATGGTCACTGCAGCCAAGGCTGCCCTTGAGCTTCACATCCCCCACCAGCCCCTCCTTGTTGGTGAGAACAAAGTGCAGCGTAGCACCTCTCCTCGTTGGCTCCTCTACCACTTGGAGAAGGAAGTTATCACCAATGCATTCCAGGAACCTCCCGATTGCTTATGCCCTGCTGTGTTGTCCCTCCAACAGATATTGGGGTGGTTGAAGTCCCCCATGAGGACCAGGCTTGTGAACGTGAGGCTGCTCCTATCTGTCTATAGAGGGCCTCATCTGCTCAGTCTTCCTGGTCGGGTGGCCTGTAGCAGACCCACACTATAATGTCACCGTGCCCTCCCTTTAATCCTGACCCATAAGCTCTCAGTTTGCTCCTCATCCATCCCCAGGCAGAGCTCCATGCACTCCAGCTGGTCATTAACATAGAGGGCGACACCGCCTCCTCGTCTCCTGCCCCTGAAGGGTAGGGGAACCACAGCTGTGATCCTGCAGACAAGACCTTGATTGGCGAGTGCTGCCCTGTGAGAGATGGGTGGTAGGGAACCCTGGGCAGCAGTCATGGTCACCTTCCCCAGATCAGACAAGATGCAGATGCAGGGCTGAGCCCTTCTGGCCAGGCAAAGTCAACCCAAGAGACTGCCTGAGCAGGTCTTCCTGGTGTTTCTGATGTCTGTGGTTTTACCTTATACTTCTATTTTATTTACCCTATTTCTATCACAGGGAGAAGAGTAGGTTGTCTTGCAGCCCTCAGTCTTAAAATCTCTTGTAGAAAGCAATCCTCCTCTTTCCTCCTGTGTCTGTCATGTTTGCCACGTTCCTTACCTGCACCCCTCCTTTTTATGGCTTCAGCGAAATGAAGTGACCAGACCCCAGTGAAGCCTTCAAGATGAAGACCAGCCAATGGGTTTTGTGTCTGAATTTTCAAATTGTTTATTATTCTCTTCCTGACACGCCTGACACAGATCATTCATTTTTTCCTTGTTTCTGCAAAATGGACTGTCCACAGCGAAAACTATTTTCTTTTCCCTTCTCTCGCTGGGCAGGAGCAGTGGTTGTGACTAAATCAGAACCCATCAGTATGTTCAGGTTGCTTCAATTGTTCCTTTCACTGTGCACTGCCAATTTGCAATGCACTTCCCTAAATTGGATTTCAACTACCATTGGGTTGCCCAATAATCAGTTTTGCTAGGGGCTTTCTGATGTTTCTCACAACGCTCTCCAGGCCTCACTAATCTAAATCATTCTGTACCATTAGGAAATTTGCCTCTTAACTACTTACCCCCTCTTCTAGGTCATTACTAAATATGCTGAGGCACACCTGCTGTAGTGCTTCTCTTTAGGGCACCTCGCTATCAACTGCTTTCTGTGCTGAAAATTGGCCAGTCTTGCCTGCTCTTTGTTTCCTACCTTTGAGCCACTTTTTTAACCTATGACAAGACCCCTGCACCTCACCTCTACTCCTCTAAAAGCCCTGGTCAAAGCCTTCTGAAGTCCTGAGTAAACATCAGTGCTGCTTCTCCTTTCCACCGTGGTGTTTTACCTCCTCCAAAGGACCCCATCGGGCCACTGGCCCCTTCCTGCCAGGCTCCCACATGCACTTCTAGATGCTTTCTAATTCTGCCTTTAGTGTTTTCTCTTCCCTTCCTCCTGGTACAAAATGCAGTGCACACTGTTCAATGCCGGGCATCCGTTTTAGCAAGCGTGTGCACTGCTCATCACCACTGTGTTTTGAGACAGAAAAGACCATGCTTTCATCAATGGCTTGATGTGACAAGACGTTCTATGTAGATGTCTGATTTATGAGGCTGTAAAGCATGAAAAAGGTAACAAGTAGAGGGGCCCCTTACCCCTAATAATTTAATTACCCCAAGTAATTCTGCAGTCTTGAATGTCCAGGAACTCCTAAGACTTGGTTTGTATTAGAATTGGTCAAGCATTCAAAAAATCAGTCCAGTGGTATTTCCACATTTAAAAGCCTCAAATCTGATTTGTCAGGATTTGAGGGGCTCTTTAGGAGTACTCAGTAAGTGTGAGGGGAAGGGGAAGGGGTTTTTTAGAAGTGGTTTTTGGTTCTGGGGAAGGAGCAGGTGGAGTTTCGGGGAGAAGAGGGTCTGCCATCCCAGCTTACAGCACAGAGAGGTGGTGGCAGGGTTGGGCGTGCGGCGGACGGGGCAGACCCAAAGCCCTCACAAGAGCAGGGCTGCGCAAGGGGCCTGGGAGCCCTCACTCCCACATCTCCTGCCTGCTGCTGACTTCCCACAGGGGCAAGCATCTCTCTCTCTCTCTCTCTCTGCGCTGCGGTTCCCCAGATGGGAAGTGAAGATCACAACATTTCATCTTTCTTGCCTGCTAGGATTGTACAATTCTGATCTCTTCCAAAACCTTCCGGTACAGCTACAGGTGGGCCAAAGCCAGCTACCTTTTTTTTTTTTTTAGTATATGTAGCTCCTGCCTCAATAGTCTCATTTTAGTAATATGTTACTATGGAATATCTGGAGGTTTTTGAGACCTTTGCCTTTATAGTTCATGTTTACTAGCTGTAAGAAAAAATAAACTCAGAATACATATTTTCCAATGATGTTTGCCTTTAAGGCCAAGCAAATATATCATTTAGCATCCCTGCAATGTGACTGACCGTTTCACACTCTAATGGTCTAGTACAGACAATGACTGTCTTGCAAACTTCATATTTCTGATATACTTCAAATAATTTATTATTGCCCTTGGTATCCTTGGCTACTTGCTCTTCAAATTTCCTTTTATCCTGCTTCCACTCTGGCAGGTAAGATATAAGAAGATGATTAGTTTCCACTCCATTAGCATTATAAGAGCTAGATTTCCATTTCTTAAACAATATTTTTGGTATGAATATATTCCATTTAACCAGAGTGCTTTCTGTTTCCTCTTTTCCCTTCTGAGTAATGTATCCTTCCTGTGACTTTCTGTGTTAACCGAAGGCTGCTATGCTACAGATGTGTGCTATAGCCTAGTGTGTGTATATCAATGCAGGTTATATATAATATTCAAAAATATGTTACATGCAAAATCCATTTTCTCTAATCTCAAAAACCATTCCAGAATACTGTGGAAAAAAATGCTGCATTGCATATTATTGGAAATTTCAGATATGCTAAATTTCCTGAAACATTCATCACCCAGTGCAGACAAGTGCTTTTAAATACGTTTCCCCTTGAGAAATCTTGACTACCTAGGATCCCAAACAAAATCCTTATGCATCAGGCTACATGCTGGGCAGAACTGTCTCATCACATAATGATAAGCCCCAAATCTAGGCATGCATCCAGGACTAGACACGCAGCTTCTGCTGGAGCAAAGTATAGGATGCAAGGAAGGCTGCCTTGCTCCCTGTGCACGAATGCTAATTCTGTGACATATGAGCAGGACAGAAGGGCTGAAGCAGTCACTCTGATATCAGGACTGCATTTGCCAATCATCAGGCTAGAAGTTCCTGCAAATTCAGTGTCCAGGACAAATTCTCCCATGCCCAAGTCACCTCTTTTCCACAGAGATTTTTATGTAGGCAGAGTGAGGAAGTTTAATGGCAAGTAAACAAGCCAAGGTCCTGTGATGTCACCAGCAGTAGCCAGATTAAATGAAAGGCCTACCTACAACTTACAGGGCTGCCAGGATCAATGAGTGTATTCCCAGCAGAGATGCTGGGAACAGCTTCTCAAACTAACTTGCCTTTCTCCAGAAACAGTCTTCAACAAACTTAGGGCTGTTAATAAGGCATCATCAAACACAGCAACATAGCAGAGAAAGAAATAGGAGGGACCAGGGACTTCCCTCATTTCTGACCTGCATGAACTGTGTTCATCTCAGCTATAGTTCAGCCCAATCTGTAGGCAGTTGCAGAAAACATAGGCATGGATCCCATGATTTTACCAGGGCCTTTTTTTTAGGTTCCAATGTACATTTATAGGGTTTTGCAGGACCTAAAGAAACATGGCCTTCAAAAAAAAACTTGTTACTTTCTAATCTTAGCAAAGTAGCTCTCCCAGTGATCAGCTTCCTTGATGGGTATGGCAGCAAACACTACCATTTCATTTTTAACTGTAGTTCATTACCACTCTCTTAATATCCTTCAGAGAGCTATGTTCCACTAAAAAGGGATGCAAAAAATTACGAGTGACTTTTTTGATCTTAAAAAATAGAGCTAGGAGTTTAAAACAACTTTATTTTCCTCGTGTTCAAAGACTAAGAATCAGAGAATCTTGGTCTGTTGTTTGAGACCAACCTGCATCATAAATGCTAAGTTTGTGGTAGAATCCCTAGTTTATATCACATGCAGAGAAGTCCAGGTGGGTAAACAAATTCCAAAAATTCACCTTCATAAATAATTTCTTAGGCATCCAAGATAGTTTGCTGAATTCAGTGTCAGCCCTGAAAAATGTTACCGTTTCTCAACAGAGCAAGTAATTTAACTAGCCATCCTTATGAATTTCTACTTATGAAGGAGAGATTACCTGTGCCTTACAAATATGTCTCTGTACTGACTATTGCATACATTCCACAAGGTCTTCATCCCTTTCTGAAGCCTTTGAACACAGCAAATTTTCTCTTCCCTTGGCTCACCATAATGGTGCTATTGCCTTCAGATGCAGTACATTGCCCTGTCTTGAAAGCCGCTGGAAGCTGCCGGACCGTCTTAACCTTAGTGACAGCACTTTGCAGCAGCAAATACCTAATTTTAGGTAGAAACTGTAATACCAAATGCATTTTTCAGTTTATAAATGGCAAGGAATTTCTTTTTGCCATTTTGTAGTCCAGAGTGCAGGCTGAGAAAAATATCCCTGGGACTCCAATGTCAGACACAGTGCAGGTCTAAGTGGGGGTGGGAGGTGATGGTATGTGATTGCGGACCAAGCCTTATGAACCTCACATGCTCCATTAAAATCATACACTTCAAGATGTCTTCCCCGTGATGGACTATCACATTCTATCAGTAAACACTGGCAGACTGCTCTTGGGCCCTAAAGCTAAGTGAGGCAAAGACTCGTTTGTTGGTGTCGCAAGGCTGTGAGAGTGAAAAGAGTGAGCCTTTCCCCTTTGGCTGTCAAAGGAAAGCAGAGGAAAGTGGAGAGGGGCAGCTGCAGTTGCCTTTCTGATAAGACAGAGGAACAAAAACACAAAGATGAAGCAGCCAAGCCTGCCTGGGATTATGTGCTTGGATTGCACACCCCTGCATTTTGTGTACCCAAGCAGAGCAAATTTTCAGGAGGTGCTCAACGCTCCCATCATCCAAACACTGGTCTGTAAATCAGGCCTCTGGGAGTTCGTCTTGAATGGCTTCAGGTCTGTGGATGCCTCTGGGTGTCTTGGTGTGCACTGCTGTGGCTCTATCTCCCATCACGGGCTGCACAGCCCAGCCACATTGGAGCCCGCAGCACTGGCCCCACATGCCTTCCCATGCTGCAGGAGTGGCAAGGATGCCTTAGCCTCCTTCAAAGGGTCTGGCCAGTGCCAGTAATCTGCACCCTGTGCCTCACTACAGCCTTGCAGTGCTAAAATTATGCAACTAGGTTTCAGGTAAGCATTTTTCCTTCATTTCCCCATGGTTCCTATGGAAACCAATCCCACAACCCTTTCTGAGTGAATACAGAAATCGCAGCAGGGTTCATAAGTGGGACATATGCCCATTTTCTGTATTGGCCAAACGTTTACTCCACTTACATTACAATAGCTTCAAGACACGCAGTCAAAGTGCTACATGCTTTGGGAGATCCTGCCCCTTATTCCAGTGGGGTTGAGTCTGCTTTATCAGGCTGCATTCTTCAAGCAATTGTTTGTCACACCTGCCAAATTTTTCTTGTGAAACTAATTTATGTACATGACAATGTTCAACTCAGCTCTGTAGTTCAGCAGCACATGGTGATAGAGATCTCCTGGCACAAGATCCCTGTAGTTCCCACATGCATTAATTTATTCATAGGAAATGCAAAGATGGAATTTTTGTAAGAGTAAAAAGTCATTCCTAAGTATTTAGTCATTGATGAATATTTATAACTGATGAAAAAACCTTCATTAAAAAGGTAGGTTGCAACCTTTAATGATGACAGGCTAGGGATGTTAGAAATCTCTAATCACAAGCAGAGATTTTCTCTGAAATGCTGCTTGCACAACACGCCTGACAAAGGAGTCAGCAAACTGCAGGAAGGGGAATGACACCTGAGGCACTCTGTTCCTCACAGGGCTTTGGGAACAGCCTGGTTGCATCCCTCTGCACCCACACCTGACTGCATCCCTCACACCCACCTCCCACCTGGCTTCATCTGTTGTGTGTGGCTTCGAACTCGGCTGCAGCAGAACATCTTTGCTGTTGAGACAGACCGAGTAAAACTTATCTAGTATGCTCTGAACAGGAGGTGCCTGGTGTAGCTTTCCACGAAAAGAGTGTTCAAGGCAGAGAGGGAAGTACGTTGTAAAAGTCAGCTTGCTTTGTCAGGCTCCGGCCAGCGCAGGCAGCAAAAGGCTTCCTGCTCCCTGCTATTCAGCAAGCGCACTCAGGCAGCAACTGATCCAGCAGCTGTTTGAAGTTGCTGAAAAGGCTCCTGCTGACTTCATGCAACAGCTGACTCATGCCTGAGTAAAGACTGGTGGCAAATGGTCAGCTGCAGGGGATCCTGCCTCTTAAACAGAAGGATTTTCTGCATGGAGAATGGGAGAAACAAGTGAGTCAAGCCCTTTCCTTCCCAAGGAGTGCTTTGGGTCAACACAATTATAATTAGCTAGAGATAAACTGGAGTATGAAGGGGACTGTAGCTTCAACAAATGAAAAATATTTTTATCCCTGTTCTGTAAGAAAAAGGGGACCTTGTAAGTTGAACGAACCAGAGGATCTTAGAAACATTTTAGTGCAACAAGGCCTGTAGCTTGGGATAATATCCTTCCTATAAACACGAAGACAGTGACAGAGAAATGAAAACATTGTTCTCTTTCCATGGCCAGTTGTGTGAGTATCCTGGGTGTGGGCAGCAGAGCAGTTGCAAAGCTGACAGCATTCCCAAAACGTGAGAGAGGAAAAGGCCTTCTCAAAGTCTAAGGAGGGCAGACTTTTCTGCACAGCCTCTGCTTTGTAATGTTCTGCTGAGATACAGGCCATTTACCAGCGTAGATGCTCTTTAGAGCAGAAAGCAGGATAGTGAAACACAGAGCCCAGACAACTGGGAGCCCTCTACAAACCGCACTGCACGGGCATGACAGCACTGGAGGGACAGAGACAAAATCTCTCCTCATAAATTGCTGAGGTACATTCTGGAGAAGAAATATAATGTCCCAGAGTGACAGACCCAGTCACAAAACATCTGCCTGAAAAGACAATACATCTGACATTTTTCTGTTAGTCCCCAAAGTGAGGTGAGGCCAGGACCTATCTGCCAGGTTGTTCCCAAAAGACCTGTGAGGTACTGACGGCTGCTCATAGCCTTCATGTGGGTAATGCGACCATGTCTTCTGAAACGTTCAAGAAGTAAATACAAACCTGTAGTTCACTTGACATAAAAAGCAACCAGCAACAAAGGCAGAATGGCCTCCAAACGGAAAACAATTGTAAAAACTTATGTTTTCTCTCCTGGTGATGAGGTCTCCAGGGAATTTGAACTCCTGTGAGGAGCTCATGACACTCGAATGCCAAGAGGCTGTTCGGGTCACTTCAGCTAACCTTCCATGTCACAGCAATTAGGGAGCCTTATTGCTGCTCCATGTCATCTGGACAACCTCAGGTCAGTCACCGGCTGAGACAGACCTGTAAGCCAAAACACCTTTGTTTCCTGCCTGCATCTGTTGTGCAGCCTCTGCTAAGCTAACAGCACCGCAGGTGGAGCTGGAGGTGACACTAGAAGTCATCCTGCTGAACTACTGTTGGGACCGTATCATCCACTCAGCCACAGGTAACAGGTGGATTTAGGGCTTCAGCTTTTTGGAAGGAGTCAGTAGGCAACTAGTTGTCTCTGTTTGGAAATTACACTCTTTGCTAGTATTCTTTCTCTTGATGACAATCTCATTAAGTTTTCCTTCAGTGACCAACATATGCTATTTTTGGCTTCTCCCGCTCCAAGCTCCCCTTCTTGTCTGCTAGCCTATACCAAAAGCAATTGCCTCTGCACATCCATTCCCTTGGCTGTCTCCCTAATTACCATCTCACTCCGTGTTCCTGGAGCCACCTCCAGAGCCCCTTGTCATTCTCCATTTGCTTACCTGACATCTCTAGGTCTCCATTGCCTAACCCCACCTTACCCACCTATTTACAAGTCTGTGATAAAGGCAGCTCAGGGCTTCTTTTGTCCAGACTTACCTGCAAAGAGTCTAGTCTCTTTCACTTCATGGTCCTCCTAAATAGCAGCAGCAGCCCTATTTCTTCCAATGACTCAAGGTGACTTAGGTATAAATCACCTCTTGTCTTCTTCCTAATTTGTGTTGACATATCCACCTGCTCCTTCATGTGGGGACTATCCTTCTTGAACATCTTCAAGTGTTTTGCACAGGCTAAGCATGAATTGAAATAAATGTGGGGTTTTTTAAATAATGATAATCTAAGGTGAGGATTGACATTTCCAGATTTCCCTAAACCAGGAAGGACCCTGAGCTGTGGATTTCAAAGCTCCCGCAAGCCGTATCTGTCTACCTGTCAGGCTACTTATGCTATTTTATTACACCATGTTTGTAAAACTAACAGGGAAAATATTATTTCCATTCCCACTACCCCAATAAAGTCATGAATTCTAGCTGCAGCAGTCTTTTAATTCCAACAGTAAAGATTTTTTCCCCCTAAAACAGAATATACCCACGTTGCAGAATGCCACAGTAAGCTTGCCTACCTTTTGTTTGTTCACTCCCTTGGGGACCGAGCTGTGCCTAATGTTTCAATTACCTTTCTTCTGCTCCAGAGATGATTGGATTTGGAGTTTCAAGGGACTGTGAAAATACCAGATATCTAGACAGAAAACCAATACCTCAGGAGCCAAAAATTTTCTGGGTATATCTTATAGCACTTAAACAACTTAACTCTTGGCAGTTAATGGCCCTAATGGTATATTTATTAGACAAGTAAGGGAAAGAAAAGAAAATGACATGAATGTTTAATGAAGACACTAATAGAAGCCACGTGAAAATGCTGAATTCTCTTTTCTGCTCAGGAAATACTAAGTGGCTCTTGTCAACCACATGTATATCTGATAAGTGAGTTCAGTTAATCAATAGGCTTTATTGCATTTCCTAGCATAAAGAAGTTCTTACTCTAAAATAAGGATACTCTTACTCTAAAATAATTAGTCTAAACATACCAAGTGTAAGAGTGCAATGCGTTTGTTTGCTGAAATAATCCATCTAGCTCAAAGTCTAATTTATAACTGAATACTGAAATGATACTGCATGCACTTTTATAAAAAGCGGGGTTTTTTTTTTTCTTATGTGAACAGTGAAATAAAAAGATGACTTCAACCGTAGAGAATGATTCCTGTTCCCTGCCGATTGACTCACCAGGATTGTTGCCTCTAGTGGTAGTAATGTGAATTTCAGCTCCACAAAGCACCGTCCTTAGTGTAAAATGGTTTCTTATGCTTTGTGTGATATCTGGCTGATTTTCTCTCTTGGACAAAATTCCAAAGTAGAATAAGGAAGGCCAGATGCCCAGCAGCTTATAAAAGTGTTTTGGTTTTGCCTTCAGCTAACTGAGACCAATTCATATCTCCTGAGGGTCAAGTGCTGAATACCTATCCCCAGCATGCTTAGGGAAAACATACATGTTTTAAGTCCAGCCATCATTTTTTGAACAGGGCACAGAACATTGTAGATACAAAAGCCAGTTCATACCAGCTAAAGGACTGTCACTGCTGAGCCTGACATCTCTCTTTTTTTGCAATTCAGAGATGGTCTACTCATGATTTAGACTGTCTTGAGATTCTGTTCTCGAGTATGCGTATAATACTTCAGTTCCCAACCGGTAAACAACCCAGACAACAGCTCCCCAGGCCCCAGCACCAGATCACTGCCAGGCTAACTAAAAGTACGAATTTGATGTGCTAGCCAGAACACATGGTATCAGCTTGCTCTAGCTGCAAGAAGAAAGAATCAAGAAGCCTTCTGACACGAAAAAACAACCTGGCAAAATGTTTGGGATAAACTTGAATTAGCAGAGTGACTTTACATGCTTTGTGTCATGTGGTTGTGACACCTTTTAATTTGATAGTAGGGGACCTAATCCCAAATTCCTTATATTGTCAGACAACAGCTGTTGGGTACCATCCAACAGCTTTTGTTTGACCGAATTAATAGTCAGATTTGAAGTGCTAGTATCCAACATCTCCAGCTACACGAAGCCTTCACTCTGACCATAGCTGCTTCGGAGTTGCCAGCCTAAATCTGGAAGCTCAGCTGCTCTCCTTTCAGGACACAGCATCAGGTTAGGACATCAAAAAGAATATCTGTGTCTAAAGATGCAAAGAAGCAGTAGCACAAACTGAATGATACAATACAACATGTTCTTCATTTATTCAGTGCCAAACCAGAGAAATCAGCAGTTTCAGTTCCAAAATCCTCTAAGAGGGACAACCTCTAAGATTTGCAAATACTTGCATTTTACTGTGTTATATATTCTCATCACCTCTCTAAATGAAGAATGGCTGGTATACATGGTAGTGATCACCTGTATCTTCAGAAAATTCATATTACTTTTGGAAGAGGAGAAAAAGTGTTGCAGAGAAGGTATAGCAGAAAAAGGCTTCACATTTGACCAAGAGAAAGGTAAGGAACACGAGACATGCTTTGCACAGAGACCTGATCAACCTCACAGGGCTGAGTTTATCAGGTGTCTGTCAGGCTTTGCATTTCCCCCCCAAGAGCAAAGAAGCACAGAACAAAACATTAGCATTTCACCTTTCACCACAGGACAGCGTTATTCATCACAGCCCCTTCCCAAAGCTGTCAGGCAGCAGCTGATGAGTGGAGGATAGATGAGTGCATGGCTAATGAATCCTGAGGATCAGAGCCTCAGACATATGATTCGAATCCACATCACGGCATAGAAGTTATTCTGTTACATGTACTAACTCAGTTTACATGATACAAGCTATATTCAGGTCCATAAATGACAGCAATATCTGACAATACTGCTGTGCTACTTAGAAGATTCTATCCCATCCTTCATGGAAATATTGATAAGTAAACCAATCCTTTATTCTCACTTCTGCTTTTGGAAGCTAGGATTTTAAAGTACATTGAACAACACAAGTCGCACACACCCCAAGCAGACAGATGGCTTAATAAAATATGGGCAGTTCAATTGCCTGTGATGGGAAAAATATCTAGCTTCTGAAAAAATATGTACCTGCATGACTCACTTATTAGCTGCAAGAAAAGCGGCTTTCTGGCTCTCTACTGAAGTTAACGAGCCTTTCTCCATATTAATATCTTCTTCACTGATTGCAGTCCAAGAGGCTATCTGCTATGGTAACTAACTTAATCTGTTTTTTGTATTTTTTCATATAACATGCTGTATTAAAGAATTAAAAATAACACAGTCTAATAGGCTTACAAGCAAACAGGATCACTTTGAAAAATGATTATCTGTTCAACAGTTCAGCAAACGTTCTACAGCAACCTCCCCAGCAGCCAGGGAGGAGGGAGGGACACAGTCCCTCCATGCAGCTCCTCAATTATGCAAATGAGGCTGAAAGGGGTGATTTGCATAACGACTGGGGGAGCTCCTCCATAAGGGCTGAGTCCCGGCCTCACCTTGCTAAACGGCTCGGGATGTAGGTAAGGAGGTGCCTCTTCTACCAAGACCTCATATCCCCACCCTGCGCTTTACCCGGCTGGGGCTCGCAGGCACCTCTGTGCAGGCTCTCATTTTTCACGCTCGGTTAGGTTCCACGGTAAATTTTTTATGAAAGTTTGAGCTGAAGCAGCGCAGATATTTTGCCTACAAGACAAGTGGATAAAATGCACTTTCCCATGATAAAAAATGAATGCTACCTGCTCTGAAAAGCCTCCATTTAATACATACGGAACTGGGAAGGTGAAATTTAACAGCAAAAGAAGGCTGGTTTTGATAAAATATCTCGCTGAGGCAGATAGTGTGCATGCTGTGCTCATCGATGTTGGGAAGGGCATCACTAGGGGCTGGTGGGAGATGTGTTGAACCGGGCTTAGCCACCAGCTGGCCTTGGCCTCACAGGCATCCCTTTGAGGGGTGGCTCCTGTTGGGACAGTGATCCCTCCAGCATGAAAAAATGCTCTTAACAAACTGGTGGAGAGAAACAATTTTAATGGATGCTCCCTCAATCATTTCTGACTGTGAAATTAACATGCCTTGTTGTTTTGATGAAACAAGGTCCTCAAAATCTCAAATGTTTAAACATGGAAATTATTTCAAATTCTTTCCCGTTTCTCAAAAATGGCACTTCAGAGCTTTGCCTCTGCCTTCTCCTCTCAGCCCCTGCCTGATTATTTAGATCGCAAAACCTCTGGAGAAGGGACTGTCTCTTACAACAGGTGTCAGCAGTGCCTAACATAATGGAGATTTTATCTTAGATACTCCTGGACACTAATGAAAATAATTAATAACAGTACAGTTAGGCAATTCCATGGGATATCTCTATTGTACTAAAATATATAAGCTGCAAAAGGAAGAACTCAAAGCTAGGAAAGAGCCACGTTGATGCTAGATGTAAAACTTGAACCGTTTTCCTGTGTGATGCTGTTATGAACTGCTTATTTGGCTAGCATTTTTGAACCGCAAAATACACGCATTCCCAAGCACTCAGTAATCAGACCAGACCTTCTGCTCCCTCATCCAGCCAATCCCACCTGGCTTATGCTCCCAGGATTTGTTAACACGTCAGTTCTGAAGGTGCTGTCATCATTCAAAGTGCATGTATTTGGAGACAGATAAATAGGGTTCTAGTCAAATTTTTAAATTTTCTCCCAGGAAAGAGTTCCTTTCAGCACCAGTTTTTGATTTTCTGGTTGAGTGATTGACAGCAAAAATTGCACATCCCATCAAGATGTGAAGAGTCAATAAAAATCTGTTTAAAAAATACTGATAATTTGCTTCATACAAGTGGTTCCACCCACAGGAGAATGAATGCCTCTTGGCTCCCATCAGTGCTGTTTGCAGCATAGATTTACTAGCACTGAGCAGAGGCCGATCTCACAGGGCTGCTGCCTTTCCCGCACTTGGCCCACAAACAGGGACCCTCTCTCCTCGCTCTTCTACCTGGATTTTCCATAATTTTTTTGCACTTAACATCCTCCAAAACCCTGGTCCTCTGCCAAATCTAGGTGAAAGTAGCTGGTTCAAACAAGAAGGTTGGAGAGGGATTGTGCTGACAGACAGAAAAAACATCACTGCAGGTGGACAGAAGCATTGCAAAAACATCCCACATCTTTGTGTGCGTAACAGGCGCTGCTTTCACTTTGCCCTGAGGAAGGAGAGTGGAAAAGAAGGAAGTATACTGATTCCTTTCCTGTGAATAGGAACAACCTGTGCTGAGCCAGTGAGTGCAGCTGCATGCAGGTCAGGGGTGCATCCACCCCAATGAGCAGCACGCTCCCTCCTCGCACCATAGCATGTGCCACTGGCTCTCAGAAGGCATAACCCCGAGCAAGACTGCCTTGCTGTGTTACAGCCACACACAACAGGAAACCCAGACCTATTACAGTCTCTGTCTGTGGCTGGAGCATGGTGAGATAGCACCCACCTGAGCCCTTTTGTCTGCCCCTACATCACATTGCAGCACCAGAAGAAGGGGAAGAATTGAAGAACCACCAGGCATCCAGGACCTCCCATAGCTCCACTGCGACAGAGGAGGGACATGGCAAGTCATTTATTTGTGTGCATGAGTAAGGAGTTACATGTGCATTTTGAAAACTATATCTCCAGTGTTTCTTATTGCTTCTGTAGTGTAACAGGTGCCTGCACTCATCTCCTTTCATAATACTCCATCGTCACTGTACTATGCTTTCTAGTTTCCCCATGCTGCCAAAAGCATCCTGGTACTGAAGTGCTCAGAAATAGATGTGCTCTTACATCTTTCATACGTACCAAACCCCACTCTGATTCTTCAGGCATGGAGACTGGTGCTGGATTGTATTGTATTTTATGTTGGACCTATAGCAGAAGGAGCCAGAGCTCTTCTGTTTAGACTTTGCAAACAAATTGAAACCTGCTAGGTATTCGTGTATCCTATCAAAATCCAATGCCACAAAACACCCTTTTGTGTTTGCTTTAGATTGAGAGCGTGGCTGACTACTGCCCTGACTGCTACCCTACTAGTGCTTATACATACACTGGTCTCATCAGTAGTGCAGTGTCGCCAAATCATTATACTTACAAGTTTTATAGTATTTGGCACAGATTTTTTTTTCCTCTGTTCTAGCCCCAGATACTGGATTCAGGGGAAAAACTATGTTTTCATGAAGGAAAAGATGCCTTTTAATTTCCAGGGTGAGAAACTTCAAAATGCGAGGTTACTACAGAGTCAGATACCAGAAAGCAAATCACAGAAACAAAAAACATTTTGATTTTTTTTAAAAATCCCATTATTTTAAAGCTGATCTCCTGAATTTTTGGCACATAACTCATAATCTTTGAAATACTCATCACTCAAGGTTGGCAGTGCCAGTGGTTCACTTCCTTATTAATAACATGCTGGTGGATGTGGAGAGGGAACACTGAAGGAATGGAAAAGCAACAGGTCAGCAATAAAGAGCAAACACATGCTCTACCTTGTGGGACTACATATTCTCCTGAGCTCTCTAAGTGCTCCCATCTTCTTCTGAAGTCCTCTCCTCAAGGATTCTGCAGGTCCCTTGCAAAAGCATCTCAGAGGCTTTCTGCAACAGCCTCACAGGATAAAGTGCTCAGGGGTGTTTACAGATACACAAAGCGATGAAGGAGGCAAAATGCATTATTATTCTTGACACTATGACTCCTGACTCCTAACCCTGTCCTTCAGCCTCCAAGCAGGGAAGAGATTTTTTTTGCTTCCTATTTGGCCATGATTGAAGGAAACAGATGCTCTCCTCCTCCAATAGAGACATAAAAGCGGTATTCTGTTCCCGAGACTCAGCTCTTGCCCTGATGCCTCTTTAGACACAGGATCAGAGTTGTTGAGGACACAGGAGGGAGTTGCTTTCCCCTCCAGGAGGCTGCTATGTGGAAAAGCCACAGCGAAGCGATGGTGTCCTGGTATCAGGACAAGGTAGGGCCAGGAGCTGGATGATCACTGTGCTAAGCCTGAAAGTCTTTGCTGCGTCAGTGGAGCCATTAGAAGTTTGCTCAAATCTGAAGCACGCATGGAACAGGAACAGGATTCAGGCAAATCCATACTCACATCTAGGCTTGGATGCCACTGTGTCCACGCAACACTTTGCAGGATTATTCCCTTGGTGTCTGAGCCAGAACCAAGGCTTCTGTTCTCTCAGGGCCCCGGCCCTACAAGGTGCTTAGGCCAGTGAGAGCTGTGGGCATAGGTTCATAAATCATTGCCATGCGCACAGCAGAATCTGCCCTCCAACATGGCCCATCTGTGCCATGGTCTGCATGCATGCACAACCGAGAGGCTCCTTTGTTCTGACGAGCTTCAAGAATATGCAATTTCTTCATGGCTCCCAGGGCTGGAGTGAGGTGAACACCACGTTTTTTCCTCCACAGACCTTGAGAGCTCTGAAGCTACCGCTGATCTTTATTTCCTGGTTTTGTATTATTCAGATTGAATCTTGATGACAGAGAACAAGGAGCTGGGCTTCAGGGAGAGATAACAATGTGATTATAAGTGTATAAAACAGGACAGGCATTTACAGAGAGAGCTGAGCCACAGTTACATGTCTGGGGATTTAGGTGTATTGTATGCTGCCACAAATTACACAACAAACATAAACATAGGGCTTGTTCCAGTCTCCGTTACAGAGGTACACTGTGATTCTAATCAAGTTTCAGAAAAACAGCCACAAAAAAACCTTGTCATTTCCTGTGGGTGGCAATGTACCCAGAAAACATACTCCTCTGCTGCAATCACAGTTGTGTTTTTAGAAATGCTCAAGCCCACTCATTACCCTTGAAAATAGCTTGGGACGGGGGGAAGGGGAGAGCTGGCAGTGGTGTGTCAGCAGAAATATTGTCTACACCAATGTCTACACGATGATGGTACCTCCCTGCTCCCCAAGTGAGAAGTTGCTAAAAGTCCAGACAAACCTCCAAAAGCATGCCTCATCCAGCTGTTGAAAAGGATCTAGAGCCTGGTCAGAAACAAAACCTTTGCTTTCTTGCACTGTTCAGGAGAAGACAGCAAGGAAAGCTAAAGATGGATGCACCAAGAGACCAACAGCACATCTGAAGGAAAGGCTCACAAGGCACTGCTCTCCTAAGGAAAACTTCCACCCTGAGAGATATTCTCCACTGTCACCCAAGAGCGACAGTGTATCTGAAGGGAGGTTAAGACCCATCAAGGTTTTCTGCACTCTGACACTCTGCTTGGAGGTAATCTTTTCCTTTCCCTTTCCTGGTTGCCTTTTTTCTTTTATTTCTTCCTTTAAGTCTTTAATAATAAAAGGGTGGCATAAGAAGGTCTTTTGGTTGCTGCCTTCTTTGATGATATGTGATGTCCAGCTACACATGTCAGAGGATGTCAGAAGGAGGATGGAGGACAGTGGAGGGAAGACCAGAATGGACACCAGAAAGGAAAAGCAGTGGAAAGAGGCGAATCCCAGGCAGAAGTATTAGAAGAAAGTTGATGCCAAAGTACCACTAGCAATGAGGCTATGGAAGTCAAAGAGCTTATGGAGTTAAGGGTACACACACAAGAAACCTCAGCGTACTGGGAGAGCCATTAAGAACCCCCTCAGAGCAGTAAGACTTTTGAGGGACACCTGCAAAAAGGAGAGTGCAGAGGTAGTGGGATACAATATTTACTAGTGCCAAATCTCATGCTGGACACTACTCCTCTGCAGTGGAAGGGACATGTAGCCACTGGCATAGTCTGTGCTCTTCCCCATCATCTGCTAGAGAGGAAACTTTACTCATAGATAAACAACCACATGCTCTAAGCAGAGGAACACAGCAGAAGCTTGTGGGAGAGGAAACAGGAGAATAAAGTTCTGTCTTCCAGGGGCCTTTGGAAACCAGGCCATATGCAAACAAGTGTGGGGACACAAGCATGGCTTTCGCTTTAAACAAGCTTCTCTTTGACAGGAGAACAGGACAAGACAGTGGAAACAGGCTGTCTGAGGCACTGGGCACCACTACTGAATATATTCAAGGTTTCTGTTCCTCCATCCTTGTACTTTCCAACCCCTCAAGTGGCTGTGAAGGGAAGAGGGACACTATCCTGGAAGGGCCAGGAATCAAAGAGAGGTTTGGGAGCCACTGTGCAATGCACTTGCTGGCACCCTGTGAGGCACACACTGGTGGAGCAGCTCTGGTGCTACCTACATGGCATAACAGGGGCTGCTGAACCCAGCAGGTGGGCACGAAGAAGCAGCTCTCCTTCCTCCACTCTTCGTGGTTCTTTCAGGGCCAGCACTTCCCTGATAGGTGTGGGAGACCTGTCACGTGAAGAAACAGAGCCAAGTGGTTTTGTCAGACTCATGATTAAGTTAAGGTTGTCTACTTTCTTCTGCCTTTGACTTAAGTCCATTTTGCCTGAACACAAATCACATACTGTGAATCATCAGACAGTTTCCATGCCTCCTTTCAGGGGATAAGAATGTTCCAAGAAACAAGGAGAGAGGATTGAGATATGAAGGGAGAATCACTACCTCCAGCACAAGGAGGGAGATTCTTGTTTACACTTGGGTTCAGAGAATGCCAATATTTTCCCAGGATTTCATTATGAAAGTCTTGGCCCCCACGTTCAGTTTGCAGGCTTTGAGGATTAGATGACTGGAATAACAATCATGACCGCTAATGCTATCACTGCATGCATCATCGACATTAGAATGGACACATTCAGAGCCAGTATCACTCTTCTTGTCATCTGAAGCCCTATCCTAATGCTAGGTGGTATTTCAATAGCTCTGCAAGATTTTCAAGCTCTCGGTTTGCAAAAAAAATAATCTCTCAGAAAGAAAAGCAATCTAGTCTGTGTTACATAGCATTTCCATGTCTTCACTCTCTTCTCAAAACCTTGAAGACATTTTGTTAAACGTTATTCCAAGATGAGCTTATTAACACCATATGTCCCTTACCTGCCCTCCTATCATGTCCCAGTAGCATGTCCAGACTGGGTGAAACAACAAGAACTTCTCTTTGCAAAAGGCTCCCTGCAGGGTTTTACAGATTGAGTCAGAATGAGATGGAGATAATGCTTATATGAAAGACAGCATTTCCCCTTGACTTTTCC
This sequence comes from Calonectris borealis, assembly GCF_964195595.1. Taxonomy (NCBI): domain Eukaryota; kingdom Metazoa; phylum Chordata; class Aves; order Procellariiformes; family Procellariidae; genus Calonectris; species Calonectris borealis. The sequence continues at coordinate 31,243,292 of NC_134352.1, forward strand.
CCGCAGCTCTAAGATTAAGGCTACACCCCCAGTTTTGGCATTTCCAGTGTGCTGCCTGGCCTCTCCCTGACCCAGCACGTCCTTGCTGGAGATCAGACTCCATCTAGAGGATCTGTCATGATTTAATGAGGGGATCCAAACCTCTGTTCAAAACTCCCTCAGCTACAAATCACTGGAAGCTGAGAACCTGTGCCAAGAAAGTACCATTACCCTACACTTGCACTGTGCTTCTCTTTTCTAGGCGTCAGTTATGTGCTCTGTGTGAGAGAGGACAGAGGATTGAGGGGCTCTGTGTGTCATCCAGTGCAACGGTTCTCATTACATTTGCATGCAGTATAGTGCCTAGATATCTCTGATTTACAATAATATTGTGGATAACAGTAGCACCGTATATATTTGTTGGGCACTAATGACTTGAGTTTAGCTGAAACATAAATAAATATGGTGATTCTGACCCAGATGCATCAGGAGTGTGAAAGATATTTGCAATCGCAGTTAGTAAATGTAAATGTTGATTTAAACCATAGCTCTGCTTTCAGAATTTGGGCTTGCAAAAATCTCAACTTTGACTCTAGGAACACTGAGAAAACTTACACTAAGGTTCTTCGTATTTTACACGCCCACTCATCCCCTTTCCTGATAAACAAGCACTACAGACAAATCAAGGAACAGTATGTGCAGGGCAAGCAGGCCCACATGTTGCATTGTGATGAGATTATGGTATTAAACTCCAGTGTAGGTTGTAAGATGAATCAAAAAGTTTTGACCCTTGGAAAACCAATGAGACTAGGGAGGATAGGTGCTATCTGCCATAGATGCCTCCTCTCTATACTTTCTAAGCAGAACACCAAATAGCATCATAATTTCAATAACCGTTTTCTTTAAACCTATAGGATGTCCCATTTTCGGGCTATATTAGCATACTATAAATCACAGCCAGATGCATCAGTTCTCTGCCTTTCCTGGTTGGCAGCAGGAAAACTCTGGTTATCAGACAGCGTCTGCAAGTTTATGGGTTACTTCAGAGCCTAAGCACTGTTTTTCCATTAACAAAAACCTTGGGTGGGCGTGAAGAGTGGAGAGGGACCCTAGTGGAGGCAAGGTGAGGACATAAGTTGTTCGAAACACCACTGTGGCTGTTGCTAATGAAAAGGAAACATAAGTCCGTAATGGTAAACAATGGGATGCAGCACACAGAGATATTAACTACAGAAAGGATGCGCTTGTAACAAAATGCCTCCCTACACCTTTCTGCGCAAAACTCATGCCTAGCAACGCATACCCGCTGTTTCCTTGTGTCTCAATTTTGTTTTGGTTTGCATGTTGTGAGGTACTGCAAGGAGGTGATACCTAGTGCAAAGGGCAATCCAAAGCTCAGGATCGTAAGAAATCAGTCATTAACAGCCAAGTAGGCAACGTGCACTAACCCATTTTGTGCAAGCTATGGCTAAACAAAATCTTTCGTTGTTTTGTTCTGTTTTTTTTTTTAATACAGTTAAATCTTGGGGGCTAAATCTGTTTTAATTTAATTACAGTTAAAATTCAATACAGTTAAATCTTTTCTCATGGGGTTCTAAGCAGAACACAGACTTATCATAGAGCGATGTAATCACCACTGGAAGTGCCAAACTGCCTGGCCAGATCATCTGCAGGGAAAAGCAACAACCTTCACAGCGTATGCTCTGCCTGGAATAGCTTTCACAGCAGCACAGAGGAATTCCCAGCTTCTGCAAAGACCTAAAAAATGTACAATGACTCCTTCCAGCTCCTATGCTGGAACAATTAGGGGTGCAACTCATTTTTAAATGAGCTCATCCACCTAATTATAACAAGCAGACCTGTGTTACCAGTTGCTAATGCCTGCCTCAGAAGCAAAAATGCTGCAGGGCCAGGGCAAAGATACACATACTGGCAAAGCCTTTCCAAAGCTGAAGATATCTGTATAGGTTGGAGCATCACCAGCTGCCCCAGATCATGCTATTTGCTACACCCCCCCCCCCCAAAATAAGCATGCATAGAAGTTGTTCTGGCCCCAGATCGTGGAGTGGGCCCATCTAAAACCTAATAATGGGAACTAATGGTACCCCCAGGCCTCCTCAGCTTGCAGTCCCACCAGCAAACACATACCCTCATGAAAGAAGTGAAATACAGTAGCTTGTTGGGAGTACGGGGCTACATAAACCATTTTCCCCAGTGATACCAGTAGAGAGTGGAACACAGCACAGTGCTGACATAGCTTAGGCAGATGTAACCTGTGCTGCTCAGTGCAGTACAATCAGGTGCTTGAATTCTGCAGGGAGGATGGAAGGGAGGGGAAAGGAAGCAGAGAATCTCACTTCTGAAGTGCTCCTGAAAATGGTAATTATGGCCATGTAATTTGTTTAATTTGTAATTTGTTTGTCTTAGAAAAATATAGCAGCCTTTCAGTCATACAGATGTTTATATCCCTTTCGCAGAAGGTGTCTGGATGCATTGCAAGAAGGTGCGACTTGCAGAGCACATGCAGCGAAGACATCAGAGCAGCATGGTTTTCATGGGGATCCTGCCATCAGGCTCTATCCGCATGGAAGGAGAATGAGGGCAACCCACCAATGCACCGCAATCCCATGAGGGGAGGAGGCAATCACCTGCCAAAAAGCCAAGCCTAAGTCTAAGCAATAGCCCCACTGCTATGGACTCTGAGCAGGACTCAGAGGGTTTGAAGAAGAGGAAAATTTGAAATAGAATAGTGGATATTAGTTTTAATCTGTGGCTATCACATGCTCCCAGCTTTTTCTAATTAAAATCTCTCTCTCCGAGTCTTTTTTGCTACATTTGAAGATTGTGGCAGACAATGCAGCTATGACTTAGAGTACTTATGTTGATAATGGTAGTACTCAGAGATGTCAGCTGAATAAACAAAATGGAGTACATGAATCTCCTAATGTTCTCAACAGCTAACCCTTTGGCCAGGGCAAACAGGAATGAGTTTAGTATCACTGTTATTGCCAGTACTGTATTGCTGAAGCCCTGTAACTGCAACACTAAGATTTTGTCCCAGGCAAAACTGCTATTAGAAAACAAGCAGAGAAAAAGAGCTTGTTCTGGCCAAATCTGTTGCCCCAGGGCAACTGGGGCACATGCGACTCCATGGTGTGTCCCCAAGTGTGGAGAGCATTACAATTAGCTGCCCATGTCACTGCATAGCTAACCATGTGCTGGTATTCCCAGATTAGCAGATGGAAGAGAAGAGCTCAGGAGAGGACTCCTGAGGACACTGCCCCTCAGCCTCTGTGGAGCAGATACCACAGCCTTATTGACTCCTCAATATTAGAAGCTATCTCTAGTCCAACTAGTTTTGCAAGGACTGTGGTTTTCAGGGTAGTTAATCACCTATCCTGACAAACCCTGCAACACGGGCCCATGTGCCGCTCCCTTCCCGACTCCTGACCCACCCACGCTACCCAGGCAGCAGGAACAGAGACCGGAGGAAACTTCTCTGGCTCCCAGACAGCCCCTGAGTCATCCATGATCTTGCAGACCATCCAGAGGGAAGGGGAGAGGGAGAGGGAATGGTATGGGCAAACAAAGAAAAAAACAACTGGGTGGCTCTTGAGCATCACCACTGTGACGGGCTCAAGAAAGAAACTGCTATTTAGTAGCCCTCCACTCTGGACCAAAGAGGAGAGGGGAGAGAAAGAGGGTTGATGCCATGGGGACACAGGGGAGATACGCAGCCTTTGCCCCATCGCCTGTTACTTTATGCAGGGCAGGAGGTTTATTATGAACACACAGCCTGGCCGGCATCAGTAATCATCATCTAACCCCCACAACAGTGGACTCCACCTCTATGCCCCCAGCAGAGCGCTTAAGCTCTCAGCCCTGAAAAAGGTTAAAACACCCACAAGCACTCCCCTGTGCTTCCTCGGACAACAGAGCACTGCCCTCCTGGGCGCAGTGCCACCTCTCAGAAGACATGTGCTAGAGCCAAATAATTACAGTAAGCAGGGTAGAGCCAAAAGATAATTGGGGGGAGGGAGAAAGCTAAATCAAGAGGTAACTACACCAAATGGCCAGAATACATTTGCAGAATATATGGTAACATAGTGTATTATTTGAATAATACTGATAGCGTTATTATAGACTAAATCATAATCCATATGCATCAGGGGACAAAGTTAAGGTTACTGCAAATTCACCTGCTTAATACTTTATTACAGGTTAAAATGATAAATTACCCATTTCTCAGCAGCAATCAGTCCTTCTGTCAACCTTGAAATTGTTATACAGAGAAAGAATTAGCTTTTACAGAAAATGTAAATGTTACTGAGTTATTTCATAGTACAACAGTTTCTCAGACTTACTAATAAGTCCATCAGGCTGAAAACAAATTGTTTCTGCAGAGATTACTCTTAAAATCAGCAAGAGTCAGGCCAGATGCTTGACCCTGTTCCATCTTCTTTGTGTAGCTCAGTTGTGTGTGAGAGTTGAAAGCACTAAGGACTGCCCTGCCAAGGCGTACCTCCAGCTTGGGGTCTGCCTCTCCTAAACTCCCTTTCTCCATCCTTCTCAACACAGATGCTGTGTGTCAGAGTCATGAGGAGCAACCAGGATGTCCCCAGAAAACCATTGTGTTGGAAAACTTACGATCATGTTGCAAATTCATCGTTCTAGTGGTTTGTTGTCTCTAAAAGCTGCCCCACGTGCTGGGCTGCTCCGTGCGTGTTGCACACCTCTCTTCTGCCTACAACCCCACCAGCTCTGTTATGGGTGCCAGAGGAGCCCTCACCCCACTGCAGAGGAGCACGAGCAGGCAGCACAGAGTAAGGCAGCACATCCACTGAGCAGCCTTCCAGCTCCAGATGCAACTCTGCAGGGTCCATCTTCCCCTGAGGGCAAACAGGGCACAGGCTCCCTGATATTCAAGTTTGTTGCACAGGTTCCTCTGGCATTGTGTCCCCTCCCTTGCCCTAAGCCAGCAGTCACCACATCAATACCACAAATAACAATCATGACAGTGTTCAAATGCAAATCTAACATCTTCCCTCCATTTCTGAGATGACACTCAAGCTGAGGGCTGGCCGACTCCAAAGAAGAGATCTCATGATAGCTGAGCTACAATATTTCCTTCAGCTGTTTTAAACCCTTCCAGAGACATGCTTCCAGCTCTGCTGGCAAAGCTGCAGCTGATGATCTCTTGAGACACTGAGCCATCCCACTAGTGTTCCCTGGAGCATGCAGCCCTGGCGCAGCTTGCTCCAACCATGGCAAGGCTGTTCTCTGCTTCAGAGTGAACTGGAGCTGACCGGTGGAGAACCCACCCAGAGCAGCCAGGGCAGCTGGGCTGCGGAAAGCAACCTGTACACCGACCCAGCTCCTGCTGCAGCTCCAACCCAGGACTTGTGCAACCTCTTCTCCTGGATTTTCATTTGCTCCATTCCACATTGCTGCATATCATACAAACAACTGACATTTCTGAATCACTGAAAAATGGAAGAAGATAAATTCTCGTTTTCCAAAGGGACAGCACAGCCTTCAAGGCACTGCTGAACTCTGCTGTCTGAAGAAAGAGTGATTTAAAACACAGTACTTCCCTTTGATGCTTACCAACTTAGATGTCACATTAATCGGAGCTTTGTGAATGGTTGATGTGCAACCATATGCACTTTTACTTAAAAATAGAGAAATCAAGGACATTTAACAGCTCCTGATATGGTCTTTTTAAACTTCAAAAGAGATAAGCTATTTATGAAGTGCCACTGAGGGGAGTATCCAGCCTAACCCTATATTTATTTGGATAGTTTGCCTTTAAAAAACCATGCCAATGTTTTTTATGTGCAGATACAATTTACTGCAATGCTAATGTGCCTGCAGACCTCAAACAGAGTCAGTGGCCATGTCAGCTTCCTTTGCAGCCAATGACAGTAAAAGTACATTTTCATTCACGCTACAGAGAATGTGAAAAAAAAACCAAACCATCAATAAACTCATATAACCTGAAGCAGGCAATGGGAGAATTTCCAAAACCCGTGGAGAACATAACCTGCCAAGCAGCTCCTCTGGCCAGTCTCAGCTCAGGTGCCACTGTAGCCATAGGTACCAGGGAAGAAAAGACGTTATCTGAGAAGCTGACCTATTTCGCCCAAGGGAATGTCCAGGTTAGGAAAATACTGCTCAAGCTTTCACTAGAGGTTGTCTAACATAAGGTAGCTGTAAGAACAGAGATAGCACCTTTTTACACAATGAAGAGTTAAAATGTGTTTGCTAGAAAACTGTATTGTCCCACCAATTCACACAAACGTCCTACGTCTAAGGTAGAAACTGGGATTGAGATGTTTTGGCAAATGGCACTCTCTGTCTAAGGAAGTAAGGTCCCAAAATAGTGCTGCACACAGCTGCAGCTGTTTCTGGCTGCTGCAACTCTGAACATGAACATTGGCTTGCCCAGCTGTACAGACCTTTAGCAATTCATATTCTGTAACCAACTGGTGCTCTTCAGTTTTCTGTGCAGTTCTTGCGCTGTTTTCTTTCCCTGGAAATGGCCATTGTGTCTTAACTGAGGGTCTTCTCTCTGCCTTTTCAGATTTGTTCCCTACCTCTTCCATCATCAAAAAAACGTCTTCCGTTGCTGCTGGCTGTTTTCTAGTTCAGCCGAACAGAGCTGAATTAAAAAGCAGAATAACAATGCCAAGTCTTATAAAATCTGCAACCTTTCTTTTATTAAAAAATTTTCTCTTGCAGTACCAAAGTAACTTTTTTAAATGGAAGAGACAAAAACCCCTCTTTTGTGCAATATGGACCTTTAGTAAGTATGATACCCTGAACGTGAATCTTTGTAATATAGCAGCACAATTACTTTCAAGAGGAAAAGATGAGTCTATTTCAGGAGGGTTATTTGAGAAAAAAAGAAAAAAATGAGGTGAAACCAACTAGAACAGTTTATCTACTTAAAATAAAGTGACTTAGAGTTTCAGCAATTTTTTCAGTAACTAGAAGACAATTATTAATTTTAAAAAAACAAATGTGTGCATGAATAAAAGAGAACTGAATGAGTTTAAAATAGCATGAAAAGTCATTTTCAAAGGACTCCAAAACCAGAGGTATTCAGGATGCTTCACACAGCATTGCTACAAGAAAATAAAAGGAAACAGATTTCTGACACAAAAGGAATAGCCATATTATTTCTTTTAATGAGGTCTTCTGCCACTATATTGATAAATGAGAAAATTCTCAAACACAAATGGTAGCTGGGTGCCCGAACAGTACAGCCTTCACAGAGACAGGACCCCAAATGTGATTTCTGCTTTTGAAAGACAGACAGCAATGGCAAGGAGTTATTCTGTGTAACTACCTATCACCCTATAAAAATGCAGCATAGAGGTGCACAGACATGGGAAGAGAGCAGAGGACTTGAAAATGCTATCATAGGAAGATAACCAGAGCTATACCAAGGCTACTAAAACTCACCAAGGTCAGTAAATGAATGCAAACTTAGAACCTGAGTGAAGTCAGCTTCAGATGTAGCAAAAAAGAGTAAGGAACACGCATTCAATATATAAAAGTTACCATAAATGGTGAAAGCAGATATAAACTGGAAAAAATTAACTGTATATAATTTGAAATATAAGTGTTACCATCATTTAATGGACTAATAATCATTATTTGACTAGACTTTAAGACTTCTTTAGACTTACAATAAATTTTTGTTCTCCGTTTCTTTGGAACACATAAACATCACAAGTTAGTGCAGTAAATTGGTGGATAATTCGGCAACTTAGTGTGCAATTTGGATGGAACAATTTGGTGGAAAATTTGTGCAAATCACACTGTTTAACTGTAGTTTAACAGCCTGAATCCACTGAAAACTTCAACTTCCATGACAGCGAGATCCATGCAGCTCCAGTAAGAGTTTCACCCAGCTCAGAGACCCTGAAATTTCACTGTAAACAGCCAGGCTCAGCGCAACTTCAGTAATCATATCTAGGATAGCAGCCATGCTGGTCACCTTACAAGCACTCTGGGAACAACACTGAAAGATCCTCCAACAATTCCCTTGGTCTTACTGCTAACTACAGGAAATAGGAGACCAGTTGGATGGCAAAGGTCTTCCTCAGCTTCGCATCCATTACACACAAACATGGGCATTGTGTAAAGGATACAGAGTCATGGGATGTGCCCTGTACATATAAGGTTTCCCAGCACCATAGACCAGTCAGTAGACCTACTGAACAAGGCTTAAAGCCTGGAGTGGTGAGTGTTCTCCTTCTCAAACATCCTGCAGGAGTCAATCAGAACCTGAAAAACCTGGATGTGGAGAATCAGAGCTCTTCCACCCAGAACATATCGCCACTTAGAAACCTGACAGTTCCTTCCATAAATCCAAAGCTAGGAAGTCTAACAAATTAAGCCCTAGAGAAAAGAAGCAGTGCAGGTAATTAAAGTCAAGTCATTTAATGACTTTTTAATAGAGTAGGAACAGAAGCAACACTAGAGTAATGTGATGGAGGAACACAGAATTTGGGGAGTTTAGACCTGTACGTTTGTAGTTCACAAAGTAAAAAGAAAATATCTTGTTTCCAAGTGACAGGCGTACTTGAAAAAAGGAAGCTGAACAGAAACCAGAGCAATTTATACGATTTGAATGAGTCCAACATCAGTATCCTACACTGTTGACCAGTAGCAGATAATGCCAGATGCAATGCCATGTAACAGCGAACAGGAGGTTGATCACTAGTACTGCTGAACATCACAGCGAGAAATCCTCTGACGGAACAAGCTGCTACCGACATTTATGGTGAGCTTGGCTGCATCATGCCTCTACCACTTGTCATGCCAATCAATTGAAGTCTGTGCGATGGCCCACAGGCAGGACTCAGGGAGGAATTCAACTGCAGGCAGCCAGCACAGTGACTGGTCTCTGCAAGCTGACCTATGGCTTGGGCGTCTGTATGGACTTGGATCTTCCTTGCACTTGAACACTGCAAAGAACAGAAGACATATTTATCGGAGAGGTGGGCTGAAGGGAACAGAAGATGAAGCGTTCCAGTAAAATAGTTTCTTCTGGCTGAACCACTGCTGCTGCTGACGGTGCTTCTGTCTCCATGCTCAAGGATCTGAAGAGTTAGTATCTGCCCATCTCACTCATATATCTGCCATCTTTCCTGTCTGCCTCCCCTCATGGTGCCCACAGCTATTTCCAATGTCCTCAGAGCCAACTATTTGCCTTATCTTATCCAGAGTCACTTCAGGACCACTTAAAGCGATGCCAGAGCTGATCTGAATTTCACCCACACAGTCTGAGATTAAATGTTGGTGTTCACTGCTTCTTTCAGGAAAAAGCACCATGACACAGGAGACTCCTGTCGTCTGTTCCTGGGGACACCTAAAGGCTGCAACTGTGATTCTTTCTACATGGAGGACCCTGGAAAATCAGGTTCCCCTGACCCATCCAGAAACAGCTGAAGCTATCTTTTAAATGACTAATCTATGTGCATTCCAAATGCACACTGTGACTAATGTGATAATGCTATAAAGCCTTATTCCACTTCAACTGTACAGGTGTCAGGGGACTTAGAATGGGTATGGTAATACCAGGCTTCAGAAGGTAACCACTAGCAACACCAATGCAGAACAAGGTTACATAATATGTCCTCACACTACCCTCCCCCAGCACCAACTTCTTCACCACAAGAGAAGGCGTGTGGGGAGGGGAAAAGGGCAGCAGAGACAATCCCGAGGATGACAGGGTTTGTCTGAAATCTCAGCCTCAGATCTCAGGTTTGTAGTAAGGGAGCAGGGTATCATCTCTCATGCAGAGAGAAAATCAGAAACAATGCTCTGCAAGGGACTTGGCAAAGATAACTGATGCGTGTCTGCACCCTGAGATGTCTGGTTAAGAGCCAGCTCTGAGCCCAAAGCCTTGCTGTTATATTAGCACCACCACAAATCTAGGCTACCTGTTTCTGTGCCTTCCTGAGAGGTCTGAACTCAGGCAGAGAGCGCTATCATCTGCTCCTCATGTAGGCAGATCCCAAGTTAACTCATGGCCCTGTCCCTCATGTTACATGAATGCTTTCACCCTGGGGGCTGTTTAAATACTTCTGTTCGAGGATAGCTCCAGTTAAGTTGTTTTCTCCCTCTTTGTTTTTTTCTCCACCAGTTAAGAAAGAAGGGAAAGGCTTAGTTATGTTTAAGATCAATAAAAAATTAAAAGCAAATATGTACAGGATAGTCAAGAGACTAGAAAACAAGAGCTGAGTTGCAAACAGAGAAAAAAGAGCAGATCTGTACATACAGGCCATAAACCTCATACTAATTTTCATTTCCTCAAATGATCACTAAAGTCACTCTTAAATAATATGTCATTATTGGAAATCACATCCATAAGCCTTTCTTTGAGAGCTAAACCACTTGAAAGGTATTCTCCCAACATCTCTCCTGCGCTGCCAACACCCACCTTTATTTCTGCAGGTAACCGCTGTAACATGAGGGTAATAGGTTATCTGTGCACATGGTTTATCTTTGAGGAAGACACGGGGAGATGCAAAAAGGAGGAAGAGAGGACCAGTAACAGATTTGATACAAATTCACAACTTATGCAAAACAGTGAAACAGCTAGGGCATGAGTGCTATACCAACCTGATCCCTTAGCACAGCATTTCCTCCAGGCTAATTAGTTTTGCTACAGCACTTAGTTATAGGCTGTGGTGGGGCTGTCTATATACACCTAAAAGAAATACTTAGCAGGTGGGAATCCACCCGTGTTAAGGCCTTCCTCAGCACATGATGAGCACTGAGCGGCAGTCTGACATCTTTTATAAACCTTGACCTCATTTATCATCTCTTACAAGAGTTAAAGCATAACCCTGGTTGCCTCTCCTGCTCATGCACGGCTGTTGTTTCTACTGGGGGAGGTGGGACCTGCGTTGCGCTGGAAGCATCCTTACAAAAGACCCGACTGTGGGAAGGGTGCAGCTGCTGGAGCTGGTCCTGCCCATCGCAGGGACAGCGCCCCAGGCATGGGTGAGAGGCAGAGGTTTCACCCTGTGGCTGCCATGCTGGTTGGAGCCAGCCCCACGCAGTGAGGATGCGAAGGAGGAAGACCATGACCGCAGAGGAGCAGCACCATCCCCTCTGGTGCCAGCCTGGCCACGCCGAGAGCATTGCACCATGTTCCCCACGCTGTCGCTGGCCTCAGCCGGAGCTCTCACAGCCGTTGGGGCAGGAAGGCAAACCCACTGGGAAAGCAGGACTGCTCCCTACACAAGAGCTTTTCCCAAAATGAGCACGTGCACCTCAGTTTTCCACAACTTTTATTCTTCACTATTCAGTTGATTCAACTAAATTTCTTCAAAATAGAGCCAGATCCAGTATGGAACAAGGATTCTGTTACTGTTAAAAGCCCTTGACTGTTTTTCTTATGTCTACAGCTGAGGTCATTGATGATACAGAGGCAGGACAGGATCAACAAAGTGTGTGTGCAGAGCTGTACACTGGCACCACTTTCTCTTGCTTTGACTAAAGTTAATGTTTGCCTTCCTGCCCTGCCTGCCCAAAGGCACTTGCACCTCTCTAGTTTGCAACTGCTACTTCTGCTTTTTGCACCCTGAGCAGAAAATCTGGATTTGGTGTTTCCACCCATTAGGTCTCACTGGCAGGATTGCCTCAAGAATCAGGGAAGGCGCAATGCTCTGCTGCACCCACTCATTTCCTCCGCAACTGGGAAGCAGGTGAGGACGTGGTTACGTTCTGCTTCCCACTCTGCGTCCTGCAAAGGGAACAGTCCATGCCACTCTGCAGCCTGGTGCAGTGGGTGGCACATTTCTCTCCAGCAGACCTGCTTAAGCAGTGCTGGCCAGAGACCGAACCACCACCCTGCCTGCACTCTGCTGTGTTCCCACCCTGCTGCCTACAAGCTATAGGGTATGTATGGCTGGGTGCTTCACCCTGGCGCTGAGGTGGGGGCCCTTAATCACAGCTCCGCTGTGCACAGAGCTGTACGGAGGTGACAGCATCAGCTCATTGTTTCTTCTCAGTTTGCAGGCAAACACTAAGCAGGGGATGGGAAGCAGAGGGGGGACTATGATCAGAGCTGAAAGATTTCAGCCACAAACTGAAGAAGCATTAGTAAAGGCTTAGCGCAGTAATAGACCCAAATTTAATTAGTATATTATTATCACACTGACAATATTCATACTATGCACCATGGAATTCCAACATTTGGTTTAAAAAATAAAACAGAGTGAGAAAGCGCACAAGGCACAAAACCAGTTGTGTACCCCGTAGGTGAAGCGGTGCATCCCAGACTTATTCAGGCAGCCACCGCGGTTCTTAGGTGGCAGCAGAGAACTGGAGAAAGGGGATCTATGTTTTTTACCTGGGTGATAAAAGCCTGAAAGTTAAGTAAACTAGGAGAAAAATTTTGAGCAGCGGTTTTTTTTTTTCCCCACATAGTGGGTAAGGAAGCTTTTGAAGTCTCCCAACACACACTGTCAGCACAGCAGTTAGAAGACAAATGTATTTTGCTGGACTTTAAAAATATTTAGGAAACACTGTAACCCTAAAATGAAGATTGTATTTGAGCAACACCAATTTTGGCCTCATCATGTCGGAACAAACGGGATTGACAAGTATACAGCCAAACTGAGACAGAACGAGCAGCAGCAAGAGTCTGAGATTACTGAAAATGATATGCTTAGAGACAAAATTGTGTTCCATGAGACTGACAAAAGGCTGGGAGAGAGGTTATTAAGGGAGACGGATTTGTGCTTGCAAAAAAGCAATAGACATCTGCCAGGTCTTGGAAGCCACACAATGCTAAAAGCAATAATGTCTGGGCAAAGTATGGAAAAGTCTTCATAAACTGTCAGCCAAAGCAGCATGAAAAGTAGCAGATCTAGAGCTCAGCCATGAACAAGACATGCAAATCAGCAATAGAAACAGAGATGAGAGCGGCCTTCATGCTGCTGAAAATGACTCTGTGTGGATACCACAGGAGATATTAAGGCTGGAGCTATCTTGACCAACAAACAACTTTGCCAAAAATCACAAGGACTCAATGTCTCTGCCAAGGCCATGACTGCCAAAAGTGGAAGCGAGATGATGTGTCAGGCCAAGCTTTTGAAAGCAAGAAGCCTTTTCTGGTGCTGGAATTGACACTAAATAATACCCGATTCTGTAAAAAGAGCCAAAGAACTGACCAATGAAAGTCGAATCCTAATTCATCCAGAAATTAGGAAACAGAGACACCCATATCACTAATTCCTGCAGAAAGCCCATTGCCCAGAATCACAAAGAAAAATAGAGCTGCACCATGTACCATCTGCAATCACAGGAAAAGGCATAGTGATGAGACTACAGGGAACAAAAATCATTGTATCTGTAATCTGACAGAATAACTGAAATATTCATGCAGGAACATTACTGTTTTATGAATCCTGTGCATTGTGCAAAGATCCATATGTAGCTCTTCCAGAAGTTGGGCAACTGGGGACAGAGGATACCCAGCTGCTGTGACACAGCGTGCCAGGCAAGCCTGTTTTTTTTTCCATTTCTTTAACAATGACTCCTACCTTCTCTTCTGCTGCTGCTGTTCTCATGTGCATGGAATTAACCGCACTTGGGAGCTAGTCAGAGTGATGGCTGGCGATGCAAAACCTCCCTCGAGTGCAACGCAACACCACCCTTCGCAGTGTTGCTCAGGCACAGCAGAAGGCCAAGCTCTGCCACTCAGCCTGAGGCTAGGCAGGAAGAGGGAATGAAAACCTTGAGGAGGAATCAAATCCCAAGGAATAACCTGCTACCTGTAGACCCCTTTGCCCCAGCAGAGGAACACAGGATGAGTGGTGCAGGTAAGTCCTAAGGGCAGTGACCTGGGACTGAGATCCCAAGAGACTGACAAAGTCATAGTCCAGTCCTACCAGGCAGCATGGACGCGCTGCCTGTTTACCCTGCAACTTTTGTTTGCCTTCTCATAGCTGCCCATCCCCACTCCTCTGCAAGGAGTTTTCTATATATATACTATAGCAAAAAGGCATTAGAGATTTCCGAGTCAGGCCGTGCTGCAGTAGGGGCCAGCCCATTTACGCCTCCAAGGTCAGGTGGACTTGAGGAACTGGTGCACAGCCCAGGAAATACTGGTGGCACTGTGCCTAAGACATCCATCTAAGGAAACATAGTTTCTCTTGGGACTGGGGATGCTGAGCCACGCTCTGGAGTTTGGCTTTGCGCATCTGGTTAAAATCAATAGCCTTTACATTAGCAGTTTAAGCAATGAACTGCCTGGATGCTGCTGGGAAGTTGCAGAACTCTGCGGGGTGGTTTAACTACAAGCTTCTGCATTTGTAACTGTGAAGACAGGAGATCCCAGGGAGGATGTCCCTGCTGTGATCAGATATCACAGACGCCAGTGTACAGCACAGGCGTAAGGAGTCAAGTTCTGCTACAGACACAAAACAACCTCATGGCCCTTGGCTGCACAGTCACTGCCAGCCTTCAGACAAGAGCTGCTGCATTGATTGCCATGCTGCTGCTTCCTGAGAAACGCACTGAAAGAGGTTGACAGGAGTCTTACCTTGTTTTGAACCCAGGCCTATTTACCTAGGTAATGGAGAAAGGGGTAGTACACAAATTCATCCTCCAGTCCCGCCAGGTATCCTGTCATCCTCCCTGATGTGCCTGCTTCACAGCCCAGACTCTTTCTTAATCCTCATCCCTTGGCACTGCAGTCAGTTAGCAGCCTGGGATTGCAGTGGGCTGTGGAAACACCATCTCCAGTGGCAGATTACAAAACCTAGATCTGCAACAGGCAGGTGCATGAGCGTGAGAATCAGGGGTATTTTTAAAACTGTATCATCTCCAATGAATGGATTTTCTCAGGCTTAAAACATAATCAGTCCTAAACCTTCCTCTGGCAAATGGTGGGTACTTACTTTCACACAGATTTGCTTTCTGAACAGAATTTTTATTTCAAGAAGGATTTTTCCATTCTTATTTTTAATTGTTCCCAATTTACAACTGACGCTTCCTCCAAAAATCTGTTAGATTTGTCTGCCACATCTGTACCATAGACAAAAGTGGTCCAGAAAGCTACAGCCTGAACTATGCCAAATGGGTGTTATTTAGATGCATTTAAGATTTTCTACATCAGGCTGAGCAAGTACAATTTATCCTGGAGAGTGTTATGTTTGGCAAATCTATTGCACATTATTATTAAGGAGCAAAATTAAATCTAAAATAGAAACCTCAACATGCCACTTTATATATAGCTACCACAATATTTTCCAAAGAGCTGTTCACAATGAAACTTATACCAGGCAATGAGGCATTATTTGCTATCTGCATGGCCAGATAACAGCCATCTAGTTTAACCTCCCCCCACGAGGCTGGGACAGCTTTCCCAGCCAGCATCCCCACTGCAAGCAGGTAGTGTACAGCATCTCTCCTGGAAACTGTCCATTTCAGCTGAAAGCTCCAGCTGAGGGTAAGATGCTGCCACAACAACACTTGAGGATCATGTGATGCTGCAGACCACCTAGATGGGATCAAAGAGAGCGACTATAAGCTGCCAATCCACTTCCTCAGCCAGAAAGGACAGACACTACAGGGACAGGCTGCCTCTGTGAGCTGTTATCTTGGTCTTCTGCCTCTAGCTAGCTCAGCAGCCCCTTCACCCTCGCAGGGAGCCTTCTCTCTGTACGCCTGATCATAACACCCTGAGTGTCTCTGGTTGAGGGAGGACCACTCCCTGCCACCCATCTCTGGTGCCTGCTGCCTCCTGCTTTGTCGACGAGCCAGGGCTCAGCCCTTGCTGCAGCTCTGGATATGGTCTCCTAGGTCCTTCTAGGGGCCAGCAGCTCTCAGGTGAACCTGGACATGTAAATCATGGTTGAGACACTGCACTCACAGAAAGTTTCATTAAAGCTAAGCAGACATTTTCAGAAAGGCAGAGTGTAAAGGCACCAGTCGGTCCCTGTCTGTGTATACTGATGCAAACACACAGCATAAATATGAAAAGAAAATTCCTCTGCTGCTACAGCTGATCAGTCCTTCAGCTGCCTCTCGTAAGATGAATGTTCTCTGCTTCCTATCTGCCCTTTTTCTTGGCACTTGATCTGTCAGGAAATTAATTCTCCTCCCCTGTCCTATGTCACAGTGTCCCTCTCAGCCTGGTGTTCACAAGTACCCTATGCATTTTCGTCAGCACTGGAAATATGTCTATCCTGCAGATGTATTCAGCAAAGAGGTAAAAGGTACCACAGTCTCTTTAATATAACCTTGGCTTTTTATAAACTAAACCATTTCTATTTCCTCTGCTGTTACAGAAGCACAAACGTATTTTATTAACCATCTATTGATATATATTTAGCAAACATTGATTAATATCTTGAGATATGGATGGCATCTTGAGAAAAATCCATTCTCAAAAGCTTTTAGCCTCTGAACTCATCTCCTGTTTGCCAGTCTGTATAATCAATAGGCATATTTGCTAGGAAACAGGAAAGTATTGACTTGCTAGTGAGTGTATGAAGTAACTCAAGCAATTACTATTACATATCATTTAGTAATTGTTACAGGAGCCTCTCTGCTGGGAGACAGCACATGTCAATGTTTTGTAGGATGAATTTATAAAGGAAAAGAAATCAAAGATACAGGGTTTGTGTAATATCATATAACTCATTTTATTTCTGTCAGGATACTAGTATATTCCTCACACAGTAAGAACAGTTCTCACAAATCACAACCCAAAACTACTGTGCCCAGTTCCCCAGAATTGATGCTAAACACAGAAAAAAGCACAGAAAAAACTAGAACCAGGAAACTGCAGATATATTTCAGAGAAGTTGCTGCATCAAAAATTTAAGAATAAAAGTGTTCTTTTGAGGGCTGTATAACACCATCTCCTGGGAAGTTTCACAATGACTGTAAATCCTCTTCTGTAAACCTAATGGGTTGACTGCCATGAATTTACTGCGAACTCCAGAGACACTGTACTGCTTGGCAATGTATCTATCTAGAACATCCCTCACATAAACATAAGACTAAAGGACCAGGCTTGCACTAGGTTTGCTCCTGACTTTCTTTCTCCTTCTCTCCAGTTGTACGGAACACAGACCTCCAGTAACAAGCAGAGTAGCCTCTCATCCATGCTCTGTGAGGTGGTGGGTTGCAAATGTGCCACCTGACACCATTGCAGCACACCTGTGTTCAGCCTTACTCCTTTCTTTTCTTCGGGGGACAGCAGCAAATAGAGGTTTAGTTTACCTAGTAACACCTGCTTGGAGCCAGGGTGGCCTGTGCTGTATGTGACATGTATCAGACATCACTGGAAAATCATGCACGAGCATGATCTCAAAACAGGGATCCAGCTGTCTGACAGGGAGAGCTGTGGCTCTGGATGCACCAGGCTAAGACATTCCCACTGCCACTGCCCACTGGAAGCTGCCATGGAGTCAGCAGAAGTTGACGTTGCTCATGTCTCAGTGCCCAGTTTGCCATCCTATATACTAAACTGCCCATGAGGGTGGGTTGGTGCTAAAAAACACCATCCTGCAGTGGAGCAGGCAAGCAATAACCACTGACAGCTGACAGCTATCAGAGCACTGAGATCTGGAAGCACTGCAGGGGGTTGCTGTGTCATTATGATTCTTGGCCTGTAAGCGGACACATGCAAAATATGTACCATGCCATGTGCTTACCAGCAGGGTAAAGATGAAGGTTGGTGGAACAGCAAAACTTGTTGGCTGGCTTGGGGTTGGATACCGCCGAACATTACAGAGGAGAAGTTGGAGCTTGTGGCAGCATTTACACTCAGCTCCATGGGTGCTCTGTGATTGTCTCATGAATTAGCATTTTGCTTGACCTCCTGGCAGTAGGACAGAACTGTATGCAGACTTATTTGCGTAACCCTGAAGTCAGCTCTGTACCCAAAAGCACAGCCTACAAGGGAGGCATAGTCTGAAACAGGCTGAAGCAAAGGCCCTGGGTGACAAACATGCTCCAGTCTGCTTCACCATGTTTTGTTTCTCTCCCGCTCTGAGACAAATCTGCCATCTTATGAACAAGAGTTAAATTAAAGACTGTCATGCATTGCTGTCTCACCTGATGCCTGCGTTTGTCCGTTCCAGATATGCTCCTTCCAAATTAGCAAAGACTCATCAAGCAGGAGCTTGTTGAGCTCTGACACAGCGACTGCCGCCTCCTGCCTGGGAATCCCCAGAGTCCTGCCCCATGCTCGGGCCAAGCTGACTGTGGACAGCCTGCTGCTCCTATCACCATACTGCCACGCAGCACCCTGCCAGGGAAGGAAAAGCACTGGAGAGCATTGAGTAACCCAGTCAGCAAAAATTGGTAGCAGATTTGTAATAAGTTTGTTAACCTTTTTTTTTTAATTATTTGCCCAACTGCTGGAACTGAAGGAATCATTTGATTATGTAAATCTCTTACTACGTTTTTACTGTGTAACTGTTTCAAATGCTTTACATCAGATACATACACATACATACATGTGTACATGCACATACACACGTATACAAATTTTTTCCAGCTGTTCTCCCATTCAGATTCTAAACTCTGGTCCAAAGAGTCCCCATTATTACCCTTTTTTTGCCTCTTAAAGATCTTTGTTTCTTCTTGCCATAACATCAGTTTTCATATGAAGAGAAGGATTGCTGCCAGCAAACAAAGCCAACACTGATTAGTCCAGTATCTTGTTCAGGCAGTTACCAGCAGGATAACACTAGGCCCACCCAGGAGAGGCAAGGAAAAAATTGTTTGTCTCACAAGTCTGATCCTCGCCTTCAAACTTCCATCTGCAGTAACCATCAGGTCAGGTGTTTTGCAATTCGTTGCAGAGATCCAGGAAGGCAAGGGTTATTTTCCTTCTGAAGAAGCTTACTGACAGATTGAGCCTCCCCATGCTCCCCCTTGCAACTGCTGGAGCTGCAGACATACAGAGGGATGTGGGAAGGGTGGACAGAGGCAGCTCTCAGCAGCCCACTTCTCTGCTGCAGCAGCGGTGCACCAGAGCCTGTTTCCACTAGGGCCGAGGGCACCCGGGCCCCTTCTGCACCTATGGCCGAGGTCGCCTGCCCTGCTGGGCACCCCTCTTTCATCTCCTGGCTGTCAGGTGGCTAAACAAAGCCTAGCATGAGGTAGCCGAATCCAATTTCAGCCCTCACTAGGGCTGTGTTCAGGGGTGCGGGAGGGAGAGATGAGTGTCTTTAGTCATCTGTTCCACTCAGCTCCCCAGCATCCTCAGGGGTGTGGGAGATGCCCATGCCTCTCCTGCCAGTGGAGGCCCAGAGCAATTTGCAGCGGATTGCTTTGTTCCACCTCTGTTGGTGTACAGCTGCCAGCTGACACATGGAAGACACAGATGACTTGAGAAATCAGCTCCTCTCCTGACTCACATGGAGGAAAGATGCCATAGTGACAGTCAGTCGCAGATATGAGAAACGGAAAATTAAAAAAAAAAAAAAAAAGAAGGAAAGAAAAATACACCCCAGCACTGCAGGGTGATATTCTAATGATATGAAATGGATGTGTCAAAAATAGAATACACCCACTTAAAATGAATATCTTTTAAAGAAATAAATGTTCTTTGCAGAAGATGAAAGGCTGCACAGAGTAACACATGGAAGGCAAATAAATGAGTAATGGTTCCAGAGAAGGTAACCGCTCCAGTGTGAAGAGCATTTCCAGTTCCCTGCGCTGCAGTCATACAACTCCTCAGTACAGAGCATGTGTATTATGCACATTATAATTTCCTTGCCAGGCCTTGCACTTTCTAGGGAGACCAGTCTTTGGAGCCGGACTATGACAAGCAGCACCTGGTCACCCAGACTCAGTACTCCACTTACACACAACAGCAGCTCTGTGGACATGTCCCACACCCAGACTCCCATAATTCCTCGTAAAACTGGACAAATGATTGAGTCTTGGTTGGCAAAAATTAGATCTGCAAGTTAAAAGACGTAAGCTATTGCCTGATGTAAACAGGTAGCACAGACAAGTTTAAAGACCCAAGCCCCATCAGCAGAACTGTATGCTGAAGGGAGGCAAAAAAGGTTTAGGACTCACAACAGCCAAAATTACACATAAGCCCTTAGTGCAACAAGATGATATTAAACAAGTAAATGGGTTTCCAGGTGTATGAATGAGGGAATAGGATTTAGCACTGAGGTCTTTCCAGCTCTCTAAACAGAGCTGATGAGTTCAATATCAGAATCCCATAAATTGTTCGAATGCCTATGCTTTTAAAGGGATCTTAAAAATAGATTGCCCTATACTCTTAAAGGGGTGTTAAAAATAAATTGAAGAGACTGTCACGAGAAAAGAAATTGAGGTTTGAGGACAGCCTTTTTGTGTAAGTGATTCAAGGAGCCTAAGATGCTCATCTTACCACAAAAAAAAAACCAAAACAAACCAACCAAAACCAGAAGATAGAGGGGTGACTTGATTACAGAGTACAGGCAGATTCACAGAGAGAAAATCACAAATATTAAAAGGATTTTTAACTTGGATAAAAAAGACATGCATAAACTCACTGGCTGGGAGTTAATGCCAGACAAATTAGAAACAAGGAGCAATTTGTTACAGCAAGGATGATTAACCATTAGGACAAGCCATTACTGAAAGCAGTGGATTCTTTTTTTGCTTCAAATTCAGAAAGAATATTTTCTTGGGAGGAAGCTTATTCCAAGGTTATGGTCCTATATACAGCAGTAATAGAAGAAAGCATATCATCTCCACTGCAGCAGGTTGGGCTGGATGTCTCTTCTGGCCTTCATATCTGGCCTTCTCTGGAAAGAATTGAAAAATACCTGACCCGATGGTTACTGCAAATAGAATTCTGAAGGCAAGGATCAGACTTGTGAGATAATTTTTATCTCACAACGGCCTTTAATCAGGCTATTAATGACAATCCAGCATATTAAAGCCATATTTCCAAACTCAAAATAAATTCCTTTTTTATTCCTAAAGAAATGCAATTGGATCAACATAAGATTGATGCGATGCCCCAGTTGAAGGCAATGTTAGCTGGAGCAGGTATCATTTCTCAAGCCCTTCTCCAGTGACCTGCTGTGCCAGGAACATTATTCTTAGCGTTTGTCTGAAGAGCAGAGTAACTGCAATCAAAAATGTGCATCTTCTAGATAGACTCAACAAATGTCAATGACAGAAACCTTATAAACAAAAGCATAGGAAATGTCATATATTTATAGCCACACAAGGGACTGACTTTTCAACTAGCTACTAGTTACATATAAAGCAATTTGTATAAAGATTGATAAGAAATTAAGTCAAACCTTATTTTTTCTGACACCTAAATAAATTCCATTTCTGACAGTGTTGTGCACTACAGTGTATTCCCTAAATTATCCAACTTGAAGTTCACATCGGCCAACTGTCTGCTTCCTAAATTCAGGCTGGTTTTGTACCAAGCAGCAAGACATCCTGAGCAGTTATACCAGATACAGAGGGAGAGCTTCTTGTAGCAGCAAACACAAATCATCTAAGCAGATTATTGGCTTGGTCATCCAAAAGCATCTGCAGTGACAATAATGGAGCAGCTGCCCCCAGATTCTGGAGAGAACAAGCATATGTCTCTGGGAAATCCTTATACTATGTATATTGGATGCCCTTCACAACAGCATATGTATGTTGTGCGTGCATACAAGGCAATTATACCTGCTCTCACAGCCTACCAAGGATGGCACAAAACTGCAATGATAGGGCAGTCTCTTATGGCACAGAAATTAGCATTCATTCCTTGCAGCATTAATTACTAACCATATTACACCACTGACGTTTTCTAGGTTGCAATGTATGGTTCTTCGGTTTGGTAATCCCACCCTACATCCAGCAAATTTCCTTGGGATGTCCTGCGATTATCACACAGCATGCACGAAGGGATCATCGTGAGCTGCTCTGCCACTCCCAGACTCTGCGACTGACCATCTGAGCACAAAATTGGAAGGAATCTTGTTATTCATGAATCACACCACTTGGTGAGTTTGGCTGGGCAACAGTAGCTTCGTTTCTGGCAATCCAGTGTACATGTTTCTGTGGAAACAGGAACCAGCAGAATGTATGCTCATAGCCACTGGTTTGCTCTGGTCTCCATGGAAACAATCGTTGCACGGGTGAAAAAAAGGGTAACGATTGCAAAGTAATGACTTACTGGAAGCTTCCCTCTGTCTTAGTTTTCCTTTTGTGGTATTTATTGTTATGAAAAAAAGAGAGCGTATATGATGATGTCTTAAATCCTTGACATGATAAAGGTCAGGGTCAGAAATCATGGGGTGAAACTCCCAAGAGCTCAGGCAGCTCAGCACCAGACCGCTGAGAAATACCTGGGATGCAAAGGGTGGGTTTGCATGCTGCAAAGGAAGGTGGGACAAAGACCCACCCAGCTTGCACAGATAAGCTTTTCACCTCCAAACACAACTCATCCCAGATTCCCAGACTACTAGGATGAGGGAAAGGAATGTGCCTCGGGGGACCGACAGTCACTTGCTTGCATGGTGAGGCAGCCCCGTGGTGGTAGGTGTCTTGGCAGAGGGAGGAGACCCCCACGTGATCATGCCAAGGCACACATACCACTTTCCCAATCTCCTCAGCCTCCTAAGGTTTCTCCCCAGAGCAAATCAGCTCTTTTGCCCTTCCTTTACTGTCTCTTACAGGTGCAGCAGTCCCACAATATTACTCCCACACAATTGCCTCACTTTCCACGACATGACCTCCAAAGCAATACCATCACTGCAACCAGCAGAGATCCATCCTATGAAAATCAGCTGAAGATTTACACACACTCTGTATGTGACCTGAATTTTTCACATATTTTTCCTTTTTCCTCTGATGATCTTCACAGTGACCTTCTGCATTTGCTTTCAGCCACTCCCTTTTCTTTCCTCCCTAGGGTCACTAGCATCTTTGGCCCACATACATTTTTGCAAGAAAAATCCACATGGGCACCTTTTTTCAATCAGCAACCACCATTCAGGATTGCTGGTTATTGTTTCACCTCAGCTTGCCTTCTGCAGACATCCTCACCTCCCACTTCCTTCTAGTAACACAGACAGAGATATCCCATCAAGTAGCGGTGCACTGTGCAGAACAAAGCCGGCACTGCACTGACATTGCTCTCCAGTGTGTCTCGCCAAACAGATGGAGACATGTTATCATGTCCTCAGGATGTCAAAGCCCATCCAGTCCCTATCATGGCGGTGCAATGGCATCACCTTTTAGCCACCATGTCCCTGTGCAAAAAGGTTGGAAATTATGTCATTGACCACACAAGGGAACAGACAGTCGGGACAAGATGCAATGCAACCAAGGAAGACTGGACTCTCACCAAGTACGGTGAGAGATCCGTAGCCTAGCAGAGATGAGATCTCGTACCCACATAAGCATAGTAGTACATAGAGGCTAGTTAAACCCTGGGAAGTTGAATACATGGTTCATGTCCTTAATCCTTTACCTGACCTTGACCTGTAAAAGTCCATCTCAGGAAGCATCCTTCCTGGAGCACCCCTTGCCCCAGTTTCCCCATTTGCTCCTTTGCCTTCAGGGCAATGGATTAGGAATGGCTCTGGGGTGGTTGGTGTGACTGCAGGCACAAGTGCTCCTCACTTTGGTGGCTATTTAAGACCAGCAATCCTCCAAAGTGCTCCACTGCCTACTCCTGCCACACAGTCATGCGGTGAGACATTTCCTCCCGGCTGGTGCACGCACTTACCTCTTCAGGGGCAAAGATTTTTTGTGCTCAAGCTGACTACCTGAGGGTATTCAGATGGCTGTTTCATCTCCCCACAACAATCATGTGAAGAAGGCTCCTTTCTGCTCAGGCAATCTAGATAAATAAAACGCACTGCTAATAATTACCTGACTATAAATACATGGCAGGAAATAATTGAGCCATTTACATGAGGAGCTCAAAATGCCTTTGGAGTCTCAGACTAGCAAAATGAAAGGTCCTAACATTCATACTGCTTTCTAATTGTTCTGTGACTGCCGGAAAATCAGACCTAGCCCCTTCTCGATGGGATTTAGGGACTTGGGGCAGGCAGATGTCTAGTGTTCCCAGCGGTGGTGAAACTCTGGAAGTTGTCATTTTTCATTGTACTGCAGTAACGCTTAGAAGCCCAAGAGTTAAACAGTGGCAATTATTTCCACCCCCATCTTGCCCCCCAGCCCAGCATAGTGCTCTATGCACAAAGTGGATCCTTCCCTAGAGAGCTCACATTCTGATTAGGAGTTACGGGACAGAAATGAGGAAATACTGGTGCTAAACATTTGTTAAGGGAGGAAATAAAAGCAAGTGCAACAATAAAATTGCATGTCAGAAATATGACCTTTCAGGGGAAAGCTGTATTTTATCCTCTGGTTAAAAATCTATTCTGTGCCTCCAGAATGGAAAGCCAGGGCAAAAGTGGCAAAAGTAATTGTAAGTATACAGTCATAATTAAATGATGAAATATTGATTTTCCCTTCCTTTTAGTAGACCAAAAGGCACACCTGTCTCACTCCAGCTGTCACAGAAGCAAAAAAGAAAAATTCAAAGTCCAATAGATGAATGGGCACAAATCCAGAAAGTGCCAGCAGCATCGTGGTCATAAAAACAATGACCTAACAAATACTTCACAGGCTTTTCAGGTTGTTCCTGTCCATCTTTCTGCAACTGTCTCTTCTGTTTAAGATCAAACAACTGTCCCTCCTTCTCTTGGAGACACCTAGGGTTACAAAGAAGAACCCCATGCAAGAAAAGGTTTACTTTGTAACTCAGTATTATGGTTGTTAAAAATGTTCTGCCATGAAAACCAGCTTCAGAAACAGGGATCCTGTAATATCCAAATCAACGTTAATGTAAAACCAACATCAAAGTAGGTCAAGACATATTAAACACATTTATGGAACAGCTGGGAAAGACGGAATGAAATGTTAAAAAGGATGAAAATGTGGCTACCCAGACACAAAGACATTGAGCAATTGCTGAGCAATTGCTCAGCAGCTTGCTTTTATAGTACAAATGTATTAGAAATATTGAGAACTTCATAAATCCCTGTTAGTAGACTAACAAGTTAGCTGCTACATCCCAGCATTACATCTAACACTGCAACAAAGTTAAAGTGGATTGGGAAGAGAGATCTGCAGGATGACAGTCTCTACAGGGTAGTAACTCTACGTGTTGATATTTCCACGTAAAGTACGTGTATTCTTTGTACAAATGACAAGTGAACTGTGATAGTAACAAGGTTTAAATAGCATATGGAAATTTATCTCCAAATCACATGTCACATCAAAGGTTTGGCAAGTCACTCCACTCTCAAAAGAAAAATCTATGAAAACAAAATCTGCATAACACTGGCAATGTCAGAGTTTCACTTTCTCCTTACCCTGACTGAACACAGATAGTAGAAGATGCTCAGGTGGAAGATTCACATGACCCATGTTCTGCACTGCCTGCAAAGTTGTGTTCAAATCTCTTTTCTAATGTGGCTATCTCTCACAGAAGAGCTTGGACGCTGTGAGGAGGCTGGACTGCACAAGTACCTAGATGAGTGCTACCTCATTTGCTTTCCAGGGAGCCTGTAGGGTAATTTACTCAGGTCCACAGAGTAGGAATCAGCATGCCTGCTCCTTTCAGCAGCTGTGCACTGCCGCTGGTGGGGAACTGCTAATCCTCTCCAAAAGGCAGGAGTAAACACAGGCTCTCCTGCAGGAGCATGGAAGGTACTGCGGTCCAGACACAGGGTGATGCCTGCCTCTCAAGCAAGGGATAAGGGTACGCATGTCCGACCTCTGCAAGGATCCGGAAACACTGCCCTCACCAAGGTCATCTTTGTGGCATCCTCGGTATTGCCAACTACCCAGATCCCCCTCCACCATGAGAAAAGATGTCATGAATCCATTATTTGTGGGATTGAAAGCAGGAGAAAAGAAAACACGAATCACAGTCCTCAGCCTAGCTTCTAAAATGGCTATGTCTCCTTATGCCTCTGCCAAAGCATGCGTAATACTTTCTATTGAAAAGTCAGCCATAAGTGATACGCAAATAGCCACGACTTGGCCTGGCTGCTTGATTATGGAATTTGCTTCCCTTCCACTTACTCTCCCAAGCCATAGGAACAAGAATCCTTTCCTTTTTACAGTTCCCATTTCCTCCCCATTTCTTCAAATTTCCCTCCAGTACAAAAAGAACAGAAAGAAAATTAACAGTCATAACTACCATAAGAAATATCTGTCCTTATATATCAAGTTATCGACTCATTTTTCTGCTAAGACTTCTGTGAACTGCACAGCTCTTTACATGTAAGACTAGAACAATGTTTTTACAACAGCTGCCACTTTTCTACCTGTTGGAAACATGTTAATCTGAGCAGAGGGCAAGAATTATAATTACAGTCTGTGGGTAATTTTAATCTTCTATTTCTATGCTTTCAAAGCACATAATTTCTATTTATCTAAACTTCAAAATGATTGCTTCAAATCTTTGAATTATGATTGCCCAAACAGAACAAAAGACATTTTATTTCTCTTTACCTTTCCCCTCCCATTGCTGTGAGAGCCAGCATCCCTCTTACATCCTTCAGGCTTCCCACCTCGCCTGGGTCCCCGCCACAGAGGGAGGTCCAGCTCCAGAGGAAGACATGCCTTGCTGCTGTGTCCCTGTGAAGGCTTTCCCACAGAGTTCTGCCCCTTTCTTAAAAATTTGGTCATTGAAGGGGTTTCTCACATCACTTTAACAGCTCTTATAGCTCTCACCAATCCCCTCTGAGTCTTGGTTAGCTAATGAGGATGGCAATGCCACCTTTCTGTCCTTCCTTTCTGGGCAGGGAGCCAATAACCTGCCCTGCTGCACTCAGGTCTTCTTCCAAATTCAACTCTTCTCTTTCTGTCATGCCTCTCCGCTCCAGTATTACTTGCACCCTCTCACTTTTCCATGCCAGGCTCCCCACAGCACCTTACCCTCCCCAAGCTTGGAGCAGCTGCCTTTTTGCCTGTGGGCATCCCTTCAACACAGCTGAAAATGGATGTATCACTTCAGGATACAAGTGTAGAGGAGCAGACATTTGGCTTGGCTCTGTCTTACAGGCAGCTACAGAAGGCGACAGACTTTGAATGAGGGCAGATTTGTAAGGCAGCAGCCTTCCATCCCATCCTTCCTGAGGAAGCTTTAAAAACACACCCCCAAACTGCACAGGTTCCAATTAAATTATTCAGACTGGCAGTACTGGTCTGACCCAGCTCCCACCGAACTCAGGCAAGGGTGAGCTTATGCAGCATGATGCAGCAGCTTACAGAGAAACCTGAGACAACAGAAGTACAGGGGACACCTTAGTTTGGTGTTTCACACTGGTTAATCCACCCTACTTTTTGGCTAGACTAGTTGGCCTCAAATAGACTGCTGTACTAACACACGTGCATAACATCTCTGGACCTGAGATAATGTTGATGACTCTTCATTGCACTGGGTAGGCAAACTTCAGAATATTTCCACTGGGGCCTGAAAATACAGAAAAGTCTCCCAAGAGGAAAAGCACAGTTTATAGAAGAAAACCTTAGCTTGATTAAAATTTCCACAAAGAAACATAGGCATCTTAATTATGCACTGGTCTGGTAAGCAAAGGTAGGATGAAGGAGATAAAAGACAGATGGAAGGCACACAGATGCAATATGTAGTCCTCATTAAGTTGACACCAGATATCTCTCGTGTAATCACTGCTCTCCTGCAGATTCTACAAAAAAAGTGCATTTTCAAATTAGATGGAGTGCACACATGAGTGTGTGAAAACTCTTGGTCTGGCTACATGTGATGCTTACTTTTAGCCCAAGGGTGCACCGAAAAAAAGACTCAGGTATACATCTACTAAGACAGGAAGGATGACATGCTTCCTGTAACTTAGAAACGTCATGGGAATAAAAACTCAGCAGGGACCCATGAGCAGAGAGGCTGGATGCTGGACCCATGGGTGGAGGAGAGGCTGGATAGCGGTATCTTGCTTGACAATGACTCATTTTAAGGTCCTCATGGTGCTAATTGCAAGCTGCTACCTCTGAGATCCTGGTACATGTTCTTGACAAACTCCTTGTGTCCACAGAGCAGCTGGTGCCATTAGCATGAACAACAGCTCACAGTTCATGCTTGACAGCCTGCCTGGCTGTGTTATTGCCAGCTACCAATCAGAGACCCAGCTGCAAAGCACTTTAACCTCCACCGCTAAAGGCAACCACAGAACATTGGCCTACCCAGTCTTCTTTCCCTGCAGCATGCCGGAAAGGTTGTTGCCCTTGTGGGAAGCAACAGCAGAAGTGCCCTTCAGTGTCCCTCATGCTGTGGCAGATACAGCTGCATTGCATGTTGTTCAGTCTGAATCCCTCTCCAACCTCTCCACATTGAAAAGACTCTCGTAAGCTATCATTACTTATTACCTGGTACTTGTTTCTTTACCGTATTGGAGTGCTTCTGAGCTTGTAAAGCACTATGTTTCATGGTCCCTTTGTGAAACATCGTGTTGCTTCCCCATGGGCAGCATCTGCTTCAGATGCTGTTTTCAGTAGATACACAAATTGTTTGGAAAATTACTTCTGATTTGGGTATAACACTAGTAACGGGCAGGAGACCTCCCTTCCTTCTCTACTTTCTTCCAGGTTGAGATGTAAAGGGGATTTTGCTGTAGGAGAAATTTCAGAAAAGGCCTCTCCATCCCTGATCGAACAAGAATTCTCACCCGCCACACTCCTCCTTTCACTGGTGGCTGACATATTTCTGAAAAGGCAGGACTGAATGTGCTGGTATTACCAAGGCACTCAAAACACTACAGAATTTTTGCACCTCTATTTCTGTCTCAGGGTTACAACTGTGAGATATTTTTCAGGGTTTTATGCCTAATAAAATGTTGCTGTCTCTCACCGGATTCTGTCACTTTAAATTACTCAGGAAGACTACAGAATGTGTCTTTTCTTTCCTCAAAGAAGTCGCTAAAAATCACTTAGTTCAGGTTTAAAATAAGCTCTCACTTGCTCACCCTCCCTCCCACAGCCAACAGAAGAAAAGAATCTCCACACATCCTTCCAAAACTCACATGTTGCTAAATTACTCTTATTTCTGAACCCCAGGCTCTCACCCTTGCATAATTATGAGCAATGCCCCTGTAAGCAGCTGGTCCTAGTGAGCAGCCTTGCCTGGGATGCCCCTTCATTACTCTGCTCCCAGCAAGTCAGGGAAGATGTCCCAGGAGAGCTCCTGGTGCCCACAAGCATGCACAACTGGGCCACATGGCTCAAGACAGGCTGCCAAGCAGAATAAGAGTGAGATGGAAGAAGTTGTTTGGCTCTCTGCTCTGCTCTCCAGCAAAACTGGTCACACTCACCTCATACAATGGACAAAATCCACTGCTATCCTCTCTCTCACTGCTGGTGGAGTGATAAGGCAGAGGATAAGTGTTGGTCCATCCGACTCTCCTGCTGGCCGCACCTATACCCCTCTGCCTAATGCCACAGCATGCAGCTGTGCAGCAAACAGCTGCCACTTGCTGGCACTCTTCCCGCTGCATTACATGAACGGACAGCTCTGCCCTCATCGCCCCCTTCCGTGTGCCGTTTTAGAAAGCGAAGGGGGTGCCAAAGGAGG
Source organism: Calonectris borealis (assembly GCF_964195595.1). Classification (NCBI taxonomy): domain Eukaryota; kingdom Metazoa; phylum Chordata; class Aves; order Procellariiformes; family Procellariidae; genus Calonectris; species Calonectris borealis. Next base: position 31,272,906 of record NC_134352.1, read on the forward strand.
GCTCAACTGAAAATGTGCCACTGTAATAGTCTCAGACGTGGTGGTAACACACGACAGGGCAGTTTCCTTAGTAGGCGTTGAGGCAGCGGTAGAGTCTTCAACATAGACTGAGCCTCAGGTGGCAGATACAGCCTTACAAGTCCCAGGCTGCAGGGAGTGCCTGGGGCCTCTCTCTGAGGTCAGGAGAGATGCACCTCTGTCCTACAGGAGGTGTGCTGTCTTGGAGGATCTGTGCTGCCAAGTCAAGCAGCTATGGGAGGAAGTGAGTAGGCTGTGCAACACCAGAGAGGATGAAAGGGAGATAGAAAGAACCTCAGAAATGAAAGATGAAAGCTGTACCACACCATGGTGCTAGACCATCTCTCTCATCATCCAACAAATCATTTTGCTTGTAACTTTGAAGCCTGAAATGGGGTTAAGTAGGAGAGATGTGCAGGAAAGGGGAAGCAGAAGCACAGCATCCAAGTAAACCATGCCTTGAAAGGAAGATAGGAGTAACTGAAATACGATGAGCAGGGATTTGATGCCATGAATGGCATGGCCTGCAGATGGTGGGGTGGAGAGATGACTAACAATTGGGTGGGCTTGGGTAGGTGGATCCTACAGTAGCTGACATTAGAAATGAACAAGGAATTTAGTGGGAGAGACTGAGAAGAAAGACTGGATTTTAAAAGTCTATAGAGGAAGAAGAAGAAAAAATATTTAGGAAAAAGGTGTCCTCGGAAAAATAAATATCATAGTAAAAGAAAACAAATCATACATCAGAAAAACAACATAGTATTTCAGCTAACTTCATCAGATAAGAGGTTTATAGCATTAAATTAAATTAAATTAAAGCAAAGCCTTGTGTTGCAAGCAGGGCTAATTTGAACAGGTCAGGCTCTTAGCACAATAAAAATACACCTTTAAGGGAACAAGGACAAGTCACCATTATAATTCATAACTCCTGCATTTCTACTTTTCAGGTCTCAGTTGCACCCACACTTCGCTGTCTATAGATCCAGCCAAATTGTGTGGTCAAGCTGTCAGTCCTGACACTCCAGAAGGTGTTGGAAGAAATTTGTGTAAGTACAAGCTCAGCCAAGCTGGAGTTTCTTCTTTTTTTCACTCTTTTTCCTGATCCACAAATGACTGTCTTCCGCTCAGCTGCTTTCTACACTTAACATCACTTCTTCTGTAATGGGTTAACATCAAATGGGAAAACAGATTTGAATTGGAAACTATACTTGCTGCTAGCAATTTTTATTTGCCTAAATCCACGACATTGGTCTTAGGAAGAGGTTGAGGGGTAGTCCCACTATTACAGGACTACCTTGGGAATGTGGTGTGCTTAAGTAATACACACAGTAACACAGCCACAAGAAGACCAAGCCCCATGGCAGAACAAGCAACATCTAAACCACCCCTGACAAATATTCCTCCAGTTAGCTCGTACAGAGCATCCAGTGAGTCAGGGTCCACCATCTCCTCAGGACACCCGTTTAATGACTGCTTCAATTACTGGGTGTAATGATGGCAAAAATATGAAAAGGTTGTCAACATCTAACCTGTATTTCTCTCCCTACAAATTTAAACCAAATATTTTTTGTCCTGCTCTGCTTGGATATGAAGGACAATTGATGATCATCCTCTTCAAAACAATATTTTTATACTTCTGAAGATTTACCAAGTCCTGTACGACCACTCCTTTTTCTAGATCAAACCCAAGTACCACAGCCTTTCTTGAGAGCTCATGTTTTCTAAGTCTTTTATCATTCTTCTCTTGGCTCTCTCCAATTTGTCTGTATCTTCTTAAAGCCTGGTATAAAACTTCAAAAGTTACTGTAATATAGCCTTACCAACCTTAAACTCAGAAGAATTGTCTCTTTTGTCTCACAGACTATGCTCCTAGTAATAAATTCAAGAACAAAATTTGTTTTTTTCACAACATCTTCTAATGAACTCAATCCGAGGGCCCAATATATCCTCATCCTTTTCCGCAGTGCTTTTGTGTGACCTCTTTATTCTTCTGTTGTAGTTGTGCATTTGATTTCTTTTTCATTACTGAATTTCACCTCTCTGATTCAGACCATTTTTCCAGTTCATTAAGAACAACCTAATGCATACAAGAAAGAAATAAAGACATTGACATAACAGTGGGTTTTTTAACCAAAATGTGAATCTGTTCTTGAACAACAAGTTCCTTACCTAAGTTAAGGAAGTAAACACAAGAAAAAATTGAGATAGTTAAAAAAATTTTTTTTTTAAAGGTAAACATGCTTCCAGTTTCCTTTCCTACCACATCTTATCTCAGAGAAAGTTCAAATGTTTGTTCCAAAACCAAACAATATTTCAAAACAGACAGCCTGAGGAAGGAAAACAAGCATGGAAAAATCCCACAACTAGGTCCTCGTTGTTCTCCCACCACGAAAACAAAGTTACAAACAAATTAAAACAAGTGCTTATACAGAAATATGCTGACCAACCTTAATACCATGTCATGGCCTGCCCTCGCAGCAGCTTAAAACGTCACCAAATATAGTGAGATTTTACATAATTGGTGAGAGGCATACGTCACCTTGCCAAATTAGAATATACTAGAAGACAGGGATGTTAAGTGCAGCAAATGAAATATCTGGATCTATTGGATTTTGAGATGGTTGGAGTGTCTTCTCCTTCTAAGCATCATTTGTAGGCACAGCAGCCTGAGTCTAAGTGACTTTTTAAAAATAAACAAACCTCCTAAGACTAACACCCAACATGGAAAACTTCAAACAGTTAGATTTTTTAGCAGAGTTCAGATCAATAAGAAACTGGTTTCTGGAACAGAAAATGCTGACAAGTAATAAGAGTAATAAGCAGTGCTATTGGTTCTATGGGAAAAGCATACTTCTGTCCACTCACAGAAGGTAGAAAATACCTTGAGAAGGCTGGGGAGGTCCAACTCATCAAGTGTTGGGAGGGGACTTTCTTATTGTGACTCTAATATGTGAACTTGTATCATACCTGGAGGCAATCCCTCATCCATCTAAATGGTTTCATTGGGCTATAATCATCTGCATAAGATTTATTTATACTAGTGCTGGAGAAGCAGAACCATGCCAGTAGTGGCACTGGATCTTCTGTAACCCTACAGATGGGATAATAAATCCTGCTGTTACATTGCACCATGTGGCAGCTGAGCTTCAGCCTTGGGGAGGGAGATGAAGAGAGGAAAGCCAGCTTAACCACTGCCATTTGACAGCTGGGGAACTGCAGCATGGAGATCAGTGGTCTCCTCCAGGCTATCCCATGGGCTGGTGAAAGAACAGATCTGATTCCCAGGTCATGAGTTCTGACTTGCCAAGCAGCAGCAAACCCTGTGGGTCTCAATCTAGACTGAGAAGGGACAGTACACTTCAAAAATCAGCACCTTTTCTTTTCAGAAAATGCATGTTAGATCTTCATCATGTGCAAATCAGAATAGCCCTCCAAGGAAAATGGCTTCAGACTGTGTCAGCTGAGGATCTGACACTATGTTTCTTCTAGATCATTAATTTCATTGCATCATTTAACAATAGTCCATTTTTTCTGCCGTACTGCAGTGTCGTGAGATGGTTGTCTTAGCAACTGAAATCGCTTTTAACTAAAGCTCCTTTTCCTTAATATTAAAGTCATCAATTGACCCCAAGTCTTATCATATCAAAGTACAGTGGGGTAACAGTATGGTGTGGGAGAAAGCCTTCCTGCAAGCTTGTTCCAAAACCTATGCAGTTCAAAATATGTTGCCTCTTTTAACAATTCTAGCATAAAGTTCATTCTCTATTCACATATTTTTCCAATGATTCTCAGCAGCCTGAAAGACCTTTTGCTGAATCAACGAAAGTTTGCACAACATGTGATAGCACAGCATATAATGTTTAATATCAAAACTCCATCTCCATTTACAAGGACACCGGTACTGCCAATACAGAGCAAGTAAATAACTTCAGTACAAATTAACTTGTATTCTGCATACTTGCTTACTCTGCATATTCTAAACAAACAATTTATTGGCAGCAACATAAAAGAAGTAAACCAGATCTAGGTGAAAATTGAAGAACATACACTGAGAATTCAGTGTGAATGGCAAGTGTTTGTTCTACATTTCCAATTTAGAGAATAAAAAGGACAGGAACATGTGGTGTCCCACATGTGACCACTTCAAATTAACCAGTACACATCAAATCTAATGTTTAACATCAAATACTTGCAACGAGCAATTTATAACTCGAAAAGCACCTCAGAATTGTGGCAAGTAACCATAAACAATAAAACCTAAATAAAAGAATTGCATCTTTTATAAACAATCAAATGAAAAAAAGTGTTGCTAAAAATTGCTTGCCCAGTTTTCTTTCTCCACCCTTTACTCTCTGAGAAGGCCTGACACATTTTCCTATAGCAATTTGCCACTTTCAATAAATATCTATAAATAATGAAGATGACAGAAACCTCAAAGAATTATTTGGTTTAGAAACTCGTTCACATTTCCTCAATTTTAGAGACTAAATTTCTGCATAAAGGGACAAGTGTACATGCACATATTGCCAGCAAATTATTGTAGTGCCTGCTCAGGGAATAAGAGATTAATTATACCTTCATCAAGTTTTGCAGAAAGAGGTTAACTTGCAGCTTTTGTGCTGACTGGAAGCCTGAAACTGCATTGTGGTGGTGCTGGGGCTAAGTTAATGTCCTGTGCCTATGTGGTAACTCTTCCCTAGGTAGATGTTTATCTAGCCACAGTAATACAGTTTCTACACTGGATTTCGCTCAGAGCACGGAATGAGTGACCATGTATCTGCTTCCAGAATACCGTGTAGACTTACCTTCAGAAATAAATCAATGACAAATTTTTAAAATTTTATTTTAAACAGCAAAAATATTTTATGAGAATAATTTTCAGGCATAGTTGGATCCCCAGTGAAAAATCATATTGAACCATCACATGTCTGGGGGCTATTTCAGTAGGTAGGTAACCTCTTAGAATTTGTTTTTCTTCATTTTGGAAGGATGACCTACAGACAACATTTTGCTAACTGCGATCAGTCCTTGTCACTCCACAAGCCTGCCGATGCTGTATGATCTCTTCCAGCATCTTCTTATGCGCATAGCAGGAGTGCCATCAGAGGACACACGGGCTGTGTAGAAGACCCCTAACCATACCCCTGAGCACTCAGGAGAAGCCATACACCTGCAGTACAACAATGGTATGAGCATGTCAGAAATTAAGAAATGCTACATGTCAAATCCTCAGAGAATCACAGAGTAACTTATGTTGGAAGATACCTCTGGAGGTCTTCAGTGCAACAGCCTGGTAAAAGCAGGGCCATTTTCAGTGTCAGATCAGACCGCTCAGTGCCTTGTCCAGACAAGTTTTGAAAATCGTAGTTGGATTGTTGTCATCCCCCTGGTCCCTGTCCCAGGGCAATACTGCTTTCAGGTGAAGAAATTTTTTTTTCACTCTTCAGTCAGAAATTTCCCTTGCTGCAACTTGTTCCCATTGTTTCTTGTCCCTTCAGTTTGCACCTCTGAGAAGAGCCTGTCTCTTTATTCTCTTTTACCTTCCAATGGGCAGTTTAAGACAGGAATTAGAATCATAGAATCATAGAATCATAGAATCATGGAATTGTTTAGGTTGGAAAAGACCCTTAAGATCGTTGAGTCCAACTGCAAACCTGACACTGCCAAGTCCACCACTAAACCATGTGCCTAAGTGCCATGTCTATGCATCTTTTAAATACCTCCAGGGATAATGACTCAACCACTTCCCTGGGCAGCCTGTTCCAGTGCTTGATAACCCTTTCTGTAAAGAAATATTTCCTAATGTCCAATCTAAACCTCCCCTGGTGCAACTTAAGGCTGTTTCCTCTCATCCTATTGCTAGTTACTTGGGAAAAGAGACCAACACCCACCTCGCTACAACCTCCTTCCAGGTAGTTGTAGAGAGCGATAAGGTCTCCCCCCAGCCTCCTTTTCTCCAGGCTAAACAGTCCTAGTTTCCTCAGCCGCTCCTCATAAGGCTAGTGCTCTATACCATTCACCAGCTTCGTTGCTCTTCTCTGGACACGCTCCAGCACCTCAATGTCTTTCTTGTAGTGAGGGGTCCAAAACAGAACACGGTATTCGAGGTGTGGTTTCACCAGGGCCGAATACAGAGAGACAATCCCTTCCCTAGTCCTGCTGGCCACACTATTTCTGATACAGGCCAGGATGCTATTGGACTTCTTGGCCACCTGGCATGCTGCTGGCTCATATTCAGCCAGTTGTCAACCAACACGCCCAAAATCAGACCCTTTCTTAGAATTTTGTCTTCCAGGCTAAACAAACCCATCTTCTCCCGACAGATACCATGTTTTCTGCCAACCTCCCCAACCTAATCCCTAGCTTCTGCTGGAGTCACTCCAGTTTCTCAATATTTCAGTTGCACTGAGGAGCCCAAAATTTTACACAATATTCCAGAGGAGGCCTCAAATCTGCTGAGTGGAGGGGAATAATTACTTTCCTCCATTTGCTGACTACACTTTTCATAATGCAGCCCAATATGTGGTTATCCCTAATTGCTACAAGGGCACACTGCTGACTCATATTCAGCTTGCTGTCCACCATTGGATCCTTTTTTGCAAAGGTGCTCCCTATCCACTTGGCCCCAAGCCCGTGGTGTTGTTTGTGGTTATTCTATCCCATGGGCAGGACTTCACATTCCCATTTGCTGAACTTCTTAAGATCCTGTCAGTTCATTTCTCCAGATTATGAAATTCTCTGAATGGCAACTCTGCCCTCCAATGTATCAATGATGTGCTGTCATCCCCAATTTGTCACCCACAAAACACATAAATTGCACTTCGTCCCATCATCCATATCATTGATGAAAAGGTCGGCTCTGGTATTGACTCCAGAGGAACACCACTCCCTCGAAACGTTAACCTATGGGCTCCCATAAGTGCATTTGCAAATGGACCCACAGTCATTCCTCTTTATCTCCACCCAGGACAGGCAGATAGAAGATGTAAAGACACCGATCCTGTTGTCAGCTCTCTCCAGGTCAGTTAAGGGAATCAGCAGATTTCAGTTACATGAGATATGACAGGTTGTTTGTGTACTAAGAACCAAAGGCTCTTAGTGCTAGGACCTGGCTTTGGCATTACATTAGTGCATGAGGCTAACATCTCACCTCAAATTACACACATTTATCCCATGCTGAATTCAGGCTGTTCTGTATGTCTATTTAAGAACAGATTGTGGTCTCACATGAACCTGGTATAGTTAATCACTGTGAGCATGTAAGGTACAAAAGGATGCCTTCAAAGGTTATGTTGCTTCATTTTCAGTAGAAGAGATAACATTTGCATTTCTGCTGTGCCCTGAAAGAGAAGGGTAAAGTCAACATGCGAAAGCATTACCTGGCACTCTATGGGCATTTTAGTGTGTGTATTTTCTCTGCTGAAATATTCATTACTTGGGCAACATGCTTGTGATAGTTTAACTAAATAGGTGACAAAAGATGCTGTTAGAACAGTTGCTCCAGGTTTTCTGAGTCTTTCACATGACTTAGCATTTACTGACATCAGCACTGTGCTGCTGCCTTTAGTGGCTGCTTTATCAAAAATGGCAACATTAGGAAAAAAACCTTATATATTCATCATTTCACAGATAGCCCCCTGTAATCTGATTATGACAAAGACATGCCCCAGATGCCTGCTTTGGTGACGGATTTGCTTGGAACGCCTGGTGATAAACAACAGCTTAGACTGGTCTCCCAGGCATGGAAGAATAACCGTGTGGCAGCATTTTTGCTAACCTGCTCCACAATAGGCAGCCCACATGACCACAGGCTTATCACTTGGGCACTCTGTGCCCCTGTCCCATACAGCATCCTGTGCAGCGTAGCCCAGGAGGCAGAGGGCTGCCCAAAGCGGCACTTGTGACAATAACAATGGCTGAGGGCAGCCAAATCCAGTAGAGAGTGCCTGGGGATTTCTCCTCCCCAATTTTTTTATTCCTACTGCTGCCATTTGTAGATCCATGCAGTAGCAAGGCTGAGCATGCAGTCCCATTAGCACACAAATACACAGTGCACACATGGGTGGCCACATGGAGAGCGATGCCAGGCATGGTACCAGGTCTGGTACTCCTCTCCAGGAGATGAGGACTGACTAGCAGACCTACCCATACCCATACCCATACCCTCACTCTCCTGGTTCACAGCCAACCTCACATTCAGAGGTCCCTCACACCCTGGATGAGACCTTAAGGCCATCCAGAGTCCAAGGGTTTCTTACCCAGTCATCATCTCCAACATGGGTGTCTCCCAGTGCAGGTCTCCTGCTCGTGGGCAAGTCCAGCCTGGAGTTCACTACCAGATTGCTCGCACACACAGCATAGGTGCACACAGACACACACACACAGAGAACTGAAGTCCCCTAGGGAAGGTAGCACACACGCTGGTCTCTCCCAGACGCTGACACTTCAAACACACAGATCCCTATGACTTGCAGTCCCTTCTCCGTTTGCTGGCACTTAGATCCCCACAAACGCACACTGAATAGAGAGTAAAATGATGGAAGAAAATAGGAGGAGGCAGTTTAGTACCAAGGCAGCTTCTTTTACCCTTCCCACCCCACCCATTCCCCACATTTGTTCCTCCAGGATCCACCATAGTGCCCCTCTTCCTGTCTTTGGCCTTTCCCTTGAACATCCCATACTTGATAAGTAACATGCATTCCCACGGTCACCTTGAAAAATCTCATAGTAAGTTTTACACAATCCTACAACACCCAAGAACATCCTACAGCAAGTTATCTCTTTCCCTTGAGACCCTCAAGGTAACCTCGTTTCTTTCTTCCCTTCCTATCTCTTCTGGCTGACCTTCTCCAAGGCTTTGGGTGGCTCCTGCTAACCAACTAGTGAGTGACCTGCTCTCTGGACTTCAATACTGTCTCTGCCACCTCCTGCTTGTTAGGGTCTGTGTATCTAGGTATGGTTGATTACTTTTCCCATCTCTTGTCTTTGATTTTATGCTGAATAGCCATTAACAGGATATGCTTACAAACCAGATGCCCTTATATACCCCTCCACAGGGGTATATTCCTACACAGACATTTTTACATGACACTACAATAGCTCAGGTTATGTAAAGGGTGAGAAACAAAAAAAAAAAAACAGAGAGGAAACACTTCACAGATGTTTACACACACAGCAACATACGATGGCTTCCACACATCTTTCCAGGGCTGCAACACTTCTTTGGAGGATGCAGGCAACATTTAAGGAAAGCAATATAGAAAATGCTTCCAGGCGTCAACAGCAGGGTGTTAGTAGAGACGATCTCATTCTTATGACCCCTTTGTCTAACCCATGACAGGGTCTGTAACCATAAAACTATGAACAGTGTCAGAGCATGTACTCTGCTGAGTCAGCCCTTTGGTTACACCTCCAGCTTGGATGGCTGTGGGAAGCAGGGCTCAATGCTCAGTGAGGTTCAGGGTCGTTCAAGGGGGAGGACGGGCACATGCCTGGATGCAAGGTCAGCATGTCCGTGTCTCAGCAAGCACCTCCAACAGGACTGAAAAAGTAGCTCTCTCAACTCTTACATGATCCTTAGGGAGCTGTGGTGGAGCAGGGCCCAGGTGTTCACGCTTCGATGTCCCATCACGGTACAAATGTGCAACTGGAGACAGGGAAGAGCAGAGGCCTAGGAAGCCCGAGTATATTTCATTGAAGGTAGGGTTGAGGCACACACTGACCAGAAAGCCCACTGCTTTGAAGAGATACTGACGTGCCCTTGCAAAAGGAGGCTGAGTGCTTCAAGGGAAAGTGAGAAGCCGCTCAGTGGATGACAGGAAAATGAAAAGTTAGAAACAGGTCTTGCTGCTTTGTGAAACAAGTTCTTTATCAAAATTTTTACCCAAAGTGCTCTATTTATCAGAATTAAGATTATGATAAAGTGAAAAGTTGGTGATACCAATTTTGATGCAGACTGAGTTAGAAAAAATAGCAAAAAAAAGAGAAAGCTTTCACAGATTCTTCTTACAGTATAGCTATTTGTTTCAAAAAATTATCATTTTCATGCAAGCATCATTAAATATTCTTCCTGGCAACTAGTAAAAATCTCTGCGACTCAGAGATGCTCTACTGACAAATTCCAGCACTCTTTCCAAAAGAAACACAGCACAAACACTGAACCCGATCCAAGTCTGCATTATTTCTTCACTCCTTTTCAGTGTTATTGACTACCTCTGCCCTAAGATAAAGTAACAATGCATTTCTGACAAAAGTATTAAAAGGACAGACATTTCCTTCACCTCTAAAAGCATTTTAGCCATTCTGAAAAAGTAGCATGATAATACACCATCGTATCTTCCAGGAAAAGATAAAAAACATATAAAAGCAAGCACAAAGTCCTCAAAGGAGGCATTGCAGCAGTTTTCCGGGGTAGTGGATGACGTGACTTTTTATCCCAGAGTAAAGTATAGACACTTCACAATAAAGCTGGAAGCACAAAACATCTGTAACTGAAGACAGATCTCCTTGAAAATCACACTGTAGAGGTTAAAATTCCCATTGCAAATTCAGCTCTATATTTATCTTGTCCAAATGAACTGGAACGCTAGTAATTCTTAAGAAGCATGTTGCTGACACACAAGCTGCTTAACACTCATGGCTCGTCCTGCACGGCACATCCACATTTGTGCTGTTCGTAGAGAAGGTAAACGAAGTACAAAAGTTGTTCGTTGAATAAAGACTCACAGAATAAAAATGATGATGCTTTTCTCCAGGGATCTCTGTGCAGTGGCAGCTAACATCAACAGGCTTGTACCATCTATTGCTAAACATGCCACTTTGTGAAGCTTTGCGGTGCTTTGGAGAGGTGAATGACTGTGATGTGAAAATGGTTTAAGAGGAAGGGTGCTGGTTTTTTACTCTTGACCAATTCCAGGCAACAGAATCCACAGAAAAATTATATCAACAGCACTGGGACAGCCCAAATTTCCTGCTGAGGATGAAGGTGAGGAGCATTCAGTGGCTATTTTTGTCTTTACACAAGCTTATTCTTGCATCAACCTAAAGACTTGTTTACAAGAGCCCAGGACAAATAGAAGAGAAGGGATCATAAAACCAGTGAGAACCTTACAGAAGGAAGGGACTGTGTTGTCTGAGCACCCCTGGCCATTTGCATATCTTTAGGGACTGTAAAAACATTCAGTACAGCAGGGAAGAGGTACAGTCATTCCACTGTAGAAAGTACAATCACCAAGGTACATCGGGGTCCTTACTTGGTAAGATGGGAGGTGCACCTGGTACATTTCCTCGCAGCCCCAAAAGAGATCACCAGCTTAAAATGTGGACCAGCTCTAAAACCAGCTAATGCAACTATGCTGCAAAAAGGCTATGGCAGGGATATTTGGCAAAAGGTGTGACTTGCCCATGGTTTGTTTTCTTAAGAAAACAGCACTCCCTGTTACACCCAAGAATCGTAGTCCAAGCACTGGTAAACCAACACAAACCCGCTAAGACAGCAAGGCTGGCAGGAAACAGGCACACAGGGACCTGTCATTAGTGGTCCAGTGGTCCAGTGGTCCTGTGGTCCTGTTTGGAAAATAAAGGTTTTTGTGACACAATGTGCTAGATATACCAAACACCATGGCCAGCATCCAAAAAAGTGGGTGTCAGATTCCTCTGGCATTGGCCTGAGCTTTTGCAGCTACTGCTGAATCACTGATGTTCCTATAAGCATTGTTTCCCTGTCAGTCTGGAAAAATACCTGGCGGTAGGATAAGATCAGACGAAATGGGAAGAAAACTTTCCTTTCCATCTCTCACAACAAATCTGGATGCTCTCCAAATCATACAGCCATGCTATAATCTGCCAAATGGCTGAAATTATCATCCTTGATCTCCACCCATGCCCAATAGCCAGGAAATCAGTCTCCAAAGGCTGCTGCTGCCTAGAAAGCACACTCTTTCCCTAAGCAGCAGAGATCACTTCTCTCTCATTGCACTCCCTTACATAGCTTTGTGTGCAATCTAAGAGATGGGCAGAGAGCCACAGTAGGAAACATAAATTTTACCCTGACACACAGAAATAGCCAAAATGTTTGCTTCCCGGTCCCCATTGCATTTGGGTAGCACAGGCAGTTGTGTGACAGAGAGCTTCTCTCACCTTTAGTTCATCTTCTAGGACTGGCAGCCTCTGTCCTGGCCACTCCGCTGCCATAGCCAAGCAGAGAGACTGTCCTTATTGCAACAGGAGAAGATATGCTTCCAGCAGCACAGTGCATCCAGCACAGACAGAAAAGACAACTGCCAAATACAGACAATCTCAGTCCACCAGGAACTCAGCCATGGATTCTTCAGCATTACAAACCACACAGATTTAGGGAGGCTTGTTCACATCCACTTCTTCACCCATTTCCTGAATTTAACCTCACACAGCTCTCCTGACCAGGAAAAGGGAGGTGGTGAACACAATGGGCAGTGCAAAGTTTGCATCTGCTTTTACCATCCAAGTTTGTGAGAGTTATGCTTCTTTCCAGCATAGCATGAGGAAGGTGAAGAGGGGAAGGGGGTTGGGGAGGAAGATGAGGCTGAGGATAGGAAGAGGGGAAGGGGAGTATTCCAGTGAGGTGGCTTATTCAGCACTTAAAAACTAGGTGGAGTCTTTCTAGCAATATGATTTAAAGTATCATTCATTAGAAAGCAGCATATCTGAGTACTTACTGCATAATAATTAGGCCTTTTGTTGTAGCCGTTCATTAACGGCATTCAGATAAAGAAAAATTCTTTCTAAACTTGAAATTAATACCAGCCATGAACAATGTCAATCCAGCTGCTGAAACTGTACACTGAAGCAAGGTGAGTTGTGTTGGATCCCACCCTGCCTTCTAAATCTGCTCAGATATTAGAAATGTGTGCCGTAAACTCAGCAGACACAGACTGGCAGTAGAAAAGCATGCTGCCAGCCCAGCAAGGGAAGTCATTAGCCATTGCCCTCTGACTGAAGCGATAACAGGTACCTCCCTTGCCTTTTTTCACCTGTGTGATCCCTCAGGTCCCCAGGAGGTGAGTCCTCCTCCCTGTAGAAAAGAGCCCCCAGTCAGGCTGGAAGAGCCAAAGCCAACTCACTGCCTCAATGACAGTCCCTGGGATCCTCGCACACTACCAGAGGAAAGCTGGAGCGTGAGCACAGCTTCAAGCTGCTGTAGCAAAGGATCTTTTATGAGAAAGCAAAAATTGCCACAAAGATCACGACCTTCAATATTCAGCACAGCTGAGCCTTCCATTTGATGGAGGATGGCTAAAGTTCCTAACAATTCACACTGCTAGTTCTGTCATGAGCAGCTTGACATTGGTGAATACAAAATGCTCCATCTCCTGCAAATGAATTGTTAAATGTAAGACATGGAAGAGGAGGAGAAGGAGGAATTCCAACCACTTCAGAAACATATGTAGGCCCATCACTGTAGGACAACATTACTAGGTCATCAGACTTAGGTTTTGTCCTTCAGAGGTCTGCATATCCATGCCAGATCCTTTCAAAAGCCAATGGCACACATCTTCCTGCCCTTCTGCCAGACCTGGATTCAACCTCCAGTGCTCACTGGACTACATGTTGGATGTTCATGTCCTGTGTGAATGTGGCGTTCATTACCAGGACAAGCAGTGTAAGGCATGTCGTTCACTCACCACACGAGGCTCCTCAGAGTGACTGGCAGATATCTCATTGAGAAAAATACGCCAGAGAGGGGCAGTTGCTTTTCATGCCTTTCAGGACTTGCAAAACATCCTTACGCAGTCGCTCAGCAGGAGGAGAGAGGCCATGGTGTAGCTATTCAGTTAGAATGATGGCTGCCTCCTTAGAACATCTGCTCTCAAATCCACTTTTTCACCCCTCAGATGTAAATTATATATAAAAGGACAGTGACTCTGAATGTCCCCTACATGCAGTTGATGGTATTTCTTCCCTGTCTTGTCTCCTTAGCAGACAAAAGCAGAGAGGAGGAAGCATAAGCAAAATTCTCCCAGGGCACCTGGTGCTCCCAGCAGCTGGAAGACATTAAAGGACATGTTTCAGCAGAATAACAGCAGTTTGAGTGCTGCCGTGCAGCATAGTCACTGGGAAGGTGGGAGAGGGTGGTGTCGCCCTTATGGCTCTAAATGCAGCAGTTGTCCTTGCAGAAAAACCCTGCGATTGGGTGAAGAAGTCCTATCCAACACACTCAAACCAAATTTTCCTGTACGTTCAGGTACAGGATCGTCACTGGTGGTGAGAAATGTCTTCTGAACCGCAAAACCGCATTGCAAACACGGTGGCTTGTGAGTAATTATTCCCAGGAGCTCCCACAAGAAACTCTTAGTGCAGCTGAGAACTCATATTTCTTCTTAGGGACAAAGGTATGTGCCCCCTTCCTCACTCTCACCAACACACACACGAAGACATCGTATTAACAGTGCCTTTTCCATGTGAAAGGAGAGCTGAGATTGTTTACCGTTGTGCATCATTCAACATCTTTTTTATTAGCAAACATACTCTCTCCAATTTGTCTTTTTGTTTTTTCAATAATGTACACAGCTCCCAGCCACTCCTTTTTTTCTTCACTTCTAAACAAACAATAGCTTTTGTAGACAGGAAAAGAATAACAGCAGTTAAGTGCTTACTGTTAATTATACAGAGGCTATACTCTTACTTAATGTAAAAGTATTGTTCTCAAAATCTGTTTCAATTCCCCAAATACCTTAATTATAGTTTACCACATTCATACCAGGACCAATCATTACTTCTCAGAGGCACTTTTGAAAGCTAATCCTTTAACCTGTGTCTCTTATAAGCAAAGGAAAATGCCTGCTGTTTTCTTGCCCTTGCCTTTAATTATGTATGATGAGAACATATGAAATCACATGGAAACATTTACCAGTCTTTTTCCACAGAAGTTGTCTGCATTTCTAAGATTTACGCTCTGTTTGCCATCAACAAAGGAGGATTTTATCAAACAAGCCCCCCCGCAAGATGCAGTAGGAGCCGTAAGGAGAGGGGAAAAAAAAGAGTTCACAAATCACAAATCAGACAACATACTGTGTTGTCCTGGTTTCAGCTGGGATAGTGTTAATTTTCTTCCTAGTAGCTGGTATAGTGCTGTGTTTTAGATTTAGTATGAGAATAATGTTGATAACACACTGATGTTTTAGTTGTTGCTAAGTAGTGTTTTATAGTCAAGGACTTTTCAGTTTCCCATGCTCTGTCAGGTGCACAAGAAGCTGGGAGGGAGCATAGCCAGGACATCTAACCCAGCTGGCCAAAGGGGTATTCCATACCATATGGTGTCATGCTCAGTATGTAAACCAGGGGGAATTGGCCGGGGAGCAGAGACTGCTGCTTAGGAACTGGTTGGGTGTCAGTTGGCGGGTGATGATCAATTGCATTGTGCATTGCTTGTTTTGTATATTCTTTTATTATCGTTATGATTGTTGTTGTTGTTGTTATTATTATTACTATTTTACTTTATTTCAGTTATTAAACTGTTCTTATCTGAACCCATGAGTTTTCTCACTTTTACTCCTGCAATTCTCTCCCCCATCCCACCAGAGGAGGGCAGAGTGAGCAAGTGGTTAGTTGCTGGCTAGGGTTAAACCGTGGCGTGTGTCCATAATATCTAGGAGAAGATAGAGAATAAAAGACTGGACCCTTTGGCTAAGAGAGATTGGGCAACTTGACCCTGGATGCAGGAAATCCTCATTTTATGTGTAAGGTCAGTTTCAGCATCCCTCCTGCTGAAATCTAAAAATTGAATTAATTTTACCAGGAATAGTGCTGGTCTAGAGAGGTCATTGTGCTTTCTCTGTTACTTTTAATTGCAAGAGTGATCTGAGTTAGGCAGAGTGCAACCAAACAATCCTATATGGCTAGCATGGGGCCGTGCACCAGCCACACTGTGATCATCAACAGCTCTTTGAATCTTGCTGGTAATGAATATGGCAGAAGGTCAGTGCACTCTGTCTCTCTCTTTCTCTGTCACAGATTTTAATGTCCCTTCCCTTTGCAAAGAGTTAAGCAACCGGGCTTCACTCCAATGCATGGCATAATGTGACACATGTGACAGCCACATTTGCTCTGCACATGGCAGGAAGTGCTCAGGGCTCTGGAGTTGCAGAAATAAGCAAGCAGAGCCAAGCAGGACTCTTTCTTGCTGATGTTACAGCAGGCTAGAAGCAGTCCCTGCATTCTCCACAGCTGCGGAGGAATTGATAGTGAAGCAAAATACACACACAGAGCATCTTCAAGAGCGGTGCATACCCATGCTCAAATGTGCCTTAACAATCTCAGCAGAAAAGGTGCGACAGATTAACTGGCTGTTGGCAGCATGTGATTTCTGAAAGTTCATAACCCCATCCGATTAAAAACAGCGCTTCTGCAGAAAGTCTCCAAAGACAGGGCTCCTCAGTGGAGCTATTTCCAGCCTTCTACCCTAGCCGTTTATTCCAGGGACCTATTAACAAGCACAGGAGGATTCTTTCTGCAGTTGAGGAAAGGAGATTTCGTCATTCTCATTGGAGTTGGAGAAGGGCAAGCTGTGCTGAGACTTCAAAAAGAATCACCTAGAGAAATCACAAATGTTTGTTTGGGGAGGTGATGAAGGAGCAGGCTAGAAGCAGAGACTAAGTGTGAGGTCAGGGCATCTTTATTAGACTAGGCCAGTGTCAGCCCTGTCAAAATCCTGTCTCTACTTTTATGATATGAAACACTGGTGCTATGCCTTAATTGCAAAACAGGTATGGTTTCAGGTAGGAGTTTTCTTCCAAATAAACTGAAGGGTAAGGTGTACTCACTAAATTTGCATGTGAGTGGAAATCCAAAAGTTTTGCCACTTTGTATGTCAGGATCCAGGCGCTGTTATCCAGACATGGTCAGAAAACAATCCTACCTTGCCACGACCTTCTTCGATACTCAAGCCCACAAGCAGCCTCTGGCACTGTCACGGTGACAAGCTCCCACAGCGTGACAGAAAGGTGTTGCTCTTCTGTCAGGCTTGGTTACAGCTTCCTCAAGGATGGATGTTGCTGGGCTGCACCTGTTATTTTAGTGGTTGCTCATTGTTGACAGCACAAAAACCTGACCTGTTCTGCAGCAAATGTGTCTCCAAGAAACTCCTGCTGGAAATCGGTGTCCTTCTGCAATACTAGCTTGCCAGGCAGCTCCGACCCCACTGCAACTGTCACAAGCACAGCAGTGATGAGGAAGGTGAGGGCAGCTCTCCCTCATTGCAGACTACCTGCCTCACCCTCCCAGGGCCTGGGAACAATTATTCACTGACCTCTTTAGAAATATATTTTAATGCAGGGGAAGACATGTTAAAGACATGTTATCTCATCCTTTCCTTTCCTCTCTCTCAAGAAATTGTGTTCTTTCAACATTTTCTGATTGCAGACTTTCTCACCTTTAATTGCTCTTTTTTCCTCCTGTGGACTCTCCAGTTTGTTTCTGATTTCCTAAAAGGAGACCTCATCAGTGCTGAGTACAGGACAATAATTGCCCTCTCCCGTGCTGCAGGCAGCGAACTAATCTGCTGTTAACTACTGCTGGCACATTAGTAGGAGGAATCGGCCCCTGTGCTTTACCACCAACCTCATTCTCATCAGTCGTGAGCCCACAGAGGTGGAATCGGAGGAGAAACACAGTGGACAGTAAAAGGGGCAGCTATAGAGAATGTGTGCAGTGCTTTGTGAAGTGATTAAAAGGGAATGAGAGCATTAAAATGGGAGACAGACAAGGCCAGCCGCAGAATAGGTGTGCCTGCTAGAATAGAGGGCAGTGAGAAGCTGTCCTGCTTAGTATACTGGAGAGGCAGAAAGGAAAAGACAGATAAAACCACATTCCTTGGTTTTAAGCAGTTCTCTATTTATCAAGATCTCACACGTGCCTGTTTTTGTGCTTGGGGATTGGAGTTTGGGGCTTTTGTTTAACATTCTTCTCTGAGGCCACTGAATTAGACACCACACTCCTGCTATCCCCAACATCCATATGGAAAGGGAATCATTCTGATGGGAGATATCTGGAATTCTGTTTTGGTCATGTTGTGTTTGACAACACAAGGAGATGTCAGAAGGAAAAAACAAAATGCCTGCCTGCATGGAGAGGTACTTGGGGTGAAGCAGAACACAAAGCAACTGATTCAAAGTGGAGAGGTAGGAGAGAGTTATCAGCAAAATGAAAACCCATGTCTTGCTTAAAGATAAATCTATGCTGACAGAGGATAGAGAGAGAGGTGAAAGTCCCATGACCATTCAGAGGAAGAAGGACAGAAGAGGACAACAAGACAAAGAAAGCATCAGCTTGAGACACAAGAAGGGTGTTCAGGAGAGCACAGAGTCCTAAGCACCATTAAGCAATAGAAATCTTAGTGAAGATGGCAAGTGCCAGGCACTGAGCACGTTTGGATACCTAAGCACTTCTGCTGTGTGTATCTACATGGAAGATGAACTTCTCTGAGAGTGTTAAACCATACATGCCCTGCTCCCACAAGCAAAAGACTGCTCGTATCAAGAAGCTGCAACTGATGTCATTAACCTCTGTCAGAAAAACATTTCCTTTCCTTGAGGGTGTAATCTATGAGCAGCAAGGTTGAGGAGAGTTAACTGAGTCCTACCTGCATCTCTTGTACTTTTGGTTTGTGTGGGAGTCTCACAATCACGTCAGTTCCATTTTTAGGGTTTCTATATCTTCTGCATTTCATTCTGTTGCTCAATAATTGTCAGTATGCAGTTTTGTCGGGAAATAATACTATTTATTCTCTGAGAGACTTTGCATGTTCTTCTTCATATTTTATAAGCTTCCATTCTGAGTCACTAGTACCTAAGGGACAAAGGCAAAGGGAATAACATGAGGAAAAAATAAAGACAGTTGCTTAACATTACATTTAGTTAGCAGAAGGAATTACTCTCGGCAATTTAAAGCTACATTCTTTATTTTGTGAAGCTGTTAAAAGTTTTTTTTCAGGGCTGTTGAGAAAAATAGAAGAATGGAAAAGGATATTTACTATTTATATTCCTAACATCCCTTTTGTAACAGGGGACAGTTCAATGCCAAAAAGAAACAACAGAGCAGGTATTGGAGAAGCAGTGTAATGACTTGAAAATATTTATGCACACTTAACTGCACACTTAACCACATTAGTGTTACCACACAGTTACCAAGCAGTGCTGCTACTTTAAATTTCTCTGTAAAGCCCCAAACCATGATTGGGTTAAATTCCAATCAAACTAATGATCAAAAGAAATCACTAGTTGCTAGGAGTAGATGTTTGAAACAAATAGTTATTATAAATTCAGGTAGAGTGTTCTGTTCATGTTTCTATAGTACAGTACAGTACAAATAAATTTAGGAACATGAGGGATTGTTGGTTTGTTAAATATTAGAAGATAATTTAGCATACTATTGTAAGAAGCGACTGATGCTTAGAAGAAACCAGTTGAAGCAAATCACCTAGGTCGGATAGAAGCCAAAAGGCCACTGCGTCTGCGCAAAGTAAAAGGGTCAGCCAACGGTGACGAAGAGGAGTCACTGGCCTTCATCTCCAAGACCCCTGACGACCACCACCAAGCAACAGTGCGCAGGCGCAAATGGGAGGAGAGCTCATTTTAATACGAAGCGAAGACTAGTCATGCATATGTATTAGTAAATGATGTAATGCTATGTATATTTATGATTTTGTTGTATAAATTTATGGTGAAAGGTGCAACAAATTGGACACGCTGTGGTGGAGCGATCCCCCGTGTCCCCAGCGCTGCTAATAAAGAATGCCTGCCTTTTAACACTACATTGGTGTTACGAGGTTCCTTCCCGATTTCGGTGACAGTTTTGGCGACCCAGGTGGGACCCTGCTTGTGAATCTCGACGGATCCGTGGGATCACAGGACCTCCAGCCGGCACCGAGGGATTCTCGGGGAGAACCTCTGATCCCCGGACCGAAGAATTCAAAGCAAGTCCCCTGGAACAGGTAAAAAGGCATTCTTTTCTAAAAAGGAAAAGGGGTAGAGTCCCCGCGGTCTGCTCGTAAGGCGCGGCGAAAGCTACGCAGAGTTGGGCTGAGAGGTACCTAGTAATAACGCCTGCCCATAAGTCGCGGTGAAAGCTTCGCAGGGTTGGGCTAGAGACCCGGGTAAAGGAAGGGGTAAGAGGCCCCGGAGAGGGAGCTCCACCAGGGGTTGGGGTCCCTCTGACTAGTGACTGGTGATAGTGCACAATCACACTCGACTAGTCCTTGGAGGATGGGTACTTTTCCGAGCAAGAAACCGGTCCCACAAAGAACACCCTTGGGATGTATTTTGAAGCATTGGAAAGATTTGGGGGGTGATCCTTTGACTCGGAAACAGCTAATTGAATATTGTAATAATTGGTGGCCCATGTATAAATTGGAAGATGGAGAAAAATGGCCAGAGAATGGAACATTGCAATATAATACCATCCTACAACTGATGTTATTTTGTAAGAGGGAAGGTAAATGGGATGAAATGGCATATGTTGATTTGTTTTTTTGCATTGCGAAACCATCCGGAGTGGCAGAAACGATGTGGAATGCGATCATATCATTCTATGATGGTATTGAGTGATGAGGAAAGTAAGAAGGGATCAAACAAAAGTGGTAAAAAGAAAAGGATAGAAAATGGAACTGAGGGAGAAGACATTGAATTAATGATCGCTCCTCGCCGAAGGAGGGGAGGGGAAGATCAGGATTTAGAAGATGATGAACTCCCTGTTCCCCCAGTAGAAGGAGGGATAGGGGGATTCAGCCCAATTTCGGGAAGAACACGGGGAAAACAAGGAGAAGTAAGACCTACTTCCCTCCAAGCTCCTCTTCGAGAAGCAGTAGGAAATGAAGGACCGGTTTTGGTTAAAGTTCCATTTTCTATCACTGAATTGAGATCATGGAAAGAGCTTGCGGGTACTTATCGAGAGGATCCTGAAAGAGTGGCTAAAGTGATCGAAACAATAATTAGAACCCAGGATCCAGATTGGAGTGACTTACAAGTGATATTGGATGCTTTGCTTGATGATACTGATAAAGGGATGGTATTAAATGCTGCTAGGAAGCAGGTAGAAGGGGCACATGCTAGCGGGGGTTTACAGGGAACAGTGGAACAGAATTTTCCATCCGTGAATCCTGAATGGGACCCTAATCAATCAGGGCCCAGAGAAATGTTAAATAGATATCAGAGGTGGATTTTATACGGTGTGAGACATGCAATGCCCAAGGCAATGAATTGGTCAAAATTATATGATGTAAGACAAGAACCAAATGAGTCTCCCTCAGCCTTCATGGAAAGACTGAAGGTGACTGCTAGAAAATATACTAATTTAGATTTAGATAAACCAGATGAAGAAGCGCAATTGGCCTCTATATTTATGGGCCAGTCGGCCCCAGACATTAGGAAGAAACTCCAGAAATTGGAAGGTTCTGAATCTAGGAATTTGAGTAAAATGCTTGAAATTGCATGGACTGTGTATAATAATAGAGAAAAAGAGAAAGAATTAAGACAAGCACGAAGGGATGCACGAAGGGATGGAAAATTGCTGGCTGTTCTAGCTGGGAATAATAGGAGGGGTAGAGGTAGAGGAAGAGGACGTGGAATGAATGTTGGAGATAGAGAAAGGGTAAACCTCCGATTGGCGGAAGATCAATGTGCCGCGTGCAAGGAGCATGGACACTGGAAGAAAGAATGCCCCAAAATTAGAGAATTAGATCCAACTCTTCAAGCAGTTAAATTGATGACCTTGGACGAAGATTTATGAAGGGGACCGGAGGAATCAACCCTAGCTGAACCTCTGGTAATGTTAAGGCTAGGGGATGAAGAAATAGAATTTTTAGTAGATACAGGAGCTACCTATTCAGTACTAAATATGTGTAAGGGGGGACTTAGTAGTAAATCAGTTAATGTTGTTGGTGCGACAGGGCAAAGAGAGAACCGACCCTTTTTAGAACCATTAAAGTTTAAATTGGGAAAGCGGTGGGTAACTCATCAGTTTTTATATATGCCAGAATGCCCATTGCCCTTATTAGGGCGAGATTTGTTGAGTAAGTTAAATGCACAGATAACTTTTAGAGATGGGGAAATTAAATTGTTAGTACCGGAGTCAAAAATTATAGAGGCAAAGGCGTTTATGTTGCAGGATTTCCCCAAGGAAGAACAAATTCCAGAAGAAGTGGAAAATGCAGTAATTCCATTGGTTTGGGCGAATGGAAAACCAGGACGATCTAAGTTGGCAGAACCGGTAAAAGTAAACCTGAAACCTGGAGCCAAGCCGGTAAGACAAAAACAATACCCCATTAAGTGGGAGGCTCGGAAAGGATTAGAAGAATTGATTACAAAATTTTTAGAATATGGGCTCTTGGTAGAATGTGAATCAGAATATAACACTCCCATATTGCCAGTAAAGAAATCTGGAGGAAAAGAATTGGAAATATGGAAGAGACAGAATCAAGGGAAAGGCACATTGTTACAGTATGTGGATGACATCTTGATAGCGACAGAAAACAAAAAGGAGTGCCTCGAGAGTACTATTAGTTTATTGAACTTCCTGGGCCAAGGTGGATATAGAGTCTCTAAGACTAAGGCCCAAATAGGAAAAGAAACTGTGATTTACCTGGGTTTTGAAATATCCCAGGGACAAAGACAATTGGGGAATGAAAGAAAGGAAGCAATTTGTCAGACCCCTGAACCCAATAGCCCAAAAGAATTGAGAGCCTTTTTGGGAATGGTTGGATGGTGCCGACTTTGGATTGTGGACTATGGACTATATGTAAAGCCACTATACGAGGCTTTGAAAGAATCCAAAGATCGGTATTTGACCTGGACACCTGAATGCCGAAAGTCATTTAAAGAACTAAAGAAAGCGTTGATGATGGCTCCTGCTTTAGGACTACCTGATGTGACTAAGCCGTTCGAGCTGTTTGTGCACGAGAGACAACATCTGGCTCTGGGAGTGCTGACACAAAGACTGGGATCCTGGAAAAGACCGGTTGGGTATTTCTCCAAACAACTTGATAATGTGAGTAAAGGATGGCCGGGATGTTTGCGCGCTGTAGCAGCAACAGTGTTGTTGATCCAAGAGGCTCGAAAGTTGACTATGGGACAGAAGATGGTGGTATATGCCCCACACATGGTGATAACTGTTCTAGAGCAAAAGGGGGGTCATTGGTTGTCCCCTAGCAGAATGCTAAAATACCAGGTTGTCCTATTGGAACAAGATGATGTGGAATTGAAAACCACACCAATTGTCAATCCAGCAATATTTCTAACAACAGAGAATCCAGCAGGAAGTTTAGAACATGATTGTTTGCTAACCATTGAACAAGTCTATTCCAGTAGATTGGATTTGAGAGATGAACCTCTGGAACATCCTGACTTGGAACTGTTTACTGATGGAAGCAGCTTTGTCCAGGAAGGAAAGCGAATGGCCGGGTATGCTGTTGTCACCACCACCGAGGTACTGGAATCAAGGATGCTGCCTACAAATACCTCAGCACAGAAAGCAGAACTGGTTGCATTAAGGCGAGCTCTGCAAATTGCCGAGGGAAAAAGGGTAAACATTTGGACTGATTCTAAATATGCGTTTGGTGTGATCCATGCTCATGGAGCTATTTGGAAAGAGAGAGGATTGTTATCAGCTCAAGGAACATCTATAAAATACAAGGAAGAAATTCTCCAACTTCTAGAAGACGTACAGAAACCGAAAGAAGTAGCAGTAATGCATTGCAAAGCCCACCAATTTGGTCAAACAGTAGTAAACATAGGTAATCGATTGGCAGATAAAGCTGCGAAAGAGGCAGCAAAACAAGGCATCCTTGCACTGGTACCAGTAAAACACATAAAACTCCCTGATTCAAAACCAAAATATAGTAAATTGGATAACCAATTGGCAGAGCAATTAAAGGCATCCCAAAATGCCGAAGGATGGTGGGTAACACCGGAAAAACAAGTAATAGTGACCCCGCAGGTTATGATAGAACTTGCAAGAGAAAAGTATGAGCAGACACATTGGGGAATAGATGCAATGATATCTAATTTGAAAACATTTGCAGTTTGCGTGGGAATGACAGGAATAGTTAAATCAATAGTAGCTAAGTGTTTAATTTGTCATAAGAATAATCCTTTGAACCAAAAGAAGCCACCGTTAGGAGTAATAAAGCAAGGAAATTCTCCTGGAGATTATTGGCAAATTGATTTTTCTGAGTTACCCAGGCAAAATGGGTGTAGATATTTGTTAGTGTTGATTGACACATTTTCTGGATGGCCGGAGGCCTTTCCTTGCCGCACCAACAAAGCCAAAGAGGTAGTCAAAATATTATTGAAAGAAATAATACCTAGATTTGGAGTACCGATAGGAATGTCTTCTGATAGGGGACCGCATTTCGTGGCAGAAATGGTCCAGCAAATTAGCAAAATTTTAGGCATCAAGTGGGACCTACATACCCCCTGGAGACCACAGTCAAGTGGAAAAATAGAGAGAATGAATCAAACATTGAAAAGACAGATAAGTAAAATTTGCCAGGAAACATCTTTGAGGTGGCCACAGGCTTTACCGTTGGCTCTTTTAAGAATTAGAATTCAACCAAGATCAAAAGACGGTGTAAGTCCATATGAAATTTTGTATGGTAAGGCATACCAAATTCCTTTAATCCCAGGGGATATTAAGGTAACTGGGGAAACTGATTTGAAAAGATATTTGATTTCTTTAGGGAAAGTCCTTGGAGCACTCCGAAGATATGTGGTATTGACTAGATCACTTGCCTTGGATACGCCTGTACATCAGTATCAGCCAGGTGATCTTGTATATGTAAGAACCTGGAACTCTGAACCACTGCAGGAGAAGTGGAAGGGACCCTTCCAGGTACTGTTAACAACTTACACTGCAATCAAAGTAGAAGGAGTGGAGCCGTGGATACATTACACTCGAGTAAAGAAGGCCCCGTCGTGGAAAATTATTAATAGGGATCCAGAAACTGCAAAATTGACTCTAAAATGTGTCTGATTGTAAGAAAATGTATGTTAATCTGGCAATTAATATTGGTGGGAACTTTATTTGGAGAAGAAGGAAATCAAATGAACAAAACAGAAATTGAAGATTCATCAGAGCAATTGATACACATTCCCAAAAGGACTCCGGAAGAAAATCTAATGATAGGATTGATAAAGGAGTTTGCTAAATTGCAAAATGTCACCCAAATAACGGCATGCCTCCCAATTCCGAGAGCAGTAGGTGAGTCGATTCCATGGGGAATTTTAACGACAAATTTGAATCCTGGGTAAAATCTTTAATTAGTACTGTATTGTGTTTGTTAATTATTTCCCTAGTGATATTGCTTATCTATTATTGCTTGAAAAGAGAGTTCACAAGGAAGGCTGCCGTTGATCGAAAAATCACTCTCGCACTAGTAGGAAATAGTGGTGACAATTACAATCTAGCAAACACGAATCCTGCCTTTGTAAATAGTTAATATTGTGGAAGTATTGAAATTAAATAAAATTTCAAGACTTCCAAAGGGGGGAAATGTTACCACACAGTTACCAAGCAGTGCTGCTACTTTAAATTTCTCTGTAAAGCCCCAAACCATGATTGGGTTAAATTCCAATCAAACTAATGATCAAAAGAAATCACTAGTTGCTAGGAGTAGATGTTTGAAACAAATAGTTATTATAAATTCAGGTAGAGTGTTCTGTTCATGTTTCTATAGTACAGTACAGTACAAATAAATTTAGGAACATGAGGGATTGTTGGTTTGTTAAATATTAGAAGATAATTTAGCATACTATTGTAAGAAGCGACTGATGCTTAGAAGAAACCAGTTGAAGCAAATCACCTAGGTCGGATAGAAGCCAAAAGGCCACTGCGTCTGCGCAAAGTAAAAGGGTCAGCCAACGGTGACGAAGAGGAGTCACTGGCCTTCATCTCCAAGACCCCTGACGACCACCACCAAGCAACAGTGCGCAGGCGCAAATGGGAGGAGAGCTCATTTTAATACGAAGCGAAGACTAGTCATGCATATGTATTAGTAAATGATGTAATGCTATGTATATTTATGATTTTGTTGTATAAATTTATGGTGAAAGGTGCAACAAATTGGACACGCTGTGGTGGAGCGATCCCCCGTGTCCCCAGCGCTGCTAATAAAGAATGCCTGCCTTTTAACACTACATTGGTGTTACGAGGTTCCTTCCCGATTTCGGTGACATTAGGACATAAACTAGCAACTATAAAGACTAGTGTAGAGTGACAGGTGTTGTGCGAGGACAAGGACTGGACAGTTTCTGTGGTATTTCAGATAAGGCTTCCCATAGTCCTGCTTCCAATAAGGTTCAGGCATGGGCAAGTAGGTAAAAAACTTTCTCTGTACACTAGGTGGAAGTGAAGCCCTCCCAGAAGGTGGATACACCCAAACCTTACGGTGGGTCTCTGAGCCATGGTCAATGTCACACACCAAACTGTGATTGAGCAGAAGTAACACAGCCAAACATCCTTGCTCAATTCCAGTCTCCCTGATGTAAGCAAAAGCATGGCTTTACCTGTTATGGCATCTCTTTCAGCCCTACCTCTGACTGGGACTCTTAGTGTTTCTGCTTGTTATATGCTTCACTGGCCAAGAAGCTTCTCTTCAGTTACCACATTTAAGACTAAACACGGTCAGATGCTGTATCAGGACCTCTTGCATATCTCAAGTTGCTTAATATTTCACACTTAACCTGTTACTGAGCCCCCCAAACTATTTTGACTCTTATCACTTCTTCCAGAAAAGCCTCCCATCTTTGCTCAAAGACATCACAAGAGAGACGCCATTTCTTTCACGACTTTGTTCCAACATGGTTAAAAACATATATACCTCTTTTCTAGCCTGAAATTCCAATCTGACTTCTAACTATTAGTTCCCTGTATGCCTTTCTTTTCTACTCCAAGAGCACCCTTCTGGTACTTGTGCTCAAATGTCGCTCATGGGAAGGGAACAAATGACATCTCTTGAATGCTTTCCAAGCTTGCCTGCACAGGGACTATCCGGCAAGGTGATTTGGATTAATGCTTAAAGTGGTGTTCCTTTTGGAAATCAGCAAAGTGAAAGGGACTTCATTTAAGTTTTGCTTCTTTTTCTGGAGGAAGGAACTATTTTGTAATGAACTAAGGTCACACTTTCCAAATGAGGACCTGTAAAAAAAAAAAACAAACCAGCAGAGCTCAGCCTTTCTAAAATTCATGCCTGCAGCTAATTCAAACAACATTTCTAAACACTGCAACAAAGAAAAGGCCCAAATTCTGCATTTCAAGACAGTTTTTGCCTCTCGCTCCCCACGCCCCTGACTCCCACACCATTATCTTTTTTCTGCAGTATTTCCTGTGGTCATGGACAAATGCTGTATTCCTGTATTGAATTTTCAGCATCATGTTTCTAGTCTTCATTTCTCAATTGCATATATCTCCAAAGACAACATTAGATCCACCTGCTGTGGCAGCAACTGCATGTTCATATTCCAGCTGGTTTATCCACTCTGATCCCCAAACTACTTTCCAGGCTGCAATCCCACACTCTGCAGGTCAGGCCACTGTTCCCCGTCCATACATGCACAGCCTTGCACTGAATGGTACCAACCCGTTTGTCTTCAAATGGCCTGCTGAATAATCCTGATTGCTCCTTTTGTACAGCAGTTTTTGCCCCTGGTTTTGCAGCCATTGTGCCTGACACTGTGTCAACTGTATTCTTCAGTGAGTTTGTATTTTCTTTCAGATATTGGGAAAGATACAGAATAGGCTCAATAGCAAATTTTATAGAGCACACTAAAATGACCCGTATTCATGATAACTTCCCTTAGAAACTACTGGTGTCAGCTAGACAGTTCTTAGTGCCTACACATTTCAGTGTTGAATAGCACCTGTTTCTGTATCGGAAAGATAAGGGTATAAGATCAAAATCACTACAAAGAATTTTATACCTCCATAGCTGCCTTCATCAACCAAACTTACAATCTGAAGGAATGAAATAAATTCTGTTTGACAAGTCCTATTTTGCATAAAACTATGTTGACTGACATTAATTATATTCCTGCCCTTTATTTTTCTACTAATTGAATCCTATATTAATTTTTCCATTATTTTGCTCAGGAGTGATGTCAGGTCAACTGGTCTATAATTTTCTGGGTCATCTTGTTTACCTACTAATAGCCTATTAGTTCCTACTGGAACCTTCCAGCTTCCAGTCTTCAGATATTTCACCAGTGTTCCAAATATTTTAATAGATTTTTTTTATACTATCAATAAAATTTTTTCTTTTTCAATGAGGGAAGGGGAGTTGCTTCTTTCTTTCTTTGAGATCATGGGAGCAAATTACTTGGACTATTGATTGAAAATCCCAGTTGATTTATCCTTGGTTTCCAAGAGAGCAAGCAGCATTTCATGCTGCTTCTTCCAAGCACAGAAGATAGAAATAACTGGAATACTTTTACCTCTCCTGCGTTACCAACATCTTTATCACTCCCATGTGTGTGTCCTTATATGCCCCGAACTTCCTTGGTCCAGCTAAGCATGAAATTTCTTCTGATGACCCTTCTGATGGCCTTCCTCGTTAACTTTTTTATCCCTCAAAATAACCCACTTACACAGTGTTGCCTATCTTCCCCCAGCTCCCATCCGTTTTTTATCCTCTGTTTTATCTTCATCTGCAGCCTTCACTCATTGCCATTAAGAAAGACTCTTACACAAACTATCCTGGATTCACAGCTTTCAGGGCCAGCAAATATCTTTTACTGAGAGCACCACACACTCATTAACAACACTCTTCTGCTGATCTCCGGTCCTGGATGGTTCTTAAATTTGCTTTGCTCTTTCCCCTCTTATCCACTAGCAGGTATATACTTTCCCTGCAGGATTATTGCATGTGCTTTTCTATGTTTTTCTCCCCTCACTCCTTAAAAAGCCACACTCTCCCCTGACGCACCCACAGCTGCAGCACCCTCTCCCTTAGGTCTGTTCTGGCATTTCCTCTCTGTGTCTCCCTCTCCGTTCCCAGACTCAGTATCAGCCCTACATATGATTTCAGACTCTCGCTCACCCTCTCTGTTGTTTCATTCACACTCCCTGCCACCCCACAGAGATGCTGTGACGCAGAGAGGCATTATTTCTACATGCAGCAAATCCCAAGCGTGGTACGCTCCTCCGCTCATCTCACAGAAAACAATAAGGCTGGCAACCTAGTGCCTTTGCAAGCGCTTTGCAGCGGATGTGAAAAAGCTATTCCAAAAGTGTCTTTGAGGAAGCACAAGATGGCTCAACTTAATTTTACTGGCATTTATGTTATTCCTTTATGAAATGAATGAAAATTATTTTAGGAGCTTTCTGTGTTTTCCCAAAGTTTAAGAATGAGGTGTGGAATATTGCTGTTTCAGAAAGAGGAGGTTTGGGAGACACTGTGCAAGAACATGACAAATGGCACCTAAAGATAGTCTGTGAAGATATAAATATCACATTTGGAAGCTTTTTCTTCAAATGATTCCCAACATTGACTTACAGATATATCTCCCAAGGCTTTGATTGCTGCTGTGGAGACACATTTTGGTGATGAAACCAGTATAAAATATGTATGTATAATCTTTAAATCTAGATTTTAAACTTCTTAGTATAGAAAATTCATGTTCTCAGAGGATTCCGCATTGAGCCTTATGACTTGCTTGATGTAACTCATCTGAACTCTTGGCTGACTTTGAGCTTGGCTCTCCATTCTGTAAGGACTATGGAGACATTTCATGAAAGTTCATGCCCAAGTACATAATGAAAGGACACTGGCACATCAGGTTTTTTGAGAGATCGTGTAAGTAATTAAAAGTCATAATCATTTCTTTCTGCTTTTCTTGGAAATTACCAACCTTCCAGCAGCTTTGGCTCACCACTAAAATTCACTCTCCCAAGATCGCATTCCTAGCAACTGGGTTTTACTAATTTCTTTTCTCTGGACCTTCACACCTCTGCATACACGAGCCTTCCTGGTTCTGGTAAGAGCCAGCTGTGGCTAATATCTCAGTGCAGCTCTTACAGACTCTGTGTGGTAGCTCTTGTGTCATGGGATGGAAAGGTAGTTTATGCAGAGAGAGTAAAGCAGGGGGAAGTGGTTCAACCCACTACACAGACCCTGTTCAAGTGCCTCGAGGAACTGGCCTGTTGTGTTGGTTGATACTTTTAAAGCCTGTTCCCTCAATGCCTTAATCCTTCTATTAAGAAAAAGTGATACTTCTGCTTGCAAAGGGAAGGGCATAAACTGTCATGCCCCATCAGAGACATGCAGAATCATCACTATTGACCGATGCAACATCTCTGTTACAGGCTTGTGTCAGGAAAAAATCAGATAGTATGGCTTGTAGCAAGACCCCAAAGGCTTTCAGCTGGGATGACCAGGGCATATAGAGCTGCAACATGGATGAGAGTAAAATGGTAACCCTGGCAGTGACTTGCAAGTGCATATTGCAGTATTTAATCCTCAGACATTATGTCTGAAGCTTGTCCTAAAAAGTGACATTCATCTTCACACAAATCACCTTTCCAGAGGTTACAGGGTACTTGCATTACATGCCACACACTGTGGCTTATATGATGGTGGTGCCTTGTGATGCCTACCTTGTGGTACCACACAGTGACGGGTGACCTGCTTGGGCTGAGCCAGCTGCAGAAACAGGCACAGATGTTGCTGTGCCATGATCCCTTTGCCCTGAGGAGACCTTCTCAGCAGATCCTAATTATCCTGGATGTACGCTGTGCCATTGTGACCACTTCTCAAGCCAAGGGACCTCCCATCACATACAGGGACGAGCAGAGTGATCCCTGCAGATGCCTTTGGAGACCTCGGTGCAAGGCAGCACTGCACAGCCTGTGCTGATCAGCAGGCTTCGTCTGGAGGGTTTCAGCAGAGACCAAACGATGTGAAGGGCTGGCCCCTGTGTTACAACAGGTCTTTTATCAACCAATACTCCTGGCAGATGGTATTTCTGACTGCCTTGCTAACAGCTGAGGGAGGCACATCCTGGTCTGGAATAGGAGGAAGAAATTGCAAGGATCCTGATTAAGTGTTCATAAAAGGCAAGTGCCAATACCAAAAGGCTCCGGGTCTGCTGCAGAACAAGCAGTGAAGTCCCTTTCATGGAGTCAAGCTACAGTAAATTCAGCCCCAGGACCTTGGGCGCATCTGCAGGGTCCAGCCTGTTTGGGGACTTCCACAGAGTCTCAGATCCCTTTTTCTCTGACTACAGGAACCTCTTTAGCAAGAATCTCTCCGGTCATTTTTCAAATAACTGTCATTCTGGTTAGATCCTGTGGCAGAAACTGAGCGAAAAGGTGACCCCAGCCCTAGCAGTTCTCAGCTTCATTTTAGCTGAGAAGCTGTTACGTCTCAGCCTCTCTCACTGGCTAGCTGCTATTTCTAACCTGTCCAGTGCTGCATTATGTCAAAGGCCATTATTTATTCAGAAGAACTAGAGGGTGAGATAGCATCCCAGTTCTGTGACAGGGATCAATAGGTGCCTTTTGACAGCAACTTTTTTTCTTTTTAAGGCCTCAATTCTGAGCACTTAGAGAATCATTTCTAATGCAGCACCATTAACGATTGTTAAAAACATCAAAGTACTACTAAATGATCTATTAAAAAACACTATTGTTGCAATTGCTATTATGCTAATCTATGTATGATCTTGTTATTTTACATAGTCACAAACTCCCAAAGCTAAAGAAAGCTAACTGCATTAAGACAAGAAAAACAGAGTTTCATGGAAAATTAGTTACCTGTTAGTATAGATAGTTTTATTTTCTTTCTTTATCTTAACTTTGCAGGCCAATGGCTTCTTTCTCTTAGCTACTTCTGGGGAACAAGAAAATGAGGTGCCACACACTCAATTATACACAGCTGCAGACCTCACTTTCCGCTCAAAAAGAGCAACCACCACAAAAATCACTCCACACAAAACAGCCACCTTGTTCCTTGGCCAAGTAAAGCAAAACATCTACAACTACCACTACTACTGCTACTACTGCTGCTACTACTACTGCTACTACTACTATTACTAATCTAATAAAAAGTGCCTTGTACTGGTGGAATCAGGCAAGAGAGGGCAAAGTGCAGTTTATTTTGGAAAAAAAAACCCAAAACAAACCAAAACCCACAAAAGAAGACCAAAGGGAGAGGGACTAATGTTGCATTTTTGGAACCTGGTGCAACACAAATCCACTCAAACCATTCGGCAACCCTGGGAAAACCAGGGGCATCCTTGGATCTCCTTGAAAATTATAAGGCTTCTCAAAAGTGAGTGAGCAAGCTCAGAAGTCAGACCAGCATCAGCTACACAAAAGTACAGGTATATACTTTTACTATCCTTTCTTTAAAAAGAATAACAGAAAGAAAACAATGGAAATAAGTAATTGCATCAGATTAAGTCTTTAATGGAGAAAAGAGATAGTCACCACAAGGGCAAGGGAGTAAGTGTTTACCCTCTGCTAATTGAATCTCTTTTATTAGGTATTTTCCAGTAGAATATACATTAAAAGTCCCTACAAACCACACAATAATGAGGATGGCTTTTTCAGTGCCAGGAGTATGGAGACACCCCAGAAGAAGCTCAGCTGTTCCTTAGACAGGCTGCTACCTATACTCACAAGAGAGACAAACTGCCAATAAATATCGTGAGGGCGGAAAATCCAGAGTACACAATTTCTCTTGTACCAGGCAGAGCTGGCAGCAGAACCTAGGAATAAGGCAGCAAATAAGAAAAGCTTCAGGCTTTTGTCTGCTTTTCTTTGGGTGTGTGAAAGGACTCTGCATGTAACTGAGAGTGAATCAAAGCTGTCCCATCATTACTGCTCCCACTGTTACATGAACCTGCAAGCCAAAGAGGGCAAGCATTGTTTTGTCTCCAATACATAATGAAAATAAGGAGAAACTCAAACGTGAACGTGCATGAGATGGCACTCTGAGGGGGGGGGAGGAGGAGGAGGAGGTGGGAAATAGGCACTGATTTGTGTTAGAAAGTTGCCTGTAGCATTGCTCAGACAGTGAGAAGGTTGGTTCCCCTGGGAACTCCATTCAGAAAGGGTCAGGATGGAGGGGCAATATCCTACACCGTGCAATAGCAAAACCAACTAGAACTGCGCTCAGGAGAAAAGGAAGAAAAACAATGTTGCTCAAGAAAACAAGCAAACACACAAAACCCCAGGTTCTTCCAGAACTGCAAACCTTTCCAGATTAAAAAGAGCCAACACAAGTCTCTGGGGAAACCCCACACATCCCGAGGTGCCTGTATGCACGCCTGGGAGAATGGCAGCTCTTGCCCAGGAAGCAGGGCCACGCACCCACAGCATTGTCAGCAGGGTGTAGGACAGCCGGGCTTCATGAGCAGCAACCCAGACCAAGGACGCTGATCTGTGAGGAACACCGGTGTTAGGTGTGCTGCCCAGGTGTAGGCAGACGTGCGAGGCTGTGGGCTGGTCTTCCACGACAGCCCGCAGGGAGACACGGCTCTCCCCACTGCAGGGATGCAGCAAACTGCCGGCCGCTACCCACGGCTGCAAAGACAGCCTGAACGGGTAGCTCAGAGGCTGCGTGGTGCTGTAGTCAAGCACAGGTAAGATGAACCCCAAACCAGCAATCTCCCTGCTGCCCCCCTACAACTCTTCCTTTCCAGAGTGAAGGACAGCAGAGAGAAATACAGTGACTATTTCTTTCCTGGCCCCAGAACAGCAGCCCGGTCCTGGCCCACTACAGATAGGTAAATACCTCATGCTGTCACTTATCAGTCTGGGATTAAGGCTGCAAAAAGACACTTAAATTGGGAATTAAAGGCTGAGATTATTATCACTATTACCTGGGGTGCAACCTGTGATCTCTTAACTAAAGGAAGAGTTACTGTCAGGGGTTTACGGGAGATGGTTGTTATTGGTCAGACTTAACCTTTGCTTTACCTGTTTCTCAGCACTTAGCAATAAGGTTGCGTTAGTGTATTTTAGTATTTAATTGCAGAACTTACTATTTTATTTCTATACTAATTATACTTTTTTTTATAATTTATCTTACAATAAAATGCAATAATTTTCTGTGATATTCCTCCCACTGCTTAACCTACTTAAAAAATTTCAACTCCTGCAACATAATGCATTTGAAATTGATTTTAATTTCAAAAGCAGTGAAAGCATTTTTATTCTTTGCATTTTTATTGCAGACATTTTAGATATTTTTCCCATACTGGATATCAATAATGCATGGTCTGAGATCAAATACAAAGCTATGACTGAGCAGTTTTGCTTTTAAATTCTTAAAATGTAATATCAAGGGAGATAATCAGTTTAAAAAAAAGATACAGAAAGAGAGTGTCTTTTGTTTCTAATGTGTTATTTCATCCAAATCTTCATTTAAAAAATAAATTGGCCAGGTGCAGTACATATTCTTAAGCATTAAGCAGCCAAATGTCCAGTGATTTCTAACGCTTAAGAATATGTACTGCACCTGCAATATGCAGGTTTTTAGGGGATTAAAAATGGAAGTGCTTTACTTCCTACAGCTGAGGATAAATATTGCAGTACTCGATAGCAGAAATGCAGGAGCCCACACTGGAATTGTAATAGCATACAGTAGGTCGAACAGGGAATAGCATCTACCATGACAGATACAATATGCACTCACACATTTCTGGAACAAATATATGGACCAGACAGAAGGTGAGAGGAAAAAAAGATGAAGTATTTAAGAACATCTGCTGACTGGCAGTAAAGTCAAGTAAAATGTTTAGGTTGCTGAAAACCCTGACCTGTGTCTAGTCTACTAAATAACATCAGCAATAAAATATGTGTGTGTCTGTATGGAACCAGGCTGGAGTACAAGGGAAAAGAGCCAGGAAAAATATTTTGCAGTCTTGATCTGCATACCTGTGCACTTGTCACTCATGTGCTTGCTATGCACAAAGCTGCTATTAGCAGAAGTGCTCAGTCCAGCCCTGCTCCTGATTCTTTTCCTATTTGAATTAAATCCCAAAAAGGACAGGACATGCATCCTTGCCCCTGCCTTCAAAGAAGAAAGGACATGCAACCTCCAGCCACAAGTGTGGGAAACACTCAGCTCTACCCAGTGGTAGAAAACACCACTTTTCTACAAGTGACATCTACCATAGTCTAGCCTTGGGCAATAATTTAGCCTAACATCCTCGGGCATATACAAAGGGCTCAGAAAACAAAAAAATGTCATCTGGGTCACCAGTGGGTTTTTGAGTCTACAGCTGAAATGAAGTTTCTTATTGCAGACTCTGTCTGCATCTGAAAAAACAGAGCAGACCCACTCAAAATTTTCCTCTGCTGGACTTACTGTTTTTAATTTTAAATGTGGCCTGACAAAAAAAATTCTGGACCTGCACTTGGGAATGTTTTTAGAAAGTTTTGCTTGTTTGATCAGCACAACGCTTCAGCCAAGCGAGTTAGTACTTGGTTTATGCTGTTGTTTTTCCCACTTCACAAGTTCTTCCAATTGCACACTTTGTTTGCTTACTGCTGAAGGGAGAGCTCCCCGCTCTGCCTTCCAGGGAAAGGAGCCCCTCGACAGGAAAGCAAGCTGCAGAATTGTCACAGGTGAACAGGGAAAAGGGTGGGCACAGAGCACATTGTCCGTCACATGAGAAGTTCACTTTGGTAGCCTGACATGATAGTTTAGGTGGAGTCCCAAGCCCAGCTGGACATCCTCTGAGAGTGGCCTCCAAGTGGCCACCTTACTATTGCTGGTTTCATCACGTGCAGAAATAAATATTACTTAGTGCTCATCCAGGATTATCGTATTTCTTTTCTTCAGTTTCACAACTTGCCAACTGGGGAAGAAAGGAAAGTCAGGATGACAAAATCTTCACTCTAAACCTGACCAGTTTCATCACAGATGTGGGGACTTTTCACCCCCTTGCAGCCACACAGAAAGTGAGAGTCCTTAGCAATGATTGGAGAAGAGCTGGGTGCTCTCTAGGGTCCGGGTAGGCAGGGTCTGCCCTCTCCCTGCTGGCAAGGCAGAAAATCCCTGTTCAGGATCATGCCTCTTCATCTGATAGATGCTATTTACTGAACAGGAAGCAGCAGAAATCTCACAAAAAGGGCCAGCAGGACAAGCTCAAGAGCAGGCTAAAGATTTGAAAGCAGTAGGGTTTGGTCCATCGGGTTCTTTACATGGACCACCTGGAGATGAACTTGCACCTCGCACTTTGATGATCGGAGCTGCAGTCTGAAGCATTGACATGACAATCCTTGCAACAGTACCAGGATAAACCCTAACTGAGAGGAGTAACATGAGGAGGTTACCTGCGATGCACGACACCAGCGTAATGCATGCCAGCCCCTAACCTCTGCAAAAGCACTGGCCTTCCTGAGGGCTTGGCAGTGCCCTCAGCAGCACCAGGACCTGAAGTCTGTGCAGTGGAGAGGAAACCTTCGGTGCTTTACGTTGCTAAAGCAAAGGGAGTACAAACAGAGAAGTGTGAGCACTTAGGAGAGAAATCCCTTTCCCTCCAACCCCAAGCCCGTGTCTTTTAACCAAGTCTTACAAATCTGGAGAGACATAGCCACGATTTTTGAGCAATAGTGATGTGTAACTGATAACCTTCATCCCCCCAGTCTCAGAACAGGGGGCCAAAGAGCTGAATAAGTGATTATTGAGTCATTAGGATGTTTCTCTGCAGGCCTGTTTTTTCATGTTTTTCTAAAGTTTCCAGTTTTTGCTCATGGCTGCTTTATAGTTTACTTGGTGTTCTGTAAAAAAATGATCATCTTTCACCAAAAGCTAGCAAGAAGGAGTTTCTAGCAATGAGGATTCAGCAATTAATTATACAACCACCATCCAAAGGCTTTCACAAGATTAAGCTAATACTCTCTCTTTTTTTCTTTTTGTAAATCCTTATCTTGATTCTAATTTATTTCTTCAAGAATGTTTTTATTAGTTCTGTGTTTGACTTCCTACAGAAAAAACGTAAAGTCTACAATCCTACAAGGACTTACCATAGGCTGATTTCTAAGAAAGTATGTCTTTACTGGTCCTTTCAGTTAATCATTAAGCAAGTGCCTTAGCGAGCTACAGAAAGTATCACACAAAAATATCATAAAACAATTTGCGTGCGAGGGGTCGGGAGGGATTTTTTTTTTCAGAGCTGTGTAGGTTTTTGTATAACAAACAAAGAAACAAATCCTATGAAACATGTTATTAAGTGCCTTGAACTTTTTTCCAACAAATCATACAGTTTCTGCAAGTTGATTGTGCACTGTATTTGATGACAACTAGGCTTTGGTGAATAATACTGTAATGGCAGGTATTCTTTCCTAATACATTTCAGAAAGCTAGCAGCTGTATGAAAACAAAACCCACCTAATTGGAAGTGTTCATGTAACAGCAGTGAAAGCCTTTCCCAAGTCCCTGAGCCACACACTGACAGTAAGAGAAGAAAAACTGCATTTCCCCTGCAAGGCTTTACAGTCCCACTGCGGGACTGGTACCTAAGGGGCCCGTACACAGTGTGCAGCCGCCCGAGACTTCATAAGGCAGCTCTCTGGCAGGCAGGGGCGTGTGTCCCCAGTGCCCACAGGGACCTGGCGGCACACTCTGAGCCTTGCCCACCCTCCCTCTGCACAGAGGCATCCGCACCACCACCCCCCTCACCCACCCCATCACACGTGGGAGGGACACCAGCCCCTTCCCTCTCCTGCATCCCTCCTCCCATCCACCCGCCCTCCGGAATGTCTCACAGCTGAAGAGCTCAGGCAGGGTCGTTAATAAAGCCCGCTGAAAATTACTTTTGGGTGGGAATCTCTAAAGCTTGGAGTTTAATAGTTCTCATGATTTACTTTTTTTTAAAATGAAAACTCCAAATCTTAAATAAATTAGTAAAATGTCAGGGGAAACTATTCCTGCGAAGGGCTTCAGTCCTCCCCTGACATTTTTAATATTGAAAACTGAAGTATTTTTAAAATATTTTATCTTTTTTTTGAACCAAAACTGCTTACCCAACATTGGAAGGGACTTCTGTTTCATAAGAAATGAAGATACCATGGCAACCATAACAGTTGTTTGCATTTTGGCTAAGAAATCAATTTTCCACTGAACAAAGCAAGTCCTGGTGGAGGATTTTCACCTCATTCTGAACAGGAAAAGCCTTCCTACCCAGGACCATGTGAAGTACATTGCACACTTAATCACGTGTCCCAGCCAACAGGATGGACAAATAACCATCATAACTAGAGAACAGTAAAACTTACTTACACAAAAATAAGTGTGGGAGTTCTTTGCCCCCTGGATGCTGGAGGATGAAAGAGCAAGGTGCCTACTAAACTATAGCTGTTACTCAGCCTCTTCTCTAATCGGCAGTCGCTTCACATGTTTTGTTATGAATGGAAAATAATAAAATAGGGCTTGCTGTATGCAACTGCTGGGTGGTATTTATTTATAGCTCTACTGGGTATAGTGTGACTGGCTGGGCAATGCTGTATTAATCATCCCTCCAGTGAGGAGCAGGAAAGTATTCTCAGAATAAGAATTAGGCATTAAGAACTGTATTGTATCTATTTAGGAAAATCATACACTGGGCAGGGTGGAGCAGGGGGAGGACTGTGCCCAGCACATCCTGTAGGGAGCATGTGCTGCAGAGGAGGGTAGAACACGCTCTCTCAGCTAGCCAGCTCTGCAGGGTGCTGCAGAGTGCAGGAAGAACTGAGCATTGCTTTCTTCCCATGCCCTGCCTTCCCCTGCTGGAAACGGCCACGGAGCAAAGGCGAAGCCGTATCCCTGCCTTCCAGGAAGCAGAGGAGACCCCTGCTCCACAGAAGGACCAGGTGTGGTGTTGGCTGAGGCACTGGTGTTGCATAGTTGCCTGGGGCTAGAAGACATTACTGCTACAAACTGGGAGCTAAAGCACTGAATAAACCCGCAAAAGGGTCTTGAAGCACTAGGAACGCTACAGCACAAAAATAAAGAAAAGAAGTCATCACATAAACCTAAACAGAAAAACGAGCAGCCCAGACACAGCTGGCCAGGGAAAAGCAGCGGGTCAAACTGCAGCCTGGGGAGTCCAGTGCTCTGCAACCACAAGACCCAGAGCCAGAAAAGAACAGGGCAATGCAGCAGGGATGACTGAAACCAAGTGTACGAAGCCAGAAGGTGAGGCACAGCCAGAGCAGGGAGAGAAAAAGGCCACAGCTCCCACCAGGAAAGCAGGGATGCTGGCTGGGGCTGGTGGCTCTACACAGCTCTGCAAGGATGGGGACCTAGGGGTACTAAGCAACTTCGAAAACCACAAGGAGTGGCATTCCAGCAGCACCCGGCTGTGCCACAGGATGTTCGCTAACTGCATGAATGCCCATGTTACCACTACAGGCTGATCAAACTAGTGAGACCAAAGAGAGAGGGTGGAAATGGAGATCGGGCACGTGCAGCATATCAGAACTGCAACGTTTGATATCCTGTTCCCTGGCTGTTGTCCCTGTACATAGAAGCGCTAGTATTTAGCTGCCAAAATGTTAATTAAGTTGACTAACTTTCCACCTCTGCAAGAACACATTTTGGGCTGGTATTTCTTTGAAGTGAGTATATTTCCTAGCTTTTCATTGCAGTATCTTAACACCACTGAAAGAAACGCCCATTGTGCATATCTCATTTTTCTTTAGGAATTACAAAGCAAATAGGGTGCTGGCTGAGTGCACCTCCACAGAGTAAACCAGCATTACATCTCAGCTCTTCCTTGCATCAAGCCAGCCCCAGCGCCAGATTTCCAAAAACAGATACTGCTCACTCTCCCACAAGACATTCCCCTGTGCGAAAAAAGAATTATGATTTAACCAATATTACATACTCACAGTGGAGTGAGGCATGCCTGGAATACAAAGAGATGGCAGATGCC
The DNA here is from genome assembly GCF_964195595.1 of Calonectris borealis. Classification (NCBI taxonomy): domain Eukaryota; kingdom Metazoa; phylum Chordata; class Aves; order Procellariiformes; family Procellariidae; genus Calonectris; species Calonectris borealis. The sequence goes on from NC_134352.1 coordinate 31,312,811, forward strand.
ACCTCCATAAAAGCCAGGAGGGACAACACATAGGGCTTACATGTCAAAACTGCACACAGGCATGGCTCCTTTAAATGTCCTGGAAGAAATACTGCATGCGGAAATGCAGAGCAGCCACTGCACCTCCCAATCGCTGCTTTGTACCACTACAGCTATAGGAACTAGTTTACGTCGTCACACAAGTGCTGATGTGCAAATAACTGCTGGGCAGACTGCAAGCATGACAATTTGTAACCTACAGTCCCAAAATTCTGCAAGTGAAAGGTATTGTTATAGAAACAGGGCTGTGTTCTTAATTGGTCAAATGGGCTTATAGTGTCGATATCTAGGCCACCAACTTGAAACGAAATCCAAAGAAGAGAGAGTTCAAAGAACAGAGATGGGTTACAACACAGACAGACTGAGTCAGTAATGACGGCACTGAGAAACAGGAGTGGTCACCAATAAGGTGTCCCTGCAACTTTCACACCACATAAAACAGGTTATAATTGCACTCCACAGGTTCCTTGCTCCCGCTGTACGGAGCTGTGTGTTTCAGCTCTGCAGCTGGGAGGAAGAAAGGAAGCTGGAAGGAAAACATGGAAACAGCTCCCAGCTTTAGGCTCCTGACATGCTTGGGGTCCCTCTGAGAGCTTCAACCCAAGTAACTTGTTGGCAGAGAAGGAAGCTGAGGACCAAGTCTACCTGGTCAGGCCTCTCACTCTATGAGTGTCCAGTCCTGGTTTCCTAATTTGATATTTAATCTTAATCAGCAGATCTTCGAGCATGCTTGTGTCAAGCCTTCAAAGACTGCAGCTCTGCCCTGCTCCCTGTGCTACACACATGGCTGTCTTCTTGGGGAGCGCCAGGGAAGAGCTGGCTCCCATCCCAGCAACAACAGCAGCCTGGCTGCAGAAAATGCAGCGTACGCCTGAAGCCCAAAATCCCTCTGTTAAATCCTCACCTCACTTACCAAGTGCAGGCCTACCTTGGCTCCCCCCCCATCCTCGCCCCCACTATTACAGGAGACTGCAGTATAACCACCGCCCTGCCACCCACCACTGCCCTTGAAAGTCAGTGCCCCCCTGGCTCCTGCCTCCCTGTGCACAGCTGGAACGTCAGGCAAACTCTTCTCTTGCCTCAGACACCAGTCCAAAGCCACAGTGTGGCCAGGAGCCTAAAGCAGGGCTCAATTTTTCAAGGCAAATTACGGGATGGTGTACCTGCAAAGCTGTGCAGGTCCCTCTAGGACTGTGATGAGGCTGGAGGCTCTTGGGTGTCCCCTAGGCTGCTGCTGAAGGTCTTCCCTGGGGTTAATAAACCCCAGCAAAGAACCAGGCCCCAAATGTTAGGCTTGATTGGCAAGCAAGCATGAAACGAGCAGAAAGGGAGAGCCAACGGAAGGATACAAGCAATAGGAATATAATTATGCAGTGATTCATCTTGGGCGTGCTTGCACACTGGGAGGAGGGGGGCAGGAAAATAGGAGGAACTGAGCCCTTTTTTTTTGGACAGGAATGGAATACTGCAAGAATATAATTTGGAGGAGTGATTCAAAGTAGACATAGGTGGATATACTGCAAGGATCAAGGAAAGTGAAACAACCCTTTGATTCTGCGTGAGCGATACAGAACTGCGCTTCTACAGCGTGCAGTGAATGCATTACTGAGATCACAGATTAAGGGAGTTAGCAGGCATTTGCAATCCTATCCTGAGCAGCTGCTTCTTTCTCTTTGTAGCACTAACCTTCATGAAACATAGAAGCATTCACCAACCTGAAGGAAAAACTGTGGGATGAGAATTTTCATAGGCAGCCCACCAGTAGCCTATAAATATATTTGAGTAGTGACAGAGGCAGATTTTAAGCACATACAAAAGATTGCACTTGGGAGATCTTTAAAGTATTGCAGAGCAGGTGAACTGCTTTGCAACCTTAAATTGTCATTTTGAATTAAATGCTCATACCTACTGTATTTATCAAGGCAAATTACAGGCAGTTGTTACTGGCAGCTGGGGAAACTGATACAGAGAACACTCCCTATGAACTGTGTGTGATCAGCCCAGTGGAGTATGAATTGTCAGGACTCAGGAGCAGTGTGGTTATTTTACAAGTCCATCTCTCAGCTCCAGCAACAGGACTGCCAAAGGGCAAAGCAGCAGGTTTGCCTTCTCTCTGAGAGCCCCAAGCTCACTTGTCTGGCCATCCTTCTCTCATGACCTCCTGCTCCATTCAGTGCAGATCACCCTCGAGAGCTTGCAGGGGACACAGATGCCCTGAAAACAACAGCCTTCCCCATTCAGTTCCATCCAGCAGGGCCATACCACACACTGGGGGGAGTCACACTGACAAACACTTCGGCAGCCCTATACAGGCACTCACCAGACAGCTGGTGGTCCTCACATCTGCATAGGTGGCCTGAGAGTACACCCCCTTTTTGGAGAACGCAGATAAAATTTATAGCCAGATCTGATAGCAACATGTCTGCAACCACGCGCATGTTGGTCAGTTGCCTAGTGCATAGCTCTTCTATTTTTAAGCCTTCTAAAAAACAATCACGGTGAATAGATGGTAAATGAATAAAGGTTGATTTTTTTATGCCTGTGCCAAATTAATTATAAATGAGCAGCAAAATAAATCCAAAGGGCTATCATCCCATCTACCAATCAATAAGTTGAAAGTATAAATATACTAGAACAATATAAAGTGCCTGTGGCACACACACAAACCCAGTGAGCTAAAAAAGGAAGGAAAACATTTCCAGTCTTCATCTGGAAAGATGCCACAGATTTCATCAAGCTGAAGGGGAAGAGTTTTTGTAACTACATGATTTTTACAGACAGAGCCCTCTGACTTGTGTTTTGTCAGCAATCTACCTAGGGGGAAGTATTTTCTCATAGCCACTAAGCAACATATATACATGCACACATATATCAAAACTAATGACCCATGCAGTCTTAATGACTTCAGCAAAGGCAGGAGGCTTATCTTCAAATACATAGTAAAGTGTTTGCTTGGGTAAGAGCCTAACTTAACAGACACAGGCAAACCCAAAGATGAGAGGTTGCATACACCAGTTTACAGCAAAATCCTAATGCAAGGTGGTTAAAACGGGTGGTGCAGAAAGAGACAACCAGGTAAACATTTTTTGCACAGTGATACAGCAAGAGCTGCAGTCTGCAAACAAATTTTGTGTCTCATAATCCTGTCCAAGAACATCTGAGAGGTGTGAAAGAAATGGTACCAAGACAGCAACACCACTCCTGCTCAGTGCCAAACTACCACACTTCTCTCCTGGTAGAAAAGAATGCCAGATCAGGAACAATCTCTGGCTGTTGCAGAAGCAATCCCTGTGGCACCCAGAGTTGACTTCACCTCCCTCTGAAACGACTGGGCAGCTCTCAGTCTAAGCAGCTCTCAGCATACAGTCCCCCATGCAGGTCAGTGCAATTGCTGGACCCCACCATGTTGCTCAGGCCAGTCTCCTTGAGACCCAGTGGCCGGCAGCTCCTCATAAAATCTTCTGACAAGTTTCCCACCATCCTTGTTTCCCAGATGGAAACAACCAGCAAACATTTCATATTGTGCCTGCATTTGCTAATGAGCTGTACAGATTAAGCAAAGACAGACATACCACATCATCCACTGCAGTCCCTTGCAAAACACAAGGCTTGTGGACATTTTCAATAGTCCCAGAAGGCTCAGCTTTGCTTTGTTTTAAATTTTTGTCTCTTTATTCTATACTCCACCTCTAAGGAGTTCTCTTTATTTATGGATCAGTTTTTCCTTCTGAAAGCTCAGCAGGGCTTTAGCAGACCAAGTGTGAACACACATTTTAGTGTTCTCCATAATAAATGCAGAAAATTCATGAGCTGAGAGCTGTCTGTGGTAAACCTGAAGTCTGTAACTCAGCCACAGGCTCCTCCACCTCTGCCTTGAAGACAGACAAGCTGCAATCACACCCCTGTACTTAGCTGGGCTCTCAGCCTTCACAATTTTGTAGGTTCCACATCAGCCAGTCCTCACAGACCCTCATTACTTGGCTGTTACCTCCAGCTTCTTAATAGGTTTTTAGAAGTTTGTTGCCAAGCCCTGAATGCAAGCAGCTGAACTGGAGTAGGTACAGACAGTGCCTGCTTTCTCCTCTTTCCAAGACACAGTGCTTTTGCTTAGACAGTGCAGGGAATACAGCATAGTCAGTGCTAATTCAGCATTGACAACAGTGCCTTGCTCACTCCTCCAGCTCCATGCTTCCTACATTGTTCTCACCCACAGAGAATGTGCGTGTGCCCCATTTCAGATTACTTTATATTTTCCCTATTTCAACGTAACTCTGTAAATTTTTGCTCCTTTTTTTTTTTGAGGTTTTGCAATATCCACACAATGCTATTTCCCTGTCCTCGTTGCTCTTCACATCCTCGCTCTACACTGAACCAGCCATAAACATCATCCACATAAAGAGCTGTGCTCCCTTTCCAGATCACCAGTAAGGACAGCAGCATCAGCTGTCAAACACATGAGGTAGCCCCATCCTATAGGTGCACTTGAACTGCTCATTTAAGAGCCACAGGTTGGTCAATGCTGCATCAAACAGAAAGGCATTTGTGTAAGGGAACCAAAGCAAGCTTCCTCCCTTCCTCCCTCCCTTGCCTACTTCTTCTCTCCTCTCTTCCTTCCTCTTTCTCATTCCTTCCTCCCCTCTCCCCATTATCCACACTATATTTTTAAGTCTTGCTTTGTACATCATTGCATTGCTGCTACAGGATCACATTTGTACTTCCATTCCTACACACAGCTTGGATCTCATTTGTTACAATTCTTTAATCTGTGTCAGTCTACCGGTATGTCCCAGGAACAGGGCTTTCATCTCAGTGGTGAGATGAAACAAACAAACAAACATATAAATAAATAAATAACAGGCCAGAGCTTCATCTGCTGCAGCTCAGCACAGAAGTCCTTTAATTTCACTGGAGCTATGCTGATTTATGGCAGCTGAGAGTCTGACTTACTGCTAGTCATTTCATGGAGGCATTCTTCGTCACTCCACAATGACTACCTGGATCAACCTCCCTGACAGACTGCTATCACCATACAACTAGCTGATCATACCAATTAACCTACGTTTGTCTTAGTGGGTCAGAAATCCCAAATAGACATGCTGTCCTTGGGCTGTAGCGCAGCCACTTCCAGCCACCTTCTTCAACACCTCTGTGAAGGAAGGAAACTGGGGTCGGCTGGGGTCTTTAAGTCCATGTGAAAGGGCAATATGACCATTGCATAACTATAACACTAAAAAGCAAAAACAGAAATAATATGCCAGTTGGAGAAAACATTTTTATATATAAAATTTTATGCTGCAGGAGGAAAAAAAAATTAATTCTTGTGTGTATGTGCTTGCTTGTGTGTACATGTGTATTCACAAAAACATTCTTGCACACTCCCTGGAGTTTAAAATTCACCAACTTTGCCCAAGAAAGGCATCCAGCAAGATCAGCTCCATAAAAATTTCTCTTTCACGTGAAACAGTGATTTATGAAGTTAGACACCTAATAGGATGCATAAGAAATAAGTGGTAATACAGAAAAAGAGCATCTATCAATTCTCCTGGGCTGGACACGGGGGTGAATCAGGTATCATCCCATCTCCCAGAGGATACTGAAAGAATGAAAAGAAAGATTCAAGACACTGACAAGATTAGATTCCCTTAGTAAGGTGGGGGGGGCGGGGGGAGCATATTAAAAATGAACAGGGAAAATAAGACAGCAGTATGCCGTCTTGCTTCTCTCAGGGCAGAAATCAAAAGGACATTCAATGAAATTAAGTTTGAAATTCAAAACCAAACAGGATAAAATATTTGTTCACTCCCCATGCAATTGTGGGGCAGAACTCAGGGTGAAAGAGCACTTCTCAGACTAGCTAGGCTAGTCTGATATAGCATAATTAAGGTAACACCTTAATTGGGGGGAGGCAGAGAAAACATCTTTATTAGTAAGCTGGAGAAGGTAATGGAGCAGACTCTTGTCAAGTTTTCAGCTGACACCAAATTGCAGGGAGCAGTCAATACACCACAGCCTAACAGCAGTCCAATACCTATGGGGGAGGGATCAAAGAGATGGGGCCAGGTGCTTCTTATCTTGAGAGGATGAGGGACAACGGGCAAAAGCTGAACAAGAGCACTTCAGACCAGGTATAAGCAGAAGATTTTCCCTGGGTGGACAGTGCAGCAGTGGAGCTGGGACCCAAAGAGGATGTAGAGTCTCAATCCTTGGAGTTTTTCAAGATGTGACTGGACAAAGGTTGGGTCTTTTCCAAACTGAAGTATTCAGTCCTATTATTCTTAAGGATCTTAAGTCATGTGTGTAAAGAAGATTGAGCCTGGTTACAGGGAGGCTCAAGACCTGGATGTCTGCAGGGCCAGTGGCATCCTAGCCCCTCTGCTGCTGAGGGTGCACTCCAAAGGCAAGCACCTCACAGACCTCACTCGGCTGCACCTCTTCTCCTCTTATAATATTCGGTACCCACCACTGGACCCTTAGGGTGGGAAGGCCTTGCTGATGCCCTCTCTGTGTCCTGAGAGCCTAAGCACCATTAGCACTATGCTGCACCCTGGAGCAAGAAATACACAAAAGCTTTTTGAACACTGCAGTCACATTCTTGACTGTGCTGTGTTTCTTCATTCCCTAATTAAGCCACAGTCATATTGCTCTATTGCCTGGTAATTGACAGAAATTATGGTTGCTGAGCTGAAAGCAGAGAAGAACAATAGGTGACAAGGTCAATTTCCAGGTAAGAGACCTCATCACATACATGAACAAAAAAAGTCACCTTTGCTTTTACAGCCTGTTTGCTCATTGTGGGTGAGAGTAGGTGATTTAAAATAATAACTGTGTTCCAAAACGCATTCAGTGTTCTGAGAGAGCGAATGCACCTGAAATGAGAAAATAGCAGTCAAGAGACAAACAGGAATACAGCAAGCACTTGCAAATACAAAGGAACACTGGCTGGGTACAGACCTGATGAGTTCTAGCAGTCAAAATGTTTTCTCACAACATCATAATCCTGCCAGTCCATCCCCAGCACTCTTTGCCATGGCCACAAAATATGCAGATTCTTTTTTTTTCCTTAAATGTGGCTAGTTGTCGTGGTTTAACCCTAGCCAGCAGCTAAACTCCACACAGCTGCTTGCTCATTCCCCCCGTTCCAGTGGGATGGGGGAGAGACTTGGGAGGGTAAAAGTGAGAAAACTTGTGGGTTGAGATAAAGACAATTTAATAATTGAAATTAAATAAAGTAAAATAGTAGTAGTAGTAATAATAATAATAATAGAATATACAAAGCAAGTGATGCACCATGCAATTGCTCACCACCTGCCGACTGATGCCCAGCCAGTCCCTGAGCAGCAATCACTGCTTCCCAGACCACACCTCCTAGTTTATATATTGAGTATGACATCATATGGTATGGAATACCCCTTTGGCCAGCTGGGTTAGATGTCCTGGCTATGCTCCCCCCCAGCTTCTAGTGCACCTGGCAAGAGCATGGGAAGATGAAAAGTCCTTGACTCGTGTAAGCACTGCTTAGCAACAACTAAAACATCAGTGTGTTATCAACATTCTTCCCATACTAAATCCAAAACGCAGCACTATACCAACTACTAGGAAGAAAATTAACTCTATCCCAGCTGAAACCAGGACACTAGTACATTGCAGTGGAAATGTTTTTGCATAGATAATATAGTGTTTTAAAGAAGCTGTTTTAGTAAAGCCTTACTGCCCCCTCGCACTGGGGATTCTCAGAAGTTTAGGGATCACTCACCTAGATCTAAAACATTAGAATAGCATTGAGTGCTTTTGTTCCACCTGGGAAGGCTTCAAAAGCTCTCCGCAAGGCCTTTGCCAGGTAACAAACACTGCCCTGAGCTTCAGGTGAACTTGTGTTCCCAAACTACAGAGCAGCCTTGGCCAAACTCCTTGGGATTACAGTGTCTAGCTGAATGCTTCGGGCTGTCTTCCACTACACACATCACAGGCTGGATCTGGGACTCCTGCTCTCACCAAGTTTATTCTACCCATATTTGCCTTTTGGAGAACAGAAATGTCATCTCATTGGGAAATCAAACCTGTGAAAACTAAATTTTGTCACAATGTTAATCATGTTTCTTGCTAATTCCTCGTCCTGCAGAGCTGAAGCAACTCTGGAAGATTTATCCAAGTTCTGTTCAGCTCAACCATCACCTGAATCATTGTTAATGAAGTACAAGTTGCAGGGTTAATCTCAGTAGATATAACTGCAAAACTACATGAAAACTATACGTGAGATTTAACACACAGGCTCTTTTATAGCAAAATGACATGCAAAACTGAATCATGGTTTGATTTGCAGATCCCACCTTGCATTTGACTGGCTCAGGGGAGCACTTTCTCTTTGCTAGCTAAGTTCATTTGCTCTGACAGTCACTGAGTAACAGTCAGGGCATTGTTCACCCTTCTCCCCAAATGTTTCTCTAGTTCTCAGGGTTACTTACACTTTAGACAGTCCTTTGGGCCCTAATAGAATCTGCCACAGTGTTTCCTTGTTATCTGAATTAGTATGAACCATGTTTAGAAGAATGAGAGACTGACAAGCGAAGTTTAGGCAGCACATGAACTGGATGTCCATACCATTAAGGTGAGTTAAAGACCATGGCAGTTCTGTACCCATTGTGCAACTGGCTGCAACTTCATTAACACTGAGACTTTCTTCAATGACAGAAACCCAGAAGGGCTGAGGTTGGGAGGGACACCTGGAGATATCTTGTCCAAACCTCCTGCTCAGAGCAGGGTTACCTACAGCAAGTTGCTTAGGATATCATCCGGTCAGGTTTTGGCTACGTCCAAGGATGGAGACTCCACAACCTCTCTGGCATCCTGTGCCAGTGTTCAACCACCATAAGAGTGAAAAAAAAAAACGTAAACCCCCACCACCACTAACTAAAAAACCCATTGTGCCCATTGCCACTTGTCCTTTCAGTGGGCACCCCTGAAAAGATTTTGGCTCCATCTTCTTTATTCCTTCCCAGCAGGTATTCATACACAGTGATGAGATTCTTCTGCAGGCGAAGCAGTCCCAGTTGTCTCAGCCTCTCCTTTTATGTCAGATACTGCAACTTCTCCATCCTCTTTATGGCCCTTTGCTGGACTGTTACCAGTATGTCCATGTCTCTCTTGTACTGGGAATCCCAGAGTTGGAGCTAGCACTGTAGTTATGTCTCAGCACTGCTGAGCTGAGTGGGGGGATCACCTCACTCGACCTGCTGGCAACACTCTTCCTAATTCAGCCCAGGATGCTGTTGACCTACTTTGCCAGAGGAGTACATCGCTGACTGATGACAGAGGTTTAGAGCTCCATTTGGCACTTATTCCAACTTCATGCAATTGTTAACTCCAGTGATTTCAAAGAAACTATGCCAGCTTAATCCCGGAGACATGCACTGGTTAACTGCAGCATGTAAGCACAAATATCTACTTCATTAAGTTTAGCTTTACAGTGCAGTCACTATACCTCAAACTTGTGCCAGAGTGCTGGGAAAGGAACATTCCAGATGGGAATATATCCTGGTGTTTCTCATGGATGGCTACATTTGTGCCCAAGAAGCTAAAAAGCAGGACAGTTCAACTGGTGCGCATGCATGCTTACACCCATCGCAGAGCTGGCCTTGAACCTTCTTCAACACCAACACCAGAGGGGCAGATTCACCTCACATCTCTTTCTCATCTTCCTGGATTGTGGCAGGGTAGCATGGCAAAGTGATCAGTACTCAATACTTCCATGAAGTGGATCTGTTAGGTCAGACTTCTTTTGTAGGAGTAAGCTTCAACAATTTATACTGGTCATTTAGCTCCTGGGTGGATATTTCTGTTTCATTGTAAGATCTTTTTGCATTCAACTAAATCAATCCACCAAATATAAATCAGTTTAAATTCACTCCACCAATTGAAAACACGGCACTTAGACTGAACAGACAAATATTTCATTAGTGATATAAATTATCCCGTGTAAGTAGGAAACAGTCCTTTCACATTGTCAGTTGCCTAACATTTATGTGCTGAGATAGAGTATGAGGCTTCTGTAGTGTAACAGTTGCAGAAGTGATGGCTTGCAAGCCACATCAGAGTCACCCTGATGAGTGGTGGTGCGGAGAAGGTCCCTTCTTTTGACAGCTTCCCACTGCAGCAATAGATATACCTGCTTTTCTCTCTTCAAACAAGCGTAAATCAGAGCTGTACCAGATGTTTTTATTGAATAGGCTGCAAGAGCTGCACTGAGTCAGCCGTCCCAGCACACCCCACCAAAATTCCCCTGAAAGTTTTAGCTGGATGCTCAGCAATAAAACACATGTAACCACTTAGCGGGAAGAAGAATAGGTCATTGGGGATTTGGCTTGGCTTCTGTTCCTTTTGTTGAACATGCTTTTCCACTTTCTTCTGCAAATAAGTACAACAAAGTTCTGCCAGACTGCCTCCCCTCCCCCCCCCCCCCCATGACACACCTATGACTAATCTGGTAACAAGACAACCATTTTGATTCACTTCTCATCTAAGGCTACGTTGAGCACGTCTGTTGTGCACAGCTGCTGTTAAGAATGAGACCTACCCACTCATGGGGCTCTGGCACTATCTAATGTGACTGCAGACCCCTCCATAGCAAGCAGGTGACCAGCCACATCCAGCGAGCAATGAGGAGTCACCGCCTCCTCAACAGTGCAAAAGCACATCAGTCCTGAATTCGTGGATGGGGAGGTTCTGCCATTCTCTGTTTTGCATAACACACAGAGAGTCAGCCCCTGCCCTGGAGTTCCAGCCTAAATAAACAGGAGAAAGAACCCATATCTGGTTTCCATCACCATATAAAAGAAACCAAACTCCATCCAAGGTCATACAGACAATCTACAGCAAAGCCAGGAATGAAAGCCAGACCTATTCAGTTCCACTGTAGTTCCTCAGCCACTGGAGTTTTACTAATTTTCTTTATGTGTGAGCATTCAGAAGAGCAGGGCACTGTATGCCAGTGCATACTAACCACGGTGGGATGCCCACGGTAGTGCAGCAATCTGCCTCATAGTAGCACAGAAAGGACCACACCTGTCCTCCTCAGGGCCTCATGAATAGGAATAAAGGGACATAAAATTAATTTAAGACTTTTTTTTTTTTTTACATCCAGCACATTTTACCTAACTGTGAACAATCAGCAACTTGCATAGTTTAAATTAGTGTATTTCAAGAATTCAGATTGACAGTATTCCTTTTGGGACAACAAGGAGAAAACGTCCTGCAGATTATTGGTCTTATATCCATGAGAAAAGAGCTTCTGTGTGATTGCTCAGTAGCTCCAGGAACGCTGCCTGATCTACTGCTCAGTCGATCTGGTTTTGCCAATACCTAAATGGACACAGATGTATTCTGTTGGCTCTTAGAATTGTATCCTTCAGATCTGGCTTCTGCAAAGGCTGTGCCATCCAGCAACAAAGCAAAAGGAGAGCAAGTATTACATCACAGATGAAAATATTTAGTTAAGATCAAGTGCCCTGCAAAAGTCTAACAAACAATAAACTTTCACACTTCCCACCACTACATCTGAGACATCTCACATACTGCTAGTATTAAACATCAGTAAATCAAGATGTGTACATTGCATCAATTGTCTGCAAATCCCTATTACCTATAGAAAGAGAATGCCTTAGATTTGAAAACCTGAATGTCTTCCAGATAAATTCCATTTTCTAGTATCAAGTTACATATTCTCATTGTGGTAAGTTTTTCGTTTAAGAGCTTTAATTTACTGCCTTTAATAACTTTTGTATCACTAAAAATCTCCTGCTTCCTAATAAGCATATTTCTTTCCAGAGAATGCAAATTTAGTAAAAAATTCTTTTAGTTGGTGGAAGAAAAGTTGATAATTATCATGATATTCTGCAAAATGCAGTTCTGATATCTCACTGCCAAGATATTCAACCTGGCCTTTAAACCATGGGAAGGTGTTGATGTTGCCAGTTGACAGTGCAGAACATGTGTTTTGGGGACAACTGGGTTTTTAGTAAGTAAAGTAGCTTTGTGATTTGCCAAGGCTAAACTCAGAGCAATCATCTATTCCTTTTCTTTTTTTCACTAACAAAAAACCCAAACAAACCAACCCAAAATAAACCCAAAACAACAAAAAACCCCTTACATTTATGGAATAAAAGATACTTCCCCCATTTCCTTATAATGAAATTGTTGTCCAAAGTGACTCTTAAAAGACTGTCAGATCCCGAGAGACTAGCAAATGTAATGAACTTTTTGTGTTTTTAAACCCAGCTGCATTTCTAATGACATCTTAAAATCCAGCATACATGATCACATTTTCCTTGTCTGCTCACATCCTCCTTTTAGTTTAAAACCATTACCCCTTGTCCTGTTGCAACAGGCACTGCTAAAAAGTCTGTCCCCATCTTTCTGATAAGCCCCCTTTAAGTACTAAAGGCTGCAATAAGATCTCCCCGAAGCCTTCTCTTCTCCAGGCTGAACAACCCCAACTCTCTCAGCCTTTCTTCATAGAGGAGGTGTTCCATCCCCCTGATCATTTTCATGGCCCTCCTCTGTACCCGCTCCAATGGGTCCATGTCTTTCCTGTGCTGAGGGCTCCAGAGCTGGATGCCGCGCTCCAGGTGGGGTCTCACCAGAGCAGAGTAGAGGGGCAGAATCACCTCCCTCGACCTGCTGGCCGTGCTGCTTTTGATGCAGCCCAGGATACGGTTGGTTTTCTGGTCTGCAAGTGCACATTGCCAGCTCATGTCCAGCTTTTCATCCACCAGTACCCCTAAGTCCTTATCCCTTGCAACCCCCAGAGTCAATTGCAACAAACTTCAAGAAAAGCTACATGATTATTCTATTAATTGCTTGGATTTTCAGAAGTTTTTTTTTTTTTTGCCTATAGGCAAAGCCTTTTGCAAGCCAATGGCTTTGTATCGCTTGTGTCTGCCAAGCATAGGTGCCCCCATTTAGGGACTGCAAACAGTCTCACCTACTTCTCCCCTGGCTGCAAATTTTCCCTCTAAAATTTTAACACATTCCTCCTGCCCTTGTATCAGCCCTGACTGACAGTGCTCCCTCTCACAGTGAATTTACATCTCTTTTTCCCCCATGTTTCTGAGGAAAAGATGGAAACCTGCCACCTTCCTGATTAGACTCAAGGCCTCACCAGCAAAGTGGTCACTTCCCCAGAGGGCTGAAGCAGTTATGGACCGTACTGGCCCAGGCAACGCTGCTTCATTTCGGTTGGCAGTGACTATCTGTGGAGATGGCATGCTGCTGGGTCAAGCATCTAGACCCACACATCCACAAAGGTTGGCTAAGGTGATGTGACACTATGCAGCAGCAGCCTTTAATAGGAATACAAGTTATAGTGGTCAAATGGGTCGTGTGCTTGACATAGCAGCTGCTTAGCAGTGTTATATAACTTAAACAAATAACACCCACGTTGTTGTTTTTAAGCTTAGATGTCAGTCTTCTCCCCTGGCTTCTAGAAGGGCAGAGTACGGCAGAGAGATGCCTTAATGCATGGAGTTGTGGCTTTTCTGCAAGACATGCTACAAGCCACACAGTTGAAGTGGCAGTGCACGGCAGGTAACAGCTTGGCGTCCCTGCTGCCATTACACACCGCGTCCCTCTGAGTCACGGTGAGACAGCTACTGCCTGACTCATGGACCCTCGATTGTCTTCGCGTAGCAGCTGGGGAAGGAAAGGGCAGAGAGGGGCGTATGTTTCTTTCCATCCCGAAAACACACCCAGGGACACGGTGATGCTCCTGCTGCATGAGAGGAGAAGAGCTCCATAAGTAAAGATGGCTGGTGTTGCGAGCAGGCAGAGAGCCTCTTTGGGCCCTCCCAGGTACAGCTGAGCACACGCAATAGGAAGATGAAGGCTTTTGACCCTGAAGCATTCGCAGGCAGGTTGCAGTGGTTGAGGTGTCCTTTAAATGTAGAAAACTCCCAAGAGGTAGGTGCTGTGCAGGGAGTGGTGGGAAGAGATCTGGATGTGGCTTTTACAAGCCAACCTCATTGCTTTTGGGGAGCTGGCTTGGAAGCTCTTTGACTACAGATTTAAGGGTACATAGAGGGCAATAAATCCAGACAGAAAGCAGGTTCAGTGACCCTGCCTCCCTCAGGGAGGTGGTTTCTTCTGACCTACAGGCATCAAGAAGAAAGAAGAACAGTTTAAAGAAACTAAGCGCCCCCAAACAAGAAAAGTTTCCTGGTTAAAAACTCCAGGATTATGGAAAGGCTAAGAAAAGGCAGAACGAGTTTTTGAGTCTTGCAGGCTATTTTAATGAAATTTTTATTACCTTCTGAACCTAATGAAGTTTTATTACCTTCTGACATTCCTGTGCTGACCTTGTCTTGCCACCCCACAGCCACTCAAAATGGCACGAACCAATGATCTTGGCTCTTCAGAGAACAAGTCAGCAAGACAGACCTGCTATAGCAATGGGGAGAAGGGAGAAGCTCCCGGCAGAAATCAGCAGGCTGCCTGACACCAGCAGCGATTGGAGCCCGTCACCCCGTGGTAAGTGTCCTGACCTCACCTGGGAAACACACTCGGCCCCAGAAGATAGCAGCTATTTTTAAATAGGCAGTCTTGTGCAGACCACCCTCATGGCTCCCACAATCCAAGTCCAACCAACATATGCAGCTTGACAGCATCACTGAGTGGCAGTCGGGAGTCAAGGCAATTTAATGGAGGGTGCTGGAAGATGAGGCTTTGTATTTCAGATGAGCTGACTGAAACTCCCCGCACACCTGCACATCCAGAAAGGACGTGCAGTCATGAGGAGAACTTTTTCAAGTGTCCTCTGAGGCTGCCTCCTTCCATGGTGGGACAGGCCCATTTCTCCAAAACTCAGCTGACACTGGTTTTCTGGCTTTAAAACAGCTTCTCTTTGGACAGCTATACTCTTACTGCAGTCAAAGGGCACACAGTGGACACAACAGCCTAAATTTTAGTTAAGATATTTTCAGACATAGAGTGGCATTACAGAAAGAAAAGTAAGAAGTGACTAATCAAGGACTTTGCAATAGTCCCTCAACGTTTCAGCCTGTGATAGACCTTTAAAACCTGACTGTTGGAAAAACAGGCAATACAGGCAATGAAGAAATTCTTCTTCATCAAAAAGCGTTTCTTGTTCCCAAACAAACTGTGATGGAGAAGTAAAGGAAGTTTTCTTCAAAATAGAAAAATAAAAGTGTTCAGTCAGTCTTTTATTGGAAAAGTGTATAAAAACTGATTAAAAAAAAAGATAAATGAAAGAGAGATGAAGAGTCTTTCAGGTACCAATTTTTGTATTACACCAGTAACTCCTAATACAAGCTGGGCAATTTCTTTAAGTTTTAGGACAAACTCCTTCAAACATAGTCCATCCCAATGAATCCTGTACTTAAAGGATAATGGTCATTTAACTCAAAGAAAGAGCTCTTAAAAAGAAGAAAATTCCATTATCATCTACTTGGAAAAATATGCAGCTGGGGGAAAAAAAAAGAAATTCTGCAACCTCTGAAGTTTGGATTCACAACATGAAATAGTTCCCTAAAATTGTTCCCTAAAATGCAAGTTTATAGCTTGAGGATCAGAAATGCAAAGAAATCAGAGATAAATCCTTTTTAGCCATGAAAAGGTGGTTTTCAAAATCCTTAACCATGTGTCAACCTGTGCATAAAATACCAAAGTATGAGCTAGTGTGTCCAAAAGAACTACCTAAAAATTAACACTTAAAAAAAATTGAGACAGTGGTCTCAGTAAGATTGCCAAGTAAGTGACATAGGGGATTTTGAATTAACCCAAAATTTCTAGTATATAACAGAATGATGTTAAATAGAGGGCCCAAATCCAGTCATTTCGGAAAAATAGCTGGATGCTGAAATGACAAGACACATTTCAGGGAGAGACCATTCAGATTCTGAGTTATGAAGATTCACACTGATGCACTGCATTTTAAGTAGTTTAGTTAAAAGTACTCTTGTTCAACTTGTACAGATTAGAGACACAATTCATGCTAGAAGTTTCTGAGAAAAATAGAAGACAAACAGAAATATATTTGAAGGAATCACGAGGTAATAAAATTAACGCAAATCACTAAGCACCACTTCTTTAGCTCTGCAAATAGGCAGAACTACATGTGTTTCCAAAGGACGTGATTATCCTGCAGAAGGCTTCTGCTAGCTTAGCTTTTCTTAAAGTCACTTTCTAGGGAGGATATTTTATGGGCATAGTATGGAAAAGTTTATTTGAAATGAAATCTCACACATAAAATTAGTCACAGTAAAAAAGTCACAGTAAGAAAAAAGAAACAGGGAACTACCTATCAATCAGTAAACACAGCAATTTTTTTTCTTTTTCATTACTTCTGTGGTTCAGATTCAAAATTCCAGTGCTTTCAGGAAGTAGAGATTAAAACTGATCTTTGTGCCTCTTCTTCCTACTACTGTGCCTAAAATAGCTGGATATTTCATGAAAAGCCACCACACACAATCTCTCTCCATTGTTGCTCCAGCTCTCAGATGCTGCTTTACAGTCAGATTACTTGAAAGATTATTGTCCTTTTTCCAACAGTAGTTATAAAAGATTATTTTTCAGATTTTTTTAATATGCACAGGGGAAATTGTAGTTATATGCTGTTATACACTGTGTAGATGCAAATCAGGCACGTTCATAACTTCTGCTACTATAGGCCAAATCCCACTGAGTGAATGGGAACCTTTCCACCAAACTCAGAGGAAGTGGGCTGAGGTCATAGACCATTGAACTATATACATGGGTTATGCTGAACTGTATTCCGGAAATGAACTTTGCAAAAATCACTCAAAAATTCTTTATCCCTTCTGTTCTGAACTGATATATTTTATATCAAACCCATTTTTGGAAAATATAAATCATTACCTTGCAAAGGTCCATTTGTAGATTGCACCTATAGTAGCAACGTTTGGTATAGAAAAAACAGTTCTTTAATGACAATACCAATCTGCATAAGAACCTGAGCTTTCAGATCTGGTAAAAGAGGTAGTTCTTCACGAAAATATTTCTTCAGAGGTGTGTTTTATGTCTCATTTTCATCAGAAATGTATTAAAACAAAAACCCATAAAAGAAAAAAAAACATAACCTATTAGACAAGTAGAATGCAGCGCCAGAGCCAATTTGATTCAGCCTCCATACAGTGCCCAGAAGTAAAAATTGCTTACATTTTGCTTATGTTCACTCCCTCCTCTACAGGGAATAAGGGAGACATTTAATTTCATCCCAGAGAAAACACACACTTCTTGACTACAGAAGCTACACTTTATAATAGTCTCTCGTTCTCAACACTATAATTTTTCCTCATAGAAAACAGCAACTAAAAAAACTAAGAAAAATCCATCAATTCATCTAGAGGCATGCAAAATGTAAACATATCCTCAAGACAAATAAAAGTGGGACAATACATCAGGCATTAATAATTTATTTCTTTCTGAATAATTCTAGTTACTTATTTTAGCCTATAGATAAAAACAAGAGCTAGAATATTTTTCTCCTCTAGGAGAAATAATATTGCAGAGAGATGACAGAAGAGCAATGTCTAAATCACTTACATAAAACATTATGTACAAATATTCATTGCTATTAAGGTGACATTGAAATACCAGCCCTGTGTCAGTCCAGATAATACAACAAGAAACAGCACTAAACAATTATACAGAAATCTGATTGGAACTCCATCATGAAAGACCAAGCTCCTTTCCATACCATGCAGGTGATTACTTACAAAACAAGTACAAAACAAATAGGAAAGGTAAATCTCTAAATCTTTTTTACATCCTTTTGCACAGATTTAAATGATGTCATGAGGAGCAAAGCAGAGCAGAATGAGCTCTTATCCATGCATATAGTCTTATCCATGCATATAGACTGATCTTTTGAGCTGACCAGCTGAGGACATTAAGAAACCCAGGAAAGTATTTCAAAGCTTCTGTTTAGCAAACTCAGCACACCTCATTTGTCAAGGTATATCATGCTATCAGACAAAGTGCAACTTTGTAAGTAAGATTAGTAAGATTGCACCTCTGAATTTCTCCATTGTCAAATCATTTCCTAAAATATGTGCACGCTTCTCAAATGGAATCATTTACCTTGGTCATCTTTAATAACTTTGCATATTTTATTAAGCCCCTTAAAACTCCCTTCTTCTGCAGGTTAGATAACAATAATGATCTTCCTCTGCGGTTCATTTCAGGTGGCTGTGATCTTGTAGATAGAGTACACTGCAGACAGACACCTTTGTGTAACACAGTCATTCAGCCAGTAAAGTGTGCAAAACAGAGATTTTTAAAATATGAAAACTTGGCTATAGAGTTCTCCATTAATGCTATTCATTCCGACACCTAACTGGCATCAGAAATTCATTTGTTTTCATAAATGTACTTACATGCTTTACAAAAGTTCTCTATAAGGTTTGATCAAGTGCTTAATAAAACAGCGGAATCCCAGTTTTTCTTTTTTTTTTTTGTGAAAAGGGAATTTTGTACCTATGTCATTTTTTTCTCCACACTGACACCCGCAGCAATATAATCCTTAATCCTTTCTGTGAGCACTGAGAAGGCAGGATTATAGAACATCGCTACACTGCCGAACTTTGCAGCCCACGCTGTAGTTAGGTAACGCAAGAACTGCAAAGGCAGAGAAAGGTTGGCCAGAATCCTCCGTAAAACATTGAAGAGAGAGGTGAGCTTTGGTGTGCACGTAAAACCTGACTGCTGCCCTCAGTATCCCTGAGAAGAACTGTTCTTTTCTTCAATATTTTGCATAGACTGTTCTTCCAACTATTAGCCTTGAGTAGCTCACAAGAATTACGAATGCAGAACTGCTTACAGATCTCTTTTCTCCAGAGAACTCTTCCATGTAAACTTTGTCTTCCTGTCTACAAACTCTTGATTAACTTTAAGGAATATATTTAATTTCTTTTCTCAAAGTTTCTCTTATAAACTCCCCCTTTTTGTTGACATCATAAGATTTCTTAATATACTGAGATCTCATATTTTATCTGCTTATCCCTCCAGTAAATGCTCCACTTTGCAGTTGACAGTGCAGTTATGAAGGCCCCAACAGTGAGTCACTATTTACCTAACCAACCAAATTTAAATTATCATACTTTCTGGCCCAGGTGATTCTCATGATCTTCCAGGAGATCTCGTGCGCCACCATGAGCCCTGCTCCCCAAAGCACCAATGTCCTCTGGTGAATCATTTCAATGCTTCTGCCAAGCCACTGTGACCACAAACTGTGACTTCTTCAACCACAGCTGTTTAAACAAACCTTCTGCCTTCTCAGTGACACTAATAACAGACACACCAAAAAGTCCCAAGACTCTCCTGTAAGAGAGGGTATGTTGCGGGCTTTCTATCAGTTGCAAGCTAATGAAGGTGGCAGGACCACTTTCAGGTACCATCTTGAGCAAGTTCAAGAAATGTGACTGGAAAAGTCCACCGTTCACCCAAATAATTAAGCACAATGATGCAAATGCAAGTGCTGTGTCGTGGAGCTGCCAGAAGGTTCCAATGGTGCAGCATTATTCAAGTGTCTGTGTGCATGCCAATGCACAGTCGCCAGATATTATTTCTCTAAGCACCTATTCCTGATGCCTGTCGGAGTCAAGAAACCAAGTTAGAAAGACTCCAGATGGACTTATGTGCTTAAAAGTCAGCAGATAAGTAAAAACGATTCTGCCTTTCGGGATTTGTGACTACAATCCACAAATCTATAAGTCCTTGACACATTACTGAAATTACAACAGCTTCCAGTTAGCCAGCAGTTTTTGAAACATTTGTGTGTAATGTGCCCCTCCTTCTGCCTCATTATAACACAACTTCTCCCTTAGTCTGTCTGGCACAACAGTTGCAGGTCATAACTGGGACATGTATGAGGCCTTCAAAAGGAGACTGGATGAGAAAAGCAGAAGCAACAGCTTTTCTTGCTTAGCATGCTCAGACAGAAGACGAAAAGTTCTCTTGAGGCTGGATCTACAAGTTTCTTTGTCACATAAGGCTGCAGAAGAAAAACTAACTGCCAAAAATAAGAGCAGACAGTGGTCAGACTTCCATAACTGTACTGCACCCAATAAGCACACTGAAGAGACAGCAAAAAATGTCTCTCCAAAACATGGGGGAGAAAAGATTGTCTGCAAGAATAGATAATGGCTATTTTAGGAGGGATCCTTCTGCCAGCGATGCTTGGAGAACATGGGCTATGCCACCAATACACACAGCACACACTCAACAGGGAGCCTGTCCATTTCTAAGTGAGACTGCCAGTCCCCTGGAGTCCCACACAGCTGGCACTGTCCCTGGAAGATTTGGTTTTGCTAGACAATTCCTCAGAGGAACTTCACTCAAGGTTGCTTCTCCTCATCATTTTCCATAGTGAGGAGACCAATGCCATGGACAAGGCAGTGGATGTTGTATACCTTGACTTTATACTGCCTTTGACACAGTCTCCCATAGTCTTCTCACCACCAAACTGGTGAGATATGGACTGGATAAGTGGACAATGCAATGGGTAGAAACTGGCTGCACAGCTAGTAACCAGCGACATCTCTCAGGGATCAAGACTGGCACACAGACTATTTAATGTCTTCATCAATGACCAGGATGATGATATGGTGTCTTCTCTCAGCAGATTTGTGGATGACACCAAATTGGAAGGAGCGGTCAATTCATTGGAGGGAAAGTCTACTCTTCAGAGGGACCTGGAGAAATGGGCTACAGGAAACCTGTGAAGTCCAGCAGGAGAAAATTCAGTATTGCTTCTGGGATGGAATAACCCCATGCAACAATACAGGCTGGGGCTGGCTGTCAGAGAAGCAGTTCTGCAGAAAAAGATCTCGGGGTCCTTGTAGACAGCAAGTCAAACATGAATCAGCAGCGTGTCCTTGCAGCAAAGAGAGCCAACTGCATCCAAGGTTGTTTTGGTACATGTGTAGCTCGCTGGTCCAGTAGACTGATCCTTCCCCTCTATTTGGCACTGCATCTGGAGTGCTGTGTCCAGTTCTCCAGTATAAAAAGGACTTTGACAGACTGGAGTGAGTCCATTGGAGGTCACCAGGATGGTCAGGAGTTGGAGCACATGATGTACAAGGAATGGCTGAGGAAGCAGGAACAGTTCATCTTGGAGAAGAGAAGGGAAAGGGGACACCTTTTTGTTTACTACAACTACCTGATCAGAGGATACAGAGAGGATAAAGCCAGACCCTCCTTCTCGGACGTGCACAGTGACAGGACAAGAAGCAATGGACACAAGTTAGAACACAGGAAATTCTGATTAGGTAGCAGGAAATATTTTTGCCATGAAGGTGCTTAAATATTGACGCAGGTTGTCCAGAGTTGTTCTCAGGTCTTCATCCCTGGCAGTGGTTGAGACTTAACTGGGCATGGCCCTGAGCAATCTGATCCAACTAGACCTGCTTTGAGCAGGGGCTTGGACTAGAAGATCTCTGGAAATCCCTTCCAACCTAAACTATTCTATGACTTCGTAGCTCTAATAAAAGGTGTTTCAAAGGTTGCAAAGTCAAAAAATTCAAAAGGGGGTGAAACTGCTGGATTTAGGCACAGAACTCAGTTTTTAATTGCAGTTTTTGAAAAAAAATCAGAACAGGCTGCTGCTCCAAATATATCTTCAATTCAGTTTACAGCTTGTACATTAGTCTCTAACAGAGGATACAAAACAAAGCAAAGCAAATCTTTCACACCAATTAGGGGTTCATATTAGAAGTATAAATGGTCTCTCAGACTGCCAGGGGAACTCACAATAAACTGAAGCAGTGCAAATACATTTCTGGATAAAAATTTAAGGAGGTATTACTATGCACATGCAGTTTCTAATGCATTCAAAATGGCAAACTAAAGTATGTCCTAGAGAGCGCAGCTCCTGGGTACAAAGTAAATACATACAAACACTACAGCACTGTACCAGTCCATCACCCAGACTGGGACTCATCTGTCTGCACCTGCCTATATGCATTCCTGGGAAACTTCTCCTAGAGGAAGGAACAGGCTTTGATGAGAAAGATATTAACGGAAAGCTTTTGACCTTCAGGATTAATCACTTAAGAGTCCTACTGAAGTCTTGCTCTGGCTCCACCAAGGTAAGGAACATGTGGAGTAGCTCTGCATACTAAGGCAGTCCTGGACAAATAAGTACTAGGGTGCTCCCACCTACTTCACTCAGCATCCCCTTTGTGCGGAATTCTGTGCACAGGCCCTGACATGAGATAACCGGTATTTGAAACTATATGCTACTTGGCAGTGCTTTTACCATGGGGCCTCAAAGAATCCATTGGTTCTGGAGGTTTTCTGCTGCCCTTGCAAAGGCCACCTTCCAGGTGACCAGGCAGCCCCAGTGCTTGCTTAGATGATGCCGCAGTAACACTCCTTTCTCCACCCAGCTGCCTGACAGAAGAAATAGTTCAAGAGATGATCCCTGTGCTGTTTTCTCTGTGCACCGCTTTGTGTGTCCAGGACTCAGTACCTTCTGAGTCTTTCCGTGGATCTGTGGAGGCACAGGTCTGAGACTGTTTGTAACCACACAGTGTATGCTGCCTGCCAACCCTTCCCACCTAACATCCCTTTGATCATCTGAAGTATTAATGTAGTACTGGGCAATGGGTCTCAAACTTTATTCAGAAGGTGCTCACTTCTGAGAGCAGTTCATCCACAGTTAAAAGCCAAGGTGCAATGCGTTGACCAGCCCTGCATTGACAAGACTCCGCTGCCACCTAACTCGGTTCTCCCATGAACCGCAATGGTAACACAGTTTGACTAAGGAGGGAGCGCTGAATCCTACAGCATTTGCCTGTCTGCCATGACCAGACCTGCTTGAATGAGCAGAGGTTCATCCTGCGCAGTGGTACTCCTCTTTCTTTCTGTTACTTGGCAAGAAAATTAAAAAGTCGTGAATTTTAGCAGTGTCACTGCCATAAACCTTTACTAAAAATCACAGTATCTGCAAATAATATCTGCAGCCCTGGTTAATCTGAACCTAGGCCTTGTTCATTAACATGACATAATAAATACAAATTTTTGTTCCTCCTGAATGGTCATTTAAGATTTATACGATTCTGTCTGCTTGTGTGACCTTCTTAATAAACAGGGAGGTCCTCCTCTTCCACTCATAAATTATCCATCAGATGTTTTAACTATTCAGTAACTCTAATATGTGAATGATAAAATAATAATGCTTTGAATAATAATGGTAACCATGCATTCATAATAAAAACCTTTTCTGAAGATTTTGGAGAGCATTCCCCTCTATAAATACAAACTTTTTTATATTGTGATTTTCAATAACCAACTTTATGAATAAAATAATCTCTTACTTAGCTGTCAGAGAACACAGAGGTGGAAGCAGTGATGGAGGTGAAAGAGAGATTCCACCAACCACATCCACTTTTGCCAGATTTGCTCTACTCTATTTTGGAACTGAGGAAGAGCAATTGTGCACATGTAATACAAAAGAATTACACGGGATACAGTTACTATTAATACAAAGCTACAGCCTATACCAATAGAAATTATACTGCTTAAGCCTTGTATTTGGGGTCTAATTCAGCCCACAGTTACAGCCTGTAACTTCAGTGAAGTTCTGGTGATGTGTCCTGAGGCAGAGATTGACATAAATCTTTCAGTTGTCTTTTACTTCCACTTCATGACTCAAGGATAAATTATAATGTTTTGTTTCATGTTATGACTTCCATTCCTGTAAGAAATTATTTGAAGGTTATCGATCTTTTTGTTTTCTTACCAGAAATAAAATTATATTTCACCTTTGGTTTTATACGCTAAAGATTCTAGGATTTGATTCCAATAATTTAGGGGTGGGGTTTGGATACACCTATTTCAGTATATATAACGACATTTTTAATACTATGCCCATCTCTTTAAAGTACCTAACAGCCTTCTTTTTCCTCTTTGCAGAGCTCAGATTCAAAATTTCCCCACGTACTGTTCTTAAAACATTTTTATGCTTCAAAAGAATGCATCAGACAGGAAAGTTAAAAGAAAATCTGCAATGCATCTGTTATTTGCCCTCTTCTTAAAAACTCTTCACAGACTTCTGATTTTTGCCCTTGTTTCTTTTGTTCTCAAATGGAATAATTTATTAACAGAGTTGTCGTCATTGTAACATATACATACCCACTCTGAAAAAAGTTATAGCTTCTGTTGAGAAAAATTAAGCGTTAGAAACCTTTCAGATTTTCATATTTATAGGCAACTATGTCCACATCATTTCCAAAGCTTTTTCAGGATCTTTTTAAGGAAGAAGAATTTGGGAGAAAATAATTCTGTTAGGGCTAATTCAATAGTGGCATAGCAGAACTGTCAATATGAGAAAGATGACACAATGTGGACCTTTGCACGAAATTTATCCTTGCAATACAGGGGAAAATTTATTAATGGACAGAAAACAGGCAGTTTGCAGTAGGCTCAAGCAGCGTTAGCTATTCTTGCAGTATTGTGTGAGGAGTCAGCAGGAAAAATGCTTAGCTTTCTCTGGAAACAGTTTCAGGCCTTCTCTCATGCAGTGGCCTTACTCTGATCTCCTGTGATACAGTGACCCTTCTACTTGGTGGATAGTTCTTGCTGTTCATTCACGGACAACCCTTACTGGATTCTGTTTCACAGAACACAATCTTCTTTTACTGTTTTCTTCTGAGGGTTTGGGGTTTTTTTTGTTTGTTTTTGCCTCTCCATTGTTAAGATTTTTACCTCAGTTTTTCAGCACAGATATGCATGTGTGACATTTCATTATTACCTGGGCCACATGCCTGATGCTATTCAGCACATCCACAAGCACATCAAAAGGGTGAGTCCTACCAGGGTGCCCGTGCTAACATGGTTCAAAGCAAGGGCACACTCCTCCTCCCCAGGTATGCTCTGGGATGGGAAACTCGAGGATGCTTCATTGCCCCACCACCAAGTAACAGCGGAGGAGGCGGTGCTCCTTGCAGGCTTGGAGGGACAAACAGACAGGAACATACATGTTACCAAATAAACACAGCCAGAGACACTGGCAAATGCCATGATGCTGAGCGGTGCCCCAGTCTTGCTCTCAGCCTGCCTGTGCCAGGGACAAACTCAAAGTGTGACACCAGTTTGGACTAACAAGAAGGCATGTCTCCCAGGCAAATCAGGCAAATCCATGGAATAAAATCCAGCTTCTAACTTCAGGGATTAGCCAGACTCAGGAAGACCTGTGCTGGGAGCTGGGGACTATGCTAAGAAAGCTCACTCTATATTTGCCTTTCTCCTAGGTATTCACCAGCGGCTCACTGATGGGTTCGAGGTATGTTAAGTACCTTTCAGTGTTGTGTTCCTCTGAGTCTATGTTTTAGGTTTTAGGCCATAAAACCTCCCACTTCCATGCTAAGATGAGCAGTGTGGGACAGAGAACAGAAGTTGGTTGCACTGGGGCAAGGAATCTGAAATCTGTTTCCATCCCAATGCACAGCACACTCTCAGAACACCAGCACTCCCAGCACAAGGCTTTTCCACATGACACACGTTTCATGCAATAAATATTTTTGAGTGTGATTTGTACTTGTGATGTGAATGAAAAACACCAGCAGGATGGGCCTGTTTTGAATGGAAAAATGGACAATAGCGCCTTTTGACCACAGTTCTCATTTTGTCAGCAGTCTCCTTTGGAGGAAAAGCTGACATGATTGCATGAAATGTTTTGGTTTTCACTGAACTGGAT
Organism: Calonectris borealis; assembly: GCF_964195595.1. Taxonomy (NCBI): domain Eukaryota; kingdom Metazoa; phylum Chordata; class Aves; order Procellariiformes; family Procellariidae; genus Calonectris; species Calonectris borealis. The sequence continues at coordinate 31,338,576 of NC_134352.1, forward strand.
GAAATATGAGACACCTCTTTACTTGGATTCTTCCCAGAGCTTTTGATTCTTGCATCAGATCCTCACAAAAGCTAGCCTGAGAGATCCACAAGGGACAGAACCAGCTGGAGCAGTACAGAGCACGAAGTCACAAGTCTTCCCTCTCAGGCTGCCAATGGAGCTCCGAGAAGACCAACACCGTCCCACTTGGTTGTATCTGGAGATGCTAAAGCAGCCAGAAAGGAACATTTTCTCAGTCAGAGAAAAGGGAAAAACAATGCTACCACTCATTTGTACATTCAGTACGAACATTATTTCTAACTGAAGAATAAACATATGGACCATAACAGAGGTCCAGAGTACCCCACCATGAGCTGTGACCACAAGCATATAAAGACAGCAAGCATGACATGATATTCTCCTAGTAGCTTCCCAAGCCAGAGATGGTGAGCTGTTGTATAGTCTTCAGCGGACCTTTCTCCCATGACTTTACCCAGCTGTTTTATGAGACTGTATAAAACTTGCAGTATGCACAACACTCTGTGACAAAGACTTCCATGGGTGTGAGCTCCTTGGAGAGATACATTTTCCTGTTTGTTCTGAGCCACTACTAGTTAGCGTCCTTGCAAGCCCTCTAGTTTTTGGACCAGAAGAAAGAGTGAGTTCCCTCTTCTCTTTCCTGCATGCCATCTATCAGTTCATGGCTCTTTGTGTACTTTCCAAGTTTTCAACTCTGAAGAAGTCAAGCTAGTAGAAGATATTCCTTATTTAATCCATACCACCACCTTCTGTAACTTTTCGTCTTTGATCGAAACCCCTGTAACATTTGGGCAATCATCAATGGCGTGAAATTTAACAAAAATAATTTTTTTTTGTAAATGAGACAGAGTAATGCTGGACACAAGTATAAATTGGGAAAGGAGTGGCTGGAGAGCAGCCCTCCAGAAAGGGATCTGGGGGTGCTGGTGGACACTAAGCTCAATATGAGTCAGCAGTGTGCCCTGGCAGCCAAGAGGGCAAACCACATCCTTGGATGCATCAAACACAGCATAGCCAGCCGGTCAAAAGAGGTGATTATCCCGCTGTATTCAGCGTTGGTGCAGCCTCACCTTGAAAACTGTGTGCAGTTCTGGGCCCCACAATTTAAGAAGGATATTAAGGCACTTGAATACGTCCAGATGAGGGCAACAAAGCTGGTGGAGGGGCTGGAAGGCATGTCCTGTGAGGAGTGGCTGAGGACATGGAGTTTGTCTAGTTTTTGGAGAAAAGGAGGCTGAGGGGCAACCTCATTGATCTCTACAACATCCTGAGGAGGAGAAGTAGAGAGGGAGGTGCTGATCTCTTCTCCCTGGGATCCAGTGACAGGACGTTTGGGAATGGTTCAAAGTTGCATCAGGGAAGGTTCAGACTTGACATTAGGAAACAATTCTTTACTGAGAGGGTGGTCAAACACTGGAACAGGTTTCCTAGAGAGGTGGTCGATGCCCCAAGCCTGTCAGTGTTTAAGAGGCATTTGGACAATGCCCTTAATAGCGTGCTTTAACTTTTGGCCAGCCCTGAAGTGGTCAGGCAGTTGGACTAGGTGGTCATTGTAGGTCCCTTCCACTGAATTGTTCTGTTCTATCATGGATCAGGACTGTGCACAGTGGAGACTACCCAGGGAGCACCATGGAATTGCGCAGTGGAATAACGGTGTTCTTCATTTGGTTCCCTGCTCCCTTCCTAGTATTACCCAGTGCTGTGTTGTTCTGTACCCTTGCTTGTTTGCTTACTGCTGCCGTGCACTGAGCTCACATTTCCATAGCTCCACTGTAACCCCAACATCTCACAGCTCTGTAGAAACAACTCAGAGCTCTTTATGTGTAAAGATAGGATTGTCCTTCCCATGTGTATTCCTTTACATTTGCCTACACAGAATTTCAGCTGCCTGTTTATTCTCCACTCAGTCTTATGAGATCCTTCTTTGATATAGTCCTTACCTTTAAAACTCTGAATAAGGTTAGTATTATCAGTAAACTTTTCTCCTCACTATTCACTTCCTTTGCCATAACAGTTATAAATATGTTTAACAGCACAGACCCTTGTCTGACTCCACTGGTGATCTCGTTCTACACTGAAATTCCAAAATCAACCATTTATTTTTCTCCTTTATTCCCCTGTGTAGTTGCTTACAGATCCATAGAGCACATTAGGAAAAAGTAAAAGTGCTACACTCTTATCACTTATGCTATAAAATTTATAATTCCCCTATTGACTTACGTATCCGGTTTTTGCTTCTTACTACAAATTATATTAAAGGAAAGAGAGTCCCAGATGTAATCACTAGCTAAGACGGTGGTTGGGTTAGGGTGCACTAACTCAGGTTAAAAACATGGCCAACTTCACAACTTCAGCTCTGGCAGTTGAAGTAAATGTCACTTTATGTTGTCCTCTGGAAACATTCAGTATTACTAAAGGAGTCTTAATGCCTGAGCTGGCAGAATTGCTGCAGTCACTTAAATGAACAACATGCATTATTCTGTATAAAAATAACCTGGGTTTTTTTGCAAAATGAAATGCCAGAGTTGCATACAAATATCTAAATAAAAACCATCAGACTTCATCTCACGTGCCTCCCACTGTAAAGCACAAAACTCATCTACATAAAATTGCAGAGGTCTGCTCAAGAAAGCAGAGCAATCACATAAGTCCATCTTAAAGTAAGGTTTGAAAAATTATTCAGCCACTGAGAAGAAAGACTGTCCATGACACTTAGTGACACTTCTGTCACTAATATCTTGTGTGCATACATTCACATAATGTAGCACTTGCCTGGCATTAACTTACACTCTTGTGTAGGACTAAGATCTCTAGCAAAGATAAACTCAGAAGAAAAAATAGCAAAAAAAACCCCACCCCCCAAAAAAAAGCATAGAAGCCAAACAAAAAAAAAAAAAAATTGCAGAAGAGAGCTGGAACAGTTTCTAGTTGTTACCAAGCAAGCCTGGAAAACATACGCTAATATCTAGACTGGAGCTGAAGAAAAGTCATGTGTCTGAAAGCTCATGTGGTACCCAGCAATGCACTTTGCTTTATCCATTACACTGGCTAATTTAGTAAAACTTAGTATTCACGCCCAAAATCTGGCCTTGTGTCCTCAGACCATCACAGCTACAACACCCCTAGGAAGGCAGAAACTGCCCATCCAGCATTTTTAGCCTCGTGAAGCAGGACGTCGCAAGGCAGCCTTGCTTTCCTCAGAAGCAGGACCTGATGAGTCTGTGGAAGTCCAAAGAATGAAAATTGCACTGATAGAAACTAACTGAGAGCTCACTGCTTTGAACTCTTTGTTAAACCAACCAAGATCAGTTTGATTACCAGATAGGCAAACACAGTCTCCAGTAAGCAAGGAAAAACATCCCTCTGGAGAATCTGTGTCACAAGCCGTGCTAAACTCCGGTCAGACTCGCTTTAACTAATGAGACTTTTTAGAGAATTAGTTTATTATCCAGCCAGTAAATGTCGGTACCAATTCCCCTGATTACTGGCATCAAGAACCTAGCACACCACCTAGTACTATTAAGAAAACTTCCAAAATAGAAGGAGGTGACCTTTTCTTCTCATAGGACACCACAACACAGCCTCCACCAGCAACACCAGTTGTCAACAGTCTGCACCTGACCTCTTCCTGTCTCACCCCTCCTGGACAACCCCCATTAGCACTCTAGCACTCTAGCAAGGACCCACACCACCCACACAGCCTTCTGATACCGGTGACCTAGCTTTGCAGAACTGCGATTGGGTCCTCAGCAGTTTCAGACAAAGGCACAACTTAGTGAAAAACAGCAGAATCGCCAGAGGCTGGCATCTCTCCTGAATCCCATGCACCACCTGAGAAATCCCTTTGGCAAACATATTCCACAGTGACCCAGCCCTTCCCCAGAGCATTTTCCTCCCTAATCTTCTCCCACCAGTTCAGACAACTTGGCACTTTCCATTGTAATTGCTTTAATTGGCAAGGGAGTACTCGGGCAGCAAGACACCAGAGGGGTGCCACCACAGAGCAGCACCCCTTCTTTCACACGCTCTGTGCTCCAGTGTGCTTGTCAGCTGGCAAGTGATTTTCATACCAACGCAGTCCACAGGCATTAATGCAGTGTGGACACCAGCACCCCCCACACACAGTTACTACAGGCTGGAGTCCTGGCCTCTCATCTCCGGCCCGTGTTCCCTTGCACAGGGCAATATTTCAGTCAGGGTGGCCACACTCAGAACAGTTATTCCGAAGCACTGCATTCAGCATCAAAACATGATCTTCACTTCATTTCTACGTCTCTTAACTTCATTGCAAATCTAGTGGCAGAATTTTTCCCACGTGTCTGAAAAACACTGAGGTCTGTAGGCTCAAAATCTACTATGCAGCACAAGTGAAAATGACTGATGTGATACAAGGTTTTATATATGGCTAAACCAAAACAAACAGGGTAAGGAGAAATCATCTAGGAGAAATCTAATTGATTATACGGTGACTTAGTAATTCAAAGACCAGCACAGATTTATTCTCCTCCTGTCACTTATTTCCCATGGGTCTTTGGACAAATAACCTTTCTAGCTGTCACACTGGTGAAATGGATGCTATTTACAAGCCCAAGTACTCAGGTTACTCTAGCATAGAAAGACAAGTTTCTGGTGGTGCTCCATAACAACGGCAGTGTTCAGAAACTGTGAAACCAAAGAGCGTGATATTACAGAAATGACCACAATCCACTGGGAAAGGGACCCCAGGTAATAACAAAACAATATGTTCCTTATCACTTTCTTCCATTAAATTAAATGAATGAATAAAGAAAGCCTAGCCCCTCCCCACTACTACCTTATAGGCAATCAGGGGGAGAGGGGGGAAGTGACATAAATGCAGCTATAAGACTGCACAGAAGCTATCAAAGCACAGAAATTACAAAAAGCCAGACAGCTATGTGCTCCTCACTACCTGGGAAGTTCACTCATACCCCTCTTGAAATGTGTCAAGAATTGCTACCTGCCTTGTAGCCTTGCTCCAGAGACATGGTCCTGCAAGAAAAGTGGCTGGTGTTGGCCGCTGCTCTTCCTGTGCCTGCTTCCCTCCTCCCACCAGGACCACTGCAACCTTCAGGTGAACTTAGCCAAAGGCTTCCCCTCAGGCACCACATTCCCCGTGGGGCTCCATGCCTCAAAACGGGGTGGTCTCCCAAGAACCTCCCTTTAGATGGTGCAGATAACTGCCTTTATCCCCAACTCTGAAAATGCACTTCATACATTTAAGACTGGTCTTAGAACTGTTGCTGGCTTCCTCTTCACGTCCCTTCTTTTCACACACACACAGGCACATTCATGTTTTGCTCATCCCTGCCAGTTGCTTTAGGACAAAGTCAGAGAAACTTTTCCCAGTTTTTATAAATACAGATGTCTACCCATAACAATGAGTGAAAGTTATTTGTTGGGATCATGGGAAGTTCCCAGCTTGACAGGAGAGGCTATGGGGAGGGGAGAGAGAGGATTTCCCTAAAATGAGCCTCTCAAAACAAAGACACCTAATACAACCTATCAAAGAGAATGTGAACATTACCCTGATTTGGAAGTGAAGTTCATCACTAACAGATAAATCAAGTGGGATATAATTGGAAGGTGCCAGGCAGGAAAAATAAGTTGGGTCCATGATCATATGTCCTTATCAGGGCTTCCCAAATGGATGGGCGAGATTGTCTATTCTCTCGCACCCACTGCCTTTGCTTAGGGAGGCAGGCATTATCATGCCATGTAATTCCACCAAAAACCCTGCTGTCCAAAAGCACACATTTCTTTTAAGCCCTCAGCCTTTTCTGTTTGACAGATGTGTTTTCCCCTGTCCCCCACAGGGAGACAAAAAACAATATAACTGTCCCTCCAGAGTAGCACGAACACACAACTGGGTATTACTGGCTTAGGGGTTGTACTGCAAGCAAAGGCTATGAACAGTGCTCTTCTATGAACAGAAAGGCAGCAGGATGGCACCCCACTCAATCCCCAAAATCTCATGTCGCCCTGCATTTCTTGCAAGAGTGACTCAGAGTGAAACTGGTGAAGAACAAACCTGTCTACTCCCCCACTTCACGGCCTTAACGGAGTAGGTGAAGAAAAACTGACTGTAGAGTGTGGACACAAAAATATACACCAGAGAAGCAATGCAGTAAACCAAGATGGCAGCAAAAACCATCATGAATAGATACACCAGGAGGGCTGCCAGTGAAATACATTCTGATTTCTTTCAGTGGCTCTGACAGTTGTGCTTCATAAAACCCCATGAAACCAAATCCTGCAGTCTCTGTTTAGCTTTTGTGGAAGCAAACTTCCCATTGACGTCAAAGACCACGTTACCTCATAAAGGACTGCAGGGCTACTTGCAGAGACATCACTCATTATTCACTGCAACTGCATGCTTTCTGTAGGACTAGCGCATCTTCATTCTCCCCTCACGCTCTCCTGTGGAAATTAAGAACAGGCTCTGGTGATGTAAGTCCAACTGCAAAATCAGTCCAGAGGTCAAGCTGCTGCACACTGCTATGCTAGATTATACAGACATATACAAATAAACACTGCTTACCCTGTGATGAAGGGAGAATACATTTAATTTCCACTTACTGTGCTGGTTTCTCTTCTATATGCATAAGGTTTCCTGCAGACTCAGTATACTATCCTAAAGTGGGCAGCAGGCTCAGCTCACATTATCAGTCCAGTCAGTGTGGGATGACTACAGTGGCTGCATGTTGCAGGTTTCTTTTCCTTTCCCTCTGCCAGCTGACGAGGGTTGCTGAATGGGTTGTGTACATGCTCTCCAGCTGCCACAGTTTACAGCTAACATTAAGAAAGAAGTACCCACAGGGTGTCTGCAGGAGGCATGTCTTCCATGCAGCATCCTTACACTGGGGTGAAAACTGCTGCCAGAGAAGGGAGGCAGAAAGCAAGGGGAAAAATAACCTTGGACCAGATGAAAACATGAAGCTTAGTGCTAAAGAATTATTGCATGTCAGATTCAGTAAATTAATTGTCAGCAGAGTACTGCAAGAGGCCACATGGGCAAGAAATTTCAAGCACTAGATCAAGTGCTTGATCAAATAAACAAAGACCATATGAAAATGGTCTTTTGTATCTGGTTTGACATGTCAGCAGGGCTAACACAATATTCAAGAACAAATTACAATGCATGCCAAAAATCGAGATGGGACCAGAGTTAGGTATAAGCAAAACCAGACTATAATTTTTCCCTAATATTTGACCAGACCTTTATACAGTAATCTATCTCTTAGCAAGCAAATGGATTTACATAAGCCAAAAAGTTATTACTGAATATAAGCAAGAATAACAGAATCTAGCTTGAAATTCTACTCGTCAGAGATAGGAAATGCATTTTATATCATAGTCCTGGTTTAATATTCCAGCATTTTTGTCACATACCATTCAGCAGAAGTTACTAAGATAAATAGATGAGGATTAATTGGATCTTTCATTTAGATTTACCACTTACAACTTGCTCTTACTGCTGACTTTCTCTGTCCAGCTAGAATTTGTATTCATACAGCTGGAGTCAACCCAGTGCATCCAGAGGTGTTGGGTGTTATATCTTGGTTTGGCAATTCAGGTCAATTTGCCTTCAGAAGTTTTGCACCGTTATCTTATTGTATTCACCGGAGTGTGAGAAGGAAGGAGGTACACAGATAGCACCCTGGTGGACCCTGAAGTCTGGTGCTGCAATCCAAGACCTTAATCCACTACCATTCCCCTACATGCTTTGGCATTTCTGGGGAAGTATAGGCCAGGTGAAAATGTTCTGCAGACGACTCCCTTTCTGCACTTCATATTGTTTGACTCATCTGCACTATCCCACGGCAACATGCATAGCACAAATACATATAGAGTGACAAGGTGTAGCTACTGCATTCGTAAAACTGGACTAAAGTACATATCACCACATTCTCTACTAATTATTATCCAATCACAAAAATAAAAGCAAAGCTGACTTCTCCTTCCCCATTTTAAAAGAGCCCTTCTGTAACTGCAGCAACTGTACCTTCTCCTAGAAAGGCAGGGGCTGAGATTTGGGGCTCTGCCAGGATCTGCATGAGGAAAGCATCCCTTCACAGCAGCCTATTTCATCTCTTCCCTGCAAGCTCTCTAATCTGAACGGTGGGTCCACTGGCTATCTCACATCTGGCCCTGGTTGCCAGCTGTATTCTTGGTTACACTGCTGATCCCATGCCCAAGAAATCCTTTCCTTCTGCTTCAAGAGAACTAAAACTTGGCAGGTTACAAGTTTCTCTGGAGTATTTCAATTACTTCCCTTGCTGGCCCTCAAAATCCATTTTCTTTGAATAGCCTTTGCCAATGACTGAAAATAATTGGTCTAACTCCTTTATCTTTGCAGCAGCCTTTTACGTATGGATAAACATGGTTGTCTTTCTCCCCTGACTGAGCACATCTGACTGCCTGAGCTCTTCTCTTATTTCACAAACTCCTCTCATTTTCGCAGCTCCCCTCTGAAGGACCTCCAGTTTGCTCCTCTCTACAATGAACAGGGATCTGAGAACTGCACTAGGGGTTTGCCCTATGGCAGGTTTGCTTGTTCCACTCTTTGCTCTCCTCTCAGTGTACCCTGATTTTCCTTTTGCTCTCTGGGCAGTGATCTCATGGCATTCCCCCCATTTCTCTTCTGCAGATGCACCCGCTGGTGCAGATCCTTACCACAGCCTGTGTTTCCAACCAGCTCTCCTCTGCATTTCCTGGGCCTGATGTGGAGAATACTGCTACCTGCCTTCCCCTCTTGCAAGACCCAGGCTGCTTTTGCACACAGAGCAAGGAATCATCAAACACAGGGCAGGAGGTGGTGAGAGATTTCCACTGTTTTCTAATAGTCTCCAAATTGAAAAAGACTGAACACTATCTGCAGCTGAGAGTCCAGGACAGCCATCAGGGCGCTCTGCCATTACTGACCCTGCAGCACCAGGTCCAGACTCACTCCTCTGTCTGACCAGCACCAGCTCCTGAGCACCTTCATGGGCTTGGAAAAGCAGACCTAGCAAGTTTATTCTGAATATAAATGGGTGGACAAGCACTGGGCCCAGGTACCTTCTCTTTCCACATGCAGAAAGCCAGTCTTCCAGCACCCTCTGTTCACCACTAAATACTAAACTGGGTGCCTGTCACTCTCAGTGGCAACATTTCTTAGCTAAACTGCCTTTCCCCACTGCCTCCCCCCTCTGCATCCCCAATTCCCCTCACTACAGTTTTTTTCCTCTCTTTATCACATCCCTTGTTTAACTCTTATTTCAGTTCCTAATCCTACTTGGATTCCACTAGGGAACAAGATCTGAGATGGAAAAGGTCATAGTACATCACTCATGCAGATGTCTTTCCCTGGCCAGTGCCCAGCATTGTAGCTCTAAGCTGTGCTGGACACTCCCCGGACTGTGACACATGTGACACAGACATGGGGTCCAGGCAAAAAGGACCAATTGGATCATTGAAAAAAATCCTAGTATTATTTCTCCATATTTGCACTGGCCTCCAAATGCAGCATTCCCCCTGCAAGTTGAGGACACTTATCAATCAGAAGGTTCAACTCAGTGACTGCTATCACAGTGCCTGTGTGAATGAGTAAAATGAATAAAAAAAGAAGTGAGCTTCACAGAGTGACTAGTATATCCTTTTACTGAAAGGGAAACAAAACTGAAAATGTTCTTGGGGCATGCCTACTCTGCTCCATAGAGTTGCTCATCCGCGCAGCTTTTGAGGAGAGGCAGTTCTGGAGATGAGATATCACCACTCTGCACATCATCACTACTGTGGCAGGAAGGCTCTTGCAACACAGAGGGAGCAAGTGTGAGGTTTTGACATTTGTGTGACTGCGGGATTTCATCTAAAGGAAATAACAGCACATCTGTAGAGCCTGTCAATGCTAAATACTTACAAATGGGCACAGTGTGAGACAAACAACAGGGGAAAAGATGCTCTCTCTTTTATAAACTCCATCTCCACTGCTGGAGTTCACTGGAGAGGAAACAGCACATAGAACATTAGCTATTTAATAAACCACCACAGAGATCTCCCCACCAGGGAACAGAGCAAAGGAAGATCCACACGCAATAGATATTAGCCCTATTCTTTGCTTGTGGCAAAGATCTGATGCTGCAGTGATGGACACACTAACAGGACAAAAACGGACATCTTGCTGTGGGAAAAAACACACGTCTCAAGAGCTGCACCCAAGCAAAAGCATCAGCCACCCTATAACGTTTTTGAAAGGTAAAAAGAAAATACACAACCAGCCTCTATTTGCCTTGTGGAGTTCATATGCTCCCCTGCAGGAAAACTATGCGCTTTCTTCACCCACATGCAGATGCTGCATCTCCAGCTGTCTCTGAACTGCTGGTCTGCATTAGTGGGATGGGAACAAGACACTGACTAATGGGTGACTAGGATCCAAGCTAGTCGTGATAGTTTTGCTGGCTCAGTTACTGTGCCACCTTCATCAGTGCCACAGACCACTGGTGGCTATTGCCTTCTTGCCCCGTTTATGCCATGACTTGTTTCCTTCATTGGCCCTCCTCCTCCCCCAAAATTACCCTGACAGACACACCCCACCTCTGCATCCCCCACAGCACCGACCCAGGAGGATGGTAGGTATTTGCCACGTGCAGACCACCAACAGAGGAAGCTGTTGACTTCCCCACAGCCTTGACAGAGCTGGGAGCACCTTCAGTCTAGCATCGGTGTCTGTTGTCATCCACGAGCACTTCACTGTTAGGAAACCCAGACTCAGAATCTTACTGACACCAGAGCTCTGCTCAGCCCAGCTGGAGACACGGGGAGCAAAGACCACTGCAAGCTCCATCTTCTTCCAGCCGCCCAAGCTGTGGGGGCTTTCCTCCAGCATAAAGGTATATATTCAAAAGGCTGCTCTAAACTCTGCAACAGAGATTCTTGGAGTGAAGGCCCAGGCTAGCTTCCCTGTTGAACATACATCCCTCTAAAACCAAGTATGCTTCAGCATTTAAGGAGTCCCACCTGAAAACCATTTAGTGCCACTTTCATCTAACCTCATTCAGGTCCATGGTCTGGTTAAGGTAATTCTCATATGAAGGGGCTCTGTTAAATCCTTTTACTTTCTGCCTATGCATGCAGCATGCCAGGAAATTCATACCTCATGCACCAACACTGAATGCCACCAAAGTAAATTAAAACAATAAATATAGTATGATGAAAGGGCTAATTTCAAGACTTCTATTAGAGTGCATAATGTTAATCTTGAGTCCTCTTTTTTGAAACCTTTTTTCCTCTCCCCTACTTCAAGTGCATGGTGTCCCTGACACAGCCACAGGAGAAATTATTTGACTTCTGCAGACTGCATTGCTAATGACAAAATTGTTTGGTTTTATTGCAACTTGATGTATATAAATATTCACAGCAGGATAAAACTCTTGGAAAAAAGTCTCATTTTCGAAGTGTCCTGGGACACAGTAGGGAGAAACAAACAAATTAATTCATAAAAAAACTTGATATTTGGAAAATATTTTTACAAGAAAGCATCTCTATTAACAATTCCAGTGTAACAAAAAAAAAAATTTAAAAAACCAAGATCCTAGACCATGCAGGCATTCCCATTTTTCTTCTGAGGGAGTTAAGTCACAGAAAAAATACCAGCATGTGTGAAGCTCCTTCCCAACATAGAAGGATGGTTCCTGTAGTCAGAATGTTGCACTTTAAGAACAGAGGTTAGGGAAGGGAAAGAAGAAAGAGGAACTGTTTCGAGCATCCAGCAGCCCTAATGAAATAAGTATGTCCAGAGGCCTGGCAGATGGGTTCAGGGAGACTGAATCAGGTTTAGGAGTTTTCATGGAAAAAGACACAGAGATGACTCTTTGAGGAACTGACTAAACCAACCCAGGATCAAAGCACAACGAAATGGACAATGGCATGAAGTGGAGTAGAGGATAAAAAGAAAAGGCAGTGATATGTACAGCTTTAGTTCTGTATAATAGCAAAGATAAGATCAAATACACTCACATCATGAGGGTTTTAACGACTGCAATCTGTAAGGCTACCCTAGTCGATTTCAATACACTCTAAATCTGAGCAGTACTTCCTGAGTTAAACTTTTTCCATATTCTTGGTAACTTTTAGAAAGTGGGAATTCTGCCATGCACAAATTAGCAGTTTTCCCCCTGAGATTTGGATGCACAAGCAATATGGCTGTGTTCACAGAGCACTCTGCACCACTGCAGTTCCTAAAAGCTTCAGAGGGATTTTGATACCCTCTTACTGGATGTAGCAAAGTGGTGGATTTGGCAAACAGAGTGTGCATGAAGTTTAGGTAGTCTAAAAATGTACGGCAATGCACTTGAACAAAAATAGTTCAAACTTTTATGTAAGCTGATGGACGGCAAGTAAACTTCTATGTTCCACCAAGGGAAAGCCCTTTGAGTCACTACACGTAACGCAACACAGTCAGATGACCTGAAGCAGGTGAAGCAGCTACAGTGCACACATGTGCTACAAACCATGCCACCAAAATGATCCTAGGCAACGGGGTATTTTCTTCTATGTGTAACGAACAACAGTCTGGGGCCAATGCTTGGAGGCAGTCCCCCATACAGCTTCATAGACCGACATGGAGCCTTTCCAGGTGAAGCTGGAGCAGCAATTAGGGGCTATTTGTCCCAGCTTAGCTTTTTAGCTCTTCACATGGAGAGACAATGTACTGAAAATTGCAATAAGCTGCAAGCTCAGACATCACTCTACTCCAAATGCTGTTGCTTTCAGGCTGCCTTCAAAAGCAGGGCAGGGAGTGGGAGAGGAAGGAATCACATTTTTTTCCCTCTTTGCTGAAAGCCTACATACAATGGCAAGAGGGTGAGGCTGCAAAAATGCAGACCACCTTGTGAGAGCCTTGCTCTGACATCTAATAATTGCTCAGGTATAGACTTTCTGCTGCCTTCCAGTATCCTGTCCCCCAAGGATGAGTTACGTGGCAGATGAAATGAATGGGTAGGGGTCATATATTGGAGATGTGTCCATTCATGCATCAGGACTGCCTTTCAAGTGCAAAGCTGTAAAGTGGGACTACTTCCAGCACAGGGAGCCATGGAAGAGACACCCTTTGGTAACAGCACAGCACAAACACTTCTCTTTCCTTCCCCATCCTGTACCAGGCACAACACGCCATGTATTTTGTGGGCTTCCCAAGGCAGGCCAAAGACTGAAGTATCATGAATGAGGGAGTTGCAGGTGAGCCAGAAAGGGAGCATGAAGTAGCAGTCAAACATCCAAGTCTTGTGCAGACCACGATGCACAACAGATCTGAGCAACATGTTCCAGAAATCCCAGCCCAGAGCCGTTCCTGAGCTTGCCCATGCAGTTGTGCCTTTAACATGCAGTTTAGCAGTCTACCTGTGCAATTTGTTGTCTCTGTCCCTTTTGACAGCTGAAATGCTTTTAACACTGCCTCTGTTTGTGTTCTGTTTTTAAACAAACAAGTTTTGCTGCCCTACAAGACTAACAGCATCTTTCAACTCAATGAACCCCTGCAATTTGCAAGGCACAAACATCCCTCCAATCTGTCTTCCTTGTTTGCTCCTCTCTTGCTGAATGGTGAATCTAAAGAAGATGCGGCCTGCACAAACTCCATTACCCCTAATTTAAATCTAGCAACTCTTTCAGGAACTTCATTTTTTCTGCCTCTTTGCCTAAGCTATTAGTGACATTTGTAGCCACAAATACCTTGGTAATTAGAGGACTTTTAAACTTCACATTTCAAGTGCCACACAAGGTCTTACGCCCTTCCTCCCAGGTTCAACAGGGTGCTATGTTAAGCACCACGTGAAGGTTCCCAGGTGATGGGCCATCCCAGAGGCCTTAGGATGCCCATGGTCTGGAGAATTCCTCTTCCATCCACACCAAGTGCACAGCAGAGCAGGGACTTTTCATTCCTTGAAATATCAAACACCAGCTGTAATAAAAAAAGTACAGCAGTGTGCCAATCTCTCAGAAAATCAGGCTAAAGAGGCACGTTGGCAGGACCAGCTCTACCTGAATGACCTATAACAGATACTTGCCCAATCTGTTATTGGACACTTCAGATAATGTCATTTCCATACCCGGTCAAGTTACGTGTTCCCCAGTCCAGGATCCAGGCAGCTAGAAAGTTTTACCTTAAACCTGTGACTACTAATCTTGCCAGCAGATATGACAACAGGCTTTCTTCAATATGGCAGTCTTTGCCACTTTCGGCACAAATACCAGTGCCTCTTGGAGCCATTTCTCTGAAACAGATGGAGATTTCAGCAGATTAATATCAACACCATTTTATGGTAGTCAGCCTATCTTTCAGTCTGCAGGCTATGCCAAGGACGTGGAAACTGACCCCCTTTCCCACCATTGCATGGATTCTTTCAGGCCAAGCAAAGGCGTACCAACTGCTGTGATAAGAGCACTTAATTTCCCAAACTTTCTGTGAGCCGTTTATCAGCAGTTTTAAATTATATTCCTTTAAAAGCCATGAAAACAATCCCCTACCTGCCTTCACACACACATCCCCACACCCACACAGAGGCTAATTCTACCCATTTGTTTCAGCATTTTTGAAAAAAAGTTGCAGGAGATAACACTGCTGCTAGCATCGCCAAGTGACAGGATTTTCTGACTTTCAGAGTTGGCTCTTGCAGAAATCAAGGTTTCACACAGTCCTGACTTCAGGAAGAATACAGTTAGGCCTGTACCAAGGTTGTTTGAAAACCCCACGTTACAAAATCAATATTTAACACATTGGATTTCCTAGGGAGTCTTCAGAGACAGGTGTCTGACATTTGAGTAGTCCTGGGTCAATATTAATTGCACATAACTTCTCATCTGCATTTACTGCCACGTTTCCGCAATTAAATTATAAAAACTAAATGAAAACTCTAAGCTTCATAGCTAAATCTGCATGCTAAGTTAATTAACACTGTAATGGAAACCATATAAAAACTAAGGCCTGTCTGATCCAAGACCCATTAAAATCAGTGACAGCTTGATTATAACCTGAAGCAAATTAATACCCATGCAGCCTTGAAAAACTGGGGAGTGATGAACTGTTTCATAGATGTCAAGAAACTGTTTTGTATGGAGGCCAACTGAGAGATCCTTATGTGCCAATGTCAGCATTTCTGGCATCTACTGTGCATGCACTTTCTGTTTTTCATGACCTGGACACAGGGTAGACCTTGCAGTCTTATACTAGCAGTCTTGCTGTTTCCAGCTGTTCTTTAGGAGGCAATATGCTAGGAAATCTGTTAGCCAGCATCTAGAGGACCAAGAGCCACCTTCAAATGCTAGACTGAGCTGCAAAGGAAGATGCTGATTTTCCTTCATCAGAGATGTGGGGTGCTGGGCACCACTATGCCACAGTATGTTCCTCACACATAAACTGCATTAACATCTTTCTTTTATTGCCAAACTGCATTTGTCTTCCAATCAATCACCTGTTTCATATAACTTCTTAATGCACGACACTTCAGAGCACTTTCCAACAAGAACAACAAAAGCAACAACAAAATTAATACTAAGAGGAAAAAGTATGGGGAAGTGGACTTTAAAAACAATAAAAGCCAAAAATTTTGGCTCAGTGTTTAAATAAGCAAGATGAAGTGTTATTCACCATATGTGGTACTTAGGCTTTTGTCAGACATAACATGTACTCATCTAACTAGCTTTGGTAAGGTAAGGAGTTTGTAAACTGGGCACTGAGATGCCGTCGTGATCAGCAGCTCCCCAGAAGTGTCATATGAAGAGCACCAAAGATGCACTATGAGGAACCTGCACTTAGAGGGAAAGAGTCCTCCAGGCTGCAAGATAATTATGCAGACAACTGAACAACAAATGATCGGATTCACAGGCACAGTACTGAAATGAAAAAGGGAACACCTGGAATATGAATGAGTTTGTATAACTTGAACCTGCAAATGTGGGTTTGTTAGTTACAAAACCTATTAAAGCCAGCTTCAGAATATGGCAGGAGAAGTGTTGCAAAACTTAATATGGTTAATTGGAGTTAATTATACCTAATTATGTATGTGCCATATTGCAGAGAGTTATCTCAAAACAAGTATGTTTAATAGCTACAAACAGCACATATAATATGGAGCACTATGATGAAGATTTAAAGAAAAAACATATTAGATATGCACAAAAGCAAAAGCTGACAGTGCCAACTGCTCACACCATCGCTTTGAGAGCACCTGCGAGGGGCTGCACTGGACTCCCTTCTCCCCCCATACTCACTCACTGAAAGACACCCATCACCTTCCCCCTTCTAGCCGTATCCCACAGAGAGCACAGAGGTCCGACCACCCAGCTCTCCCCCCACAGGCACAAACCCTCTTCACAGACAGACACCTGCAGTCCTCACAGGCTAACAGAAAATGTCACTGCCGATGAGATCAAGTGGGCAAAGAGGCCAAGAAACACTATCCTGTCTCTCTCAGCAAGCCAGCCCTGCTCTAGGTCACCGAGGGATATGTGACTGATGAGCTGATGGTCAGGTCCAGACACTTCACAAAACCACTGCCTGATGTGCCGCATCAGGAAAATGATGTATTTGAGCACAGCCATCTGGCCTGGGACTGCCAAGGAAGCTGTCTCCGGCTCAGAGAAGGCAGTGGTTTTTAGGGAGGGCTTAAGAGAAGAGACAAAGGAAAAATCAAACCCATCACCCAAAGACATTGTTTCTCAAAATGGTAACAGTGGGATACAGAATAGGATTCCGATTTAGTGAGACCCTTATCAGGGGAAAGGGGAATCAGCCCACACCCCCAGTAAAGAGTTGGAGATAACTGAGTCTCTTCAGGATTTTCAGCTCATGTTGCTGTGCCTTGAGAGCTTGCTTGAGACAAATTAGCTCAGCACCTCCCAAGAAGCTGGTAAGGGCTGGAAGCTACTGCAGAGCCCCTTACAGCAGTCTGTATTGATGTGGTACCAACATCTCCTATGTTTAAGTGTTCAACCACCTGTAACTCCAACAGGAAATGGGTTTCATGCTGGGTTTCATGCATTTAAAACCATTCCATCTCCTCCAAGGCACAGTCAGTATACATGATCGACTCATATCAATCGGTCTTCCCTGACTGTCAGCTCCAAGACTGTAGCTGGGTTTTCTCCTGCCCAAGAAAAAAGAATCATCTGTACAGCATTTCAGTTTTGAAACCTGCAACTTTGTCCAGGATTATTGCCATAAGAGAAGACCACTGCCTACCAAATGATAGCAAGGATAGTTCACTTACAACACAGACCCATATTGAAAGACAGTAGGATTAGATCTAGGGAAAGAACTGAAATTCAAGCACACTGGGATATTGCCTAACCAGTTTCTATTGATCTGTATGAGCTTCTTTCCCCATTCTAGTTCAAAGTTTAATATCACAATCTCACCAAGAATAGACATAAACAGCTTGAACATCCTTCAGGTAATAGGAAATCCAAATCTTCTTTCTAAGGGTTGACAGCACATAGCTACAAAGCTTTTACCATAAATGTTAATATACTGAGCTCTGGCACAAGACAGCCAGTAGTAATCACTCAGTGTTAATACAAAAAAAAAGGCAAGACTTTCACTTGTTTTTCACACTCTTCTGTTCTCTAAGGCTAGCCACAAAAGAGGTTCTGGGACATGAGATACCACTATGAGATAGCAACTGAAGCAAAAAAAAAGAAAATATTAGCTTGACAACTGAGTGAGGAATTTAAATAGTCAATAGGCAGGAATGAAGGGATCCAGCAAACAGAAAATAATAAGTTGTAAATGCAGTGGGAGGTTCTTCCATGCTTTTGAAGATGAAGGCAGGAAAGAAAAGTCTGAAATGATGACAGTGACGGGAAGACCTGAGAAAATTGTAGACATCAACAGCAGATGAGAAGGATGAGGCATGCTGAGCATCCTTTACAGATTTCTTGCAAAAAAAAAAAAAATATCCCTGAGAAAAGCACCTCGAATTCAAATAGGAATATGCAGCCATAGCAGAAGAAAAGAAAGGAAAGGAGAAGATGCATGAAGATTTACAGAACAAGATAGATCTTTAGCTCTGGTCAATGCACAGGGCAAAAAAAGATGCAGCAAAGAAAGATTCCCACTAGAGGAATGAAACTAGTGCAAACTGTTTGCACCCAGATAATGAGGAGGAGAATTAAGGAGGAGAAGGAGATGGGATGGCCAAGAAGAAAGGAGCAGCAAGCCTAACAGGAGAAACAAGGAGAAAGAGAGGCTGTATGAAGGAAAAAACAATATAGAAAAAGCAGAAGAATGATAAGGGAGAGAACTGGAAATCCACCTCTAAACCAGGGAGGGGCAGATTTACATGACAGAGGACTCTGTTAAAAAAAAAAAAAAAAGAAAAGGAAGCTCTATCACCAGAGAAAAAAGTCCTGAAGACAAGAGCACTGGTAGTTAGGCAGGAGCAAGACATGATGCAGCGAAGAGGGTGAAATGAAGCACATGGAAACAGAGCAGCAAGAACAGAAGAAAACACAAATATGGTCAAGAGTTGGAGAGCAAAGTGAGAATTAACAAGAGTAAAGCAGAGCTACACTGTACAAAAGATTAACAAGAAAAAGAGCTTCACAGACTCAAATTGAGATGAATGGACAGTTCCAACCTAGTGTTACAGGAGGACCAGCAGATGCAAACCTGGAGGGATAATCATCATATAACAAGAATTTGGAATATAGTGTAGAAAAACAAATTTAAACATACATTTGCCCCCTTTGAAATACAGTAAGAAGTCTGAGTACATTATTTAGATCTATACCAGGCACCGGAAGAAGTTGGGGTAGGTGAGGGGGGGAGGGTAATAAAAGACATTTTAAAATAAGCGGAGATAAAACACAGCACAGGCCTCAGAGTTTGAACACTCCACTCTCCTTTGGTGGTATCCCTAACTGTCTCTCCCTCCAGGCTTCAATGAAGCATATGACACGGCATTATGTGGGAAGCTAACTGTTAAGCTGGAAATGGGTAAAAGAGCTGAAAAGTGAGGAAGGAGCTTGCTAAGAGGGAGATGACAGCAGGTTGTAGAGTGAACTGAGTGAAGGTAACAAATAGGATTCTTTGAGGAGCAGAAGGCACAATGGTACTGTCAACACAGAGGAGGTTCAAAATATCAGAAAATAAAGAAAATATCAGAATATCAGAAAGAAAAAAATATCATTAATTACCTTAAGGATTGGAATAACAGAAATTGGGGGAAAAAAATCAGTCAAACAAGGGGAAAGGTCGTCAATGCCACCAGTTGGCAGCTCCACAGCTGGGAACAACAGTGGAGGACAAAGAACGAGGTGCAATAGGTACAGATATAGCTTCCTATGGGAAGGACCTGGCTAAAAAAGCAAACACAAATTCTAGGATAATTGGGCAAGGATTTTCCACTAGAGATGAGGAAGCTCTAATACCATCATCCAAGGCCTTGGTAAGACCATGAAAGGTGCAGCATACTGTCCTGGTTATGTACTTTAGGATGAACTCAAACTGCAGAGTATAAAGAGCTTTTAATACAAAAAAAAAAAAAAAAAAAGAAGAAGAAGAAGAAGAAGAAAAGATTTGGCCTGTTTAGTCTCGCAAAATGAAAGCTCAGAGGCGGTATGTTTGCTGTCTATAAATACATCCAGAGAGTAAACATCAGAGAAGGAGAAGAGCCATTTAAGTTAAAGGACAATGTTGGCACAGAACAAATGCGTGCAAGCTGGCCATAAAATACATTTAGCACTGAGACAGTAGGGAGGTTTCTAACCATTAGAGCCCTCAGGCTCAGCACAGGCAGCCAAAGACTTCAAGAGAAAACTGGGAGTTGTTCATAAGTGCCGTGATAGGCACATGATGTGTGCAGGACCAGCAGCTTTCATGGGCTGACTTATGAAGTCCCTTGTGTTTCACGATTTGGTAAAAATTTCCATCCTTTTTTAACCTCAAAATATTTCCAGTGGTGCTGCAGACTCTTATACAGTGAATTTAAGTCCCCTGACAAAAGGCTACCTTTCACCAACCCCTTAAAAGCAGTCTACAAATGTCCCAGGGACTCAGGAAAAGCCCAGTGCTGCCCTGTCATCACCCCACAATACTTCTAACACACAGACCAGGCAAGTCAGAATCTGAAACACGAGATGGCAGGCTGCAATATTGGCTCCTCGAGGGAGTAAGAAATGCAGCTCTGGCAGGAGCTGAATTAAAGACTACACCCAAAACAACCCTGCGATGCACACGTGAAGGTGCAGGGCACTGAAGCCATGCTGGTTTGGCCAGCGTACAGCACTCCACAGCTGCTGCCATGGGCAAAAAGGACAGCATGTCCCCTGCCCCACCGACTGCTGCTCCTTGAGCTCTGCTGGCTTCATTGCTCACCATTCACTAACCTACACCTCTAAGTGATCTTGACTGACATGAAAAAGGATGCACTTTGATGGGAATCACTTGCAAAAACAGGCTAGGGAAAGATCAGAGAAGCAGCTGAGCTAGGGACAGAGATCTCTCAGAGGCACAAGGTGTGACAGGCAGTTAGGACAGCAGTTGTTGTTACCAAGCCAGAACAGGAACCACGGCTCGCCACACTGAGCCCTCAGGCAGCAGGGAGGCACTTCCCAGGCTGCAGATCTGTGTAGGAGAAATCTTCCACCACGAAGGTAGGCTCATCATGGCCTTAGCTTTCAAGGACCAAGCCAGATTATTCCTTGTCCCAACATGCAGCCAAAGGAAGAAGTCATGATGCAAGTGAGCTACACTTTCCCACCACATCTTTTTTGCTATGGGCCAGTACCAGGCAGGAGAATGATTCCCATATTATTGGGATCAGAGGGGATCCCAAGATACACTTTCCCAGTATCACAACTCTGGCTGATGTCGGGACTTGCTCTCCCCTTCCACACCTGTCTTGCAATTTCTTTCTCTAGAAAATTCAAGGTTGTTGAGGCTAAAAAAGAAGCACCCAAAAAGGGACCACGATTTAGCAGGGCACTCACTAGAAGGTGACTTTCAGTCCCTCCTTCAAGAGCAGGCTATGCCCTTGACATGAAACAGTCATTGGATAAAATGCAATTTAGGTGCATGGAAAACTTTAACATGCAGAAGTAAGGCATCTTCTGAGGATAAATTCCTCTAAGACAAAGTAGCATCAACATAGGGAGTTTTCAAGATCCCTGTGTCAATCCCAGTACCTAAATTTGGATCTTGGCACATGAGAATGACAAGACACCTCATTCAATAACTAAACAAGAAAGATTACAGCTCATCCATCTCAACTCACCTGGAACACCATCCTTCCTCTCCTCAGACACAAACAGGTTCTTTGCCCCAACTCACTGGAGGGTACAATGTCAAACGATAGGGCACAACAGCTAAGCAATTCTCTTTCTCCCAAGCGAGGAAGTTAGCTCCCCTTCCCCTGAAACTGGAACAGGGCCTGCTGACCTCTCAAAGTTCTTGGTATCTTTCTGCAGCAGAAGGCAAAGCACAGGCATATGATTGCTGCTCAGGTCCTATGCTGAAGGCCTCACTAGAAGCTAAGAGATGTGTCAGCCTTAAGCCTTTGCACAGCACTGATTTCAAGGATAAGGTGGTACCTCAAATACGCAGGCTAAACTGAAACACACTTCAAAATAACCTCAGAGCGCTGGGAGAAGGATTTTGAGAATCCTTTTGGCTGGCAGAGTGTTCAGCAATCTTTCATCATTAACTTAGCAGTTTCCTAGAACCTACACAATAAAATACCATCCAGGTCCCACCATTAGGACAGCAGTTAGGAAAGCATCAGGTACATTTTCTGCAAATTGGTCATAATTGAACAATTCTGTGAAATAAGCAAAGGAAAGATGTCCTTGTTTAAGTAATTTATCAAATAATATCAAATAACCGATTTTACAAATGCCACAGCAAACATCTGACCTCTCCTCAGAATACCTTATGCCCTATTCTATATTCCTGTAAACAAAGAATGTTCTCACATAATTACCACTTGACTGAAAAGATTAAATCCTACTGCACAGAGAAACCACTCTTTTTCATTCATATCCTGGAGCATTTAAACTAAAATGGTAATAAACACTCTTCACAGGGCCCTGAACAGGTCTTCTCAAATGCCCCAGCATGACCTGCAGCCAGGACAAGGGAACAGAGCCAAGAAACAAACAAGTTCTGAAAAACTGGTTGAAGTGCTCAGATTAATGAAACATTGGCAAATGCTGAAGGATACATGGACTGAACAAAGCCCTGAGCAACCCAGTCTGACTCCAGAGATGTCCCTGCTTTGAGCAGGTCAGACTAGACACCTCCCAAGGTCCCTTCCAACCTAAATTATCCCATGATCTTATAGTGCAAATGACCCCTAATTTCTCAAACCCTTCTTTCCTTAATCCAAAACTCCTAGGGCTAATAGCTGCCAAGACAACTACACAACTCCAGCTTCTAGCATAGGGTTTGCTTTCTCTATCTTAACTCCTTATGTTTTCTTCCCAACCTCTCTGCTTCCTATTTTAAATGTCACCCATTGAAGCAGCATCTATAGATGTTGATTTTTCACCAGTGTCCAGCCACCAGTTAGCTCCAAACTTGTAACCTGATGTAGGGCCTTTCCCAACATGTGTTCCCTTAAAGTATTTTCCATACATTCCCTGCAGAGACGAGTCTTCCATGTAAAATACTGTCAAAGCAGGAGAACAGCAGGCCTCAAGCACACAGAAACATCCTGGTGGACCTTGCAAGTGGAAGAGAAGGACCAGAAAGAAACATGATAGGTTCCACCTTCAGAGTTTCAAATTTCTAATTTCTAATGTATTCTTAATAACTGTGTGTAAAGCAATGTTTGTAAAAAGATTTTATAGTCCATCATGTCCCCTATAGAAACAGAAAAAAAATGAAGTAGTAGGCAACAGAATAAGTTATGGGAGGTTACACAGCCATCATGACTGAATAGTCAAAGCTATGACACCCATTTATCAAACTGGCATTGAAATAACAGCACATATATCTTACCATAAATGCAGTGTGGGAGGAGAGGCAGACAATAAAATAATGCAATGCTTTGCACTTTGGTGGCATAAGCTGAAGATCTCCATCTATTTTACAAACACACAGTTTAGCTTCCAGCCTGAAGAGCAAATAATTAATAGGTCTGTCGTCCTTTGTGCCACTGAGTCACCACAAAAAGTAAAGAGGCTGATCTGCACCTTACTGTAAACGTCCAGCTCTGTGCAGGCGGAGCTAAGTAAGCCCACATTGCTGGTCGTGACAGTGCCCACTCCCAACCAGCAATCACAGCCCCTCAGCTCCCCTGTGAGCTAAACAAAACCTTGGACCAAAGCTCCGTACCCCTCTTCGAAGGCAGGATCTGGCCATAAATTACTTCCCCTGTAAGACACAGAAAGCTCACTCTATGGTCATGAAGAGAGCATTGGGAACACATGTCCCAGGCTGGTGTTGTCCCACAAAACCATACACACCTGTTCTGAAGTCCACCAAAATAACGCTTGAAAACAACTGTGATAAATTTTGATTTGGGTGGTTAAAACGGAAAATCTGACTAACAAAGCTTGAAGATAAAACTAACATGCAGAGACTCAAAACATGTGGCACCTACCATACTTCATAGTCAGCAGCTGTAGTACAGTTCCATCAGGTCCTGACTTCACTATTAAATGAGGCTGACAGACCAACTCGCCTGCAGTGACTGATTTAGGTGATGGACTAATGTGGCCAAGTGGCTTGCAGTTCTGTCATCTTTTGTTGCACACAGATACTCTTTTTTCAGCAGGCAGACCTGGCTGACCAGTCAGACACACATATATCAGCTATGAACGTGCAGATGGGCATCCTAACCTTGATCTGAAAGGGGATACCAGCTACGACTGAGGTGATCAGCAGTACCCTTTGGGATCCAGAGAACTCTCCAGTGACCTTTATTTAGGCTGGTAGGTCAGTCATTTTTTACGGTAATTCCAATTCAATCATCAACAAATTATTCAATGTAAGATATAGATGTGATTGAGTATTTTATAGAGTCTTATGTCTATTATTATTAATGTAACAACATCATTACTGTGTTTTCAGACTTTCAGTCTTTCAGATTTTATCCAAAGACAGTTGAACTTCAATGTGCAGGATATGCTAATACCCTTACTCTGTGTGTATGTGTGTGTGTGTGTTTATAAAGTATCCTCTTACTGAAACTGTGCCACAGTGTAAAGCTACAAATAACCATATGAAAAATTGTGCTAACTCAGAGTGACACTGAATCACAGGAGGCTTATGAATAATAAATAACAGGTGGGGAAGCATGTTGGCAGTGAAACTTCTAGCCTTGCATATTGAACATGGTGTTTGGAAGCCAGAGAGTCATTTTGGAGAGAAACGGGTAAGATTTGGAAAAGGTTAACAGTAGCCAGTTGCTCCACAGGAGGAATAAAAAGGTGTAGCAAAATTACTAGTTACATCATTAAACTTGTGCGTCAGCCTGGCCCCTCACAATGCACAGCTCTTAGGGGTGCTATCAAGATCAATCTGCTGTCACAAATACAGGGAAGGAAGGGTCCTTTCCTTAGAAGACGACATTCAAGATGAGAAGACTGAACAGCTGAGACAGCTGTAGGAACATGTGAAGGACCATGCTGGAGAAGCCTTGCTGCCCACTTCTGGCAGCTGCCAAAACAGGAAGCCGGAAAGAAACATCAAGAAACTCTTTGTACACTAAATGAACAATCTGCCCCCAGTGGAGGGTTTGCTTTTCCTATCCTAACCATTGCCAGTTGAAGGCTGATTGATAATTTGATGCATAAAGGCCAAGATCCCTTCTTAATTCTGTACTTAGTGTTAAGTGAATGTTCTCACTATTCTTAATAAATAGTTAATCCTTTTTTGAACCCTATTAAGCTCTTGACAGTAACAATGAAATGATACAAATCACGCATTTCCCTCACATGTAAGTAAGTTTATGTTGTGTTTCAGGGAGTAAGGCACTTTGCCCATTCTACATATAATTAAGTGTTTACTTCCCACTAGCTACAGTTCCTTTCCCTCCACACCCACATACACAGTGTGTCTCCCGAGGCCCTCTGGATTGGCAGCAGGATTGAGAGTTTACACGTGCTTTCCAAGGCGATGTTTAGAATTCAACAGAGACCTCAGGAGATGGGTGCTGTATTTTGTAAAATGCTGTGTGCCCTCTATGCATTTACCTTTTAGGAGTCATAAGGACACAGGGCGAGTTCTTTTAAAGACATCTGAAGATCTTCCCCAGCAGTCCAGGCACTCAGCATAAGGAGAGCCAAAGTCCCAGATGCTACAGCAAAATCTTCACATGTCCACACATCAGCAGACCCGCACACCCCAATCCTCAGGAGCCAGGGACAGCCTGGGAAGGGGAAGAGCTGATGATGACTGTGGGTGGCATACCAGCCACTCTCTCCTGGAGGGACACAAGAAGGTTGGTCCTACCCCCACAGCCAGGGCTATGACCCAGCAAGGGGATCAGGTAGCCACAGGTCAGCCAGCCCTGGACTACCAGGATTGCCGTATCTCCTCACACAGTCAAGGTGCTCCACAGGTCCTTTCTGAACAGGAGGGAGGGGGCAAAATTCTCTTGTCTGTGTGCCCCCAAGGGGCAGGATGACATGTCCCGTTGGAGTGCCTGATATTTCTGGATGGTGCCACTGGTGAGGGCTGGACTCCAGGCAGGGCAGCCTCCCACCAAGGGCTCTTGGAGGGCCACTGCCCCATGCACAGCCCGGATATCTCTCTCAAGGAGGAGCAGCTCCTGGAGAGAAGCCCCGTACTCAGTTACCCGGCCCAGCCCTGGACTGCAGCAGAGTGCTAGTGCAGCCCAGGGAGGTGCCAATGGGGCCTGCCCTGACGGGACAGAAGGAGCAGTGTCGCATCCCTGGAGAAAGCTAAACACCAGATCACACCCCACACTCACCTCCCACCACCAACAGGTGCATTGGCCCTGTTGGAAAAGGAAGAGAAAACGGTTTGGAAAACGGCTTTCTCTCCCTCGCTTGCTCCCCTGAATGCTAATCAGCGGCGCCGACTAAAAATACCCAGCAAGGCTGGCGTGCGCACGGCAGAAGGGGAAAATGGGGGAGCTGGAAGCTCCAGCTTCCCGGAAGGAAAAGGGATAGGCGAGGAAGAGCCTTCCCCGAGCCCCTCTCCCCGTCCGGCGCCCGGCTGCCAGCGCAAGCACGGTGCCCCTGCTCTCCTGCTCCGAGGATGAGGTTCCCACCTTTCCTTCGGGAGGCCATCCCGGGGGCTCCCCGCAGATCCGCCGGGCCACGCGGTGCCGGGGCAGGTGGCGGCGCCCCGCCTAACACCAGCTTCCACCCACCGGCGCTGCCGGCGCTCCCGGACGAGGCGTCCGGGGAACGCCGGCGCGGGCAGTCGCCCCCGAGCCCCGCCGCCCGCAGAGCAGCCTGCGTGGCCCGGCGGGGAGCAATCCCACCGGGGTTCGCCGCCAGAGCACAAAACAAAGAGGGGTGCCTGGGACCGACACCTCCGCGGGCGCAGAGGGTTTGCGCCGGGCAGCGCGGCGCGGAGGGCTCGGCCCGCTGCCATCAGAGCCGCCGACACACCGCAACGCAGTCAGAGGAATGCACGGCGGCCCGCCGGCCTCCTGCAAGAGCAGGCGCTAAACAGTAAATAAAATTAAGAGAGATGGAGAGGACGCGAGCACGGAGGCAAGCAGCAGGCCTCCGCATGGGAACCGGAGGGGAGTGCAAAGCCCCGCCGCCCCCTGCCCTAGCTGCGCCTCGCTCGCTGTGCTGCCCGGCGGGGAGCCGGCCGGTGGGCGCTCTGCGGCCCCGCCCGCGCCCCCCGAGCCCCAGGGGGGGAGGGCGGGGAGGCCGGCCTCGCCGCCCACGGGCCGAGGCGGGCCGAGGCGGGGGTCGCGCTCCCCCCGCCACCCGCGGTGGGCCGGTGCCCCCCCACACACACACGTCCCCCCGCCCGCCGCGGCTCCCATCCATAATTAATCGCCTCCCCGCAGCCGCCGCGATAAGAGAGGGCGGGCGGGGACGAGGAGGCGGCGGCGGCCGGGAGGCGGGGGGGGGGGGGAGCGTGTGCGCTCGCCGCGCCCGGCTCACTGCGGCCGGCGGCTGCCTGCCGTGCGGAGCGGAGCGGAGCCCAGCCGCCCCGTCGGGGAGCGCCGCGCTCGCATGGCCGCGCCGCGCCGCGCCGCCGCCGCCGCCGCGGGGCCGGGGGGGGCCGCGGGAGGAGGATGAGGCGGGCGGCGGGGCGGCGGCGGCGGCGGCGGCGCGGAGGATGAAGTGGAGCGTGCGGGGAGCCTGCGCCGCGCTCTCCAGCTGCCTCCTGCTCGCCTGCGCCCTCAGCGCCGCCGCCGTGGGCCTCAAGTGCTTCTCGCTGGGCTCGGAGCTCAAGGGCGAGCCCTTCCGCCTGGGCACCGCCGCCGGCGCCTTCTACTCGGGGCTGCTGCTGGCCGCCGGCCTCTCGCTGCTCGCCGCCGCGCTGCTCTGCTGCCGCCCGCCCGACGAGGCGCCCGCGGCGCCGGCTCCGGCCCCGGCCCCGGCCGGGGACCCGGCCCCGGCGGGCGGCGGCCCCGGCGCGGGGGAGGCGGCGGCCGCGCCGTCGGGGCCGGTGGAGAAGGCGCCGCCCGGGGGGCGGCAGAACTTCCTGCTGCTGGGGGTGCTGGTGTTCATGCTGGGCGTGCTGAGCGCCTTCGCCGGCGCCGTCATCGACGGCGACACCGTGTCGCTGGTGGAGAGGAAGTACTCGCACTACTGCCTGCTGCAGCCCGGCGGCGCGGCCCGCCCGCGGAGCGGCCCCGCGGCCCCCGACGGCTCCGCCGCGGCGCTCCGCTGCCAGAAGCTGCGGGACTACCAGCGCGGCTTGGTGCTCTCCACCGTCTTCAACGCGCTGGAGTGCCTCCTGGGCCTGCTCAACCTGCTCCTCGTGAAGAACTACAAGGCCTCGCAGCAGCGCGGGCGGCGGCGGCGGCGGCGGCGAGCGGCCCCGGCGGCGGCGGCGGCGGCGGGCGGGCGGCGGCGGCGGCGGCGGGGCGGCGGCGGCGGGCGGCGGGCGCCGCGCCACAGCCAGGGCTCCCTCTTCTCCGGCGGCGAGCCCGAGCTCAGCCCCGGGGATTGCCCCTTCCAGGCCGTCTCCTACATCAACGTGGGCGTCTTCCACGTCTTCGACGAGGCCGGCGTGGAGGTGCACTGCGGCGGGCATCCCTCCGTCGAGCTGCCCGGCTACTCGCCCATGGACCCCGAGCTCAACGCCTCCTACCCCTACTGCTACCCGCTGCCCAGCGAGCAGCCCCCCGCCTACGAGGAGATCTACCCCGGGGAGCCCTGCGCTCACGGCACCTAGCGCAGACCGGCGCCGGGTCGCCCGGCTCTCCGCCCGGGCCCCGGCTTGCAGTGACAGCCGGGAGCGGGACCGGCGCCGGGAGCGGGACCGGGCGCCGGAGCGGGACCGGAGCGGGACCGGGCCCGCCAGCGCCCCGCAGCCGCGGGACTCGGGGACAGCCCTCGCACCACCGACGGGATGGCCCCGCTGCCGCGGGCGGGGTGCCGCCGTGCCTCTGGCTCTGCGGAAGCTTCTCCTCCCTTCCTCCCTGCTTTCCCCTTTCTTCCCTCCCTCCCGCCCTGACACCGGCCCTCCGTCCGTCTGTCCGTTCCTCCGTCCGCCGGCGGCTGAATTTTCCAAAGGCTGCGCAAGAAACGCCTAAGGGTTGGTTCCTCCCGCCGCCTCTCCTCCGTAGCCAAGTTTAGTTCCCTTCAAGTGATTCATCAGTCTCCAGCTTTAGCAGTCCAGAGTTACCCATTTATGATAACCAGCCAGTGTAAGGAAAAGGTGTCATGAAGCTTCTTTACCTCTCAAAAGAGCTAAATTTCTAAACAACGCAGAGACATTTGTGTCACGTTTACTAGAGGTGTATTGGGGATCTTTAACGTTTACACTACTCCTTGGGAGAATTGAGTTCTGTTTTAAGATTTAGTGAGTTAAAACATTCGTTGGTCTTGTAAGATGCACATTAAGAAAAACCTGCACTTTGAAAAAGAAACAGGAAAAAAATCAACAACGTTTTTGTACACTAACGTGCCTGCTTTTGTTGATAACTTCTTACTGTAAAAGCTTTCAGAAGTCTATAGTGAAAATGTTTGGTAAATTCACTGCAGTTTAAAATTGATGATTAGTTCCTTTACTAAAACAACTGAGATGTTGCTAGGATATGGCAGTTAAAGGGAAGTCCAAATGTCATACACATTCCTTTTTGTAAACAGGTTCTGTGTTTTTAATGCAAAGCAGGATTTCTTTTTGTTTTACACAGGTGAAGGGTTTAATTCTATTTTGTACAACTACATGGTTTACCTTGTAAAGAGTTCCATTTTACCTGTTACAATTCATCAATCTGGTAAGCTTGAATATTAAAGTTTTATTTGAAATATATATATGTATATTGTAAAACAGCCTTAACTGGTGCAATGGTCACAGTTTTAAAGGGAAAAAAAAAAAAAGAGATGAACCATCTTGGAAGACATCTTCCAAATGTGTTTTCAAAACAGTATTTATACTCCTATTGCAAAGAAAGAATTTTCTTTTTTTCTTTAAAGAAAAAAAAGGTCACTTTAATTCCTGAAAGGGCGGGGGGGAGGGGGGGGGGGAGGAAATAATGGGATTGTATGCTGTTAACTCTTTCTGAACTTAGAAGTATTTAAAAGGCTTTCTGCAAAGAGAAAAACTGCTAAATCCTCCTTGTGGATTCTGCTGTGGAATGCCAGTACCAGATAGTATAAGAAAGTGCTAATTAAAGAGAAGTAGGTACGGCATATTTTATTACATCATTCCAGAACAGGCAGAGACTTTGTTGCACAAAGAACCAAAAAGCAACTCTTCAAACTGCATTTGGTTCAGTATCCCCTCCCCCAGTTACCTTATACTGAAATGAAATATTACAAAGTAACCTTTCTGTTAATCCTGTGTTTGGAACCTGCTGCATAATGCCACTGTATCAGCTACTCAGAGAGAGAGAGTTAAGAGAACGCAGAGTTATAGTGATTTCTGTGGTCGATGGAAAATTATTTTAAATTTTTTAGCTGCAGAGAGACTGATGTAATTTACAGCCTTAGAATTGGAGAGAGAAGATTTTAGCCTAAAAATATTCAAATCTCTCTGCACTGTTTTGTTTTCTGAAGTGTTTTGACTTGCACGCTTGGTATAATCTAAATGCAGAATGCCTTAGAAGTTTTAAAATTGCAAACTGATGTCTGTGAAGCTCACAGTTAAAGCTCTAATCTAGGGAAGACAGTTAAAAGCAGCAGTTGCCAATTTGCCAAGTAGTTCTAAATTGCAGAAATTTCGAATACAGCTCGTTTTGGCCAGCAGATTTCTTCGTGCGGAGCGCCAACCTAAAACATATGCCCTGGCTAAGTCCCATTTTCGTACTGCAGATTGGTTTTATGCTGGCTCTCTGCAGATGCACCTCCTTAACCCCTTACGGGGAAGTGACTGGCAAGTCCTGTAGTCTTTACCTATAATACTAATTTAGGCACAAAACCAAACCCGTAACATACTGTATTGCTCATACAACCGAGATTTTGCAAAATGAGTAGCTAGAGCAGGGAGGCAAATCCTTATGTAGGTCTCCAATTAGATGAGTTTATGAGACAGCATAGTACCCTGTACTGAATTAAATGGGAACTGCTAGGCTGCAGGGTGATGTGGAAAAACAGACCAGCTAGGTGCCTAAATACAGATGCGGAAGTGTAATAATAGTTGTTGGCTTTAAAAAAAATTGGCTATATACATTGTAGTTCATGGAAATTGTATCTTAGTTTTACTTAAGGAATTGATTTTTGACATAAAAAGACAGTATTTTACTTAAGATAACTATTTTAGGAATTATGAACTAGACAATTCTGAAACTCCAGATGTTCCAAAGATCAGTGCTCAGGGAAATAAATGGAAAGTCAAGAAAGCTACCTATTATACTCAATTGTTTAATGTAAACAATTTTAAACTATGAATTTTTAAGATTGTTAAATTCATAACTTTTTTTTTGTGTATGTGTGTGTATGTGTACGCGTGTGTGTAAGTGTGTTTGTGTTTTATTTAACTCTGTTCAGAATGCCATTGAATTACGATATTTATTTGTGGCTCAGTTTTAGTTCCCAAATTTCTACTTTTCTTCATTTGGGCTTTTATCCCCTGTAATAGTTTAATTCAGTAGTGGACAGATTGCCAGAATAATGTCCAAGTTGGACTCCCACAGAAGCCAGTAGGCGTCATTTCATTGACTTCAGTGGGTCTGGGCACAAACGATATGTAACACCTACTCTAAATAATCTTTAAAGTAATATTGATCTTCTGGCATGACAGGATGCAGCAGTGGCATATTATTTCTCAGTTATTTATTATTTGTATGGACAGCAGTATTAAGGGAGGTCACCTACGGTATTATACATGTTTTTTTAAAAACAGGGAAAAAAAATTGGCAGGCAAATTGACCAAACAAGCCATGTTTTCTTAAAGATGGTATACAAGTGTTTCAGGTATCTGGTGACTAACTTTTCTGATAAAACACCACACGTATTTATTTCTCAGTGAGAAGAAACTTATAAATACAGGATACAAGATAAAGCTTCACAAGCATGATTGCAGTATTGTGAAGCCATTTTTAGTAAACCTGAATCATCACTCTATCTTCTGAGCAATAATGTTAGAGTGTATAAACTGTACTGTGCCGAAATTGAAAATAGGCTGGTGTGGGAAGCATCGGAGCGTAGGTTAATTACCTGAGAGGACTCGTACTGTCCCTCTGTTTTCCATTCCCCATCACATGATTGTCGAGGCAAATGCAAGCCTGATCGATTCATGTCACTGGAGGATGTTAACTGCAAGGCTTTTGCCTTAAGTAGCAAAACCAGGGAGAACGGAAGAGAAAAATCGTGTGTGTGCTATCAAATCTCCATTTTGCTTAGCTGAAGTAACGACAAGACTGCTTTTTGCCCCATGGCTTGTTGTTTTAATTTGCTCACAGCTTTACTCGCATCTGTTCAAAGGGAGGGAAGAATAGACGCAATACTGCTGTTTTGGTCACAGTGGAGTTCTGATTTGGTAGCAGACTGCTCCCAGCTTTCCTGTCCCTTTTGCAGGTAATAGCAGCTAGTCAAGGGATGAAATGGTGGAAAATCAAGTCTGCTGTTTTTGATGCGACAGGATTTGCCTTCATGTGGAAAAAATGTATTCCCACCAGCCTATTAGCAATTCACATGAATTATTTTCACACTCCAACATCCTTGCTTAAATCTGTTACTTATACTTTGCATTGTAATTGACAGACAGAATATACGTGAATCTAAAAACAGGGAAAAATGATGTTAGAGGGAAATTGTATTAAAGTAATACAGATTTTACTCAAAAGTTTGATTTCACTGTAGGACTTCTTTGGTTCACCAAAAAGCGCTATGGTGGCTGGTATAACTTAGATATATTTCAGACATTCTGTTTAATCATCAGAAAAGGTTTGTGAATGTTCACATGAGAACGGCAATCTGTTTCTGCTTTTGGACATAGTACATATGAAAACCTTTTCTTCATTTTGCCATTTAATCCAAGATTGATCCTCAAGAAAATGTCAGTAATTGATCTTGTAATTTTAGGATCAATAAAATACGTTTTAAAGCACAGCATATCCTATAAGAAAAGCCTAATGCTCTTCATTTCATATTCTTCATTGTCTTAGGTGGATGTCTAATAGTACAACTGAAACTAGGGATTTAATTACCACTTTCATTACAAAAACATGTTTTTCAGGGACTTACAACTTGTACAGGTGGAACCCTGACATAAAATTCCAGGTTCTACCATGAAGTCGAGTCTGTTTCCATAGGCTAGATATACCTCGGTTACAGGATGTTCCACTATTTTAGATAAATTCCATTGGTAAAAATCTAGCTCTGATAATTTCATGTGATGACACTCTTAGTGTGCTAAAGTTACGTCTCCTTAATACAGGCTCGTATTTCCAATTAAAATGCGTAAGGGTGAGTAAGATTGAATTCCTCATGGTCACTGTCCAGTTTTTAAATTTCTTAATTACCTCTCAGTACTTAATGGCTTGTGACTAGTGTTTCATATATGTTCCAGAATCAGTAATAGCTGATCTAATAACAGTTTAGCAGATAGAAGATGGTTCCCAGGAAGGCACCAGGCTGTTGTAAGTGCCAGGGGAAAATCTTCAAATACATGTTGCAACAATTAGGTGTGTGGCGTGTCTGGCCCAAAAGGAGGCACTGCCCAAACAAAGCAACTAGAAGAAATCTGAGAGTTTAAGTTGGGTGCAGGGGGTTTGTATGTTCTTTCTATTACAATATCGGTTCTGAAACTCCTCTCCTGCATAGCTTTCTAAGAGTGAAATCCACAAATTGTTCCCAAAATTTGATTCAAATAACTGCCTCGCTTTCCACTGGCCAGCTGTGCTATGTACTTTCCACCCAACGTTCAGGTACTTGGTGAAGTTCTGCTGAAGTTTATGGGTATGTCACCCTGTTGTCATCCTAGATAATCTGAGACTGAAGATCAAGTCATTTAAGAAGCCATAAGACTCTCTTAAGAAGAGCATATTTTCCTTTAAAGAGGAAAAAAATCCCAATGCCCGTTTTCCTTCTTCAGACCCAGCTGCCTTGAACTTCGGTGAGTTTACCCTGAGGGAGGAGTGGAGATAGCTACTCCTTCACTCACTGAGTTTTAGATATCTGGAAGACCTCCACGAGCATTATGGAAGGAAACACTTCTAGTGAAAAACACGTGCAAAATGGCTCTGACTCATCACCAGATCACAGAAAATTCAATGTCCTGAGTGAAACCATCCAGTAGATGTATCCCAGTAGCAATACAACTTAGCAGAAGTTCCCAGTGTTTCATACCGGATTTCTACTCCTGGCATGGTTCTGTCTAGTGGGGATGTTAGGAAGTTCATTTCATGGTCTTTGCAAATGAATCACGTAGGGATTAAACACCTACTAAATACCACAAGCATCCTCACCAGTTGGTCTCCTTTGTGGCCATTGTTAGCAGAGGATAAAGTGAAATGTGGGAGGAGAGAAAGCTTATTGTGATCCTCTTAATTGATTCAGAGGACTAAACGTTCCAAAGCATTCATTGGTTTTATATTAAGACACTGGATTTGAGGATGGAAGAATACCTATAACATTTAAAAGGATTATTTTCCAGGGATATATTTTTGGAAATCTAATACTTGAGTTTAGAGAAGGTTCTTTCAGAATTTGCTTTTTCTCCCAGGTTCTACATTTTAAATGAAAGCTCATTTCACTAAAATACTCAGTGAAATCTCCAGACATTTAAATTATTAAATTTAGGGAGATTGAGTAGAGCTGTCCTACAAATTACTGAGTGCCACCAATTCCTGTAGAGGTCATATAAGGAATTTGGCACATGGTGCGGGTAGGGCCTTATATGCCAACATCCAAATTTTGGCATTTCCTCACAAATGAAGGAGGCAACGGCACAAAGTTGTGCTGCAGAATGGAAAGCTCCAGATGATAATATCCGGTCCCAGGCAACCAGGCAGTCATGGATTTTGGGTGAGCTAAGTACAGTCTCAAGGTGTATGTAATTACCATGCATTCATGATCAAAATGAATGCCCTCTCACAAAGATATTCACGAGGGATTGCCAGTGGTGGATCTGAGTAGAGGTTCATCTTGCTAGCTCTAGGCCAAACGGCTCCTAAAAACATGGAAAAGTCCTATCAAAAGAAGCTCATGCTTGCACTGGAAAGGAAAAAGCCACTGAGAAATTTCTACTTTGTTGCATTTTGGAATATCTGCCTTTTCCTGAATGACCCAGAAGATACCAGCGTGTGCAGATCATCTAAATTAGACTCCTGGGAGAACAGAGGAAATGGAAATGCAAGTGTTGAAAACTACTCAACCTGTCCAAAATTTTTTGATGTATAATCAAGACCTGTGTTAATTCCAGGAGCAGTACCTCCTGACTTGAGCAGTCAAAATTATTAGTAACCGAAAAAATTACTACCACCAAAATAAGACTGGGAGATTGAGAAAATCATATACTGCTTTCTGACTCATCCCTTGCTCTAAATCAAAAGGAAAGAAATTCAGATACAGCTCTTTGTGAAACTGTTGCTAAGAAATATGGTTTGTTATGCTGAATGGAACACAAGTGTGCTTCTCTCAACAAATTGGGAGCAGAAAGCTGCACAGAAACACGTTTGGCTGGCAGAGAGACTTCCTCTTCAGTAACGTCCTTGGAGAGCTACCAGAAAATATTGACAGGCGGCATCATCATCCAGGCTTACCTGGAACATTGTTTAGTGCATTGAGCTTCATGCTCCCATATGCAGTGGACCACACACTGTCTTGTCTTGCCAGTGGGAACAAGCAGCTTGTGACACCGCTAAGCCGGCGCCTGCTGGATATATGCAGGGAGCTTCTGAACCCCTGAAAATGGGTGTGCTGTGGCACAGTTCTGTGCCTGGTTTGAGAGAAGGTAAGGCAGGGCATGCTGCAGCCCAGGTGGAACGCTGTCCCGTGTTACAGGATGGGGAATGCAGGTTGCTGTTATGATGCCAAGGCTCCAGACTTGTTACACAGTGGTCTTGGGTGCGTAGGGGCCTAGGCTGCATGTGGGGAACTGCTCCTGGGTTACTTTCGCAAAAGCAAAATGCCCAAGTCAAGTGGAATGGGGAGAAGAGGACTGTCTTTATTTCCCCCTGAACAAAATGAAACTGATCAAATTGCAGACCTTCACAGCAGAGGTGTTAAGTTCTGTCTTGGGTTCAGTTTTCATCCTCTGCTCCCCCTAGCAACTTCTCCAAAGGGAAAGCATGCACGCAGGCTCAGGATGGCAAAGTGCACACTCCTTACTGCCTCTGTGCTTAGAGGGAGAGTCTGACAATAGTGTACTGAATTATTCAATCAGCTGGTGAGGCAATAAACAGAAATGAGCAACAAGACATGAAAAACCTTTGTCTGTGTCCTATGTTTGGCACATTACAAGAGCTGTATGACACTCTGGGCTGTCCTTTGATGAATATCGTGGCAGTTCTTAGCCGCTGAAGGTCTACAAGATCCAGAGGTCTAAGAATGAGGATTCCTGTTGGAGGTTTTCCTGGACCAATTTATCTCAAAAGTCAAAAAGCAACCCCAGCCCTGTTTCAGTAAATGCATCTTGGCATCCAAGCATGAAAAGAAAAAAGCATAAACAGGGCAGAACTGTTCATTCATTCATAGTTCATTAATTTTTCATCAAGGGTAGCAAAAAGACAAACATTAGCGTTAACATCTCAGATCCAGAGAATTGCTTCATTGTAAGAGGTTTTGAAGTTGACTGATAAGGAAGCAGCAGAAGGTATTTACACCAAAGGAAAATAGATATTTCACAATTCTGCTGTCACACTGTTCACAATGTGGAGCAAAGGCTAACAATAACGGGAATTTCAACTTGCCTTACACATGCAGCTGGAAATGCTTCAAATCTCCAGATGACTATTCAAGAACTATTTTATACATGACTAGACTAGACTTGCAGTTCGGTACCTACTGTGTTCATAGCTACATATTGGGAGTTTTTAGTCTTGTGTGTGCATGGGTAAAATGTGTATGCTGGCTGTGGACAAATGCCCATCTTCATTAGCCAGGTCACTGCCACTGGTGAGGCAAGCTCATCCGTTCCGTTTGGCGGAGCAGGAGAGCACTCCCACTCAACCACCAAATCTCAGCAGAAGTGCAGCCACTTCCAGCACCACAGAGCCATGCCTGACTCTTCCCCAGTCACACTCCATGGGGGGCTCCAGTGAAATCTGCAGGTATGTGGACAGGAAGGTACCACCACACTTTTGATCAGGTCTCACAAGGAAAAAAGGCAAGAGGGTGGCAGTTGTGGTCTTCAGCTGCTCGCCTTACCCTCAAGGCCACTGGGATATTGAATAGCACAGGGCCTCAGCACACCATGGGGCATAGCACAGCAGGAGGTCAGGTGCCACAAGAAATGCCTTTCTTCCCTGAAGGAGGTATCAGTGTCGAAAGACTACACAAAAGAGAGACTAAAGCACTGATGTCCCTAACTTACAGAGCTGCATAGTTTAAGACAGAGAGGGCCATGGCGCTGTGTTGTGATCCCCAGCCCCTACAGCTCATCAGATGATGCACAGATGAAGTAGAGGGAGTGGAGTGACAATCATGCATTTAACCAGTTAAATTAAGCACTGATAGACAGGCCAAGGGGCAGAGATGGAGTTAAAACACACAGAGGCAACCTCATCCCCACCCTGCCCTGGGCACGTACTGGGAGAACTTCCAATAGACAAGGACTTTGTGGGGACAAGTTTTAATTGCATCAGGTGGAAAGAAAACCCTTCTCTACAGTGGAAATGTCCAGGTATTTCCAGAAAAAAATGGTCATCTTGTTACACAGCAAAATGGAAACGCACAAGAAATTCCCAAGAAATGTAGTTCAAGTGGAAAAATCCAACTAAACCCCACACAAACAGTGTAGAACCCGGTCTCTTAAAATTTAACACCTCTTCTTTCTTTTGGAACAGTCACATCAATTTGTTCTTTACATTTTCAGCCCTAGCTCTCAGGCAAGATAGAAGCTGGTAGGAGGCAGACACTGACAAAGGCTCTACTGGCAAAGTGGCAGGTAAAGGGAAACCATTTTTACATTTCTGCTCTGACAAGAGAGGACAATATATTCTAGCTTGGAAGCTCAGATGGCAGAAGCAGTAGTGATTAATTGCTCTAATTAGGGCTTCAAATAGGAAAGAGCGAGTTTCCTGAGCTATTGCATGCTAAATTTCCTCACTTCTATGAATAACTGTATTGCTCAGAGGAGATCGGCATCAAAGTGCATCTCCAGAACAAACATTTACCCACCTCATCTTAGAAATACCACTAGAACCTCAACACAAATAACTAACGCAAAGAGCCAACAGGCTATTTCAGCACCTGGGAGGCAGCATAATAGCCCGGTTCAGCTGCTTCGCTAAGGAGCTCGATAAATCCTTGCATGAGCAACTGCACTGAAAATGGGTGTGTTGCTGGTCTACCACACCACCACTTGCTGGTTTCAGTGAACCACTGATTTCTACTGGCCATTTCAGCACTAACAGGAGACTCCTCAGCAACAGGGCTGGTACCTTGATCCTTTTGTGTTCTTCACTGAGGCTTGTTCCCTTCTACCTCCACATGCCTTTCAGCCAGCACTGGCCTTTCTGCCACCAGTGGATAAATGTCAGGTCCTAATTCTGACCGCTCTGATGAGGACAAATGGAAATAAAACCACTGCAGTCAATGGAATTACATGAAAACCTGCCTCTTTTCACCAGAAGGAGAGCAGAGCACATAAAGTGCTGACTGTCAGCTTTGCCAAATGCCTTATGGGAAATTCTGAATGCATTTCTTAAAAAAAAGCTGGAAGATGTTTAGCAAAAAAAAAAAAAAACATTTTAGTTGGAATATATCCTACACAGTCCAGGAGTCAGCCAACTTTAGCAACACTCTTCTGTCATATGCAGAAAAAGCTTTTGCTTTAGCTGAGTCAAGCTGCCTCTTATGGACAATCAGATGTACTGGCACAGAGAATCTAATCTGGATTGTGGCCATCTACAAGTAGCTAGAAGCACACAAATAATGAGGGTTCATCACTGCACACTGATTTATATGAGGAGGGCAGTGAGATGCATATGTCCTCCTTTTTTTGTGTGTGTGTGTGTTTGTTTGAAATGCTCACTTGCCTGACTAATAAAAAGCACTAATAGAGGCCACCAGGAGAGGAGATGCTTAGCATAGGTGCATGCCAGCAGCACTTCACATTCAGTAACTCCAAGACTCCTTTCACTGCCTGTGCATGACAGAGGAGTCTCTACAGCGCTACATTGCCAGAGAGCAGGCCATCAGGGCTGCAGACTGGTCTTAGAAATGTTCCTGGTAAGCAAAGTAGAGCAGAAATACACCAAACAAGCTCCACTGCTGATTGTACCCTCTCATTTGTATGCTCAACACTCTTCCAGTAATGAATCATCAGCCCAAGTTCTGCTCAGCTCATCATGGCTGCAAATGCTGCAATAGCGCTAAAGTGGGGGGGACATGGATTCATCCCCAAATAGCCAAATACAGGGGATGCTGGACGCCCAGGCAGCTGGCAAAATTTTACCCTGCTGATGTTGAAAGTGGCACAGTACACAGCCATAGCAAAGTTGAATAAAGGAGAGATACTTACAAGGTGTCTGCAGTGCAATGTGCATCAGTGGTAAAGGAAATTTGATTCCCCTTTAGTCAGAGTGCTCTAGAGAATAGCAAAATTACCCACCTATGGCCATGCCTCCTTTAGTAAGGAAAACTCTTCATGTCAAGACAGGGGAAGGCAATGCATCCCGTGGGGGAAGGCAGTGCTCCATCCCTTTCCAATCATGAGAACAATCAACAAAACATTTTGGACAAAATGCCTCATATATTTCCCAAGCAGAAAGGCAAACTCTGTTCCAGGTGTCTGCAGCTCTTACCTGAACAAGATCCCTGGAAGTTACACCCTGGTGAGCCACAGAACGAAGCTACCAATCCCATGGACACCTGGGACCAGCCATGAACTCCTTCCCAGCAATCCCATCTCTGGAAGAAGACACGCTTGTGCCTGCCAAGAACAGAGCTTATATGTGGAGATAACAGTGCAACATGGTGTTTTTTCAAGATTTTATGTGGAAAGAGTGACATTTTTTGTTAACAGCTCAGTTTTGGTTACAAATGTTTATGTGCCAGTCCAGCCAAGCAAAACAAAGAACAGTGCTGGAAAAACTGGAGAGGCACAACCAACCCTCAGATACTGCCTTCATCTGAAGTTGAACACGTGCAAAGTGCACCTTGTCATGGGACTGGGAACTGCAGGGGAACTGCATCAGGTGAACAAATCCCAGACGCAGAGGAAATTAAAGATGCACTGATGGCCTACATAATAAAGGGGGGCTGTACCTAAGCACAATTTCAAAATTAAAAATCTAAAATCAAACTTGTAAGGTGACATTTACACATGGAGCCATTTGTCTCCAGTGTCAGTGGTCTTTCAGTTCCTAATGGACCGTAGTACCTGCTTGTTGCAGAGGGCTGCATTTTGTCTTTGAAAGCTTTGTCATCAAGGAAATTTGGGATCCTTTATAAAGCCAATCCTGAGGGAACAGAGAGGGTACAGTTTCCCATTTTCTTGTAATGATCCACTTACAGAAGAGCAGTAAGAGAAACGATGGCAAGATCAGGTATGCCATCTTCAGAAACAAGGAAACATTAGATTTGGATGAAGGGATGATTAAGTGGCTATAGAAAAGGAGGGAAGGATCTTGAAAAGGTGGATTTTTATGAGAGCAGGGGCAATGGGGAGGTCACAACAGCTTTACAGACTGGCCGTGCATCTCAGCTAATGACTGGAGAAGAATTTCCTCATGGAGCAACCACATGATCCTTTAGACCATGACTGCTCTTCTTCCTCTTTTTTGGTTCCAGAAATTGTAGCCTTTGCCATTTTTGCTGCCTGGTACTACTGTGGAAGGAGGTAGCATCTCTCCATTCCATTACAACCAGGACAGATAGCACTCATGGACCAATAGGCCTGCACAAACGCACTTTCTCCAGGAATTAAGACACTTTCTTTTCCTGCTGCATTGTTGCTAGGGAGCTCCTGAGGTTCCCTGGATACTGTGCAAGGGATAATAAAATGCTCTCATTTGCCTGAACCGAACAGTAACTGCTATCAGCAGTTCCTCTTGCCTCCTCTCCTTTTGGCTTTGTTTGCTTTACTCCCGATTTGTTCCAAAAACAAGAGTATTGCCTAGGGTTGGCATAGGCAAGAGAGCATTAAACCCATGCGCATTAAGCCTTGTTGAACTGAAGCTGTTGTGCATGTCAGCAGCTTGGTGTGAGCCTGCTGGGAGAGGCAGGGATGTGTTCAAGGCTGTGATCAAACACTTACATCAGGCCCAGGTCCTCCATGCTTACATAACAGAGCAGCATCTCCAGGGTGCGTCCACAGCACATCCTTGCCTCTTAGTCACTCTCCTGGCTTGCCTGAAGTATCTGCTACCATGCACCTCAAAACGTGCACAGTGAATTAGTGTTTGAGGTGAAGCCAAAGAACTAAATGTCTTCTTGTGAACCACCGTGACCCATGTGCTGCCTGTGAGGACTTAGGCTGAAATAGGCTCTGGGAACAGTAGGCCTGAAGCAGAAAAGGAAAGGCCAAATTGGCTGGAATTGCGAAGTAATGACAAAAAAGGGAAAGTGCTCCAGATACATCTGTGATTCCTCTGCCAGCAAAATTTGAAGAAGATGCTTTCATCTGTTGGATTTCCAAAAGAGCCAACACTCAAACACACAGCATCACTGAAGTCTTGTTCGTGTGCCTTTCAGCTTCCTGGAAATCTTAGTGTTTTTCTCTACCCCTAATACCTCATGTTCAAATCATACCACAGATCTTATCTGCAGAAACTGCACAATGGAAAAGCTTCAAGACCAGAACAGCAGGTACAGACAGCCACTGTATCAGATCTAGCTGAGATCAGGTACCAACGGCGATTCATCATGTCAGCTTAAACAATAATAAAAAGATGTCTGCCCAAGGCTCTCAGTGCCCTAACACATCGCAGGTATACCAAAATCTCAGCAATATTAAAATAATTGTACCAGCCAGCTCCAAAAACTCCTTGGTACTTTTCCATTGCTCCTGGGGTCACCCATAGCCTTTTCTTGAAGGCATACTGCTTACCCTCAAAGCCTGGCATCCCAGTGAAGAAATTAATGACTTAAAAATTAATTTCCTAGTTCCCTTCCAGGAGGGTCCCCAAGATCAGCCTGAGGGTGGATGGGGACCAAGGCAGTGTGACCCCCTCGATCAATGGATTTTTCTAAGCCAGGGCAGAGATGCTGAGTGACTGATGCTTGAGCATCTGTTTTCCTTTGGTGAAAACCTGTGACAGGAGTGCCTGTGGTTCTCCTTTTGCAGCAACTTACCCTACAGAAGAATGACACCAGCGCCCACCTTGGGACTGCACTGGAGCACAGAGCCCAGACCTTAGAGCAGAGGTGGGATGCAGCAGTATGCTGTGTGACCAGCTTCTGCCTATTTATTAACTGTTGGCCATAACACCCACTGAGCTCTTGCTGGCACTCCAGACAAAGCAGCCTGGTTTGCTTC
Organism: Calonectris borealis; assembly: GCF_964195595.1. Classification (NCBI taxonomy): domain Eukaryota; kingdom Metazoa; phylum Chordata; class Aves; order Procellariiformes; family Procellariidae; genus Calonectris; species Calonectris borealis. Next base: position 31,380,784 of record NC_134352.1, read on the forward strand.
TGTGCAGAAGGCAAGGGAGTGCCAGGTCACAGCTCCCAGCAGGTCCTGAGCCATGAGATACCAACTGAAGCCTACTGGTGTCTCTCAGCAATAAAAGGCAGCTGCTACAGAGAGTGTCAGTCGAGCTCAGCAGGGAGCGTGGGGTGCTACCCTTCCTCCTCTGCCATTCTGCGTGGGAGGAGAAGGTACCACCAGCAGCATCCCATCTTGCTGGTATCTGCTGCAGGAGCTGGGGAAAAGCTTGTGGTCCTCACACATACTCTGTCCTGGGACAAGGACACGAGCAGCTAAGGGAAACCAAAGGATGAGACTGCACATGGAGATTAATGCATGCTGGTGACAATATTCAACAGCCACCCCAGGCCGAGGTAATCAAAGATGGAAAGAACTCTGCCATCAATACCTTGCTTCTGCAAGGCACCTGGGGCAGGAAAGGATTCACCAGACCTATGCCACAGTTAGCCAAACACATCATACAAATTGCTGCCTCCTACATGTCAGAGAGAAACTAGCACTGAGTGCTCCCGCTGTCCCCAATTTCTCAAGATGCTGATCTGAGACACTTAGGCAAACTAATGACCCGAAGACACTGGCACACAATATCTTTAAAGTGCCTGAACGGATTTCAGAACAGACAGACTTAGCACTGATCTTTGCCAGAACTTCTGACTTCCACACAGAAGTGGAAGGGAAGAAAGGTGCCCAGAGGATTGCTGCTGCTGCCTGTAACTCAGCACCAGCTCATCCTTCCCTCCAGCCAGCTTCTTTATGCAAGTGTCATCTAAGCAAGGACAGCAGATACAGCAGGACAAGGGCTTATTTTGTGGCTGCAGATGCCCTGTGATGCTGATAGGGCCCTTTTTTATTAGGCTCTGTCCCTTTAGGAATGACCACTACATTCATGCCACTCTTAATCTGTAGGGGAACAATGAGCTCTGCCGCTTCCTAGGGTACCACCAGCAACAGCGACAGGCCGAGCTGTGACCTGCATTAGGCAAACCACACAGCCCCAGCAAAGCCCAGCTTTTCACCAGCCACAAGCTGAGCTGCGAGAGATTATCTCAGTGGACAAACACAAGAACCCCATCCTTTATGGTCCCCTTGCACCCACCCTTTGTGGATAATAACTCAAAATCGCAAAAATAAAAACTAAACCTAATGGCCATGTTCTGCATAAAAGATATGATCCTGGCACTGGTGAATTAACTGCTGCATTTCATCTCCTCTTCTCTTCACAGATCCCTGGAGGACAAAAAGGTCATGTCAGTTCATCCATTTCTTCTTCAAAAACCATCTTCAGGGTTGTGATGGCAGAAAAAAAGGTTACAGTAAAAATAAAAATGTTAGTTAAAAAAAAAATCTGCACAATACTTCCCCACAGACCACCATTGATGAAAATGGCTCCTGAGAATACATCACCCAGATTTCCCTGTAGAGAAGGAAACGCAGGCAGGTCTTTGTAAGTGTGACTAACACTCATGTCAGCACTGCCTCGATCCTCTCTCTTCCTTTATCACCCTCAGCCTTACATATCATCTGCCGTCCTATCTGCTCAGCTAGGCACACCCTTGATCTGTATTTCTGAGACAATGCCTTGCCACAAGGCCAGGAATCCGTGGTGTTAATTCCTGGACAGGGACCAGGAGAAATCAGTAGTATATATGCAGCGTCACCTAACTTAAGCATGTGACTGGAAGCATGTACTCGGCAGTCATTAGACAGAGATAAAGGCTTTTTCAAAGCACAAAGCAAGGCAGGAACCTAATTTAGCTGCCCTGAATTGCCCTCTGGAAAAGCACAAGGTGCTTGCTGATAAATTAGGAAGATAATCTCCCTAGATAGCTGAAGATTTACCAAAGATATCCAAAATGATGTGCCGTGCAAGCTCACAGGCACAGGGAACGCACCAAGTGCTGAAATGGAGACTGGCTGCTCCGCACGAGGTTAACGGGCAGCTCTGCTGCAGGATGCCACACACCTCTGCCTAGGTGTAGCCATGGTCTCCCAGCAGGCGAGAGAGGAGGGCCACTCACAGCCCTTACTGGCCCCCAGTCCCCTGAGAAGGCTAGCAGCACGCACGTGCCCATCCATAGCCAGGTCCCTTAGCATTTTTATTTTCCTGAACTTCAGCTCAGGGGAGGTCTGCGCCGCAGCACAAGTCATCACGCAGCGCTCGGAAATCAGTCGTACCTGCAGGCAAAGCACAGTCCTGCTCCTGCTCGGCAGCTGCTCAGAGGGTGGCTTCCATTACTGCCCGACCCCCGCGGGCAGGGAAGTGGAGCAATTCAGCTGCTTGGCTAAAAATAGGAGGAGAGACTTCCCTTTCTCCCTTTGGCCTGTTCAAAGAAAGCTCTCCACACTAATTCAAGCCACTTTAACAGCTGTCTGCCTCTTTCCTTCCCCAGCCTTTCACAGCTCCTCTGACCTGCCGTTGTCTGCCCCTACATTTCATATCCAGGCTCCCCACCTCTTCTCTGCCATGCCACTTCAGCCTTTGCTGTCTTCCCTTGCTTCCACAGCTCCATCCTACCTCTGCAAGCTCCCTTTCCCCATCAGGATTCATACTGGCATATTGAGGGCATCACAGATGCGGGTAGAGGGTATATGAAACGGTCATTTTCAGTACAGCCTCATTGCTACCATGCCTTCTGATGGCGACAGCTGTCAGGATCGTAGGTCTGGTGTAGGCATCTGGGCTGGTGGCTTCCAAACTCTGCAAAGCCACAGAGCAAATGAGGCACCATGGAGCACGAGCCCATATACAGCAACCGTCTCCCTCTGGCCAGCACAACATCGGGGTAGCACGGTGCCTGAGCATTGGAGAGGAAGGCTGAGCAGGGTGGACTGAGGTGTGTGGCAGATTGGAGCAAACTCAGACTCAGTTCACAGTAGCTGTACGTGAACTAATTTGGCTTAAATTCTTGGATTTGGTCCACATTAATATTAATACAAATGAGATCAGAATCTGACCCTTATTTTCGGTTTTTGCCCCATGTGCTATTAAATCATCTCTTCCAAAAGTCTTTAATTGCACTTATAAACACAGCAGCTGTGATACTAGAAAACTCCAGTGGTGTATCCAGCTAAAATCTGTTGTCCAGAATCATCTGCTCCATGGAAAGACACGAAAGTCTTGGGCATTGGGTTATTACCAAGTAACCTGCTTGTAGGTTGTTCCTTCCCAGCCTCCACTGAGACTGAAGGTTGATCTGAAAACCTGAAAGCATACATACAGCACTGAATATGCTGATTACTTTCTTTTAACTCCTTTTTGTAATTTAAGGTGAATACCCATTTTGATCCTGTTTACAAAAGTTGTGGGCTAAATGCTAATGAACGCTTGGGAATGCAATCATCAGCTCCGTACGTGCCCTGCTCACCAGCTTTGTGCCAGAGTGGCACAAAGGAGTCATCGTGGTATTTCACTGTTATTAGAGTTCCTAACATTAAAATTCGTAAGGAGAGAGATACCTTCAGGACCCATTTGTATTCTGGTCCCAAAGCTGCCACATCATGCTTATATAAGAAGCGGAGTGCTGACCACTTTTACGGAAATTAATCCACTCTTCTAATGGTTTTCAAAACACAATACTGTCAGAACTGTGCTACACAAACAAAATAATGACAAGTTTATTACTGTAACATTGGCATAATGGAATTATTCTACTGAAAATATGAATCACTGCATATTTATTCTAGACAAACATAGCAGAATCTGCCCCACTCCTCTGCAAAAAATGCAGTGAAAAGCAGAATTTGCACTAGCTGAAGCAAAGCATCCCTAGTGTAGGAGATGCATAATTACATTGAAAATGTATCTCCCAAAGGGAAAAAATATCCTACAACTTCTCATTAGGTAATTCCAGATACTGTCATGAGACGTGTTATCTACTAAATGGCATTCATCCTTCCCTGAGGTGTGAGGGTAAAGTGGCATCTTAGAGTAGCTTAATAGGTTTCCAACTCTCAGGAGAAAATAAAAGGCTACCCCTGTGTGGGCTGTATAGTTCTGACTCATTAAGGCAATTTTCTGGAGTCTCCCACATACAAACTCTCCCTCACACACAGCCTAATGGCCATACACAGGCTGGTGCCTGGACTCATGCTAAACAGGTTTTTACCGATTTTGGAAGGAAGAGGGTTTTCTGAGTGAGGGAGGAGCTGTTGGCTGGCTTGCTTTTAGTTCTCGTGAGAATGAAGGTAAATGAAAGTAGGAACTAAAAATTTGGTATCCAAACACTTCATGTTGTTGCAGGAAAGGTACAGTGCTGACAGCAACAAATGCCGGTGTGGCACTCTCACAGGGATAGGTGTAGTCACAGTCCACCTCCAGGCCCTGTTTTGTCCTTGTTTCTCTAATAGACTGCCTCGTTTGCATCGGGTGGGACAGCCTGGGCAGCACGGGAAACTGGGCAGACAAAAGGAAAGAGTGATGTCCTCTTCTAACTGGAAAATCAGTAAAATCCAACTAAGGCTTCTCTTGAACAATCAGAGTTTTAGCAAGGAATCAGGTACCAGGTGTCCCAGAAGAGAAATCTCTTTCTACTGCATTAGAAAGCAAAGGAAATAACAAGGAAAAGACAGACAACCCCAACCAAGGCAAAGGAGACTGGAACATAGTGGTAACGGGACAAGCGGGTTTTCTCTCCCACTTTGGTCATGCCCTTGCAGCAGCTCTACAGCTGCAAGCTGACCGCCTACTACCACCTCACAGGCAGCACAACCTGCAAAACCTCAGGTCTTTGGCAGCTGAAAGCCAGAATTCTGCTTTGGGACAGTTGTCAAACATCACTCCTGAGCTCTTAGTTTAACAACTGGGAGCCTGGGTGAAAGATTAAATTAATAAAGGTAATTAATTAATCTGGGGCTTTTTTAAATTTCTCAGTTTAAACCCAACAAAATGTTTTGGGAATTTGCAGTATGACACCTAATGTGAAAAAGAAGCATTTTTACTGGCACCTCTATAAATCCTGGGATGTTGTCAAGAGATTAAGTGTTTCTTTTGATAGTTTGAAATTCAGGAATCAAGAGGTATGGCTTTTGATCTTAAAGTTTCTAGCCCTTAGGTTGTACATCAAAACTTGAAAAGCTTCATAAATCTCTTTCCCTGTCCTCTGCCTATCCCCAACCTCCCACCCCGCCCCCCGCAAAAAAAAAAGAAAAAAAGTAGAAGCCCACTATGATTTTTACATGTCTGTCACAATATTTTGGGCACCACTTTAACAATATTTCTAGGTGGAAAATTTATAAAAAATTGTTGCTACCGCTAAACTTACATCCCTTGATAATAATCTAAGCTATTAAAAGATTTTTCCTTACATGAAAGAGACTGGAGCATTTAAATTAGCCTTAAAGTATTAGATTGAGATAATTTTCTCTAATTAACTATTCCAATTTCTTCCTAAATGACTTCCCCCAGTAAGTCAAAGATATTTCCCTTCTTAATTCTGCTACTAGTGTGTCTAAAATAAGTCTACACTCAGTTTTACATTGCATTTTCTGCTACGGTGGATCCAATAAAACACCTGATTCGTAGAACAGAATGCACAGCGCTTTCAGGCTGCAGGGAGAGGTTGTCCAACCCATTGGATTCAGGGAGTAATTAAAATTTACTCTCTCACCTCGCTGTCAGCGAACCAGGGACATTTTGCAAGCTCACTTCCCACAAGTCAGCAAAGAGAGCCACGACTGGAAGTAACAAGAAGATTCTTGAGGTGCCATGCTATGGGGATCGGAGATTAAGAGCTGGGAAAGTGTGTGGGAAATGGTTGCGCTCACACGAAGCACTCTGCCGTCTAGTGCCGCAGTGGTGGCCGTAACGGGCAGAGGGACAAGAGGCAGATAGTGGGGCCAGGGAAAGGACAGGTCCCCTCCGCAAGGACAGGTGACACGGACTTCAGCCGAGGAGGGAAAGCTGGGGGAGGTGAGGATAGTCATGGAGTGACAGGCAGGAAATCACTAATCTCACATCACAGAATGAGAGCCAGCAGCCCAAAAACAGTAACCTGCAACAAAACAGGAAAAAGTCCTTTTCTCCACATAACTTAGCTGTCAGAGGTGTCAAGACCAGGATTTTAGATGAATTGCCAAACTGTCACCAAGTATTATCTCCCAGATTATGCTCATACAGTAGAGCTTTTGTCACTGGATCAGAGACTGGATACTGGAGCTGGGTGGTCTGTGGTCCCCATCAAGCGTTCGTCCACTTACGTTTATAGACCTTACCTGCAAAAGGGAGGGTCTTAGCCTCAGGAGGAAGACAATCTCCCTCACCTTGCCAAATAGAGTTTTTCAACAGCCTATTAACCATGAAAGCACTTTAATTATTCAGTCTCATACACCTTCCCCACAAACAGGGCTGCCATGTTTCTCCCCATGAAGGGTTTTCCAGGACAGAAATCATGCACATGCATGTTCAACTCACTGCACAGCACAAGTCCCATCACAGACAAGCCTGTGCAATGATCCCCTGGCATCCTGAGCACATGACCCTCTCTGCATCATGTAAAAAAAGTTCAACGCATCCATTTCAGTGTGTAGCAAATAGGTCACCTGCACAGGACACACCAGTTCATCTGCAGTGCATGGACTCTAAATTTCTGCATAACAACTCTGACCAGGACATTGAACATCTGGAATTACAGGCAAACATCCAAAGATGGCATATTTCAGGCAAACATCATTTCCAGCAAAGACCGCATATCTGGAAGAGCTGAAAGCATAACAGTTTTATGAGACCTGAGCCAGCCCATCCTGTCAGAACTGAAATCTCCTACTCACTCATTATAAAGTCAGTTTTCCTTGCAAGAGAAAACAAGACTTTTGGGCTTTTATTACAGAATTTCATATGGAGGAGAAAAGAAGAGTGATCCCATCTCTCCTTCCCCCCACCCTCTCCTGCTCAGGTACTACCTCTCTGCTTTTCGTAGCTTTCACCACTGGCCTATCCTCCCGTGCCTCATTCAAAGCCAATGGAGTTACTAAAACTTCTTCTGCTGATTCAAGCCCTGAACACACATGCAGTCTCCAGAGAGTTTGTCAGGGAAGGATTTGCCTTTATCCAGTGCAAAGCCATCTCAATTGCAAACTCGAGAGAGGCCTCTGGAGTCAATAAAAGGAAGCTGCAAGTGTCCCCCGAGGCTCACTTGTACCAGCACTTTATGCTTCCTCCCTGCCTGCTGTGGAAGTACAGACATGGGAAAGCAGGCTGCCGCCATGGGAAATGCCAGAAGTAAAGAAAAAGAAAGGAAATCACAAGAGCTGCAGCCAGGCTCCCCACAGCTCAAACCCAAAGAGAAACCTGGAAAACAAGGAACGTGTTTTCCTCCAAAAGACGAAGTTGGCACACACAACTGTGGGGCCACTGGAGGTGCACATGCAGAGGGGACATCACCCAGGTCTGCAGCTTCTAGTCTGAAATGTTTATGACAGAGGGAGAGCCAGCGTTAGAGCTCTGGTTAGAAGGGCATTACGGCTTTGGGTAATAAATAGTCCCTTCTTGTTATCTCAGTGGAATGTGTTAAGAAAGGGAAGAAAATTGGGTATAAAAGCAACTCATATCATGCATGCAGTACTCTTCTCATCTCCCTCCAAGGGAGGAAAGGTTGAATCCAACTGATTTTTAAAGCTTTTCCCTTGCAAGTCCTCTTTAGAGGACTTCAGTGTTACAGTACACATTTCACAAAGAAGAGCAGAAAATCCTCTCCTAGGGAGAAGGGGTTTGAACAAATACCATGTGTTTCTGAGAAGTGGAGCAGAGCTCGCAGAAAATCTCTGTGCTTTCCCTTTTCATCCAAGAAGTCATACAGTCTCTCAGAGACAGTATCAGCTACTTCCATATCTAGGAAAGAAAACTGCGTAGCTGTCTGAGCACTAGAGTTAATCCTTGGGATAACAATGAAAATTTGGCCATTCAGCTAGCAAAGAAAACCCTTCTGAGCTTTTGTGCAAGGTCTTATAAAACATTAATATAGCCAGACGTAGCAATAGCAGTGAAGTAGTACTTCAGTGCAGCAGTAAGCAAAGCCATGTCAACAGCCCAAGCCTAGGCTCTGTCTGTTTCGCTCCCAGACTCTGATCCCAGACTGGTAGCAACGATTTCACGCAATCTAATTCCCTCTTGGAGGAAACCTGTGCACAGCTGATAGGATAATTTTTCCATTATCCTCTCCAGACAGAGAGACATTCTTGGATGTCTTGTGCCAAGGACAGCTCCCCGTGATTATCCTAGAGACCTCCACCCCAAAAGGTTATCCTGTTTCAGGGGCACACAGACAGTGGATGGGATCCAGAGGACATGAGAGTCATCTGCCACAAAATGTGGATGGGCTGGTCCCAAGCAGGAGAGACACAAGTCCATCCACCTCAGTTAGCTTGAGATGCTGTTTTTTTTCTGCTACCTAGAGTGGTAGCAACATAAGACAGCTCAAACAAACATACTACTACCAAAGCTAGGCTTTGACTTTACCCTGGTAATCACATGTGCCTTGCCCATGCTTCTTGTGTCCTTGGCCTTCCTTGCCTAGGCTAAGGAGGTATTACCTGCATGGCCTCTCTGAAGTAGCGGGGAGGAAAAGGGGGACTTGGCATCCAGCTGTGGCCCCTTCCCCTCTCTTCCTCCCTCCCTCTGTTGCTGGACCACTCCAAGAAAAGGCCATGCTGCTCCCACCCGCATAAGCCAAACCAGGACAGACTTGCCTTGCACTTGGATCAGCCAGGTTTGGGGCCCAAGGGGAAGTAGAAAAGGGTTATGCTGAGATAAAGGAGTGAAGGGACATGGTGCTAGATCCCCGATCTGCAAGGAGTTTCTTCCCTAGTATCCAAGAGGCAGGGCACCCCTGCAGCAGAGAGGCAGCACCTTCACCTCGGACCCCTGGCTGAGCAACCCGAGCCAGGGCAGTGCTTCCTGCAGCACCAACACCACGGAGGGTGCCAGTGGACCAGCCTGCCCTGCGACCCCAGAGAGCAGTAAAGCAAGACCTGAGCTGAGCCAGTGGGGGAGAGGTGTTGCTGCTCCGTTCCTATGCAATTCCTCCACTTTGGAGGATGCAACACCTGCAAGTCATTGTGGGGAAGAAGGCTGAGCCCCAGTGGGGCCATCCACAGAGCTGCATGGCCCTGGGGGTTAAAGCAAGCCCATGCCGCCCTGCCAGCCTTCCCCCAGGTGAACTGCAAGGCAGGGATTGCTTCTCCGCAAAATCCCCCTTCTAGCTGGCAGGAGTGCTGAGGTTCAAGGGCAACCTCTGGAGCAAGACTAAGACCACAACACAGCCCTCAATTAACCCAGCTGGTAAAAGCTACCCTTCACTTCTGCTTTGAATTTGTTTTGCTTTAACCTGCAGCGGCTGGGTCTTGTTATCCATCTGCCTGCTTGACCGAAGAGCCCTCTGTCATCACATCCCTGTTCCCGGCAGGTACTTACAGATGTGGATCAAGTCAGGCCCTAGCCTTCTGGGTGATAAGTCAAAAAAATTGAACTCCCAAATGTTTCATTACAAAGGCAAGTTTTCTGGTCTCCTAATTGTTCTCATTACTCTTCTCAGAGCCTCCTCCAAATTAGCAGTGTGTTTCTAAGCTGCAGGCTCAGGGCTGGACACATTTCTGCTGCTGTCACTCCAGTAGCAAGCACAGAGGTGACACCACTTCCATTCCGATGCTGCTGTTTGTGTCTCAGTCTTCCTCTGGGACACTCCTCCACGCAAATGTCCAGGATAAGCTCTGTCACACAGAAGATGGACTGCATTCTTCACTGCCAGTTGAAAGACCTTTGTTTGTCCAAATGGTTTGTGTGCACCCATCTCAAAAGGGTTCCAGGTTATTTCATAGAGAAGTGACCTATCTCATCCCACCTGTGTTTACCACAGCCTTTGTATCATAACTTCTTTTACGCCTCCCTAATGCCTCTATCCAATCCAGCAGTGTGCCCCCCAGTTATCTGGCTCCTTACAGTGAACAGCAGGATTCCCTCTCTTCCTAACAAGGGCAAATTTATCCAGCAATGGGTGATGGGTTGGCACACATCCCAGGCCATGCCAGCAAGCTTTGTCCCATTAGCTGTCAGTCTGAGAGGGGGGCCTGGGAGGATGTCACTAGCAAGCCCATGTCATGGTTGGCTGAAATATGCCGAACTGGCCAGAAGAACCTCCTGGAGGAGACAGGTTCTCCAGGGAAGATTGGAACTTCAGCCCCCAGCTCTGCACCTTGTTTAGCAAAAGCCAAAAGCAAGGAAGATGGGCAGCGTGCTGTGGTCATGGCCTCACCACCACAGAGGAGCAGCATTGCAGGTAGGATCCATGTTCCTGTCCCCTTGTCATGTTTGTTGTGCCATGCTGCAGCCATTCACTGAGCAGTGACACAGCCCAGCAATTTCAAATCATCGTGTGAGTGCTGATGTTCACACAAGGACACAGCGTCCCCCAGCTCCCACCTCATTTCATGTTACTGCATCATGGCCAATGCACATTCCTGCTGTCAGTTATTTGAGCACCTGGGGCAACCAGGATTTGACCAAGGTGGCAGGCTGCTGGTCTCCAAACCTGTGCCATTACTTCACCCAGCATCCATCTGCAGCAATGCCACAATCACTGCTGCAAAGTTCAGGGTGGCCCCTTGCAGAGTGGGAGGAGGAGAAGGTGCATTATCATCCCCTCTCAGTGCCCGGCTGCTGGAACAAACCTTGAAGGTATTTCCAGCTGTTTGTTAGTTTAATGTGTGAAAGGGTCTGCCCAGCTCTGCCCCATACTGAGGATTTTGCCCATATTCGTGTCCAGCCAAGAGGAACTGGAGGGGGCCTCCATGTCAATGAAGCTGTGCTTGGAAAGCTGGCCTGAGCCACCTGGGCTGTCATCAGGGGGTGTTAAAAAAAAAGACCACTCCATCATCCCAACCAGGGCTAAAGCTCCCACTATGCAGATGCAGACCCCAGGCAGCTTTCCCTGAAGGGCTCAAATCCAGTTACTGTCTCACTTTTCTTCCTCATTACCTGTTTTCTCCAGGGTACCCATTTGAGCAACTATTACAAATGTAAAGATTTTGCTTAGCACAAGTGTGAGCCCAAAATGTTCTGAGGCATTGGGGCAGGAATGGCACTGGAAAACATTTCTTAGACAAACGCTTGTTTAACGTCTTTTCATTTAGAAGACATTTTGATGAAAAATTCCACAGGGGTGGAATAAACGCCCTCTCGAGGTCCATTTAACATGGTCCAGGTAAGGCATGAGCATGATGGGTTTTAATTTTATTTGAATTATTTTTACTGCCTTTCCAGCAGGTACCAACAACCAGTGCTTTTGTTTGTTAACAAATGTCTGCTGTATGAACCTTTCAAACTATAAAAGTATTTTAACACCCACCAGAAGGTGTTTGGCTCCACTATTACTCAAAACACTCTGAAAAACCTAGCATTTCTTTTGATAAACATGGAATCACTGTTGCAGGACACCGAGCACAACACAAAGGAGCTTGAAAGCTGAGGCAATTTTGTGTTAGGAGAAAACCCCCAGTGCAGATATTACCCTTTGCTTCTAACAGCACAGCTGTTAGCACACTGCATAAGGAAGACAAATCATTAAATTCAATAGACTAGGGGTCATTTTTTAGAATAAATGCAGACCAGACATAGTTTGTTTTGGTTTTTGGATGAAAAGCCATGCAGAGCTATCAAATTATGTGTGGGTGGGTGATGTGAGTTTGTGTTGAATTCCTTGGCTAAGTAGCAGCAACTGCAGTAATAAGGTGGACTTAGAAAGAGTTGCAGCAGCCCAAGCAGTGGACAGAAAGCTCTGTCCTTCAGGACTGCACATTACAGAGAGATATGCCTAAACTGCTGGCTCCAAGCAGCAGGACAAGCAAAAAGAAAGAGCATGACATTTTTACCATGCTGTGGCTTAAGCCAAACTTTTTGTCATGCACCATTTTCTGGTTTTGGGGGGGAATTAGCATCTTTATAAACATACATTACAGAAAAAGTGCCAGAAATGGGGATGTACTCACAGAAATAGAGGAAGGTCCATTCTGGATGCTACAAGCAGAGCTGCAGGGATAACCCTGGGACTTAGCAGGGAAAATGGGAACTAGTTATATGATCCCTACAGGCTGGCCCTACCTTGTGGTACTTCTTTCTTTTCGGAATAGCCCCCAGAAGCTTGCAAAAATACATTTGCAAACTGCTGCTGCTCCAGCCTGTAACACAACTACACCCTGCCTACCGCCCGACACCGCTTCACCCCGCCTTACCACGCTGGTCTAAGGTGCAGATTCCTCCTCCCGACACCCTCTCCACACCATGGCCTCACCCCCGGGGGGAGGCCGGCAGTTGGTTTTCAGCTGCTTTGGCTGCCAGTCCCGCCGCAGCATCACCCTTCTGCTTTCCACAGGGTCATGCAGTTGCCACCTCCTCATGACTGCAGGCTGAAAAAGCATCTCAAAGCCTCAAGGTGTTACTGCAGTCGCTACTCGGAGCTCCTGTTCCAGATCGTCTGGGGATCCCGAATCTCCCAGGGGTTTCCAGAAAAAAACAAATATTAATGCTCCCAAAATCACGAGGGTCCCAAGGGGCAGCAGGATGGCCAAAGCCACTCCTGACAGACGCTCACCGCTGCGCATGCTGGTCCGGCATCACGTGGCTTTCTCTGGCACATGCCTCTCCAAAATGAAGACACGGGCAAAAGGTTGTTCTCTCTGCTGTGGCAGCAGTGGTTATTTTCCCATTGAAAAGAAAATTTCTTCCTATGTACAAAAAAAGGAAACAATAAAACCAGCTGCACAATAACAAATAACAACATTATTTGCTTTAAATTGGCTGAGATTAGCAGCTCCGTGTGAAGTTCTCAGATCCCAGAAACTGACTCTCAGACTGAATAGCTTTTAAATCAATTATATATGGATGGATATTAATAATGCTATAGCAATGGGCTGAGAGAGTGCACACATAAACACTTAATCCTAATTCAGAACACATACAAGCTGCCAGCTTTCTATATTTCCTACTCTATGTCTTTCAACTGCAGAAGTCACATTATGATCACTTCCAACTCTAGGTATCTTAATTTGGAAATAATCACTTCAAAATATGTTAACGCTTTAAGCATCCCACACAGAACTGATTGCTCTGAGATCTCCATTATTCTTTTTAGCATAGTGAATGCACACTTAATATTTCCTAATAGGTGCTAAGAAGCTCAAGGCAGAAAAGGCTTCTAAAATAACTCATGCTATTTTAAGAGGATCCAATTTAAACAAGTGCCAACTAAAGTATTCCTGGATTGAAAAGTTTTCTATAGAAACGTGCAAATGCAAAACCAGTCATCGGGACAGTTCTAGCTGCCATCTCTTCTTGTCACAGATCTATACTTCTGTCCAGTTAAAACTTCCTAGTTTGAAAATAGGAAGGTGTGGGCTGAGTGCTGATTTTTATCTAAACATTTAAAAAATATATTCATGTTTTTAAATCACAGCTTACAGGGAAGGTCAAAGAATTAGTCTATCCAGGAGTTAGTAGAAGGCTTGCTCCAGCAGCTGCTGGAGGAAATGGAACTATAGCTTCTGCACACAGGATTGCTGGTCAGGCTCCTGCCAATGCAAGTTCAGGCTTATCGCGGTCAAACACAGCCTTCTCCGTGGATCTCACAGACCTCGTGTCAGGTTGCAGCATCCCAGATGATAAGTGCATTTGCAAGACCAAGACCAGAAGACCCAATGCACCTACTCTATTTTTCATCCTGGTTCCTCCTTTAAATTCCCACTGCAAAGCACGCAAAAGCTTCTATGTAGTAAAAAAGGAGGAAAATGTGGACCTGGACATAAAAAGAAGGTGAAAACTTGATGGCACACAGGCACAAATGACAAATGACAAATCTGTTGGGTAGCTTTGTTGTTTTGTTTCCAGACCGTTGGTATTAAAGCCTGTGGGAAATGTCATATTCTCTGCCCAGTTGAAAGTCAGGCTGCAGATCTCAGCCTCTATGTGCGTTTTTAAGCACCCGCCTTTCAGCAGGTGGTTTCCAGTCTCCCGGCTCTCGCCACAGCCTCCTGTGACTCCAGTTGCCCTCACTGTGCTCACCCAAGCCAGAGAGTCTGTTAAAAAAGGTACAGATGTCCAGGTATGAAAGGTATGAATCATGCGCTTAAATGCTCAGGCAGGCAGGGAAACATGGCACATCCTCTTCGGATGCGCTGCCGCCGCGGGTGTCCTGCCCGCACTGCCGCTGGGCCGGGCCAGGGAGACGGCAGCCCCTGCACAGCGTCTCCAGGTCCCCGGCCACGGGCACGTGCTTCTGCTCTGAACAGCTTGGGGCAGCTCTCCTCACACAGCAGCTCGTCACGCCCCTGCACCAGTCCCCAAACTCCTCTGCCTCTTTGCCACAGCTCGTTCATTCTATTCAGCTGCTTTACTCCCAGCACCGAAAATTGGTCCCACTGGGGCAGAGGATGAACTCTGCAAGTGGAAGCAGCCAACTGAATTGCCTGTGTCAAGAAGCAAACAGGGAATAACAGCTGCTTTAGCCCCAAAGAAGTGGCTGTCAAGCAGTAACAGTCCCTTCCTGGAGAGGTCGAGGCCGTACAGGTCTCCAGTGCAACATTAGCTGTCATAGAGCAGAGCTCAGCACACAGGAAAATTTTAAAGCCTACACCTTGATGCTAGAAATTCAGCAAGATCAATCCCACCAGGGACGGGCGAGCCAAGGCAGAGCAGCAGAGCACTGAATTTCAAGCTTGCACCCACAGACATCACTTCTTCCTCCGGCTCAGCTGGACAGACAGAGCACAAGCTACCGTGGAAGTTCATACATTGCTGCTTTAAATAGCAGCTAATCCCCAAAGTCCACAAACTCATCAGAAAGCTGCCTGAGGAAAAACATTTGACAGCCTGCAAATCCCAAATTAATTCATTCTGATCACCGCTGCCAAATATCTCAAGTGGATTAATGGCAGCAGATAGCAGACAACCAAATGTAAGAACTGGTTTTCGGTTTGTTGTTCAGTTCAACAGAAGACGTCTCAGCACGGGCTCCACGCAGGGAGCTCCAGCTGCTCAGACCCTGAAGCAGCCTTTGTAAGACAGGAGGCCAGGGCCTGGGGCCCTGATCCAGCAACATGTGTGGGCATGCGCCCGCTTTCAAGGACATGGTGGAAACGCACTGAGATCAGCCTGTGGGGAGACCTTGCTGACCCAGGACAGAGTTTACACCCTGCTCCAGCAGACACTGCAGCTGCTCACCCTCATATAGTTGCAGTGTGGCTGTCTTGGCACAAGCACCGAAACCTGACCTTGGCCATCCACATCTGCAGAGGCTGGCCTTCTTGCCAAGCTCAGAAGTTCCCATGACCTGCCTGCCATGTTCAAGCTGAATTGCGCAGCGCTATGTGAGGCCCCCGGGATAGATCATCTTGAGATATAAGCAACGGTGACCTCCAGGCAGTGCTGGTGCCCAGCATCATACATATGGGGTTTCTGTATTCCCTCACAAACCACCTATGCCAAAACTTCACACTCTGAAAAATAAAGTCTCCCAAACCAGCACTTACACACCTTGGAAAGCAGTGGTGGCTTTCTGTACTGCAGAAGCTAGCTGCAGAAATTAAGACCTCCCCCTCTGCCATTTCAGTTGGGAAGTCTCATCCTTTGGCACCCCTGGGGTCCTCCAGGGAATGTCCCCATCGACTCACTTCATTGACTGACTTCTTGCTTTTGTTGGCTGCACTCCAGAGAGCAGCATGCCTGGCAGCACCCTCCCCACTAGATTAGACACTGGAGGTCTGTGCACACCTTCAGATAACTCTGTTTTTAACAGGCCACAAGCCCGTTGTAACTCTGTGCTGCTTTTCTTTCAGGCTTTCTCTCTGGACCAGACATATCCCTGCCCACTCCACACGGTTAGAGAAAAATTTTTGCTTTTTCTTCAAAAATTCTGTTTGAGGTTGTGAAAACACTTGGTCTTGAGGTCAAGAAAGTCTTCAGCAGTCGGAAGGAACCATTGAAATGTTGCCTCTCACACATCAGAGGAGCAAACACACTGGAGAAATCACTGCTGTTTAGACACTTACATGAACATGGACATTCACAGTCTGGATGGGACTGCTAAGCCCGATCTCAAAGGACACCAGTCTCAAGGGACACCAGTCGAAAGGTCCTCACAGAGCTGCAGGAGTTGCAGAGCCCTTCCCTCCTGCACATCAAATGGAGGGAAATTTTTCCAGGGCTTTGTCCAGCCCATCTGCAGTGAAGCAAGCCAACTTCTACCACGAGCCCTTGCAGAAGGCCACACGTCAGGAGACATCACTAATCAGGGTTTCTGGAAGTATTTCCCTCACATGCATGTCCTTTGTGTACACATGCATACAAGAAAAACTTGCCTGATTTTTACCTTAGCTAATAAAATTTTTCTCTCCCCCTGCAAGCCTTGTCTCATTTCTCTCAGCCACATTACAAGAAGTCATGCCTTTTCCAGATCTGTCCTGCAAAGACTGTCCCTGTGCACGCGGACGTCTTGCCTGGATCTTGCAGGTCACTCTGCAAGCTGTGCTGAGGACAGTTCCTCCTGTTTCCCACGAAGTTCTTCACCTTGCATAAGACATGTAAAAATTCATAGCATGCAGAAGAAGACAGCTCACTAACTGGTGGGGAGGGAGCTTAGCTCCTACAGACATTCAGCTGCTTCATACAAAGGAGAACAGAGTCAACAGAAGAGGGTAAAAATACATACCAGTGATAAGTGCTCCTGACTGCCTGGGAGCTTGAGGGACTCAGACAACTGTCCCTTCGCCTTCCCCATGTTGAGTGCTCTAGTCAGAGGGCTCTGGAGAAGGACCTGCCACTGCCACTTTTCAGCCCGTTTTGTGACTGATGTCCAAGTTCTCCACTTCCCCTCCAACCATAAAATCAATGTGGCAAATTCAGTCTGAACTGGGGAAGCTGAGCACAGCTAGAAGCTCATTTTCCTGTGAATACGTTACTCAGACACAGCAGAAGAAAGGATAGGCTAATTCTTCCCTTTCTGTCCTCATGCCTCCTACTGCAGGACCAGAGCCTGGACCAGCTACAGTTGACAGGCTGTAGCATGCCACCAGCCTCATCAGTTACTAGACTCAAATACTCCAGTTTTCCTAAGTGTTGTCTCACATGACAGACAGCAGTTACGAAGAAGCTTGCAGAAGAGGCTGAGTTTGATCTCTGTTGTTTCATTTACTGGAACAGGATCCCAGACATTCCCCCCGCACCCCATGTGGGATCAAGGCAGTAATTGCCATGTGGAGGCACAAGACTACTATCTAAAAGAGCTTTTCCCCCTCTTGAAACCTAGCTGGGTTTCTTTCGACATAGCTATGTGAAATGCAGGAGATGGACAAACACATACACTGAAAGGCATGGGCAATGTTGTGGGATGCACCCTGAAAGAGGCACATGATAGTGGTGTTCCCACAAGCTGGCTTGTGTGCAGCTGAGTAGTGCAGGGACTCAGCAGCTGCAGTAGATATAGCAAGAGAGCGTAGAAGATGCATGGGAGGTAGAAGGCAAAACAAGCAAACACACATGCTGTCTTCCATTAAGTGATCTTGCATATTCCTGTAAGAGGGCATGTCCAGAAAAGAAGGGATTTCCCAGTTATAATACCTCTTTGTACATTGTTGTGGTTTTTCTTTCACCAGCAAAACCCTCTCTCTTTGAAGCAAATTCCCAGCCACTTGCAAGACTTTTGGCTTGGTCCTTCTTAAAACAAGCTTCCCTCCTTCATTCACAAGCTGTGGGAGGGCCTTTCCTTAGATGTTACCTTCAGGGAGCTAGCAACTCAGTGAAGTAAGAGCCATCAAATGAGTGTTTTGTAAAACATTCATACATGAAAAAAGAAATTGTTCTGTACTATCAACTCTGGCAAGCTCAGGGTGTAATGTCTATGGATATTTGTACACTACATTTACAGCTTTCTCAATCCTCCCCAGGTTTTCATAGAATCATGGAATCATAGAATGATTTGGGTTGGAAGGGACCTTTAAAGGTCATCTAGTCCAATGATGCAATGAGCAGGGACGTCTTCAACTAGATCAGGTTGTTCAGAGCCCTGTCCAACCTGACCTTGAGTGTTTCCAGGGATGGGACATCTACCACCTCTCTGGGCAACCTGTTCCAGTGTTTCACCACCCTCATCCTAAAAAATTTCTTCCTTATATCTAATCTGAATCTACCCTCCTTTAGTTTAAAACCATTCCCCCTTGTCCTGTCGCAACATGCCCTACCAAAATCTTTCTTATAAACGCCCTTTAAGTATTGAAAGGCCACAATAAGGTCTCCCCGGCGCCTTCTCTTCTCCAGGCTGAACAACTGCAACTCTCTCAGCCTTTCTTCATAGGAGAAGTGTTCCATCCATCTGATCATCTTTGTGGCCCTCCTCTGGACACACTCCAACAGGTCCATGTATTTCTAGCAGTGTTTTTCTACCTCCACTACATCAAGACACAGTGCTCTGACCACGTCTGCAGCTACGAGGGTAACCATGACAGGATCCCATGAAGTGCTGGCTAGTCAGCAAACTAGGCTAAAGATTAATAGGCAACACAAAACACTATGGATTATGAGATCTCAGCACCCTAAGCTTGTAATGTGAGAAATCATGTGATGTAGAACAGAATGAATGTTCCTCAAAATGGAGAGGGAGGGTGCTCAGTAAAAGCAGGCTGTTTGAATTGGCATCTCTTATAAATGCTACTGGTCTTCGAACTGGTCTCATTTTCCAGCACTGCTCATTCTGTCCAGCCTATCTTTCCAACCCCCCCCCCCCCTTATTTTCTTGGTATTTCAATTCAGGAATAGAGTGGAGTGAAGCCAGTCAGAACCTTGAAAACTGATTTCAACCTAATTTTTTAATGTTACCACCAGTAAATCGAAGGATCACTGCCTGACCCTGTATTCACACATTTCCCAGTCTTCCTTTCTTTTTCCTCTGTTCATTTATCTTCCTGGTGTTTTCTATGCCCCATCTGGCTACTTCCATCTTATTCCAAACTCTTCATCCACACTGCTCTTCTTCTACCTGCACCTGTCCTCACCAGTCCTTCTCCTTCTCTCCTGCCAAGCTCTTCCCTCCAGTGACCAGTACTGCTCAGGGATGAGACGCTGTGTGCTTCTGCTGGTTTCAGTCTGCTAAATGCAGACCCCAGCCTTGAACACAAGAGTAGCTGGATGTCTGTGTCATCCCTTGAGAGGGCTTTCTCCACATGCTTAAGCATTTGCAGGATTTGGATCTTTGATTCTCAGACCCTTGAGTCAGAGAATGCATCATTCTCTTTGCACGATCAACAGCACTTAAGGCAATTACACTCAGAAAATAATACTCAATATGCATATGCCTACATAAAAGCAGCATGACACTGACATTTCAAATGCAGAATTAAACTGATTTGGCCTTTATTTTCTAAGAGTACTTAAGACATTTTAAACAGTACAGCATCAGACAAGCAAAAGATTTCAATGATGGGAACTGGAAATGATTTGCAAGTTAGGGCTCTCTTGGCAGTATGAGCAAAACTCCCCTGATTTCAGTGGGAATGGAGCAAGGCCATTAAACAGTAACATTAAAAAGCCCATTCCAGGCAAACAGTATCTTCAGAGGGTTTTTTGGGGGATGTCACATGTAAGAATGTAAGAAAATCTAATGGATCTGATGGAAAGAATCCAGCAATTTGAGTTAAGCATCCAACAGCAGGTGAAACACTTCCAGAGAAGTTACACTTGCTCTGTATTCAGCTAAGACATTTTCAAACCATCACATACAGAAATACGAACTAATTATAATCTTTGCATCAAAGAGGAAAACTGCCCAATCTCTGTGCTTTTGTTTCAGCTAATCTACGTTCAGTGCACTCTTCATGCAAATGAGCACATTTGTTGCAAATGGAGTAAAATTACTTCGCTAATCATCTAGTATTTTATCGTCAGAATTTCAGGCTTTAAATAGCTTGTTTGTGCTATACCTGTCTGCTAGCCATGGTATAGCACATGGTACATTTTTGGTATCATCATATTGGCTCTGCCAAATTCACCCTAGGGCAAGCGAGCAGGCTCTACACGAGAGTTCTCCAGGGAATGCAGAAGGAAAGACTGACCTTTCTTCAACTGTGTGTCTGTGCTGATCTGCAAGCTAGAAAAGTAGTGTCCCTTCTGGTAGGAGACAGCCCCCAGGCATGTCCCCATAACTCTTTGTGAAG
This sequence comes from Calonectris borealis, assembly GCF_964195595.1. Taxonomy (NCBI): domain Eukaryota; kingdom Metazoa; phylum Chordata; class Aves; order Procellariiformes; family Procellariidae; genus Calonectris; species Calonectris borealis. The sequence continues at coordinate 31,400,983 of NC_134352.1, forward strand.
GGGAAAAGGCTTTCATCCCCAATTCACAGTCCAAGTACCAGGCAGGCTGTGTGGCACTTCTGGCTCCCTTTCTGTTGAGGTGAGAGTCCAGTGCAGCTGGTCTCACACACACTGACAGATGCAGCAGGGCGGAGAAGGATGGAAATGGTGTCTCATTTCTACCCTGCACGTGTACTCAGGAGCCAAAACAGGCAACAGCTGTCCAGACTCCACCACCAGGATGCTAAGGCGGAGCTGCAGGTGTTAACCATGGTCTGAGCTAAGAAGCCTAGATCAAAAGCCCAGTAAATCTCTGCTACTGAGGCACATTTGCCAGGTGACTCCAGATACTACTCTCTCTGGAGTGAGTAAGAAGGAACTTGTAGGGGCTTCTTCAGTATGCATTTAAAGAAAGCTATTCCAGGACCAGGGGAACTCGCAAAGCCTGGTTTCAACATCCATCTTTCGCCCAAAGTATACCTGCATGGACGGGTCAGACAGCTGCTTTTCTGTGGACTGGGCACGAGCTAAGTCCTGACTGCCCAGTTTTTAGTGAGGGCATGCCCTGAGATCCTTGTCCATGACACATTGCTGATGCTTAGCAGAGAGATACGGGAACTCAGGTTATCCCAAGACCTCTGCTTTGCTTCAGGTTTGTTGAATAAGGTCACACACATTTTGTTTCCATATATCCCCTTTCTCCCCCACCAGTAAAACTCTCTCTGAGTAGGATGTTGAGATGAAAGCATACTGGAAGTCAGCTATTGTGAGCTTATGTTTGGGTGAACTATTGCTCCCACTCAGACAACTATCTTGATTTTGTGTTTTTTTTTTTCCCTGGGGTTTTCATAAAATGGCTTCATTTAGGCTTGCTCAGAGATGCTGCATGTGTTACAACGGCAGATGGGATTTACAGCATTTTCCCCTGGCCCTGCCCAGCCTGCAGAAACTACTTCACAACAGGAAAATTCCTCCCAGTTGCCTCCAGTAACTCTTATTTTGTTTTGCCCCTGTACCTTCCCCGCTAGAGCTCTATTTTCCTTGAAGTGCTCTTCCCATCCCATCTGGGAATCATCTCAGCCCTCTACTGAAATCCTCAGGAAGGAGCCCCAGTGCCCTCACAGGACTTCCCCAGACTCCGTTTCATGCACCCAGACCTGAAAAGCATGGAGCTCCTAACCACCCCGTAGGGACCTGCTTCGGAGGCCAAACAGACCCGAGTGAGAGGAGAGTGGTTCTCCACATGTTAATCTTTAAAATGCTCCACAACCAGGCTGTGTGTTGTAAACCAAAGCTGTGTCCCATGCTGCTGTTCATCGAAGGATTTATCACATGCAGGCATCTCGGGGCAAGTGCCTACACAAAGTGCTGTGCTGCGGTCTCCTCGGCAGTACGCATGTGTTTACCTCCCACGGCGTATCTCCACAGGCTAGCCCAGTAAGTTTATGGGAAAGCAGGAGAGAAGCCTAGGATTTCTGTGCTGCGGCATACTGCCTAGCAGGATTAAACAGGCAACGCTGGACACTTTCTGGCAACACCCACAGCAGAAAGGAGGTATTCACATCCCCACAAACATGTTACTGGCAGAGCTGCAGACAGCAAAACGCCAGTCAGAACTGCATCTCCAGCCGTGGCAGTCCACTCTAACGGGTCTCTGTTTTTTCTCAGCAGCTGTCTCCTTGTCCTGCTTTTGGCTGGGATAATGTTAATTTTCTTCCCAGTAGTTGGTATAGTGCTGTGTTTTGGATTTAGTATGAGAAGAATGTTGATAACACACTGATGTTTTAGTTGTTGCTAAGTAGTCAAGGACTTCTCAGCTTCCCATGCTCTGCCAGGTGCACAAGAAGCTGGGGGGGAGCATAGCCAGGACAGCTAACCCAACTGGCCAACGGGCTATTCCATACCATACGACATCACACTCAGCACAAAAGGCTGGGGGAGGGAAGAAGAAGGAAGCTGGGGGGACATTCGGACTGATGGCGTTTGTCTTCCCAAGTAACCCCTACACGTGATGGAGCCCTGCTTTCCTGGAGATGGCTGAACACCTGCCTGCCGATGGGAAGTAGTGAATGAATTCCTTGTTTTGCTTTGCCTGCATGCTTTTGCTTTCCCTATTAAACTGTCTTTATCTCAACCCATGAGTTTTCTCACTTTTACTCTTCCGATTCTCTCCCCCCATCCCACAGGGGGAGGAGTGAGTGAGTGGCTGTGTGGTGTTTAGATGCTGGCTGGGGTTAAACCACGACACTCCTGTGTCCCAGTTGTGAAAGGGGAGGACCAAGGACCTTCCTCCATTGACGAGGCACCTCCAGCACGGCATTTGTGCAGGAACTAGGCTTTCAGTGCCACTGCCAAAAGTCCTGAGTAGTGATGTTCAGGGGGTGTTCATGTGCGGCCAAAATGCAAGAGGCTGCTCACCCACACCTAAGCTCCTGCTCTGGGCTATTGACTCCAGCCAAGACAGCTGCACCAGTCATGTTAGTCTCTTTTTAAGCATTCCTTCAAAAAAAAAAGCCACCCACAATACATGCAAATGTTGCCCAAAACTTCACTTCTGTCCTCATGCCTTGCGTTTCTCATCAGTCAAGCACCTCTGGCAGTCTACAGCAGACCGTAGGAAGTACTACGTGCAGGGACCGAGGCAGAATTGGGGCCAGTGGATCTGTTTGTCACTTTCCCTTTTAAAGCCCGCTTTTAGAGAATAAAATGTTGATTTCCATAGCCCTAGGGAATATTCAGTGGCGTGTTTTCTTTAATTTGATCTTGTGCCCAGCCTCCCAAAGGATCTACAAACTAACTCTGCTCAGCAACTGCCATGCACAAATAGTGATAAACCAACTTGTGCCAAACCAGCAAGCCTAAACAACTGCAGACACTGCACCCGTCTCCAGCACCATCTCTAGGACCACAGACTCAGCTTCTTCAGGGGACCATACAAACAGCTTTTAGAACTCAGCAAAAGTTATTTTGACCCACTGGGAGGTCCTGTCCAAAGATAGTGCTCTTTGAGCAGCTTTCATTTTTCGTATCAGGAAAAGTTCAGTTCAAGTCTTCCTACCTCACCAGATACAACCAACTATCAGGGTAACAGCTGCAGGGGATTTTGAGTGTTTCGAACCTTGTGTCTTCCTGCCGATGACCAATACACCAACTGGGTGCACATTTGCTGTGTGAGCTGTGCTGTGAAATGTTCTGCATCACCAGTGGTCTTTGCAGTAGACATCAACAAATAGAACACACTGCAGTGGTAAAATCAGGCATAAAAAAAGGCATAGGTGATGAAAGTTTTACCACGTATAGTCAGTCTTGAGACAAAGCATTACGCTGAAGCCCATCTCTAGTGGCTAGCACCCTCATTCTTAAGCTGACAACAACATCATGCAAAAAGGGTGTGCTTTGAGGCTAGGGATCAAACTTGAGTTACACCTTAAGCTAGTATCATGCTGAAAATGTGTCCTCACACCCTGCCAGCAGGGAGGACAACGGTGTTACATTGAGTGGGGGAGACAGCTGCTAAAGGAACAGGACTACTCCTCATAGCAACCCAAGCTTTTTATCAAATGTTGGGAGATAACAGGTCCTTTGGGATGAACTTACGTCCCCCATGAGGCAAAATGCAGGAGTTAATGTTCACAAGCCTAGTTCTCAGTCTGAAGCCAGAAAAACAACTTCAGAAAGTAAGTCACCTCTGTGTATGTGTCCTAACAAATGTACCCAGCATGGGCCAGCAGAGATCACAGCAAGGCCACAACTTTCACTTCGGGCTGAACGTTGGGGAATCATCTGAATTATAACAGAAGTAATGGCAAAATAGGACCTCCTCAAGCTGCAGAGGCACTGAAGCTGGCATGGCAAAGGGCAGATGGCATTAATCCTCTCCTTCCAGTGACACGTACTTCTCGTATCTAACATATAAATATATGGCTATATAAAATAAAACCAAAATTAACATCAGCTGTGATGTTTATCTCTTAAGAAAACAGTGGCACAGTTGTTTCATTTCCTGTTGGTTAAATTTTTAAATTTTTGTTACGAAATCAATGACACAGTTCTTTGACTGTGAAACAGTCAGTAAACAGTCAGTAAAAAATGGCAAGGTCAACTTCAAACATAACAAAACCACAGAATTCTTGAAAAATGTTGGCTGGAGCTCACCCAATACAACCTCCAGCCCACAACAGGGCCAGCTACATGAGGTTGCTCCAAGGTGGGAAGACCTCCAAGGGGGAGGTCTGGGCCCCATCCTAGACAGTAAACACCCAGAGGAGAAAAGGCTCTGACTTCTTGGCAATGTCCCGTACTGCAGCTTGCGCCTGTTGCCTTCGGGGCTGTCCCTGTACCCTTCTGAGAAGAGTCTACCTCCATTGTTTCCAGGCCCTCTCTCCTGGGAGCTGACTACAGCCCAAAGGGCTCCCTGACACCTTCTTACCCCCAGGCCAAAACAAGGCACTGTGAACTTATGTGATTAAAGACTATTCATGGTTGACACAAAGGTCTGGAGAGGGTCAGACCAACAAGGACATGCTGAGGATCTCTACTAACCTAATCACTTAATCAGTAATTTATAGTAATTTATTTAGATGATAATCTAATCACTCACTAAGCAATTAGACAATTTTCCCTGGTGTGAGCCCACCAGGATTAGTCAACCAAAGAAACTCCTCTCCTGGAAGTCCTTGCAAACTGAAGGAGCACAGGACTCCTTATGGGATGTACATAAGGGCACTTGGGGGTTCTGTAAAACTAATGGGACGTTTTTAAGGGGATTGATGGGACATGTAAGACGTTATGTGATGCTTAGGGAAAGGACCAAAGGAAGGGAAAAAGAAGGATCAAGATGGCTCGGGGAGGAACAAACATGGGAAAGCAGGGGAAAAAGTGGATTAAAAGGGCTGGTTGAGTATAAACAGGTTGCTAGTCAGTATATTTCTCTGATGGAGCCCTTCAGTACACCACCGCTGTGTGCCCCATCCTCTCACTAAATCCTACTTCCTTCTTCTTTGTGAGTGCAGTCTCTACTTGTAGGTATGTGTGAACACCAGTGAACTTCAAACTGGACTCACCAGTAAGATAAGAGGTCAGGATACCAGCAACTGGAGCATAGCTGCAAACCTCTGGGGTTCTGCTGTCTGGGTGTCAGCAGCAGGGGAGGCCACTGAGATTTGGGCCAGGTGTTGGATAAACTATCCATGCAATCACATGTATGTGTGTGTTTTCCTTGAATTCTGATCAGCTAGGGAAGAGGAGCAGGCTGTGAGTGCTGCTCACAGTTCCCCTTGCTGCCCACTGGGGCTCCAGAGCTGTTCCCCAGCCCACAGGCCCCATACTGCACCACTACCAGGCTCCTCCCAGCCAGGGGCAGGACTCGGCATTTGCCCAGGCTGTAGTCCATTTCTCCAGCCTGCCAAGGTCCCTCCAAAGGGTGGCCCTCTCCTCCAGCATATACACTGCTCCCCCAATTTGGCACCATCTCCAGACTTGCCCTGGTCTTGCCATCCCCTCATCCAGCTTAAGAAAGATCTTAAATTGCCTTGCTCTAGCATTGCCCCCTAAGGACACCACTGCTCACCAGCCAACCTTGGGACCTCAGACCACTGAAGACAACCCTCAAAGCCCAGTGATCCAGTTCACCTTCAAGCCCACTGATCCATAGCTCACCACTTGGGCACCAAGTACACCATGCTGAAGGCCTTGCTAAAGCCAAGTTGTCCAACATCCAGTGCTCTTCCCTTCTCCACAGAGTCTGTCATTTCTTCAGAAAAGGCAATCAGGCACCAATGGGCCAGGCACAAGTTGTCCTCATAAATCCCTCTTGGTTGTTTCCCCTCCATCCAGTTCTTGGGAAATAGTCTCCCTCTCCATTGTCTGCCTGGGGACTGAGGAGAGGCTGATGGCCAGTCATTCCCCAGACCCTCCTTACACTTCTGGAAGACGGTGCAATGCTAGCCTCATGAATATCACCCCGCTCACAGCCTTTCACAAGAGAGGGCTGCCTACACTGAGATCAGCCAGCTCCCTCTCCTGCCCCACTGATCACTGGAACCATGATTTCCTTCCCCTCCCCACGCTGCTGAGGCACTCAGGGAAGCCTTGGTTTCTCAGAGGAAGCCCTTCATGGCAACTTGCATCTGTGTCCCCTCCTCCTGTGACTGTGCAGTTGTGGAAATAAATCTTGTTTAATTTGCAAATGCTTTACGTGAGGAATTCCGAAAATTGCCCTGACCTTTACAGACAGCATCACACAGGAGCAGTGGATTAGCATGCACTCATCACCTGCTGAAAAGGCTGCAGCTCACAGTGTGGATGTTCTGCTGGCTTACGTAGAGCCAAGGAAAACTTGAGGTTTTTTTCTACAGAGCAGAAATACAGATATATAGTATCTGAAATATGAATAGATTTTTTTTTTTTTCTTAAATCTGAATTCATTTATAAGAATCTCTTCTTAGCTCAAGCTCCATCACACTCTGGATCTTTGGGACCATACTGCTACAAGCTCTGAGTGGCAGTGAGCCGCACTGACTGATGGCAATCTAGTGAAATCTAGCAGAGGAACCTATAGACCACTGTAACTAGCTGAAGCTGGCTCTCACCAGCAGCAAAGATGAGTGGAAAAATTGACTGTGTGTCAAAACTTCACCCAAACAGAGAAGTACACAACATCCCTGCTCAGAACGTATTTAAGGACTCGTCTGTGCCTGTGCACAGGGTACTCCTGAGGAAGTTGCAGCCCAGGCTGATACCACACCAGAGCAGGGACCAGAGAGGACTTGGACAGAAGAAACCAGTATACTCAGAACACCAGAAACCATACCATGTACCATTCCTGCTTCCCACATCGCTTGTCTCCTTGTCTGAGGATTTGGGACATGCTGAATGTGACAAGGGGAGTTGGGATGAGGAGGGAACGGGAGCAGCCAACTAGTGAGATGAGAGTTTGTGTTCCGGCATTTGCTTTCTCTGTATGCCCAGATCAATTGCCAAAACTTTGTGTTGATTTAAAATAAAATGATTTGTACATAATTCCCCAGTTCAAGTCTGTTTGCCTGCGGCAAGAACCAACTCATTTCTTCATTGCCTCAGCTTTGCATTGCCATGGCCCAAAAGCTGATGAAGTTAAAATAGTATTTCATTTGCCTACACCCAAAGAGAAAGGGTGAAAAAGAATTCAGATGGCAATTCTGAAGTTGAAAGCACCACGTTTTCTTGAGGTATCACCCAAACTCATGTGTTACCTTGAGACAGAGATGCGGTCTAAGCTCCTCCTTCTTCCTTCCTTTCCTGGTCTTGAAGACCTAAATAACAGTTTTTCCAAGCCACTTATTTTCTCCTGGATTCAATCTTTCAACTTCAGAGGAGAAAGGGGACACTATGATTATTTAACGAAGCAATCTGAAGAAATGCAACCTTAATACACACACAATAGTTTAGATTCCACTATTTGACAAAATGTCCAAGAGAGACACTAGAAGCAAAAAATATCAGAAGGAAGGAATAAAAGATCTTGTGAATGTCACCCCACTTTGGTTTAGGATTCTGTACCCCAGAAGCAACTTCCCCTCCTCCCCTTCTGTGTCTTTATTAGCACCCTTTCTCTCTGAGTCAAATCTCTTTTAAACATATTCTATATGAATGTTAGGCAGGATTGCTTAGGAATTAACCAAGTAAGCAAACAGAGAAGATGTCGATAATCCCCATCTGGTTGCTAGGCAACAGGTAACCAGAAAAATACTGAGAATGATGAAAATGGTAAATGTGTACAACATTCACAAATACAAACTGTTTTAAATATTCCGTAATTTGCAGAGAAAAACAATTTATTAAAAGTATTTAATTTTCAAACTTCCAACAGGTCACATTGAATGACATTAAGATCCAGTAGATCCTTCTCCAGATGAACAGCAATATGTGGCCAGGGTACTGAAAATCTTGTTGTTTCACAGTTGAAAAAATTTCACTATTAGTGTTCAAGATGGCCTATTATTAAGGTATAAAAACTAAAAGCCTACTTTTTGAGATTTGCTCTATCTGAAAGATGAGATGAAAAGTGTATCAGTGATCCTAACAAACACGCTGTCAGCTACATAGGACTTAAAAGCTTTTTCTTTTCACATTTGTAAGAAAAGTTAAAGTTCCCTCTATGCTTCTCTTCTGCTACATCTCTAATACATTTAGATTAAATCCTATTGGCTGCTAACATGGACAAAAATATGAGGCAAAAAAAACCCACATAAAGAATACTGATACTCAGGATAGTCATCAATGAGTATCTTTTTGACAGAAACAAGGAAAACAACATTGTTAGGAATTAATTATAGCACATTCAAGTGAGGTGGCTAGATGGGTCACTAGGGGGAACTTTTTATTCTGCTGGTAACTTAGCCCATTAAACTATTTTCCTGCTCATGGCTCATAACTCTCTACCCTAGTGTGGAAAACACGATCACATGTTCAGTGCAGCTGCCACCAAACTGATTTAACATTTATACATTAATAAAAAGAAACACAAAACTTTAACAGTGAATGGACTCCATAGAAGATTCATTACTTTGTTAGCCCATTAGCGTTTCTTATCCAGTGCCTGAAGTGCAGATAGAAATCCATTACAGATAATGATTGCACTCATCTTACAAAGAAATCTTATCTTACTGCCTTTAAATAGAAATGCTGCCTATGCAAATGTCGTGGTTTAACCCCAGCCAGCAAAAATAAACTCCACGCAGCCGCTCGATCACCCCCCCCGCCCCCGGTGGGATGGGGGAGAGAATCGGGAGGGCACAAGTAGGAAAGCTCCCGGGTTGAGATAAAAACAGTTTAATAATTGAAATAAAACGAAGTAGAACAGTAATAATAACAATGAGAACAACAACAATAACAGAATACACAAAACAGGCAATGCACAAGACAACCGCTCACCGACCCCCGACCGCGTGTCACGAACGGGGGGCGAGCCCCCCCACACACCTGGTTTTTATACTGCGCATGATGTCACATGGTATAGAATACCCCATTGGCCAGCTGGGTCCACCACCCCGGCTGTGCTCCCCCCTCCCGGTGCAAGCATCACCCAGCAACAGCCAAAGCATCAATGGGCCATCAACGCTCCTTTCACACCGAACCCAAAACACAGCACACCCCCCAAGCTACTGGGAAGAAAGTTAACTCTGTCCCAGCTGGAACCAGGACAGCAAAACAAACAAAAAAATCTCTTACCTGGGATTTTTGTACAATAATTCAGTAATTTAATAATAATTTCAATGCACACGCTAGAAACAAAACAAACAAAAAAAACAAACCCCAAGGCTAATGAATACAAGATCTTGTGAACAGCACCAACAAATCCTGCATATTTTAGGATTCTGTAGTCTAAGAAGGTAAAAAAATTGTATGTGCAAAAGTTTTTTTCAGTGCCCATGAGGCACAGATCTGTATTTATATTAAGATGTGCATTTTTAAATTCAAATCATGTAATATTGCCATTCTGTTATTTGGAGAGTACTATGACAGCTATAGAACAAAAGTTATCCATGAAAGAACAGTTTATTTCAATTCTACATTTTTATAGCAAACTCAGTTTTAAAACAGGACAGGCCCTTCAAATCCTCATCTTGGCTAAAAGAAACAAGGTTACTCTTCAAATTCTGCACAACAATTTGAAGTCATTGTTTTCCTTCTTCCATTCCTGTGACAGACTGGGCATTGCAATGCAGAACTGCGTACCACACGCTTGTTTTCAATCTTGCACTTTGTGAGAGTGGTTCTGATCCATGGCTGTGAAGAACAGGCAGATAGTGGCTGTGATGAACACATGCACTCCCTCATAAAGTAGTTTTGGCGAGAAGACGCTCCATATGAACAGGTGGTAACGCAGACCTGTTACCAAAACGATGTAGATGGCAACTGGAATTGAACGCATTAGAGCGTAGCAGAAACAGCCGTGACCCACTGCCGCTGAATTCCTGGTAACAAAAACAGAGGACTTCATTCTCAGGCAAACTTAGTAAAGACATGTGAGTTCCTCTACTCTTTAGCATTATTTCACAACACAAAGAATACTCACAGATCTCCAGTTTGTGTTAGAAAACTGATTATTGATGCAACAATGTAACTAATAAAGCTTGTCCCTGTCACCTGTATATATCCTATAATGAGTAAGTATGTTAAGTGTAAGCATAGCAACTGTCACCACAATAACAAAGGCACCCGGCAGTTCACCTCAAACTTAGAAGGTTCTGTGTTTTAATATACTTTGTTCTAATTGTTAAAGTCTCCATTAAGCAGTTTCAAGATAGCTTCGTCTCTTCTTGTCCTTCCAGTGCCTTTCCACAGAATCTGAATGGTAAGAGGCAGAGAAGAAAAACTTCAGTACTCTTCACAAAGCTGCCTAACCTGTACAACGGATAATCAGATGGAGTCTGCTCCCCTTGTAAAGGGCATAAAACTTGCCAGAGTATACTGCTGCCCATAGCCAGCAACATTGTACAAAGCAATACAAAAATTGTGCTATTAGAAAACTTTGCAAGGCTAGCTAACATAACATTCTCCAGAGAATACCATATTCTTAGGTTTACAAGAGCAATACATTGCATTCTTGTCACAGCAGCTTAGCTCATCTGGGCCCACTGTATTGCAAGAAATGTCTGCCCCATATGTGACCTACATGGTCCAAATCTGCCACACTGAGGTATCCTGGTGGGTGACAGGAGTCAGATGAAAATGGAAGTGAAAGGGTTTTCTGCACTTATTTTGTTCTCCCTTCCCTGAGGTGCCAACTCGCAGCAATGATGCTGGGTTGGCATGTGTCCACTTTCCCCAAACCACATCTGCAGAGAGTAATTCACACCAAATTCAGATGCTTACCTGTTCCAACAAAAGGAAGGAATAAAGCTATTTCACTGGAATAATAAGCAGAACATTTTCCTCTCCCCATCAAAATATTTTATATCATCAGTTCCCAAAAGAACACATCGGCAAAAAGCGGAAATGATTTACAATGAAATCCTAATCTGAGAATCTGTTCTGTTCTTCCCAGTTTTTAATTCTGATCTTGCTCCAAGTGATAAAAATTTAAGATGACTAGCACTTCTGCGAGATGTAAATTAGTCACTTATGACTAAGTAAGCTACAGAATGCAGTATTTTACATAAATCATTAAACTTACTATTCTTTAAATCAAAATAATTAGGATACAGTCCTGTTTTCCAGTGAAGTCAAGAGCAAAATTCCCAAGGCTTTCAGTGGAAGGAAGAACAGGTCATGAAAGCCGTTGAAAAATCAGCTAAGAAAAGCAGGTGTGAATGATTGCAAAATATACATTCAGTTCACAGAAAACTATTTCCCTCGCTGCTTAGCCAAGGAAACTGTGACTTGGGAGTGAACTAGGCTGCTCCCTGCTTCTGCATAACTATCTTAGTCTTCAGAGAACTTGTGTAAATAACCAGCTTTATGTTTAATAACTGATTTTGTTGACAAGGATTAAACAAATTGCAGTTCACTCAGTCTTAGCTGTTTTCATGCTGATATGAGTAAAAACAGTATTTGTAGTAGTTAGATGATACAACTGAATAAACAGAGGAAATGTTTTTTGAGTCAGTTAGGCAAACAGGCAATTTTAAACCATTTTCTGGAGTTAAAAAATGCATTTGATAGACCAGCTAGATGAAGGCTATCAGTGGTTGTGGCTATCACATTTATTAAGCTTAATGATGGGATTTTCAAGGGAATCCTAAAAAAGAGAAGTGAGAGTGTCCATGAACTTATACATCCAGGTCTTTCAAGAGCCCTACATTTTAAATTTAAATTTCAGTTCATATCTTTTTCCCTAGTTTGTGCTCACCTAACAACGTATTTAGTACCCTATTGTGAGAAAGCTCCTAATCGTAAATCAGTGGTGTTAAAAATTTTAAAAATGGCTACTTTTTTAATTATGAAAAAACTGGCTGGAAGATTATTTTGAATCAAATCTCTGTGTGTTCACTTCTTTGACTCAAAAATTAGGTAGACATAATATTTTAGATACTCGCATTTTATACTGGAATGAGAGCACACAGTAATCTTTACCAGTAACATTTAAATTTTGCATTTTCACATTATGATTACTCGCAAAGGATCCCCAAGTCAATAAGTAAATGGTACAATTCTTTCTGTATTCTGATATAGTAAAAATAATGAACTGTTTTCTGCTTATACTTTTACTTCCAAAAGGTCTCAGCACTGGCTTCATCTCTCAACAAAACATAGACACCTACCTGCAGAGGGAAATCTTGGACAGTTTCACAGTATAATGCAGCGGTGCAATTTAGAGAAGGCAACAGAAGCACACTGTATCCACAAAGTTAAACTGTTAGTGGGGTTCAATAGCAGTATAATTAGTTTTATTTTGGAGCTGGTATAAGAGTTCACACGCGTGTCGTTGTGGAAACAGCACTGGAATGACTAAGCACAGGCAGTTAGACCTACTCGGCTATTCTGATGCTAAAGCAACGACTTAGTTCTTCGAGCACAGCACCATTCTTTCTTCTTGCTTCTGCCAGGCACCCAATTTGCTGAATAGCTAAGAATAATGACTTTGTGCGCTCCGTCTCCTCATTCTACACACACAGAGTGACCACAGGGTACAGGGCTTTGCCAGGCCACAGGGAACGCAGTGGCCAGGAATCAGGCTGCTGCTGTAACATGATCAAGACAATCCAGGTAGTTCAGCTGGTTCCAGAGTTATTCCAAAAGAAGTCACCAGGAGGGCACAGAAAGCTGGCTGTGGCATGCCACTCATGCATCCTACCGTTTATGAGCTGGATCAGCCAGTAATGAATAACGTTGCAACCTCTCAGGGCCATTTCAATGAAAACAACAGAAGATTACAGGACACATCTAAAGCATCAACCTGTAACTACTCCATACTGAATTATTTCTGCAGCAGTTAATGCCTTTTCTTATTTAAAGGAGAAGAGCAGGCAGAGATGTAAACTGTACACACTACCTCCATGTTCTGACAGAACCAGCCCAATATTAAGGCCTCTGCATAATGCAGAAGTGAAAAAATAAGTACCCAGCCTCTAATACCAAGCTCATTTAGCAAGTCAGCTTCTGGGGACTTTAATGAGAAATCCAAATGTGTTAAAGATGACAAAGCATATCCAAACTTCATGTGAGATCGATGCTGAAGATTGCTAGATCCAGAAAAAACAATGCCTTCAGAGACTTTTGAAGCAAAGAACACTACAGATTCACATCACTGAACACACCGTATTTAGACTGCAAACATTAAGTATAGTCTAGAGCATATACTAGTTTTCAACAAAAATCCTCTCTTTTAATTGAATATTTAATACGGTGACAAATATGGCCAAGAAATTGTGCTATTAATAGGTTTTCTGCTTCTTTGGATCTCCTAAATCGTAATTACCAATGTTTTGTCAACAAATCTTTCACCTCTCAATCCGTCTCTAAGGTGCTATTAAAATGGGTAATACAAGGTTTGTAAAATGAAAAAAATTATGATGCCAAAAACATGAAAGAAAAACAACTCTTCTCTTGTGAAGGCATGTCTCCCAGATACATAGAATACTTGGCAGATAGTGGCACAAGTTCTGTAGTTTAAAAATCAAACAAAAAACCTCCACAGACAGCCCTCCACAAGGAATTTTAAAATACGCTACTTTACGTTGTTCCAACCCTTGTTCTAACCCACCAAATTAAATAAAAATTTTAGAAATATGCAAGCATATGAGTGAGGAATACTCCAGGATTGCCATTTTTCTGGGATTAGGGGAGGGGTGTCTTGTCTGGAGGGTATCAGCATGAACTGTGCTGAATCCTTTCAACAAAAGTTATCCTCCAGCATTTCTGCCCTTCCAACTCCTCTTTTTTATCTGAATATCACTGCCTAGATTACCTCTTATTGGGGATACTGAATTTGCATATTTGAAGGCAATTTTTACTGTATTAACATTTTTTACTGTACTAGCGGCGCTTTTCTTTCTAGGCTTTCTGCAATTTCAGTTTGCAAGATCTCCCTGTTTAGTGCTCTCTGAAAAATAGTTGGCACTTTGTTAATCTGGCCTGTATATATTAATAACGGGTTGCAGTCAGAAACAATCCCTGTAGCACTCCATGTGTCTGTCTGCGACTTCTTAGAGTATCTGCAATCTATAAGAAATTCTTCTGATCTAAGCAAATATCAATTAGTTCAGCAGCAAGAGCAAATTTGCTATGTCTCTCCCACATGCCCTACTCTCACCTAGTGTAATTCTTACAGTGCTATTTTAGATTCTAGCATACAATCCTGCATTGTCATGGAAAAACACTTTATATTTTTAGCAGATCCAAGGGAACCAAGAGTCCTTTGGAAATTTACATGATCAGCTCCGGTATAGACTATCAATCAGAACAGCATTAATTCTATAGAGTCACAATTTTTGACGCCAAACCCTGTCAATGGACAGATGTCAAAAAGGGCAGTCGCCAGCAAGCTAAAAGGGTTGTCAAGTATACTCTACAACCATGGAAATGAAGGAACTTGGGGATGACCATTGATTTTCCTGTGCATCCTCTTTCCCAGTAAGAAAGGCAGAGAAGCTACAACTACCTGAGCAAGGTCAAGTGTCCGTGGCAGTAAGTTACAGTGGACTGTAGTATGTGTGGACTGTAGTATAGGGGTTCAGCAAGTTCTCATAAAGATTTAGCTGTAAAAGGCTATTAAGACCCAAAACTTCAATTCTCTTAATTTCAGCATCAACAGCAGGAAAAATAGGATCATATCAATGGTTTTGTCTGTTTTCACTGCTAGCATAACCAGTTGTGCTGGGAGCTTCCTGTCAGAAAGAATAGTCTCAGTCGCCCAGCAGAACTAACTCTTCTCATTGGCATCCATTACTAGCTAACCTGCTTAGAACAGAGCTCTATCTAAAACACAGGGCATATATCAATTAACTTTCAGATTCCTTTTTCCCTTCTTCAGTCAGGCTTGGCCCCTGAAAATAGTTCCAGAGGAACTCCCAAAATTGGATACCTAACAAAGATTTATATTAGATTGCGAGTAGGAATCCAATTATGCTGGCACTGGGCCAGAAGGTCTGAACAGCCACTCTGAATGTCTGCTATGATTATTTAACTGCTAGGGCAAGAAATCAACCATACCTTTAGTAAAGCCTTCTAAAAATCTTGGCAACCTAACTGGAAAGATGTCCACTTCATCCAATTCATCCTCTGCACGCGCTCATTTCCCTAAATACTGATCCTGTGGCAATCAACTTACAAAGGACTGGAAACTCTCTGCTTTTCAGCTTCATTTGATCAGTCCTCACCTTCCCTTATAGAAGAGAAAACACTTCACAAACTCAAACATCCATGTCTATTTCAGGATTGCAGGCAAAGGGATAGCTAAACTGCACTCTAGGCAACATGGCCATGTAATCTCTAGATTTCTTCACCAAAAAGAAGCTACTCCTTTTCAGTAGGTACCTCTGACTCAGGAAACCAGCTTTCTCCATGTAAGCTATGATGGCTATTGATGAGTTCAAGCCATTCTTCAAAGACGGGATTTGCATGAAATCCCGAGTGCTCTGCTTGATACGTTTTTCCTCACTACTTCTGCGGCGGACCGTACTGGTATATATGCAGTGACTGTTCCTGCCTGTTATCACTGCCTCAAGGTTCCCCATAAGGGTCTGTTCAGGTTAATCCTTAGCATGTGTTACTCTGTGCAGCTCCAAGAAAACCAAAAAAGTTAAATCAGTCTATTCCTGTTGACACTGGCCCAGACTATAAAGCAACAAGATATAACCAAATCATTAAAATTCGTAACAAGCGAAATACAAATCACAATTATTTTGAAGTCCAGCATTAGTCAATTTTCTGCAAGTATTCTTCCAAAATCCACTTAGCGCTTCTGAAGACTTCCGGTAGAAAAAAGCCTGAAGCATTTTACATCAGCATCATACATGCAGAGAATAACAAGGAAACTTATAGCTTGATTTTCTGTTAAGGTGCATCTACAGGCTTTCCTGCCTGCCTTTGTAAACAAACAGCTCTTCTCCATCATCTTAGCTAAAGGTGTAAAAAAAAATTGCTTCTGATGATTGTTCTGGACAGGCAGGCTCTGAAGAGAATTAAAATAGACTGTTATCATGCTATTTAATTAAATTAAAACTTACCAGTTTAGAATATACTGGTCTAACAGGACACATGAACAGTGTCAGAAGGCATTTCTAGAGAGGTGAAGCACAAATTATTTCAGTAATGCGTAGGAAATTATTTAAGAATGGGTGGGAAACTGGCCAACAAGGCCACACGCAGAGGGTGGTGGGTGATCAATAGTTTTTACTCAGGCTGGCAGCCTGTCACAATCCCCAGGGATTGACACTGGACCCCAAAGTGTTCAACGTCTTCATAAATGATCTGGATGATAGGATTGAAAGCACCCTCACCAAGTTTGCTGATGACACTAAACTGGTGGTGAGGTGGACACATCAGAAGGCAAAGCCATCTTACAGAGAGACCTGGACAGGCTGGAAGAGTGGGCTGGCAAGAACTGTATGAAATTTAACAAAGACAAGTGCAAAGTTCTGCACTTGGGACAGAATAACCAAAGGGCTCAGTACACGCTAGGATCTGTGTGCCTGGGGAACAGCCTCGCTGAAAGGGACCTGGGGGTGCCGGTGACAACAAGCTGAACATGAGTCAGCAGAGCGCTGCTACAGCAACAAAGGTAAATCAGGTCCTGGGCTGCATCCGTAGGGGAATTAGTAGCAGAGATAGAGATGTGATCATCCCCCTCTATGCAGTGCTTGTCAGGCCACACCTGGAGTACTGTGTTCAGTTCTGTTCCCCACAATTCAAAAAAGACACAGACAGACTGACTCAGAGATGATCAAAGGGCTGGAGAACCCACCCTACAAGGTAAGACTGTAGGAGTTAGGTCTCTTCTCCCCATAGAAGAGAAGGCTTAGGGAGACCTCATCGCAGTATTCCAGTACTTAAAGGGTGGCTACAAAGAGGACGGAAGTGCTCTTTTCACCAGGTACCACATGAAGAAGACAAGAGGCAACAAGTACAAGTTGCACTGGGAGAGGTTTCATCTCAGTATAAGAAAGATATTTTTTACAGTGAGAACAATCAATCACTGTAACAATCTCCCCAGAGATGCGGTAGAGTCCTCATCACTGGAGGTTTTCAAGGTGCAACTGGCCAGGATGCTAGATGATCTCACTGAGGCTCCCTTTCCCATGAAAGGTTGGACCACATGATCTTTCAAGGTCCCTTCCAACCTGGGCTGTTCTATGGTTCTGTGAAGCAATGCTCGCTCTTCTGCACTGAGGGCAGAGTCAGTTCTTTCTTGTATTTTTCCATTACAGTAACTATTTTTAAACTAGTGACTTAACTAAAATAACAGCGCTCTCCTCAAATTACTCCTGCCACCCCAATAACATACACATTTGAGAAGAACCTGTGCACTTCAAGAAAAGGTGTGAGAAAAGAAGATAGAAAAATCCTGTATAAATGCAGGACAGCATCCTATATACAGTTCTATCCACAGCTACCAGAACCAAGAAGTCAGCTTATGTTGGCCACAGAACAGAGAAGGACAGAAAACCAATGGTGAAAAAGAAAAAAACCTGCAAGTAAGAGCAGTAAGACAAGGCCATTAACAGCAAAAAGCACAGGTTACATCTAGAAACATTTCTACTATACAGACTACAAACATCGTCATCTCCTTCCAGAAGTGCCCCTCTGAATGGCCCTGCTCCTGCTTGAGCAGTAATATAAACCATTGAGAACCCAGCATCATCATCAGCTCTTACTAACTGTAAAGAAGAAATAAAGTTGGTACTATGCTTCAATTTGAAGATTTCTGTTTCAGAATTAAGAGGAAGGAATATCCAAAGTACTGAAGAGAAAGGGGCGAGAATTCCTTCAGTGCACTATGTATATTTCAATCAGTTGACTTCTGGGAGTATGCGAGGATACTCTTACTGACCCCAAGTATCATACATACTTTTTACTTTGGCAAGTTTATAGAAGTCATCTCATTGCACCACAAGGAATAATGAGTCTGTGAAGACAAATCTGCTGGATGCTGCACCAGAAAAAGCTGTGAAGAAAGTTGGGGGCAATATTCTGATTAAGTGCAAGACCAATTTTATTTTTGAGGATGATATATTGGTGTACTAGCTGCAGACCCTCTTCCTCACTGGACTCTAGCTGAAGAGAATGCAGAAAAATCAGCACAGAATTTTGCATGCCATAGCTTTGGTGATACTGTAATGCTAATCTTGGCTCTGACACAGAAAATGTAACGTAAGCAGACAGGACACAACTTTCAGAAGATTGCAGATGTTACGTTGCAGTTTGAGCATGTTCAGTGGCCTGAACCTAAAAAGACAGCTCTGAGGAAAATGTGGACATCACCTATCGGACAGAGAGAGAGAGAGAGAGAAGGAGACAGAAAGAATGAAGGCAATAGCGAGGGAAAGGGAGAGATTGAGAGAAAAAAGGGGAGAGAGAGAAGAGCAGAGACAGATGAGAGTGCAGGAAGGGAGAAGAAGGAGGAGAAGTGAGAGGGAGAAAATAAGCAAAAGCAAGAGAAAGGGAGTGTGAGTGAGGAGACGGTGTGAGATACAGCGAACAAGCAGGATGAAAGCGGGGGAGAGAGAGAAGAGCAGAGACAGGAAGAGAGGGAACACAGGAGAAAGAAAGAGAGATGGAGTGAGATGGAGACACTGTGAGAGAGAAAGAAAGGGAAAGAGAGCGCATGGGGAGAGGAAAAGAGAGAAAGGGAGAGCGAGAAAGGGAGACACAAAAGGACAGAAACAGAGAGCCAGAGAGAAAGGGGCGGGGGTAAGAGCGAAAAAGGGAGAGACATGGAGACACAGAAAGGAAGCCTAAAGAGGGAGACAGACATGGAGGGAGAGACACACACAAAGGGAGGAAGAGAGAGAAGGGGCAGGAAAGAGAACGGGAAAGAGACAAAAGGCGGGGGTCTTTATGGAGAAAGAGAGTGTGAAAGCAAAGGAGATAAAAGAGGAGAAAGAGATAAGGGTGTGGAGTGAAAAACAGCGAAAAGGGGGAAGAGAGCGACAGGGAAGGGAAAAGACAGAGAGGGATGGGGGGGAGAGAGCAACGGGGAGAGAGACTCAAAAAGACAGAGGTAAATTGAGAGGGAGATAAAGAGAGATTGACAAAAAAGGTGAGGAAAAGGGAAAAGGACAAAGTGAAGGATGTGAAAGAGAGAAAAGGAGACAGGGGGAGAGAAAGGGGGAAGACAGAAAGACAATGGTATGCAAAGACAGCATGATAAAGGGAAAGAGATCAAGAAAAGGAGGTGGAGAAGAGAAAGAGGCAAAGAGGACCGATAAAGAGGGACAGAGAAGGAGGGAGAATGGTGAAGACAAAACTGACAGAGAAAGGCAGAAGAGGGAGGAAAAGTGAGGGAGAGGGAGAGAGGGAAAGTAAGAGGATGTGAGAATGAGAGAGGGAAGGAGATAGAGGGCTAGTAATAGGGGAAGAGAAATGGAAAGAGAGGGAATGGCAACAGGGTGAGAGACAAAGGGAGGGAGAAAGAGAGACAAGGGGATGAGAGAAAAACAAGAGTGGGAAAAAGAGTGGGAGAGAGGAAAAGACAACGGTGGAAAGAGAATGTGCATGAAGGAAACTGCATGTGCAAGGGAAATAAAAGAGAAGGAAATGGGAGAAGCTGGGCAAGTGAGAGAGGGAGGGGGAAGAGGGTTGGAGAGAGAAAGAGGGAAAGACAGCAAAAGAGCACATGTTGGCATGAGAGAGAGATAAGGTGGAGACAGAGACCAAGAAAGAAGGGAGCGCAGAGTAAGGGGAGAGAGGGAAAGAGATAGGAAGGCAGAGAAAGAAAAGGAAAAGAACAAGAAGAGCATAATAGGCAGAGTGACATCAGGAGAGTCAAGGAGTGAGCACAGGCAGAGTGAGAGAGATGAGGGAATGAGTGGGAAGAAGGAGAGAAAACAGGATTGAGAGAGAGGCGAATAAAGAGGAGAGACAAAGGTGGAGTGAGACAGGAAAGGCAGAAAGAAAGAGCAAGCCAGACAAAAAGATAGGCAAAGGGAAAGAGAACAAGTGAGAGGGAGAGAGACTTGGAAAGGAGCATGCGGGATAAACAGACTGAGTGAGAGGCAAAGAGACAGAAATAGAAGCAGAGGCAAAGAAAGCGAGGGTGTGATTGAGAGGAAAAAAAGAGCAGATAGAAAAGAGTGAGAGGGAAATAAAGTGAGTCAGGCAGAGGGAAAGAAAAGCAAAGGTAAGACAGCAAGCAAGAAGGAAAGGACAGGGAGAAGGTAAGAGCAAGCATAAGCAGAGATTGACAGGGATTGAACAAGAGAGAAGGACAGAAGCAAAGAGGCAGAGGGAAAGACAGTGAGCATGAGGTAAAGAGATCAAAACCGAGCAATGCAGTGGGACAGACTCAGCCTGAAAAGTGGAGAAAGGGACAGCAACAGGGATAGAAAGAGCGAGAACAAGAGAGGGGAGCAGGCGAGTGAAGAGGAGAGAGTGAGCAAGGAGGCAAAAGGCAGAGGTAAGGACAGTGAGGGAGAGGGGAAAAGAGTAAGGGGGGAAGAGAACAGGAGAGAAGACGAAGGGATAGTGTGACTTGGAAAGACTGATTAGGAGAGAAAGGGAAAGAAAATAATGGAGAGGGAAAGACAGCAACAGGTAAAGAGAGGCAGAGGAAAAAAGAGGGAGGGAGAGGAAAAGACAGTAATGGGAAAGAGCAAATGAGAGGGAAAGAGCATGAGTAAGCAGGAGACAGTGGCAGGGGGAATGAGTGTGAGGGCAGGGAAGAGCAAGAGGAACAAAGAGAGAAGAGAGGGAAAGACAACTAGCAGGAGAGAAGGAGCAAAAGAGCAAGCAGTTTGCACAACAGTTTCTGGGTTCTCCTTTGGGAGCTTCTGGTGACAGGGTCCAGGAACACTGGGGGACTCCTGGGAACCCTCTGAGGAATTTGAGGGTACATGCTCCTGCAAGGTAAGGACAAGGTTAGGGGAGCCACAGGACTGTGGGCCTGAGGAAGCTCCAGCAGTTTCTAATGTGTTCAGTCAGCTGCCCTTGACCCAGGGTGCTGAAGCCTTTTTTACAGCTGCTGCCTGGTAAGAAAGGGTCAAGCACCTGTATAGCTGGTAGGTCTAGCACACAGCTAAGTGACACAGCAGTTTGTGCAGAAGAGTACAATAAATGGATCCTCATCTCAATTCAGACTAGCCTAAACATTCTCAGGCATGGTAGTGATGCACCAGAGCACATTCTCCAGCAGCTCTTGGTGCAGCTGTCCCAGATGGAGTTTTGGATAGCAGATGCAGGCCTGCAAGACCCCAGCTGCAGGGATTGCGCAAGGCCTCACCCTAAGGCTTGCAGAGATGGTCTTCTTTCCTGCAGCAGATACGCTGTTGTTGAAGAGCTGTGTCACCAAGTGGAGGGATTATGGGAAGAAGTGAGAAGTCTTTGCAGCATCAGAGAAGATGAAAGAGAGACACTATAGCTTCAAGGGCCCTAGACCCCAACTGCAGTGCAGATACAGGAAAAGTCTGTCCCTAGCAGAATGGTAAGTGAAAACTCTGTGGAAGGCCAAGGCTGGAAGACGGTGACTTCTGGCACCAAGAGGAAGGCTCCTGCTCTACCTGAAGGCTTTCAACTATGGAACAGGTTCACTGTCTTCAAAGCTGAGGAGGATCTGGGTGTGCTTTCGAGAGAGCTTATAGGTAAGGATTAAAGAGCAGACCAGTACAAGTGACATTGTAATGGGTATTTGCTATAGGTTGCCTGACCAGGAAGAACAAGTAGATGAGACCTCCTACAGATAGCTATGAGTAGCCTCATGTTTGCAGGCCGTGGTCCTCATGACGTACTTCAACGACACCAACATCTGCTGGAGGGACAACCCAGTAGGGCATAAGCAATCCAGGAGGTTCCTGGAAAGCATCAGTGACAACTTCCTGACCTGACTGATAGAGAAGCCTATGAGAAGCGGTGCTCTGCTGGACCTCACATTCACAAACGGGGAAGGACTTGTTTGGGTTGTAAAATTCAAAGGCAGCCTTGGCTGCAGTGACCATGAGATGGGAACTTGTGAAAGGAGGGAAGAAAGTAAAAAGCAAGATCACATCCTTGACGACAGAAAAACAGATTTTGGCCTCTCCAGGGATCTGCTTGAAAATCCTCTGGGAAAAGACCCTGGAGGGAAGAGGGGTCCAAGAAAACTGGCTGATATTTGAGGATCACCTCCTCCAAGCTCAAGAGCAGTTCATCCCAGTGAGCAGGAATTCACACACAAATGCCAAAAGGCCTGCATGGATGAACAAGGAGCTCCTGGAAAAAGTTAAACATAAAAAGAAAGCATACAGAAGGTGGAAGTAGGGACAGGTAAGCTGGAAGACACTGTCCGAGCATATAGAGATGTAGTTAGAAAAGCCAAAGCACACCTGGAATTGAATCTGGCAAGGGTTGTCAAATGCAACAAGAAGGGCTTCTATACAAGTACATGAATGGGAGAAGAATGACTAGAGAAAATGTGTTCCTGCTGCTAAAGGCAGCAGGGGACCAGGTGACACAAAATACGGAAAATGCTGAGGTACTGAATACCTTCTTCTGAATACCTTCTACTGAATACCTCAGTCTTTGCTAATAAGACCATGCTTCAGAAATCTAAGCACTCACAGACCCAGAGAAAGTACACAGCAAGGAAGACTCACCCCTGGTGGAAGAGGATCAGGTTAGGGAATACTTAAGCAAACTGGACATACATAAGTTCATGGGCCCTGATGGGATGCACTCCTGCAGGAGCTGCCTGATGTCATTGCAAGGGAACACCCCAATCTTTGAATGATCATGGGAATTGAGAAAGGTGCCTGAGGACTGGAGGAAAGCAACTGTCACTCCTACCTTCAAAAAGGAAGACTCGGGGAACAACAGGCCAGTCAGCCTCACCTCGATCCTGGGAAGGTGATGGAACAACTATTCCTGGAAACCATTTCCAGGCTCATGAAGGACAAGAAGGTGATCAGGAGTAGTCAGCATGGATTCACCAAGGGGAAGTCATGGCTGACCAACCTGATAACCTTCTACAATTGAAACAGCTGGCTTAGTAGATGAGGGGAGAACAGTGTATATAGCTTAACTAGACTTCAGTACGGCCTTTGACACTGTCTCCCATAAGATCCTCACAGAGAAGCTAATAAGTGTGGGCTGGAAGAGCAGACAGTGAGGGGGATTGAAAACTGGCTTAACGGCCAAGCCCAGAGGGTGGTGAACAGTGGTACAAAGTCTAGTTGGAGGCCAGTGACTAGTGCTGTAAGGATCAACACAGGGTCCAGTACTGTTCAACATTTTTGTTAATGACCTGGCTGATGGGGCAGAGTGTGCCCTCAGCAAGCTTGCTGATCATACAACACCAGGAGGAGAGGCTGATACACCAAAAGGCTGTGCTGCCATTCAGAGGGACCTCAACAGTCTGGAGAAATGGACCAACAGGAACCTCAAGAAGTTCAGCAAAGGGAAGTGCAAAGTCCTGCACCTGGGGAGGAACAACCCCAGGCACCAGTACATACTGGGGGCCACACAGCTGGAAAGCAGCTTTGCAGAAAAGGACCTGGGGGCCTCGTGGACACCAAGTTGCAATAAGCCAGCAATGTGCCTTTGCGGCAGAGGCCAATGGTATCCTGGGCTGCATTAGGAGTAGTGTTGCCAGCAGGTCAAGGGAGGGGATCCTTGACCTCTATCCAGCACTGGTGAGGCCATAACTGGAGTACTGTATCCAGTTCTGGGTCCTCTACTACAAGAGAGATACGGAGCTACCGGAAAGAGTCCAGTGAAGGGCCATTAAGATGGTGAAGGGACTGGAACATCTCTCCTATGAGGAAAGGCTGAGAGAGCTGGGATTGTTTAGCCTAGAGAAGAGAAGGCCTAGGGAGGATCTTATCAAAGTATATAAATACTTGAAGGGAAGCTGCAAAGAGAATGGAGCCAGGCTCGTGGTGCCCAGTGACAGGACAAGAGGCAATGGGCACAAACACAGGAGATTTCCTCTGAACATCAGGAAACACCTTTTTACTGAAGGATGACTGAGCACTGGCACAGGTTGCCTAGAGAGTTTGTGGAGTCTCCATCCTTGGAGATATTCAAAGCCATCTGAACATGGTCCTCAGCAAGAGGCTCTAGGTGGCCCTGCTAGAGCAGGGGGGTTCGGACAAGATGACCTCCAGAGGTCCCTTCCAACCTCAATCATTCTGTGATTCTGTGAAGGGGGTATGAGAATGAAAGGAAAGGAGCAAGAGGGAAAGACAGGGGCAGGGCATAGAGGCAGAGGGAAAGAAAGCAATTGAGAGAGGAAAAAACAGAAGGAAAGAGCAAGAAGAAAAGGGAATGAGTGTCAAAAGGAGCAATCAAGATTGAAAGACAAGAATAGGAAAAGGTAGCTAGCAGGGGAAAGAGTGAGCAAGAATGGAAGAGGGGCAGAGGAAAGAGCAAGCAAGAAGGGAAAAGTGATCAGGACAGGGAGGAAAAGAGATAGAAAAGGAAAGAGAGACAGAAGGAAAGAGTGCAAGAGCAGAGGAAAGATAGCAATTGAGAGGGAAAGAGATAATAAGAGGCCAAGCAAGTGGGAAGGCGAAAACGAATGTGAAAGAAAATCAACGGGAAAGATGGTGAGTGAGGAAGTGAGACAGCAAGAGGGAGAGAGACAGAAGGAAAGAGAGAAAGCAAGCACAAGGGAAAGAGAGTGAGAGGTAAACAAAGGGAGCAAGAGGGAATGAGAAGCAGACAGGAGAGATTTTGCAAGTCAGAGCAATCAGGAGGGAAAGTGAGACAGAGAGAGTAAGGGAAGGACACTGGGCAAGAGGTGAGCTGAGACAAAGGAAGAAAAGAAAGAGAAAAACAACACCTGAAAGCAAAAGAGATCAAGCAAGAGGAAAGAAGAGGCAGAGAGGGAGAGTGAGAGGGGACAAGATAGCATAACAGAGTGACAAGGAAGAAAGAAGGGAAGACTGAAAGAGAGCAAGTAAGTGGGTATAGAAGAGAGCAAGAAGCACACAAGCATAAGGAAAGAGAGCAGCTGAGACGGTGATCAAGGAGAGAGGCAGAGGGAAGGTAAGTGAGTGGGAAAGAGAGAGGGACACAACGGCAGAAGGAAAGAGACAAAGAGAACAGGAGGGAAAAGGAGTGAGATGGAAAGATTGTGAGAGGGAAAGAGAGGAAGGTGGAAAGCGAGTGAGAGCAAAGAAAAGCACAGGCAAAGACAGCAAACAATAGGGAAAGAGGGAAAACAAAGGAAAGAGGGGAAAGCAAGCAAAAGAGGGAAAGAAAGATGGAAAAGTAAGCATGAGGGCAAGAGCAAGAGTAAAAGGGAATGAGTGAGAGACAAGGACAGAGAGCCAGCAAGAGGGGTGGCGTGTGAGAGAAGACTAGAGGGTAAGTGGAAGGGAAAAGAGGGAGTGAGAGAAAGGAGAGAGTGGGAAAGTACGTTGCGGGTGGGTATTAGGAAAGCGTAAGTAAGAGGGAAAGAGTGAGCATGAGAGAAAGAGCGAAAGCAATGAGAAAAGGGAAAGCACACAAGAGAGAGTAAGCATCTGCAAGGCAGAGGGCATGCTTAAGAGAGAAAGCACACATAAGGGATAAAGACTGTGTGTAAGATAAAGCAAGTGGGAAAAACAGAGAAAGCTCAAGAGATCAAGAAAAAGAGAAGAAAAGAGCAAGGGAAAGTGCAGTGCAGGAAAGGGAAACCATGTACAACAGAGGGAGAGCATGTGACAGAGAGGATAAGCATTCATGTGAAAAAAAGGAAATGGTACATAAGAAAGAGGGCAATAACATGCAAGAGAGAGGGGAAGAGCACACCAAGAAACTGCATAAGCAGGAAAGTACAAGAAAGGGAAAGCATGTGAGAAAGGGAAAAAGCATGTGCAAGAGAGAGAGATTTGAACAAGGGGAAAAGAGTGCATGACAGAATATGCACATGAGAAACATGGAAAGCTCAAGAAATCAAAGAAGAGGGAAAAAGCAGAAGAGCAAGACAAAAAGAGTGAAAGACTGAGAGGGAAAGAGTGAGAAAGAAAGAAATTGCAAGAATAACAAAAAGCACATACGAGTGGGAAAGTGTGCAAAAGTGTGGGAAACCACGCACAGGAGCAGGGGGAGGTGCATGCAAAAGAGAGAAGGGACACACAAAGAAAGGGAAAGCCCATGAGAGTAAGAGGGAAAGCATGCGAGAGAAAAGGCACAAACAAGAAGAGAAGAGCATGTGTATAAGGGGAAGCATGCAAGAGAAAGAAAGCATAACAGAGAGAGGGAAAGTGTGTGAGACTGAGAGCAACAGAGAACAATCGTGTGTTCACAAGAGAGAGAAAGAATGCTCAAGATAGCAAAAAAAGGAGAAAAGCAAGGCAGAGGGGGAAAGCACATCTGCACATGGGAGAGGGAAAACACAAGAGGGAGGTGAAGGCCACAACAGAGAGAGAGAAAGCACGTGACAGAGAGAGAAAGCAAAATTGCACACGAGCGAAAAGAGAAAGTGGGACAGAACATGCAAGAGAGAGGGGACATGCCTAAGAAGACATGAACACAGATGCAAGGAAGTGCAGCAGAATGAAAGAGGGAAAGTCCATCACTGAGAGACAGAGGGGAAACCACAAGATAGAGGGGGAGAAGCAGTAAGAGACAGACTACCAGAGAGGGAAGGGGTGTGTGAGAGAGAACGCTGGCAAGACAGAAAAGGAAAGTGTGCAAGACAGAAAGCATCTGGGGCATGGAGGGGAGAGATAGAAAGCACATCAGTGAGAAAGGAAAAGCACAAAAGGCAGACAAAAAGCACAAGACAGTGAGAAGAAAAAAGCATGCCAGAGAGGGAAGGAACATGAGGGAGAAGAAATGGGAAATGTCCCCAAAAAAGGGAAAGCATGCACAAAAGAGGAAAACAACACACAAAAAAGAGCAAGCAAGAGAAAACATGAACGGGTGGGATAAGCAAAGCATGCAATACAGAGGGAAACCATGAGAGAGGGACAGTGTGAGCAAGGAAGAGACATCGTGAGTGGGAGGGGGAGGTAAAGCACACAAAAGAGAGGTAAAGCTCAAGAGTCCAAGGAAGATGGAGGAGCAAGACAGCAACAAGAAAAAAGTGACAGAGCGAAAAGTGCACAGGAGAGAAAGCTTGTGTGAGAAGGAAAGCAAAAGAAAGAGAGATATAAGAAAAAAGGCACATAAGATTGGGAAAGTATGCAAGACAAAAAGCATGGGAGAGGGAAAGGTACAAGCACAAGAGTGGAAAAGCATGCAAGAGAAAGCAGGAAAGTTTGAGAAATTAAGATGGGGGAAAGAGCAAGAGAGAAGGAATGAGATGAGAAAAATTGCACACGAGAGAGGAAAAGCACACAGTAAGAAAAAAGTGTGAGAACAGGAAAGCCTGCAAGAGCATGACAGCAAGAAAGGTTGAGAGAGCAAGCGCACAAGAGAGGAGAAGGACATGAAAGAGCAGAAGCACATGGGGGGAGGGCATGCAGAAGAGAAACCACAAGTAACAAGGAAAGCACATGTGAGAGGAAGAGAGAGCATGCGTGAGCAAGAAAGAGGAAAAGCATTCATGAGAGTGAGAGGAAACATTGCAGCATACTCACAACAAAAGGAAATCATGTGCAAGGAAAAAGTAGAGCATTGTTAGAGGTGGAAAGCCCAAGAACAGGAAACCACATATGAGATGGAGATGGAAGTGCACAAAAGAGCAGAAGAGTGTGTGTGAGAGAGAAAGCATGAGTGACAAAGGGAGAGATGGAAGGTCACATGATAGAAGAAGGCTATATGCTAGACTGAGAGGAAAACATGCTAGGGAGAAAAGGAGAATGTGCAAGACAGAGAGGGTAAGCATGAAAGCTGTAAAGAACAGAAGAGGCATAGAGAAAAAGTGAGAGAGAAAGAGAGGGAAATAATACCTGCAAGACAGTGTCGAACAGCATTAAGAAGCATGAGACAGTGAGTGGGAAAGGGTGCTGCAAGAGAGGGGGGAAGAGTGGATGAGAAGGGAAACAAGAGAGAAAAACTGCGTGCAAGGAAAAGAAGCCCTAGAGTTCAAGAAAAAGACAAAGACAGAAAAGTGAGAGAGCATGAGGGAACAAGCAAGAGAGTAAGAGGGAAAGCATAAGATGGCGTGAAAAGGCATACAAGGAGGGAAAGCGCACATCAGAATTCTTGAGAGCTAAAGCACGAGACAGAGCATGTACTGAGTCAGGTTGGATGGAGTTAACTTTCTTCGTAGCAGCTCATATGGTGCTGTGTTTTGGATTTGTGATGAAAACAGTGTTGATAACACACCGATGTTTTAGTTATTGCTGAACGTTGTTTGCATATCATCAAGGCCTTCTCAGTTTCTCATGCTGCCCAGCCCGTAAGTAGGCTGGAGGTGCACAAGAAGTTGAGAATGGACACAGGCAGGACAGTTGACTCCAACTGACCAATGGGATATCCCATATGTTGTGCTCAGCCATAAACAGCTGGGGGAAAAAAGGAAGAAGGCGGGATGTTTGTGGTTACAGTGTGTCTTCCCAGGTAGCCATTATGCATGCTGAGGCCCTGCTTTCCAGGAAAGTGGCTAAACATCTGCCTGCCGATGGGAAGCAGTGAATAAATTCCTTATTTTGCTTTGCTTGGACACACAGCTTTGCTTCACTTATTAACCTGTTTCTATCTCAATCCATGAGTTTTCTCATGTTTGCTCTTCTGATTCTCTCCCCCATCCCACTGGGAGGGGAGCAAGCAAATGGCTGTGTGGTGCTTAACTGTGGACTGGGGTTAACCCACAACAGAGGGAAAGTGCATGAGAGAGGGAAAGCCTACACACAACAGAGAGGAAAAGGATGAGAGAGACTGAAACATGCAAGAGTGAGGAAGTACAAGCAAGTAAGAAGGAAAGCACACAACAGATATGGAAATGGCATGCAGAAGAGAGGAAAAACATGCCCTGAGGGGACAGCATGTGAGAAAGGGAAAGAATGCAAGAAAAAGCATTAGAAAGTGTGGCAGAGAGGGAGGGAAAGAGCGCACAAGAGGGAAAATTGCACGAGAGAGACATAAAAAGCCCAGGATAGCAAGAAACAGCACGGAAGAGAGAGAACGTGCACAGGAGAGAGGGAAAGCCCTCACATGCAAGAAAGAGGGAAAGAACATGACAGAAAGAGCAAAAGGGCGCAACAGAGGGGGAGCAAAAGAAAGAGAAAAAGGACAAGTGCATGCAAGAGAAAGGGACAGTGTGCATGTGTGAGAGAGAGCAAATGCCCAAGATTAAGGAAAAGAGTACACAAGACAGGGAAACTACACAGAATCCAAAAAGAAAGCAGACACATAAGAGACAGGTAAAGACAGAGCATGCATGAGAGAGGGGGAAAGCATGCAAGACAGAAAGTGTGTGCAAGAGGTAAACATGAGATACAGGGAAAGCCTGAGACACAGGAAGTGTGCAAGATAGGAGGGGAAAGTGAGACTGTTAGCAAAAGAAAGTGCAAGGCACTAAAGCACAAGAAAAAGAGAGAAAAGCACATGTAAAATATGTAAAGTGCAGAGGAAAGTGCAGAGGAGAAAAACAAGGAAGGGAGAAAGGGAAAGCATGATGAGACAAAGAGAAAGCACTTGTGATAAAGCATGTGACAGAGAAAAGGTGCATGTGCCTAGGAGAAAGAAAGGAAGGGAGAAAGACAGGAAAAGTGCATCCATGAGACAGGGATGGTGAAAGTGAGAGAGGAAGTGTACCAGGGAGAAAGGGAAAGCACACACAATAAAGGAACAGTGCCTGACAATGCAGAAGGGAGAGAGGGAAAGAGAAATCAAGAAATAATTGGAAAGTGTGAAGAGCATCCGAGAGAGAGGAACAGATGCACGGGACAGAGGTAAAGCATGTAAGAGAAGGAAGGGAACCTTACATGATAGGGAGGAAGAGAAAGCATGTGAGAGGGAGTGAAAGAGCATGAGAGAGACAAGTTCAACCAAGAAGGGAAGTATTTGAGAGGGAAAGTAGGCACAAGAGGGGAACATACGTTAGAGAGAGCTCAAGAGAGCATGAAAATGAGAAACATTCACAGTTGAGACAAGGAAAGCTTGAGCAAACCAGAGGAAAAGCGCATATGAGAAAGTGAAAGAGCATACAAAAGAGGGAGGGAAAGCGCACAACAGAGCAGGACACTGTGACTGAAAGAAAGCGCATGAGAGAAAGATGAAAAGCATGAGAGAAAGTGAGGGAAAGCACGCTAGAGACAGAAACAGAAAGTAAATGGAGGGGGGGGAACTGCACATATGAGAAAGAGAGGGAGCATGCACAAGAGAGGGGAAAGGTGCAACAGAAAGAGCAAGGAAAAGGTGCCAGAAAGGGGAAAGGCACACTAAAAAAGATTAAAGATATGAGAGAGGGAATGTAGGGGGAAAAAAGAAGAGATGTTCATTGGAGACAGAATGCGCACATGAAAGAGGGAAGGAATGTGACAGAACAGGAAAGTGCACAGGTGAGAGGGAAAGCATACAAGACAGCATGAGGGAGGGAGGAAAAGGGCTGCATGAGGAAGGGAAAGTGTGCCCAAGAGAGGGAAAGTACAAACAAGAAAGACAGGGAAAGCACAACCAATAGAGAGAAAGTGCAAGACAGTGAGAGGGGGCAAGTGTGCAAGAAAGGAAAAGCCCATGCACAAGAGGGGAAACAAACAGAGACAGAAGGAAAGCATGCATGCAAGAGAGGGAAAACTTGAGAGAGGAGGAAAAAAACTAATAGAGTGTGAGGGAAAGAGAGAGGGAAAGAGAGAGGGAAAGCGTATTCACACACAAGAGAGAAAAGTGCACAAGAAAGAGCAAGGAAAACTGCAATAGATAAAAGGAAAAGCAGATGCAACAACATAAAAGCAGGGAAAGCATTCTAGAAATTGAGAGCGTGCACGAAAAGGAAAATGCGAGAAAAGGAGAGGGAGGGAAAGTGTAAAAGAAGGACAGAAAGTGTGAGCAAGAGAGGAGAAGAGAGGAAGTGAAAGAGCAAGTGAAAGGGGAAGGAAAAGAGACAGTGTGCATGAGGGAGGAAAAGTACAAGCAAGAGAGACTGGGAGACTGTTCAACAGAAAGAGAAACTACATGTGGTAAAAGGAAAGCATTAAAGGCAGTGAAGTACAGAAGAGAAACAAAACATGTGAAAGAGAACCCACAAGAAAAGGAAAAAATAAGAGAGGGAAAGGGCACATAAGAGAGGAGGAGGGTGCAGTAGAGATAGGGAAGAGCATATGCAGAAGAGTAGGAGACAAGGAAAGCATGCTAGAAAGGCAAGCCATGTGAGGAAAGCATGACAAATCATGCAAGAAAGTGAGAAAGGGAAGTGTGTAAGAGAAAGAGAGAGAAAGGTTGTGAGAGGGAAAGGGGAAGCAAGAACAAGAGAGGCACAAGCATGAGTGAGAGGTAAAGTGCACAAGGTGGGGGGGAGAGACAAAAAGTGCACATGAGGGACAGAGGGAATGTGTGACAGATAGAGAGGGAAAAGCACGTGCACAAGAGAGAAGGAATTCATATGTGAGGAATGGAGGGAGAAGTAAACCATACAAGTGAGTGAGAGGGAAAGCACGTGCAATAGACGTAAAGTGCACATAGGAAGAGAAGCATATGTAAGACAGGGAAAGTGCATGCATGCAAGAGAGAAGGAAAGCGCATATACACGTGTAGGAAAGTACACCTGTGGAGATGGAAAGCACAAGAGAAAGAAAGCACTGGAAAGAAGGTGGAAGAAAGGGAAAGTCCATGAAATGGGATGCACAAATGAGAGGATAGCATATAAGAATGAAAGCACACAAGACAGGGCAAATATGACGGAGAGGCTGCAGAACTGAGAGCGTGAAAGCGTGAGAGAGGGCAAGTGTGCGAGAGAGGTTGCCAGGTTGCACATAACAGCATGCGCAAGAGAAGGAAAGCATGAGATGGAGAAACTGAGACAGAAAGGATATAACAGGGTCAATATGAGTCAAAAAGCTTGTAAGGCAGAGAGGGAAAGCTTATTCAAGAGAGGCAAAAAGCGTGCAAGAGAAGTAAAGACCATACAGTAGAGGCAACGAGCATGCCAGAGACACAAAGTATGTGCAAGACAGGGAGAGCACTTGTGAGAGAGGCAAAGTGTCCAAGAAAGGAAAATACGCAAAAAAGGGAACATGAGAGAGACAGAGAAAGGGAGAGTGACAGGTGAGAGAGGGAAAGTGCAAATGTGCGGCAATTATGAGAATGGGGGAGGGACAGTGAGTGTAAAAGAAGTGTAGGAGCCGTGAGAGAGAGAGATAAAGATACGTAGGGACAACAAGACAGAGAGAGGAGCAGGGAGCAAGGCAGGGAGACTAAAAGGAACAGTGAGGCAGAGGGAGAGCAGCGGGGGCAGTGAGAGGGAAAGAGAGGAAGGTACAGTGGGAGGAGAGAGTGAGAGACAGCAGGGGCAGGGGGGGAGAAAAAGACCAGGAGGGACAGTGGGAGAGAAAGAGTGAGGGGGATAGACAGCAAGAGTAGGGAGGGATGGAAAGTGAGAGGGGGGGAGGGAGGTACACTAAGAGGGAGAAAGGAAAGGACATAGAGAGAGGGAGAAGGGATAGCACGCGAGAGGAAGGAACAGCAAGGGCAGGGAGAGAGACAGGGACAGGGAGGGAGCAACAGTGAAAAAGATGGGGGCCATGAGACAGAGAGAGACAGAGGGACAGCAAGAGGGAACAGCTAGAGAGACGGAAGGACAGTGCTGGGGGGAAGGGCAGTGAGAGAGACACAGGGACAGGGAAACATAGGGGGAGAGGATGGGGTGGGAGGGAGAGAGAGATGGGGACAGCAGGGGGGGCAGTTGATAGGGGGGCAGCCAAAGACAAACAAAGATCAGAACATGGCTGGGAGGGGAGGGACTGATGGGGGGCCAGAGGGCCAGCCAGGGCAGGAGGGGAGGGACAGACAGAGGGGGAGGGAGGGAGGGACAAGGCAGGAGGAGGGAGCAGTGAGAGGGAAGAGTGGACCACGAGACAGACAGACAGACGGGGCGGGGGGGCAGCATGTGAGAGTGACAGAAACTGTCTATGACAGCAAGTGCAAAAGTGTGTGAGAAAGAGAGGGAAAGGCTGTCTGCAAGGGAGGAAAATGGGGGGGAAGTAAGGAGAGGGGGGAACAGAGGGGAAGCAAGAGAGAGGGAGTGTTGGGCAGGGAGGAGGCAAAGCGAGAGACTGAATGAATGTGCAAAAGGTAACATGCAAGTGAAAGATGGAAAAGCATGCAAGGGAGGGGACAACTGCAAGAGAGCAAATCAAGACAGAATAAGAGAGAAAAGAGCATGAAGAAGGTGGGGGAAGAAAGAGCAGGGGAAGCACATGAAAGAGATCAGGAAAGCATGTGAGAGAGTGGGGAAAGTGCATTCCATGGCAGGGGAAAGCACCTTCCGAGACAGAGGGGAGATGAGGGGAGAGGTGAAAGCAAAAGAGAGGGAGACAGAGAAATGGGGAGGGCGAGGGGGAGGTGGGGAAGAGAGGGCGGAAAGACTCAGAGAGAAGAAAGCAAGCGGGGGGGGAAGAGGGTATGAGAGAGGAATGGAGGAACAGCAAGGGGGGAGAGAGGAATTGTTGGGGAGAGAGAACACTGTGAGGGGGGAGAGGGAGAGAATGTGATAGGAGAGACAGCGGCAGAGAGGGAACAGGGCAGGGAGAGGTAGTGAGCAACAGACTGAAAGCATGTGCAGGAGGGAAAGTACAAGCAAGAGAGGAAAGGGTCTGAGAGATGGAAAAGCATGCAGGAAGCGGAAGGAAATCAAAAGAGAGGAAAGCAAGAGAGAATGAGAGAGGGAAGAGCATGAGAAAGATGTGAGTGAGGGAAAGTGTGTGAGAGAACTGGAAAGCATGCAAGAGAGTTGGAAAGCAGAGAGGGGCAGAAGGCTCAGGGAGAGGCTGGAAGAGAAGGGGAAGAACCGAGGGGGTGGGATGGGTGAGGAAGCTCATTACAGAATGAGCTTACAAAAAGCACATTCCGGGGGTGGGGGAGGGCTTGAGGCAGTGGAGAGGGAGAGGAAACTTGGGGAGTAAGAAAGAGAAAGACGGAGAGAGTGAGAAAAGGACGTGCCAGAGAAAGCATATGCAAGAGAGGCAAGGCATGTGACAGAGAGATGGAGTACATGAGGGAGAGGGGGAAAGGGGACAGCAGAGAGAGGCAAAGCATGTGACTGAGGGGGGGAGCATGTGAGAAAGAGAAACCAACAGAAAAAAGGTGTGTCTGAGAGAGAGGGAACGCAAGGGAAAGGGGGGGAGAGGGAACGCAAAAGGGAGAGAGGGGAAAATATGGTAGAGACAGGGAAAGATGGCAATAAGGGGGGAAGAAAAGAGGGAATGGAAAAGGAAAAGAGAGGGAAAACGAGAAAGGGAAAGCAAGAGGGGGGATAACAAGAGATCGAAAGGGACAGCATGAGAGAGGGAGGAAAAGAACATAAAAAACTGACAGCAGGAGTGAGAGAGTGTAAGCACAAAAGAGGAAAATTGTGTGCCTAGGAGAGCATGCAAGAGAGGGGGACAGCAGAAGAGCAAAGTGACACAGAGAGAGGGGGATGTGCAAGAGAAAGAAGACACACAAGAGAATGAAGGCACACAAGAGATACATGGAAAGCAAGAGAGGGGATCAAAGTGTGTCCAGGAGACAGGGAATGCAAATTCAAGAGAGAGGGCATAAACATCCAAGATGGCAGGAAAGGACATATAACAGAGAGGGAAACATATAGCTAGGAAAAGCTAGAGAAAGTGTGAGGGATAGCAAGTGGGAGAGGGAGAGAGAGCAAGAAAGAGGGAGGTAGCAA
This sequence comes from Calonectris borealis, assembly GCF_964195595.1. NCBI lineage: Eukaryota > Metazoa > Chordata > Aves > Procellariiformes > Procellariidae > Calonectris > Calonectris borealis. The sequence goes on from NC_134352.1 coordinate 31,435,772, forward strand.
GCTAGAGGGGGAAAGCATTAGCGAAAGAGACTAAAAGCATGAGTGAGAAGGAAAGTGCATGCAAGAAAGAAGAAAAGTGTGAGAAAGGTGGGAAAGCATGCGAGAAGAGGTTAGCAAGAGAGTAAGAGACAACATGAGAGAAAAAGGGAAACAGTAAAGCACAAGGGAAAGAAAAAGCATGCAGGGGAAGCAAAGTGTGTGTGAGAGAGAAAACTACAAGTCCAAGAGGAAAATCCCATGACAGAGAGGCAAACCCCATGACAGCGAGAGGGAAGATGTGTGTGAGAGAGGGAAAAGTGCATGATGGGGGAAGTGTGTGAGAGAGAGCGAGGGGGGGAAGCATGAAGAGGCAAACCACGTGACACGCAGGAGAAGCACACGACAGAGAGGCACGGTAGGTGAGAGGCCAACCGTGTGACACTGGGTGAGAAAGTGTGTGAGGGAGAGGGGGAAAGTGACAGAGATGAGTGGGGTGGGAGTTGAAGGAAGAGAGAGGAAAGGGGGAATGAGATGAGAGAGGGAAAGTAAGATAAAAAGAGAGGAAGGAAGAAAGAGGGATAGCAACAGAGAGAGTAGGAGAGAGAGGGAGGAATGACACCAGTAAAAGACAGCATGAGTGAAATGGAAAGTGCAAACGAGGGAAATTGTGTGAGAGAGAAAGCATGCAAGAGAGGGAGAAAGACACGGAGAGGAGGGGTGAGAAGACACAGGAGTTGAAAGAGGCAGGGGGAGTGCAAAGGAACAAAAACAGCACACGAGAGAGAAGGAAAAGCACGAGAGGCACAACTCCTGTGAAAGGGAAAGCAAGTGACAGCGAGCATGCGTGCGAGAAGGGGGCTGTGGGGGGAGAGAGGCACCGGGTGCGCAGGTGCGCCAGGCAGAGGCAGAGGGCAGAAAGAGGAAAAGGGCATGGGAAGTGTGTGAGAGGGAGGGACAGCACCTGAGAGGGAAAGAAATAAGAGAGAGAGAAAGTGTGCCAGAGCAGGAGGGAACACGAGCGGGAGGGAGAAAACACATGAGAGAGGTAAACCATGTGCGAGAGAGACCAAGGCAAAGTAGGTGACAGAGAGACAGAGGCAAGCCACGCGACTGAGAGAGGCAAAGCAGGTGAAAGAGGCAAACCACGTGAGGCGTGGGAGTAGGAAGTTGTGTGAGGGAGAGAAGGAAAGCAATATGGAGGAAATATGTCTGAGAGGGAAAGTGAGAGAGAAAAAAGTAGGAGAGGTGGAGAAGAGGGAAAGAGGCAAAGCAACAGAAAGGCAAAGCAAGACAGGGATAGCAGGAGGTGGAGGGAGGAAAAGCACAAGAAAATGTGCAAGCAAGAGAAAAAGTGCAATCAAAAGAGAGGAGAATTTTATGAGAGAGGCAGGAAGCACGTGAGTGAGGGGGGATGCGAGATAAAGAAATTGAAAGCAATAGACATTGAGAGAAGGAAGCACCTGAGAAAGAATAAACATGCAAGGCAGTGAAGGCACATGAGAAGACGGCAAACAAGAGAGAGAGGCAAAGTGCATTTAAGAGGGAAAGCACTAGAAAGAGGGAGGTGAAGCATATCTAAGAAAGAGGAATAACGTGACTGAGAGATGCAAAGCAGGAGAGAGAGATATGCAAATGGAATGACAGCCGTGACGTGTGTGTGTGGGGGGGGGACACGTAAGGGGGGCAGGGAAGGGAAAGAACGGGGGGGGAAGGTCGGAAAGGAAGAGAGATAGAGAGAGCTAGAAAGAGAGAGGGAAACAGAGAGGGTTGTAAGAGAGACAGGTGGGTAGCATGAGAGAGAGGGGAAAAGCACAACTAAGAGACTGAAAGCACGAGCAAGAAGGAAATCGCATCAGAGAGAGGGGAAGTACAACTGAGAGTGCAACAGCATGTGGGAGAGGCAAAGCAAATCCACAAGAGCAGGTAAGCATCTGAAAGAGGCAAAGCATGTTCACAAGACAGGCAAAGCACATGCAAGAGATGAAGCAAGTCAGATGGGGTGGCCAAGACAGGGGAAAAGCTTGAGAGAGAAATCTGGGGGGAGAGAGGAGAGCAAGCACATCAGAGAGAGGGGGAAAACGTGCCTGGGAAATGGGAGGCAATGAGAAAGCAAGAGACAGAAAGAGGGAGGGCTAGCAAGGGAAAGAGAGAGGGATACTGAGAGAGACGTAGGGATAGCAAGCAATAGAACGAGAGATAGCAAGCACCAGAAGTAGGGAAAGTATGAGCAAGAGACTGCAAGCAATAGAAAGATAGCAAGCAACAGAAGTAGGGAAAGCATGAGCAAGAGACTGCAAGCATGAGCAAGAGGGAAAGTGCATGCAAGAAAGTAAAAAAACGTGTCAGAGATTGAAAAGCATGCGAGGGAGGGGAAAGCATGAGAGAGAGAGTGCTAGAAACTGAGAATGATGAGAGGGAAGTGCAAGAGAAAGTAAAAGCATACAAGAGAGGCAAAGCATATGAGAGCGGGACAAAGGACATGAGAGAAACCGCGTGAGAGAGGCAAAAAACGTAAGACAAGGGAAAGCATGTGAGAGAGGGAAAGTGAAAGAGGAAAGTGTTTGAAAAGAGCAAAAGCAACGAGGGTAAAAAGAGGCACACAGCGGAGATGGGAGGGTGGAAGGGGGGACAGAGTGAGGGGAAAGAGAGGGAGAGAAGGAAAGAGGAACAAGAGATTGAGAGGGAAAGTGAGAGAAAGAAGGGAATTGAGAAAGAAGGATAATGAGAGATACAGCGATAGCACAAAAAGGGGAGGAAAAGCACAAGAGACAAAGTGTGAGTGAAGGAAAGTACAAGCAGGAGAGAAAGGGATTGTGTGACAGAGAAAGCATGCTAGAGAGGGGGGAAGAGGGAGGGAAGCAAGTGCAAGAGAAAGAAGAAACATGCAAGAGAATGAAACTACAGAGAGATGCAAAGTGCATGTGAGAGGGAAAGGGCACTCAAAAGAGGGAAGGCCAAGAGAGAAGAAAGCAGGTGACAGAAAAACTATGCAAAAGAGAGGAAAAACTATACAAAGGAAAAGTGTGTCACAGAGAGGGCAAGTAGAGCGAGGGAGTAGTGAGAAGGAAAGGTGAAAACAAAAAGGCTAGAGAGAGAAAACAGAAGAAAAGTAAATCAAGAGGGGGAGAGAGAGAAAGATGGGCGGGAGAGGAGGAGAGAGATTAAGAGAGTGAAGGGGGAAGCAAGAGATAGGGAAAGAGACGAATAGCAAGGGTTAGCAAGGGCTAGCACAAGAGAGGGAGGAAAATCACAAGGGACAGGAAGCATGAGCAAAAGGAAAACTGCAAGCAGGAGAAATGGAAACTGCAACAGGGAGAAAGCATGCAAGATGAGGAGAGAGAGAATGGGAAAGCAAGACAGAGAAGGGGAAAGCAAAAGAGTGAGAGAGGGAAACACAAGAGAAAAAAGAAACACACAAGAAAGTCAAAGCACACAAGATACAAAAGGAAAGCATAAGAGAGAGTCAAAGCATGCGTGAGAGAACGAAAATGCATCCGGGGGGGTGGGTAATGGGGGGCATGCTGTGCAATAGAGAGAGGGATAATGAGCCACAGAGAGAAGAAACCACAAGAGAGACACTGAAAGCATAAATGAGGGAAAGCGCATGCAAGAAAGGAAATGTTTCAGAGATGGAAAAGCATGCAAGGGATGGGGAAAACAAAAGACAGGCAAAGCGAAAGTGAGGCAGAACAAGAGAGGGAAGCGCAAAAGACAGGAAAAACGAGGTGCGGGAGAGTGTGTCCAAGAAAGAAGACAAGCAAGGGGCAGGGGGGCAAGAGAAGGAAAGTGCATTGGAGGGGGTGGGGGGAACACTCTTAGAGAGACAAATCACATGAGAGAGAGGCAATCCATGTGTGAGGTGAAGTAATACAAAGGAAAAGTGTGTCGGAGAGGTACAGCACAAGAGAGAAAGAGCACAAGAAAGAGGGAGGAAAGGCACAAGGAAAAGTGAGCGAGCTGGAAAGTGTGCATGGAAGAGAGGAGAGAAACATGCAAGACAGGGAGAGAGCGAGAGACCATGAGAGAGAAGAAACATGCTAAAGGGTGTGCTAATGAGTGTGAGCACACAAGGGAGACAAGGAGAGCAAGAGGGAAAAAAGAAGAACATGCAACAGGAAAAGCTTACTAGAGAGTGGGGAAGCATGTCCAAGAGAAAGGCAAAGGACATCCAAAAGAGAGGGAAAACATGTCTGAGACAAATGGAAAGCTCAGGAGAGAGAAAGGAAGAGAGGGAGAAAGTGAGCAATCAAGAGTGAAATAGTGAACAATAGAGTTCAACAGAGTTTCTTCCATAAGCAGGAAATCACAAGCGTGAGAGGGAACGTGCACGCAGGAAAGAGAAAAACTGTCAGAGATGGAATAACATGTGAGATACAGGCAAAGACAGTCCAACAGGGACTGAGAGGGAAAAGGGGGTGGGGGAGGGAAGGCGGGTGAAGGCAGAAGAGCAGGCAAAACAAGGTGGGTGGGAAGGGGAAGGCGAAAAGGGAACAAGAAACATGAGAGGGAAAGCAAGAGAAAAGGGAAACGTGAGAGAGGGATAGCAACAAATAGCAAGGAATTGCACAAGAGAGAGGGAAGAAAAGCACAAGTAAAAGAAAGCAGAAGTGGGAAAGTGCAAGCAAAAGAGGAAAACTGCAAAAGTGGGAACACGTTAGAGAAAGAGAGACAATGTATCTGAGAGAGAAGGAAAGCACATCTGAGAAAGAAAGAAAATTTGGAGGGGGGTGAGGAGGAGGGAGAGAGAGAAATACATAGGGAAAGTGTGAGCAAGAGAAAGAGAAAGCAATAGGGAGATGGGGGGGAGGACAGGTGGGGAACAGAGAAGAAACAGAAAAGAAACATGGAAAAGCATGGATGCTCACAAGAACATGAGAGGTAAGGAAACCAAGAGAGAGGCAAAGCATGTGTGAGAGGCAAAGTACGTCAGAGAGAGGCGAAGTGTGTTTAAGATTGTGAGAGAGGGGAAGGGCCTGTGAAAGAAAAAGCCGATCAGAATGAGAGGGGAAGCGCATCTGAAAACGGAAGACATAGCTTCTGTGAGAGAGGGAGAACATGACCAAGAGAGCGGGAAAGGTTGGGGGCACGGAGGGAACTGAGACAGCGAGAAAGCACATTGCAAAGAGGGAAAGCATGTCTGAGTGAGACATGGAAGGACATGTCCTTCTAAATGGAAGGACAGAGGGGAATAAGCCCAAGACAGGCAGAGACAAAGAAGCAGAAGCAAAACAGAGAGAAGGAACGTAAGAGTGAGACTGGGGTTAATTTGTGAGAAAAAGAGAAAGAGAGCACATTTGAAACAAAATGAAAGCCCAAGACAGATGGATAGCAAGGGGGGGAGAGAGAGAGATACCAAAAGCTAGAAAGAGGGATAGGGAGTAACAGAGAAATAGCAAACAATGGAGGGAAAGCACAAGCGAGGGACTGAAAGCATGAGCGAGAGGGAAAGTGCATGCAAGAATGTGTCAGAGATGGAAAAGCAGGTGAGGGATGGAGAAAGTGAAAGAGTCGAAATAAAGAAGAATGAAAAAGGCACGCACAAGAGAAAAAAATTGTGAGAAGTGAAGTGTGAGGGAGAGAGGCAAAACATGTCTGGAAGAGAAGGAAAGCTGGGTGGCAGGGACACAACTGAGAAAGGAAAAGCACATCTGAGGGAGAGGAAAAGACGGAAGACAGTAAAAGAGAACGATGAAGCAAAGGAGAGAGGACAGAGAGCACTAGAGACAGGGATAGATAGCGGAAGGGCGGGTAGAAAAAGATAGAGAGTGAGATGGGAAGTTCGAGAGAGAGAGGAATGGTTGGGGGGTGTGATTGAGAGGCAGGGATAGCGAGCAAGAGAGAAGCATAGCAAGACAGAGAGCGGGATAGCAAGCGAGATGGGGATAGTGAGACTGAAAGCTCAAGTGAGACAAAGTGCAAATAAGAGAGAAAAACTGAGAGATGGAAATGCATGAGAAGGCAGGAAAGAATGTTAGACAGGAAAGCAAGAGAGAATGAGAGAGCAAAGTGCCTAAATTGACACAACAGCAGCAATACACATAAGACAATGCAGCAAAGTGCATATGAGAGAGAGAGAGAGAATGGCAAAGCACACGCACAAGCGGCAAAGCTTGCATGCACGAGACCGAGAAGTGCAAGAGAGAAAGCCAGAGAGAGAGAAAGCATACATGCATGCAAGAGAGAAAGGCAAAGTGTGTGTGCGCAAGAGAGGCAAAGCACAAACGAGAGAGAGACAAAGCACATGACAGGTAAAGCGCACATGAAAGGCAAAGTGTGCGAGAGAGAGGCAATGTGCACACGAGAAAGAAAAAATGCACGAAGGAGAGAAATGCATGTGAGGGGGGAAATGTGCAAGAGGAGGGAAGTGCATGCAAGAAGGGGAAGCACGCAAATGGAGGGAAGTGCACTCAAGAGGCAAAGTGTGTGCAAGGGGCAAAGTGACAGAATGAGATAGGGAAGGAGGGAAGTAGAAGAAAAAAGCACATGTGAGAGGCACAGCACGTAAGACAGGTGAAATGCAGGAGAGGCAAAACATGCAGGAGAAAGAAAGCATCAGGGGGCAGGGAAAGCATAAGAAAGGGAACATACATGCAAGAGGCAGAACACATAGAATCATTTAGGTTGGAAAAGACCCTTAAGATCATTGAGTTCAACCATTAACCTAACACTGCCAAGTCCACCACTAAACTATGTCCCTAAATGCCACATCTACACGTCTTTTAAATACCTCCAGGGATGGTAACTCAACCACTTCCCTTGGCAGCCTGTTCCAGTGCTTGATAATCCTTTCGGTGAAGAAATTTTTCCTAATATCCAATCTAAACCTCCCCTGCCACAACTTAAGGCCATTTCCTCTTGTCCTATCACTTGCTACTTGGGAAAAGAGACTGACACCCACCTCGCTACAACCTCCTTTCAGGTAGTTGTAGAGAGCGATAAGGTCTCCCCTCAGCCTTCTTTTCTCCAGGCTAAACAACCCCAGTTCCCTCAGCAACTCCTCGTAAGACTTGTGCTCCAGACCCTTCACCAGCTTCATTGATGCTTGTTGGACATGCTCCAGCACCTCAATGTCTTTCTTGTAGTGAGGGGCCCAAAACTGAACACAGTATTCGAGGTGTGGCCTCACCAGTGCCGAGTACAGGGGCACGATCACCTCCCTACTCCTGCTGGCCACGCTACTTGATACAAGCCAGGATGCTCTTGGCCTTCTTGGCCACCTGGGCACACTGCCAGCTCATATTCAGTTGGCTGTCAACCAACACCCCCAGGTCCTTTTCCGTCAGGCAGCTTTCCAGCCACTCTTCCCCAAGCCTGCGGCATTTCATGGGGTTATTGTGACCCAAGTGCAGGACCAGACACTCAGCCTTGTTGAACCTCACACAACTGGCCTCAGCCTATTGATCCAGCCTGTCCAGATCCCTCTGGAGAGCGTTCCTACTCTCAAGCAGATCAACACTCCTGCCCAACTTGGTGCAAACTTATTGAGGGTGCAGTCGATCCCCTCATCCAGAGCATTGATAAGGATATACATGAGGGACAAGCAAAGTACATCAGAGAGAAAGGCAAAAGGCACACAGGAAAAGGGTGTCAGAGAGAGGGAAATACGGGTGCAGAGAGAAAGACAGGAAGAGAGGGGAAGACAGAAAGACAGAAGGGGGGAAGGGACAACAGAGAGAGGGAAGAGAAACAAAGGGAGAGAATGAGGCGGGGGGAGAAGAGCAAGAGCCAGTAGTGTGTTTGTGGAGCGACTCAAGAAAGCTTGAAAGACAGAGGCATCCAAAAGATGGGAAATGCCCAGGAGAGGGGAAATGCAAATCTATGAGGGAGGGAAAGCAGGTCCGAGACAAGCAGAAAGCAGGGTATGTGGTTGGGGGAAGCTCTACAGATTGAGAGGAAAAACTATACAGATAGAAGGGACAGAGAGCGAGTGAGAAGGAGAAAGCACAAGTGACAGACTACAAGCTTAAAAGAGGGAAAGTGCATGCAAGAAAGGAAAAGTCTGTTAGAGACAGGAAAGCATACAAAGGAGAGGGAAAGCAAGAGGCAAAGAGGCAAAGAGAGAATGAGGGAGGAAAGTGCAAGAGAAAGAAAAGGCATGTGAGAGAGGGAAGATGGAAGAGAGAAGGAGGACTCACGTAAGAGACTGAATGTGCAACAGAGAGGGAAAGTGAAAGCAATTTGAATTTGTGAGAATTTGAGTGTGTGTGTGAGAGATGGGAAAAGTGGGAGACATGGGAAAGCACGCAAGAAAGGAGAAAATCTAGAGAAGCGAAAGGAAAAGCAAGAGACAGAAGGACACACAAGACAGACACGAGAGAGCAAAAGTGCACAAGAGAGAAAGAAAGCAAGGGAGAGACAAAGCACATTCAAGTGAGAGAAGGAGAGCATGCTTGAGAAGAAGCACGCATGCGAGAGGGAGAAAGTGCATGCGCAAGGAGAAGAGTGCGTGCGTGAGAGGGGGAAGCATGCAGGGGGGAAGCGTGCAAGAGGGGAACACACAAAGGAGGGGAGGACCACACAAAAGAGATGGAAGCGTGCCAGCCAGGGGAGGAAAGCAGACAAGAGAGAGAGAGAGAGGCATGTGAGAAGAGGTGGAAGTGCACGCAAGAAGGGGAGAAGTGTCTGAGAGAAGGTGGAAGCGTGTATGAGAGGGGGAGAAGGTGAAGTGCATGCGAGGGGGGGAGAAAGGGCGCACAAGGCAGGGAGAATGCATGCGTGAGAGGGAGAAAGCACGACAGGAAGAGGAGAAAGTGTGTGAGAGAGGGGAAAAAGCATGATGCGGGATCGTGAGGGGGAAGTGTGAGGGAGGAAGCACGTGAGGAGGAAAGCGCATGGAGAAGCACGAGAGCGGGGAAGCATGCTTGCAAAGGGGCAGAAGAGTGAGAGGGGCAGAATCGCATGGGGGAGAAGAGCGTGAGAGTGGGGAAGCCCATGAGAGAGAGATAAGCACGTGCGAGGAGGGGAAGCACGTACATGAGAGTGGGAAAATCCTGCACACAGAAAAGATGGGGAACATCCATGCATGAGAGATGGTAAAAGCCCAGGCCTGAGAGACAGGGAAAGTGCACAAGGAGGGGAAGCATCTCTGAGAGAGTGGGAAAGCAAGAGAGAGAGCAATAGCTTTGGGGAGGGTGGGGAAGACAAGTGTATAGCAAGACAGACAGCGAGAGAGACAGGCATAGCAAGAGAGAAGCATGAGCAAAGGGATAAGAACCCTGTGTAAATCCACATTCAGGGTGCCCCAGTTTGGCAGGGACACCTCACATGCATGAATAAATATTTACTCTTGTAACTCTATACTTCGCATCCTTGCCTCTCTCCTCAGTCGGGCATGGGCCAGTTGCAAATTTTTGTGACAAGACAGAAAATGCACAAGACAGTAAGCAAGCATGAGAGGAAGAGAGGCAAAGCACATCAAAGATGTGTAAAGTGTGTCCAAGAGAGAAGGGAAGCTTGCGGGTGGTGGTGGTGGTGAGGGGACAGCAAGAGAAAGAGAGGGATGGGGAGGATACCAAGCAAGATAAAGGGAGGGATACCAAGTGACTGAGAGAGAGGGATAGCAAGCAAGAGAGAATGAGGGAGAGTGAGTCAGGGACAAAGGGGAAGCACAACGGAAAGCGTAACTTCATTTTACAGCAGCATCAAGCTTCAGGGTCCTTCCTCTACTAACAGCTGTGTGGACTAATCAAAGAAATCTTCTTAGATGTCATCATAGACGAACCTAATACCTTTCATCAGAATTTACTAAAGTTCCCTTTATTGCACCCCAGTGCTTATGATTTTTGAAAATAACATGCCACATGACCCCTTGCTATCCCGCAACTCTGATGCAAGTTAGTTTTCCCCTGTTAACTTCCAGCAGCCGTGGTTCACTAACAATAGGAAGGATACCAGAAGTTTATTTACACACACAAAATGTAACCAACATTCCTTTCATTATTTTTTTCATATTTTCAGAGGCTTTTGAAGTCTTTCTAGAGTCCTGCTAACAGATGCTGTCTAGATTGTCATTATTCTCTGAAGAAATTCTGGTTGCTTACCATTGGACCCCAAAATTTCTGCCTGAAATTGATGTCCCCTAGGCTACTCATGCCCAATGTCATTAATGTTGATTCTCCTAATAGATTCAATAAGCTTATGTGTGTATTAAATTTAATGAACTCTTTTGTGTAAGCAGCATTTATAAATCTAGCCATACAGGATTGCAGAAAAATACTGTCTCACAATGCAGAAGTTCCAAACAAGAATAAAGGTCAAATACTGCACTCTTTCATTCAGCAAAGTGATATTGCATACCTGCGCTCTAGGTAGAGTAAGAAGCTTGTAGCTCTACAGATACACTGAGAACCAGAAGGCTATACACCCAACTCAGCTACATGCTTTTGAGCATACTTCTATAAGTCAGATGAACACCAGAAGAGCAAGAGGAGGAAGACAACGTAACCATAAAAACCTCAAATTAGAGCTTGGGCAGAAATAAAAAACAATTTCAGAACCCTTTCCTTTCAGTTCAAGATTACCCACAAAGAATAAGTAACAGACCACTTAAAAATTAAAAAGCATATCTGATGTGCTTACTTAAAAGTGGCCTCTACCTAAGCCAGCAGTTCTATCTATAAGAACAATCTCATAGCAATGGCAGTACACAGCATCGATAAGACCATTTAAAAGCTGTGTGGCCAACTCTACAATGCATTTGGGCAGTAACTAGCACACTGGAGCACAAGTTGTCAATTAGCGTCATCAGTCATTACCAGAAAACAAACCTCAGGTTGGATATGCCAACTCTACCAAAAATTAGATCAGAATTTTTTAAGTTCCAAATCTGTTCAGATGCTTACATCTTTCTACAGAAAGCAAAAATAACCCAACCCACCCCAAATCTGTGCATTTATAAATTCTGTGCACACAACTTTCCTTAACATTTACATAGAAAGTGTTTCAGCTCCTAAAACACAGCTGCATGGCTGGTCCATGGAGCAAGAGGACAACATTTATTTTGCAAATGGCTTTGAAGCAACTTGTCATTTGTTTATAACATAGAGGCAACTGCAGGCAACCCTACTTTGCTGGATCACTTTTCACTACTAAGAAAATACTTTTCAATACTAAGAGCCATGGCTGCCTGAAGAAAACCTCATAGGAAAAGTCAGTGTGTCACCAGCATGACAAAGGAATGAATTAAGAGGTATCCATCACAGAGCACTAATGAAGTCTAAGAGAAATCTCCAGCCATCACTGCAATGACAGCATGTCAGGTGATACCTAAGTGAGTAAAATACTATTCGGGCTTGTGGCAATAAAACCCCATTCCAATTTTATCAAATCACTTCCAGATTTCCATACACCTCAACGAACAAATAGATACCTTATTCTATACATTTTATTTTTTTATTTAGAGAATGGGACTGCTGGCAAACATAACAGATAACAGGTATTACCATTCTAGAGAATGCAGCAGCAGTATATTCTTAGTTGCAAACATTTTTTCAGCTTTAATTAACCTAAGGAAGAGGGAATGGAGTGAAACCAGAAGAATTAAAAACTACTTATGTAGAATACTGAAGGGTTTAGGGAAAAATGTTTGGATTGTTCCTTTGTCTTTAAAGAGGGCTGCACTTTCTACCTGGGACTCCAAAAAAAAAAAGTATATTGAAACACTCACTCAATCTCCAGCTCATATCAGAAAGAAAAAGGATTAATGTATTAACATGGATTGTAAATGGGGGACTCCATGAATCAAATACATTAGGTTGAAGATGGCAAAAGCTGATGTTAACTGCTGAAATTCCTTTAGCTAGCATGCTTTCCTAATTCTGTTTAGATCAGCATTATAAAAGAATTCACAGCAAAACTTAAGTTTGCTGTGCTGGCATGCTACATTAACAAAGTCATGGTGTACCATTAAAAGTTTTGCAACTATTAACACCCTCCTGTTGGGCATAACTTCTATTTTCAATACTTGAAAGCCATTTGCTAACATGAAAGCACTGTTACAACTTTTGATCACTAAGGAAGAAAAGCCAATAAGCATGTGACCTTCTAATACTAGGAAACGTCCACCAGTTCATCCTGATTCCTGACTCATTAAACCAATTAAAACACAGATTCCAATGTGCAAGTAATCTGAAAACTATCACAATGCCTAGCTAAAGAGCGGTAATTACACAACACTGTGAACATCACCCACATGACGATTTTATTTGGGTAGGAGCTTGAAAACTGAATCCATCTGGAGTGTACTGCACAGCGAGGTCATGTAATATAGGTCAGATTATCCAACAACATGGCCCTTTCCTGGTCATAAGGATCCCAAAATCCAAAGTTCTACTTCAGATCAGAGCAATACAGCGGTCACTGTAAAAACTACCCTTTACATGAATCAGGTGCTCTCTGGAATTTATGCAAGTCACACAGAGAATACTTGGTTAAGTTTAGGTATCAGTTTAATCAGTACTCCCTGTCTCAAAAATAGTTTCAAGAGTTATTGCACAGTCTCCATGGAGACTGAAGCCAAAGAGTTCTTCTTACTATTTCTGTCTGTGAAAATCCCATCACATTTAAGCTGCCAAGTTTCTTAGGAGAACCTGAAGGACTAAAAGTGACAGTAATATCCACGTGACTGTCTATCACATGCCACTTAATTATTTTATAAACATATTTACCTTTCCATATGAGGAAAATATCTTATAGTTCCACGTATTTGATCAGATGGAAGCAAATTGTTTACGGAGTTCCAATTACATTTCCACAGCAAATGTATTATTTCAAAACCTCCTTATCTTCTATTCCACTTTACCATATTGGCTGAAGATACATGGGCTACCTGTATCTAATCCACGTTCACCTCACAAGGAGGCTTTTAACATTGTCTCCCATAACATCCTCACAGGCAAACTGATGCAGTCCAGGCTAGGAAAGCGGACAGTGAGGTGGACTGGCTCAGCTGCTGGGCTCACGGGGTTGCAATCAGCAGCACAAAGTCCACCTGGAGGCCTATAACTAACAATCAATCCCAGGGCCTGACACTTGGGCTGATACTGTTTAACATCTTCATTAATGACCTCGGCGATGGGACAGAGTGCCCTCTCAGCAAGTCTGCACACAATACAGAACTGGGAGGAGGGGTTGATACAGCAGATGGGTCTGCTGCCATTCAGAGGCATCTGAACAGGCTAGAGAAATGAGCTGACAAGAAACTCAAGAAGTTTAACAAAAGGAGATGCCAAATCCTGCACCTGGGGAAGAATAAACCCATGCACCAGGACAGGCTTGGGGCTGACCGTCTGGAAAACAACTTGGTAGAGAAGGACATAGGTTGTTCCTGGTGGACAACAAGTTGAACATGAGCAAGCAGTGTTCCCTTGAGCCAACCCAGGGCTGTAGTGGGAAAAGTACAGCCAGCAGGTTGAGGAAGGTGATCCTTCCTCTCTGCTGAGCAATGGTAAGATCACATCTGGGGTTCTGGATCCAGTTCTGGGCTCCCCAGTAGAAGACAGACATGGGTGTACTGGCACAAGTCCAGTGGAAAGTCACAAAGATGATGAAGGGTTTGGAGCATCTGACATAAAATGAGAGGCTGAGAAAGCTGGGATTGTTTAGCCTTGAGTAGAGAAGGCTCAGCAGGGATCTCACCAATGTTCATAAATATCTGATAGGCAGAAGTAAAGAAGATGTAGCCAGACTCTTTTCAGTGGTGCCCAGTGAAAGGATGAAAGGCAATGGACACAAACTGAAATACAACAAATTCCACTTAAACATCAGAAAAAAAACTGGTTTACTGCAAGGGTTGTCATACACTGGAATGGATTGCCCACAGAGACCCCGGAGTGTCCATCCTTGGAGATACTCAAAAACCAACTGGACATGGCCCTGAGGAACCTGCTCTGGTTGACCCTCCTTTAGACAGGAGGGTTGGACTCCAGATTCAAGTATTCTGTGATTTCATAAATGCAAAGTGCAGAGAGAGGAAAGAGTATGCACGTGTACTTGCCCCTAGGAAGTGGAGCTCAGCTTCTAAGAACTCCAGCAAGAAGCTCTGGTAAGCCAACCCAACTGATGCAGCTAAGTGGCTGAAATAAATAGCTACAACTGAAGTCAGACTTCCCTGTCCAGGTCAACTTCCTCAGATGCAACAGCTCTAAAACAGGCTGCAGGATGCTAGGGACTTTGCTAAGAATGGCACTGCTGAGCAATGCTGGGCACATCCATTCAGCTGAGACTGTACCAGGATGGGTCAGGAATCCTGACGATATCCTGTGGCAATCTAACCGCATCCACGGCACCAAAAAAACAGGGCAGCTGGATTCTTTTAGACCTTCCTACCTGGAGGAAGTGGGGAAAGGATGTTTGTCTTGCACTCAGGACCACATAAAAAAAGGAAAAGGTTGAATTTCACTGACCAAGGCATATTGCTTATAAAACAGTTAGTAAGACGCCTTTATAAAGAACATTCTAAAACATCCAGCAGTTTTTTAAAATGCTCAGTCTCCCATACATTTAAAAAAACATATGAAGCAGCTGACCTCTGTCTTATGCAGTTTCTGGAGCTTTTGCTCCAAGGAATAATGACAAAGTAATGAGACAACCATTTGGCCAGCAACAGCAAAACACAAGAGTAAAATAAAAAGCGTACGGACCAAGTTCTGAGCACCATAACATACCAATTTAAACAAGCCTCAGCAGCTACAGAGATTCCAGTACAGAGTTATTCTCTGTTTCATAGAGGAAACAACCTTACCAGTTGACCCAAATGAACCTTAAAATGGCTACAGATACAAGCTGCTTGATGAAATCTACTTACATAAGTGATGTGAGTATTACAGGTCACAGCTACCCACTTGAGAGCAGTTTAAACCAGCACTGTACCTGGCAACACTACTAGCTGAGCTTTTAATCTGCAAAAATTCAACCAAAAAAACATCAGAACAACCAACACTACTATAAAGGCACATTATTTGAAACAATACTAAACAAGTTCAGATCCTCAAAGATTTTGTTATAGAAAATTTTTTATTATTTTGTTAGAAGAGCTTTCAAAAAACATGCTATATCGTATTATTTTCTCTTCATTGTATGTTAGTGTTCATCACAGTCTGCAGTCTAGGGTTTAAACAAAATTAAAACTTTAGCTCTTTAAAAACATTACGGGACCTCTTATTCTTTCCCTCTCCCTCCCCTTACAATGGCACTGAGGCCGTTTACTCCACCGTGCTCGGAGTCCTCCAAGCACAAGCAGAAAACTCCAGTTCCAAAGCACCTACAGTGTAATAATGAAGAATGGAAAGTGGGACTGCCAAAAAAACCAACAACACAGTAACATAGATGTGACCAGTGAAACTGTCTAGCACTATTTTAAACAAAGCATGCCAGAGGTATAAAGGAATTGGGAAAAACAGTAGATTAATAGAATGTAAGTAATACCCAGGGTCATGGGTCACATATCTACTAGAAGAAAAGAGGTGGGGCTTTTTATATGTACATGGTAACTCTTTTTAAAGACAGTTGAAAGAATGGAGAAAACTTGAAGAGCTTGGATACTGAGAAGATGTATTGATGGAGCAAAGCAGTAACTAAAACTAAACTGAGGAGCATTAGAAACAGAGCGTTAAAACTGAGTTTGGTGTCAAGACACCAGGTAGTAAGGAAAATTCAAGAAAGGGGTTTCTGTGGTTATACAAATCCAGTCATCAATAATTGGTTTATTTCAGCATCTACTCCAAAAATATCAGAATGAACAGAGAAAAGGTTTTCAGAGGCATTATGCATAAAGACCAGTACTTAGTATCAACCTGTATAAGACCAAAGATGACTTCAAGGTAGCTGACCTCAGACTAAGAGGTAATGTTCTACAGTGAGTCTCAATCTACTCTAAGGAGTGCATTACTAGAGCAATACAATGGCCCAGCACTGGGCTGCATAATTCCACTGCAATAGAGAGAGCTAGGCATCTTTAGAGAACAATAAGGCAGACAGGCAAATCAGTGAATAAGGTGAATAATGATTCTACCTGTTAAAGATGCCTGTTAATACGAAGCAATGGACACAATGACTATGCAGGAATTTAGCCTGTTGGAACAGATCCTTCCTGGTTCAAAAACCACCACTAGTGTACGCAGCTTGGTCAGCTGGGGATCCCATCTCCTTACACCTTTGATGAACACACACATGCCAACACAAGTTCACAGTGTAGGTATAGCCCAAAACAAACAAGCGAAAGGATAAGAGAGAAGCCAGAAGAAAAAAGAACCAGCAGGATGAGAACAGATCACACTCTGTAGATAAAGGGAAGTCATAGGTTTACAGAGGATGACAATGCATAAGGCAAAGAGTTGTGATAAAGTAAATACTGTCCAAAATCCCACCTGCCACGCTTGCTGCAACATTTTGTTGCCCATGTTTAAAAAAAAAAAAAAGGTGTACATTTAAATTCCACAGGTAACAGAGAAAAGACTCTGGGATGGTAAGAATTTAGTCACTGTCAAATGTTACTTCTGTGAAAATATATCAATTTTTCACATTTGTGCATTGATATTATACGATACAGAATTTACAACTCCTTTCTCTATTTTAATATACTGCATCTCTCAGTTTGAATGCCCTGGATGATGAGTTAAATGCAATGTTAGAGAGTCCAATTGGATTTTACATGCACACTCTAAGTTACATAAGCATTTTCCAACAATGTCTTCTTAAAATTCCAGATGCACAAATTCGTTTTACATGAACCTATCCACTACACAAGATAACCAAAAGTACAAATATTTTAGCTACAAATGACTGCAATAACCAGTAACATACAATAAAATAAATCTGTTTTATTTATAAAACGTTGTATGTCACTATGCCAAACAAGGACAGACATTCAAAGAACAGCACGTTAGTTAAGTTTGAATTCTATTCTATTACTTTAAAAAGTCTTTCTAGGTCTCCTACTTAATAGGTTCCAAGAAGAATGTTGTTAGGCAGCACATGCTGTTACAACAAAAAGTAACAAAATTTTAAGTAATTTAGCACAACAAACTGAGAACTCATTAAGAAACAAAATTAGTAAAACATGCACGTATATTCCCAGTGCAAAACTTCTGCAGAGAAAATGAAACTGGAAGAGTGAAGTGATACAAACTCGTACCAAAAAAAGAACATGCATTTTCTTAATAGAAAACTAACTTCCAAGTTAAAAAAATGATGTGAACAAAACTATGTGTTTGAGAAGGTATACACTATATGGATGCTGTTTGTATCTGTAGTATGCAGAGGAGCATTACTTTAGTTGAAAACATGATTACCTGCTAACTTCAGAACTCAAGTAGCACAGCAGATGAATGGCCCAAAGCAAAGGTCCTGCATACGTTGCAAATGCTGTAAGGAAGATAGCTGGTATCTCCACATAGCTTTCTAGTCCCACAAAACCTGCTGAAACATCCACAGTCGCAATGCCATTTGAATTTCCCTGAAAATAGGAATAAAAATGTAAAGATTCAAATATCTCCAAAGAAACATTTAGAATACATCAGAATAATATTAATTATTGCACCAGTTAAAGACTTACTCTTTAAGCCACTTTATAGTACAGCCATATTCTTTACGTCGGAATTTCAGTAAAGCAGCTTACCAAACAAGAGCTCTGTTTAGGATTTACAGACTAATGAAGGCATAAACAGCATGAGCTTTTGCTTGTCTTATTTTGTCTGCAAATTAACATGCATATTGTTTAATAAATTACATCAAAAAAAGAGTTTAAAGCAAGCAGCTACGCTTGCCGATTTCAGTCACAGTAATGAAAAAAATGCGTTTTTCATCACACATGGTTCAAACCCAGTATTTTAGGCCTGTTGCCTAAAATTACACCAGGAAATAAATATTTCTTGCCCTTAGAGACAATAGAGCTCTAATTTAGAGCTGTAGTGGAACACTACATCGCCCACCTGCCTGCCCCACGACACAAGTTGCTGCACGTAACTGGATTAAGACAGGCAAATTCAGAGAGGTTTCTGCTTCCCAAGTCTCTATACCACAATAGATTGCATTGAAACAGACCAAAAGTCAGCCTAGATAGCCTGAATCATCAATAAAAGGCATTTAAAACCTAGAAAGAGAAAAGCACAAAGAACATAGAGCAATGAAAGTATCAAGAGCTGCCCAAGATTTGTATGTTTTACCTGGTTTTCTTTTTAAGTGACTAAGACCACTAAATAACAAGAGATAATATAAAATCGAAGGAAGTACTTTCCACTGAAAATGCCCAAGTACTTCACTTTACTCAAATACTTAAAGAAGCAAACACACCCTGTGATTAAGGCAGAATATTTTTTAGCTTAGCAGGTCACAGATAGGTTTCCTCAAACTAGTGTGAAAGCTCCCAGATATTCTTACCATACCTGGAGAAGCTGACTGGTTTCTACAGCACTGGTCTTCCAACAACCATCAAACTCTCCTTTCCCCCCTACAGAATCCCATAACAACCCAAACGTAAGGGCTGTCACCACCGATAGCCTCAGACCAGTCCCAGCAGAGCAGATGAGGAGTGGCAGCTCCCCCTTTCCCTCTGACCTGATCTCCTCTCGCCTTAGGGACTGCAGTCTTTTTGAACCACAAGTTACCCCAGCAAGGAAGTGCTGTCATCAAATACACATGTCTGGGTTGCCCACGCTATCCAGAGCACACAGGTGTATTGGCAAGGTTTTGGTAGCCAGGGGGCTACAGGGGTGGCTTCTGTGAGAAGCTGCTAGAAGCTTCCCCTATGTCTGACAGAGCCAATGCCAGCCGGCTCCAAGACGGACCCGCTGCTGGCCAAGCCCGAACCAATCAGCGACAGAGGTAGCGCCTCTGTGATAACAGATTTAAGAAGGGGGAAAAAAAACCCTGTGCAACAGCAATTGCAGCCAGAGGGAGGAGTGAGAATATGTGAGAGAAACAACTCTGCAGACACCAAGGTCAATGAAGAAGGAGGGGAGGAGGTGCACCAGGTGCTGGAGCAGAGATTCCCCTGCAGCCCTGGTGAAGACCATGGTGAGGCAGGCTGTCCCCCTGCGGCCCATGGAGGACTCCACACAGGAGCAGGTGGATGCACCCGAAGGAGGCTGTGACCCCGTGGAGAGCCCGCGCTGGAGCAGGCTCCTGGCAGGACCTGTGGACCCATGGAGAGAGGAGCCACGCTGGAGCAGGTTTGCTGGCAGGACTTGTTACCCCTGGTGGGGGACCCACACTGGAGCAGTTTGTGAAGAACTGTAGCCCATGGGAAGGACTCACGTTGGAGAAGTTCATGGAGGACTGTCTCCCACGGGAGGGACCCCACACTGGAGCAGGGGAAGAGTGTGAGGAGTCCTCCCCCTGAGAGGGCAGCAGAGACAACGTGTGATGACCTGACCGCAACCCCCATTCCCCGTCCCCCTGCACAGCTGGTGGGGAGGAGATAGAGAAAATCAAGTTAAGCCCAGGAAAAAGGGAGGGGTGGGGGGAAGGGGCTTTAAGATTTAGTTTTTATTTCTCATTATCCTACTCTGATTTGATTGATAATAAATTAAACTAATTTTCTCCAAATCCAGTCTGTTTTGCCCATGACAATAACTGGTGAATGATCTCTCCCTGTCCTTATCTCGACCCATGAGCTTTTTGTTACATTTTCTCTCCCCTGTCCAGCTGAGGAGGGGGAGTGATAGAGCGGCTTGGTGGGCACCTGGCATCTAGCCAAGGTCAAACCACCAGCACAAAAAATAGGTGGCTTTTTCAGGTACATAAGTAACTAGACACCAGGGACAGCAAAAATCCTGTTCCTGAAACAGCTCTAAAATCCAAGGAGAAAAAAAGCCATCCATGTTGACAGAGCCATTCAGAGCTCATCATCAGTAGTCACTGTCCCTGTGAATCCCACTATAAGATATCCTCAGAATGTAAGGGGAGCCTGAAGCTGTAAGAGGTATGGATTTTACCAAGACATTATACAGCAGAAAAATCTTGACTTATGACTGTCAGTCTTCCTCATTTTGACCTTCACCATGCACCACCATAGTAAATTATTGTTCCGCTGCACCAGTGTAATAAATTATTGTTATGCATTCAGCATAATGTTCAGCAATGACAGGAACAGCGCAAAGAATAACTAATGACAGGCAGCTAAAGAAAAAGTGTATCTGTGCCTTAGGACCTGTAGGATGAGACTGTAAAAGCAAGCTGTAAAACAAGGCTCCTCCTCAGGATTAAGGGCTATAGACTGAGGACATGGCAAGAGCAGAAAGCTCAGGTGCAGCACTTTGAGAACAGGGCAGGGTGCTGCTCCTCAACAAGCAAAAGTTTGACAGGGACAGGTAGGGAGAGAACCTGCTGTCTTTTCCTCCCAATCCCTGCCCACAGCAACGAGTCTTTTCCCTGCCACATCTATTCATTTTCTTTCCCCTCCTTCTCCTCTGTATGATGCGTGCAGAGTAGAAAAGCTGAGACATCAGGCAATCCTACTCATCTCATGAAGAGCTGAAAGGTCTTTTTCACACTGTTTGCTTCACCTGCACATACACATAGTTGATCCTTGGTACCTCGGGGCAACTCTCCATCCCACTGCATGTGAGAAGGAGCAAGAATAAATGCAGCACCAGAGAGTGCATGTCATTGGTTCTGCACAACAGGACAAAAAGATGTACTCTCCTCTGTAAGGTAGTGAGGGCAGAGGAAGGAACCAGGAGGAAGGAACAGTGCTTTCCACCTTCTCCCCAACTCCCTGTGGTTCCTTTCACACAAGGCTCACTCCAGCTATCTTTGACTTTGTTTAAAGTGATGTAGCTGTAGAACAAGGAGAGCAAGGATGCACACACTTGGATCCACACACTTAGAACTCTAACCACGCTGGATATTAAGTGTCCAAACACCCCACTCTCACCAGTAATTTGCTGAGCCTCCTGGATGACTCCACAGCTACTATTGGAAGAGCCCTGCTGAGCAGTAAGAAGCATTTTTTCTTCACATTAGATATCTTTCTCCAAGACTAATTCATACATTTGAACTGAATTTTCATAGCTTATAACTTCTAATACTCCACACAATACATAAATAACTGACAATTGAGAGTGTCTGCTTTTATTTTAAAGTATCACTCAAGTATTTCAAATAGTGCAATAGCTTACTGTGATAAGGGCAGAAAGTAACAGGAGACAATGCACTATTGCATAAAAGCATTCCATGATAACACATCATGATCTAGATCAATAAAGCACAAATATAAGAACACTGGCTAGAGAAACTATCCAGCGTATTTGCTACAGTAACAGAGGAGAATCCCTCCATAGACAGTAATGAAAAAAATCTAAAACCTTCTTCAAAGCTGCGATGATTTTTCTGAAAACTTTTCAGATACCATATCACTCACTCAATATGAGCTACTACCTGCAGCATCTCAATGACTATCACTGATCTGAGAAGTACAGAGGTGCAAGACAAAACCGGCATGCTTCTGGTTTGTTTAACGACTGATTTAACACAGCAGACTGTTACTGCACTTCCACACAGCCCTTCACTATGCCTTTCTAGTAACTGGAATTCTATAAACAAGCATAGAATGAGGAATGTATTTTAATTATTTGAAGCAAATAATTTAAGGTGAAAAAATGAAGTCATTGGAAAAGGTTGGCCAGAAAGGTTCTGCTGTCTCCATCCTTGGAAGTTTCAAGACCCTGAGCAACCTGGTCTGACCTCACAGCTGACGCTGCTCTGGGAATGGGGTTAAACTGTGGGCCTTCTGAGGTCCTCTCCAATGTGAATATCCTACAGTGCTTTGAAATCACAAGAGAAAGCTATAAGCCACTTGAAAATGTCTCTCAGTCCATCTCTCTACTAAAGGCAAGACGAATTAGATATAGAAATGATTCCGAAAATATACAAACCTATTCTGTTCTCCTCCAGTGATAAAAACTACCAGAAACCATAAAAAAGTCTTAAAGGTTTTGAGACTGTATTTTCTCTCCTCTCTTCTGCAGATATACTGCTCTAATGATGACAACAAAAAACCACCAGACTAATAAATAAATACATGGAATTTTTGTTCATTTATGAGCTTCCATCCAAGGTAACTAAAATATTTTAAGAAATATTTACAGCAACGTACATTTTTTTAGGAGCTGCTATAGTTAGGAGAAACAATCAAGATATTTACTTCTATTCTTACCATATTTGAAGGGCAAGTAGCAATGATAAAAACATAGTATACTTCTGGGAAGTGACTGATTAGTTACGAGATGTGGACAACTCAGAGCTTAGGAGAAAACAATCAATCACACAAGCTTGTTGAAAAATTCATCAAGAGGTTCTCCAGCTTGCAATAATATCCTGACAAATAATGAGCGTTCTGACTAAATGTATTAATTTCATATCTGTATCAAATATCAGTATTTGACAATACTGGAGTATTTTTATCTTTGCTTCTCTTCAACGATTTACACAAAGTAATAAATAAAACAAAGATCCTAACTATCAGAACAAGTCTAAGCAACGAAGTGGTTTTACCCAGCTCCACATACAGAGGACTTTATCCAGCCAAGCTCTGTGTCCTGGTTTCGTCCTAGTGTGTGTTACGGATTTAGTATGAGAAGAATGTTGATAACACACTGGTGTTTTTAGTTGTTGCTAAGTACCCTGCTAGTCGAGAACTCTTCAGAGGCTGGGAGAGGGCATAGCCACCACAGCTGGCCCAGCTGGCCAACGGGGTATTCCATACTATATGACGTCATGCTCAGTATATAAATAAGAGGCATGGTCCAGGAAGTAGCGATCGCTACTTGGTTATCCGTCAGCAGGCGGTGAGCAATTGCATTGTGCAGCACTCACTCTTATATTCTATTATTATTGTTATTATTATTATTATTTCTTTTTTCTGTTCTATTAAACTGTCTTTATCTCAATCCATGAATTTTAGGTTTTTTCCTCCCGATTCTCCCCCCCACCCCACTGCAGGGCAGGGGGGTGAGCGAGCAGCTCTGTGGTGTTTAGCTGCCTGCCAGGCTAAACCACAACACTCTGAAAACCTCCAAGCATGACGACTGTACAACCTGTGTAAGCAACCTTTTCCACTGATTACCATCCATAAAAATCTTGCTAAAGAGCTGGAAAAATGAGTTAATGTTTAATCTTCCCATGTAAGTTACAACTGTTTAATAAATTTGCCTTTTAGGTTCACATTGTTAGAGAGCAACAAGGGCCAGCTGGTTCTGCAAAGAAGGTAAGCTGGGAAATGAGCATGAAAACAAGGCAGGTGAGAGCAGTAAGTCAGAGGACTGGGAATGCTCAGTGGCATGTCCAGGTCAGGACTGGATCCAGAGACAGTGATCAGGGCCAGATGCAGTCCAGAGATCACACAGCAAGTCTGTAGTGACAAGGCAGGTCCAAGATTAGGCCAGGAAGCCCAGCCAGCAGGTCCAGATCAGGATCAAGAAGGTACGAGACAGGCACAGACATACGTGCTTACACAGCTGTGACACAGCACAGGCAGTAAAGCATCAGATTAAAAGCAGCTCCCAAAGGA
Source organism: Calonectris borealis (assembly GCF_964195595.1). Taxonomy (NCBI): domain Eukaryota; kingdom Metazoa; phylum Chordata; class Aves; order Procellariiformes; family Procellariidae; genus Calonectris; species Calonectris borealis. The sequence goes on from NC_134352.1 coordinate 31,459,257, forward strand.
AAGGAGGGCCAGGCCGTTCCTTCTAGCTCTTCTCCCAACAGCTCCTCTCAGTGAAGGAGATGACCTTGAACTCTGCTAAACTGAACTAGACAGAAGATGCACTCAGGGCTCTGACACAGACGAAGCGTAGAATGCAAAACCAAGTGTAAGCTCAAGGCATTTGTTTTCAATCTGTACTTATTTTGGGTTTTTTTCTACTTCTACTTAAGATCAAAATATTAGCTTTCACACTGAGGCACTTCATTTTTTCCCCCATTTTCATCAACAATACCAAGTGATTAATAAAAAATAGTATCTGTTCCTATGAACCTTGCTTACTCTGTACACTTAGGATTTTCATAGCTGTACTTCCATAAAGTCTTTAACAACCCTACAATATTTTTTTGAAAGAACCCTGACTCATTTATTAAATATGCTATCCTGAACAAGGCTATTTTTACTCACTATGATATTCAAAAGGCCATCACTTACATTCCACACTTAGCAAGACAGAGTTACTGCTTTTGTCATTACATGCCCTCTTGCCTACCAATATTTAATAAAGGTTCAGCAACATGGGCAAGAAGTCTCATTCTCCTCATAATCACACCAGTACATGTGCAAAAAGTAGTTCACCAAATCCCTCTCCTATTTCCAGATGGAAGGGTTTTATACTTAGTTTATATTTCTCTTCTCCTGCCTCATTTAACTAGCACAGTTTAAATTTAGTACCCAATATGATCTACATCAACAACAAATTTCAGTGTTTTTCAATTTCTGTATTTCAACCATAAACCTGGTATCATTTTTGTATGCTACATTAAATCGTTATGCCTGTCTGGAAATTAAAAACCTAGCACCACTCTGAACCCAGCCAGTTTAATAGTGGTAGCTCTAGTAACCACAAAACTTGAGGAAAAAAAGTCAGGGAAGACATTTAAATCTATGCCAACAGTGCACATCATGCCAAATAATAAAGTTGTGCTTCCTTCACATCTCTCCCCTAGCATTCAAGCATAGATATTGCTCACGCCAGAGACAGTAAACAAATGACTAGCTGGTACCGAGGCAGGCTGAACAGAGGTCAATACTGAAGCGGAGAACTTGTTGGACTTCTCCAGCAGAAACAGCCCAGTTGTACTTCCTTAATGTTTATTCAGTATTTGAGAACAAATGATACATACTCCATCTGAAACACAACCCCTTCCTAAGTCAGTCAAAATGTAGGATCTCAGTGTTGATGGTCATGACCAATATAGGTAGTTGCTAAATCTGGGACACCTGCAGCTTACTCAGTAAGAACGATGTATCTTCACTGGAAGGCACAGAAGTAAGGAGGGGATCTGAAAGCTGTCATCAAGCAAAGACGTTCCTGTTTTTCCCACTCAGTAAAGGAAAAAGATTAAATGGTTTATTGAAACAATTAAAATCTGTTACTAAACCAGAAAGCTACATCATGAAAAGTATGGGTACTTTCAGGGTTCCACATTCCATCACTCAGGTAAGGAAGAGCTGGAAAGTGTACACAACCACCCAAAATCATCTATAGCTTCTCCTGAGGTCACTTGTCTGTGGTACTGTTGAGATATACATAAACACTAAAGCTTGAGTGCCTGTATCTGTCACAAGAGCTGCGAGTAAACAGGGAAACCTGCATTGCCATGAGAAGAGTGTGTTTGTAACACACCTGAAGGGGGGGTTACCTCTGTGTTTGGGAGGGAGAGGGGGGTCTCAGTGCAGGGGAGGGGGCTAGATCTTTTTCAAATCAGGTATACAAAATGGCATTGGTGAGTGTTCATCTGTTGTATATCTGGTATGGATCCTGCATCTATAGTTCAGTGACTGCCAGTTAATTAAGTGCCTGCAATATATGATTGCCAGTTAATTATGTGTCACTAATAAATCAATAAAACACTTCTATCCTGATTTTAAGGTACATAAACTGAGCAGTTTCTCCTTTGCAACAAGTCATTCGTGCTCTGGACTCTGAACTCAAAGGAAAGGGAAGGAAAAACTTAAATATATCTAAGAAAAATAATTAATGAAGAAGTGGGTTTTGTAGGTTGTCAGGTTTTTAATTTTCCCTGGTAGTGCAGATCAGAATGCTACATACTAAACAAACCTATACACAAAGAGCATGAAATTAAATATAATTTCTGGAAGAAGTTTCTTCCATCTTTGGATCTAGAGTCCCAGACAGGAAAACCTATTCTCAGAACAAATTGGGAGAAATTTACCAATTGAAGAGAGACCATTAATTAGATTTTGAGGGACCTTTGTAGCCTCTGTAATTTTATGAGCTACCAGCTTGATCATTCTACTTTTCTACACTAATATTTTGCATATCAGATAATTGCTTTCAATTGTGAAGGACAAAAAAGAAAAACCTTCTTAGTCTTGTATGATTTAATTTGTTCCTTTCCATACCTGCAGAACAATTTTTTCATCAGAGAATAAAAGAACAAAGCTAACATTTGAAGAGTGGTATTTTGGTCAAACTCTTAATCTCCATCCTAGAAAGGGCATCTAATGTAAATGTACTTACAGCACTTTTAAAAGAGAACTGAAAACTTGTTCTCTAAGGAGTGGGGAGTGGAGGAAAATTCCATCTGTCTTGACTCTTAAAAGCACTTTTTCCCTTAGCAGAATTGATTTCTCTATTTTTGAAACATCTCTAGGATATTTTGAAAATAGAAAAAATAGAGAAAGAGAGACAAATAGAGAAAAATAGAGAAAACAGAGAAATAGGCCACAATCAAAACTATTCTTTCTAAAATCCCTCCTGTTCTATTACAATTCATTCGTCATTTTATTCTGTCTTGGGCATGCTGATTAGGCACACACCTTGGTTTTCCAAGTAGTCAGCCAAAAAAATCTGCAAAAGACTGTTGGCAAGTTCTTCAGAAATTGATAAATTTTTTAAAGGGCCCTGTGTTAAAGAGAGTAAGACTTTGTCAAACTTTTTGCTAAGCTGTTGCTAAATTCAGAAGAATGTCTTCAAAGCTGGAGTTTACAGACATGTGATGGGACACAAAAAGGCAGCTCCTCATCTGGATCTGCTCTGTTTCCTATATCCGGTGAAACCAGCATGGGAAACAACATGGGGGAAAAAAGCTTTGGTCTCCTTCTACCAGAAGTTTAGATAAGTAATTATCACCCTTCATTCTCCAGATTCTTAGGCGATGTACAAAGACCAATCAAGCAATATAGCTCACAATGAAGCAATGGAGAATTTCTCCTTTCTGAGCATTGGATGCTGTGATTCAGCAGCATGTCTGTGTGCAAGAGACTCCCTTGTCAGAGCTGATTTTTAAAATATCCTCAAGTTCGCTGAAATCTGTACCATGCTGGAAGTTATTACTTCCAAAGGAAACACATCTAGAAGAAATGTCAAAATTACCAGCGGGGTGTGATGGGGTGTGGGTGGATGCCCTGAAAATGCAGGATATCCAACAGCACAATGTGCAGCCAATTAAAATGGAAATCACTTCTTCCAGTCTTCTAAAAACCAAAAAACTCCTCAATTGCAAGGGTAGTTGAAAATGCAAAAAATCAGTCATTAAAAAGAAAAATCTTAAAACATATTTCTGTCTTCCCACTAACACCAGTACAAAACCACTAAAAAACCCGACACATGCTATCAGATCTAACTGTTACCTTTTATTGGTCTTGAATAAGTAAATTTTTATTGGTACAGAAAAAAACCTTTGGCTTAATCATAATCAAATGGAAAGAAGTATCATGCTCCTGATAGCCTGACATAGCTTGTTTTTGAAGCAGGTGAACACGTTTTCCAAAGTTCATGGAAATTCTTCCAGAGAAGTTATTCCCCAATTTTTTGCAGCACTAAGATCAGAGAAGACACAAAATTTAACCTGCCCAATTGCACTTCCACAGTAATTGTATTATTTGAGAAAGTCCTTATTTTCTATTCCATCATACCCTGAAGATACATGGGTTACCTGTATCTAATCCACGTTCACCTCACAAGGACGCTTTTAACACTGTCTTCCATAACACCCTCACAGGCAAACTGATGTAGTCCAGGCTAGGAAAGTGGACAGTGAGGTGGACTGAAAACTGGCCCGGCTGGGTTGTGATCAGCAGCACAAAGTCCACCTGGAGGCCAGTCAGTAGTGATCAACTCCAGAGCTTGGCACTGGGGCTGATACTGTTTAACATCTTCATTAATGACCTGGACCTGTTGCCTCCTCGGCAAGTCTGCACACAATACAAAACTGGGAGGATGGGTCTGCTGCCATTCAGAGGCACTTTGACAGGCTACAGAAATGGGAGACAAGAAACTCATAAAGTTCAGCAAAGGGAAATGCCAAATCCGGCACTTGGAGAGGAATAAGTCCATGCCTTGGATCAGGCTTGGGGCTAACCATATGGAAAGCAGCTTGGCAGAGATGGATATGGGGTTCTTGGTGGATACCATGTTGTCTATCAGCCAGCCATTTGACCTTTGTGCAAAGGCCAACAGCACTTGGGACTGCATTAGGGAGAGCATCACTAGCTAGTTGAGGGAGATGCTCCATTCTCTCTACTAAGCAGCGGTAAGATCACATCTGGGCTCCTGGATCCAGTTCTGGGCTCCCCAGCAAAAGAAAGGCAAGGGATGTACTGGAGATAGTCCACTGAAGCACCACAATGGGATGGGAACAAAGCATCTGTCATACAAACATCTATCTGAAAGAGCCAAGTCTGTTTACTCTCAAGAGGAGAAAGCTCAGCAGGGATCATAACAATGTGTATAAATATCTGATGAGGGGGAATAAAGAAGACGTAGCCAGACTATGACCTTATCAGTCACTCAGTAGTGACTAGTGAAAGGATGAAAAGCAGTTCACACAAACTGAAATACAAGAAGTTCTGTTTAAACATCAGAAAAAGCTTTTTTACTGGCTAGGGTGATCAAGCACTGGGACCGATGCCCAGAGAGGTTGCAGAGTCTTCATCCTTGCAGGTATTTAAAATTGGACTGGACACGGTCCAGACCAACCTGATCTGGTTGACCTGCCATTGGATGGGGGGAGGTTGGACTGAATGATCTCCAGAGGTGCCTTCCAGCCTCAACTCTTCTGTGATTTAGTGGTTCAGTGAAATTCTCAGCCACCCGTACCAAGAATTCATCATCACTGAAAATGGGTGCTTTACGAGAACATTCAAACCATTCCTTATTAGTCCCTTTTCCATAACTAGGATTTCCTTGCCAGCCTACCCACCATTAAATTTCTGGCAGCTGCTTTTGGTTGGTACCTCAGCACTGAGAGGGCCCTGCCTTCAGCCTCTTGCCAACTCCACTAAGGGCTGCTCTCAGAAGGACGTAATCGGAGCTGACTGCCTGAAAAGTAACATTCAAGATATGCAAAAGCCATTCAACCAAGAAATGTTACACCCTCTGAGGAGGAAAACTGGGTAGGAAGGATGAATCATGACGATCTTATCCCCATCAGCAATTCCCTATCCTGACATGTACTCTCAGAGCAAAGTCAAGCCTATCCTCAGTCAGTACTAATAGGATCAGAAACACAGTAGGAAGTACCCCAAGCTTGACCACAGCTTTAATATCCTCAGCCATGCCTCAAGTAAAGCCAAAACAGATCTCACCTTGAAATTTTGCAACAAATCAGAAAGCCTCTCCCCCTAAACCAGAAACAACCTGATTCCCAACTTAAAAATGTCCTCTGAAGACAGTCTGCTACACTAAGTTTCCAACATTATTAGAAGTGGAAAGAACCTCTCCAGCTTCAATGCTAAGGAAAGTTTTCAGGGAATTGCAACCTTATTTGGAATGCAGTTATTGAAATTAGTAAGGCTCCTCAGGACAGAAGATACCATTTGATATAGTAAGAATGGCAATTAGTCCTGATTCTCATAAGAGACATTAACTTGTCACAGAACTTCCCTTCAGTCTTAAACTGTATATGTAGACCTATTGTGATGCTACCAAAGGTTTTGTAAGCCTCAAGAATCAGGGACAAAAAGCCATCTGCCTTTTACTGGTATTAATCAACTCAGCTGAAATTTTTAAATTTGTTATCACCAGAACAGTACGTAGGAGGCCCACTAACAGACTGAAATCACCCCTGTTACAGCTATCCAGTATTTTTAACACTTTCGGAAATCTATATTGAGGATAAGTTATCAAGGTATGCACTTTTCCCTGATTCTGAAAACAAAACATTAATAATACAGTTACAAACTAAACCCTTCTGAGAACTCAGTGAACTCTTCCTCTCTGAGATTTAGTTGGCATTTACTCACAACAGACAATAGTTCAAAATACTATTCCCACTCCCACCCCTATAGCAGGGAGAGTATTCAGCTTACCTGAAAATAGAAGAAAGCTTGGCCAAACCAGTAGTGCATGATAGTAATCTGTGCTGCATCAAATTTCAAAGGTCTCCAGATATATTTTGTCATCATTGTCTGAATCAGCAGACAAAACACCAGGACTGGTAAATTGTGAGGTCTAAATAGAAGGGCTGCTAGTAGAACCAATCCACTATACACTTCCCATAATCCTGTAGTCTTCGCACTGGAGTCTGCAGAAATAACCTGTGACTTTAATAAATCTTTTGTGCCAGTGAAGACTATGCCAAGAACAAAGACATAAACAAAACGAGCTTCAGTAATCCCCCTAAAGAGGAAATTAAAAAAAAAAAGTAATAATAATTAATAAATAAATAAAACAGAAAGATGAGTTACTTACTAATATCTATTAGTCTTTCAAGAGAGGTGCAAGACCAAAGCAGTTCTGCCAAACAGGCTAAATTCTAAGGTTAGTACTGGCCAATTTCATGTCTCAAATACAAAAACTCTAAAAATGGTTCATACTTAAATTACAACACCTCCAAACCAACTTTAGCAAAGAAAACAGCTTGTGCTAAAAACTAAACTAACCTAAAATATACAAATAAAATTACATGTCAACTAATGTAATCAAAATAAATTTATGTTATTACTATTCAAGGTCTAGATCTCTAAATATAGGCATATAACTATGCCATTTACATAGCATTATGAATTTCCCCAAAAATACTCTTTAGAGTGATATGGAAACTTTATTTTAGGAATTAAATTGACTTTAAAATGACTATTCCCTTTAAGCTGTTCAGTGATTTTTCACAACTCATTCACACAAACATGTATTTCTTTTTACCCAACCAAAAAGATGGTGATAGTATTTGAATATCCTTATTTCAGTCTGAAATTTCTGCATATTTCAGACATTTTCTCACCTTACACATCTGCACAGATATACAGATATGCTTGTTTATACGAGCACATTTCTTCCTTTTAACTGTACACATTTTTCAAATCCCTAAGCAATCTCATTACAAAAAAATGAAAGTTTTAAGTAGTAAGTGTGATTAGCATTTACTGCTATGTTCATTACACCTATAAATTCATCAACCTCTTCATTTCCAGTGAAAGTCGGCTTCTGAAGAAAGCATAGCATCTCGTCCAAAAAGCTGACAAGGCCAAGGACCAATAATCTTAAAAACTGTGACCTGCTATTCTAGAATTGCAAGGCCCAAGGAACAAAGGACAAAAAAAGTCACAGATCACATTAGTTTGAGCTAAGCTATAATAATAATCCAATGAACTCACCAAATGAGCATATTAAAAATTCTGTGGTTATAAATCTATTTGTTTACCTTGCAAAAGATAAAAATACACATTATCTACATACTTTATCCATAATTTAATATACACCATCCTTAGAGATTAGCAGTCACTTTATACATGAGTGGTGAATGAACATGGTCTCCTACAAAGTTAATATAATTCACTCAGAAGTGAGTATTCTTGAGTCATCTGGACTTAATAATATATGGAGGATTAGACCATGACACTAAAAATAGTAACAGCATAGTTACACTTGGTGTAACTAATGTAACTAGCTAATCACAGAAAACACCGCTAGTCAAAATTTCTAAAAATAAGTTTCTCCTTTTAAATTTATATATTTTTTCAGTCTTTGGAAGGTCACCTTCCTTTTCAAACAATTACTAACAAATGAGCTTGAATTCAATCTTTCTTTTCCACATACAGGAAAAAGAATCAAAAAGCAACAGGAGAAATAACGAGCAACAGTATTTACATGTTCAGTTTTCCTTTTGCACCCACAGAACAAAGAAAAAAGGCAAACCCATCACATGATAGTGACGTGGCCTTCCTAAACGTGAATACAGTGCTCTGTTCTGATTTAGCTTTCATTTCAAAGGTTCAAACTCATACCTAATGGTCTCTGCAAAGGGGCTTTGCTATTTTATTCCCTTAAGCAAGCCTTTGTAAATCCCCTGTAACGCCCATTGGCTTTTTCCTTCAGGGCAAAAAAAAAAACCAGTAAAGGTTAGAGAGCTCCTGTGTTTCTGGCTAATGCAGAAATTCAGTGCCCTATTTCAGTATCTCTGGTAATTCTGATGTAATTATTACCATAAAATATTCAAATATATTCACAGGACTTAGAAGTAAAGCTTTAGGAAATAGCTTTGGGTATTTATCACTATTAAATGGGTTAAGTGAAAACTGAAATTAACCAGTTGATGGAAATTCAAACTGAAAAACCAATTTCTCAGCAAATGTACCACTATTATTTTGTTTGGGTCAGTATGGTATATACTCATCTTTTTCATTGCACAAACTATCATTTTTAAAAAGAACTCTGAGGAAAATGGAAGGCCAAATTACTTCCTTGCATTTTTTAATTTAGAAGTTATCTTAGTGTAAGCCATAGAAGATGGGACACACTTCAATTGCCTCTTCTCCCTCATCCACCTCCCAGCAATTGTCACATCCAGAGAAAACACTTATCTTTAATAAAGGGTACAGAGAAGGGTTTCAGAGCAAAGACTCTCCATCTTACAGAAGAAAGCATTATGCATGAAAAATGCAGGGGCTGCCTACAACTTTTTCTCATATTACACAAAATTACCTCTACCTTGCACCTGGATCTGGAGCTCTTCCATGTCATGAATACACTAAAGATACCACTAGATAAATTTAAAAGAAAGTCCTGGGTTTGTTCCTGGAGGCATTTTAAATAGGCTTTTATCATTCAGCACATCAGCCATCTAATAAAGATGAGCTAGGATCACTGTGTCAACACATCAGCTAACATCTGACATCTACTAACATGTGTCTACCATCTTTTTTGACACACTGTATTGGGAGCCTTGCCAAAGATAATGTGTTTGAGGAGTTAGTGATCTTGGGCTAGTAGGCCTTGCACTTTAGGCTTTAGAAGCCCATGTTATTAGCATGAGTAGCCACTGCAAGGGACCGTGCTGGAATCCCTGTGCTGGCCTGTGGGTGTTATGACAAAAATAACATCCAGACCTGGCAGGAGTAGACACATGGGTTTGTTTTGGTTTGCTTGTGTTTTTTTTACACAAAATAAAAGGCACTATAGTATGGGAGGGAGGCAGAACCTCTCCACGGACGGGACCCATGCGCCACAGCATGCCATGGGAAGATTCATCCGGGGTTTGTCTGATGCTGCATGAAAGCAGGGTTCCCAGCATCCCTAGGCACTCACTACCTATATTCCTCTTTTTTACTCTATCTTATTAAAACAACTATTTTGTTACACATTTGTTGTTGGTCCTTTCTTACTGAGATCCAGAATGATCCCTGCACCACAATTCCTGCCCTAGGTGCAAAACACATGCCGACACAAAGGTCAGAACCTGCGTTTGCTAACCCTACTAGCTTTCACCAAACAGCTTACACAGATGATCTAAAGGGTATAAAGCTTTGCAACATGACAGTAACTTTTAAATCAGTACATAATCAGAGATATATAAAGGTCTGACATAATTTAAGCAAATCACCGTGTTCACTATTTATTTAAGGTGAAATAACACAAAAAGCCCGTATCTTTCTTGTTATAATTGCGATCAATATGCTGACTATAGAATGAACAAATTCCCAGTAAATGCTTTGCCTTTAGTATTTAAGCACTCCACTTATTTCTCTAATCGCATTTTATTTGCAGCTCAATTGCTGTATTTAATGTTCTGTCCCACACTGCAATATTTTTCTTCTTATTGCAAGGACAGTATTCTTCTCCAAGGATTTTACTCAAACACAAAGCAAAAATAGAGATCACGCTCAGAATTCAGGCATGTTTCAAACACAGAGCCAAATCCTGCAGACTAAGTAAAGATTACCATTACTTTCGTATCCATCAGAACTACCACACAACGTTAACGTAACACTAGCATACAACTAGAATTATCTTCAATATTTGGAGAGATGGAATGTATGTAAATATATCCAGATAAACATATATAAAAATATTTGTTCTAAAACATGCCTCGTTAGCAAATCTGATCTCCTATATGTCCGAAGATCTTCTCCTGCAGGGTTTTTTCCATCTCTGCACATCTTGTGAATATCATATCAAATTCAAAATCAGTGCGAGAGAAAGTTCATTACATCCAGAAGACAATTGTTTTACAACTTCTCTTCCATGACCCCTTCCTCCTCATCAAATGTCCTAACTGACTCTGACTAAGTTTTCCGGAGCTCTCTGACATTTAGAAAAACTTGAGGCTGCAGATCCAGGTAAATCCAACAGTAAAAAGTATCACAAGAAAACTAAAGCTACATTCCAAAAGTAGCTATTGGTGAAAGAGCTAATAGCTTCCTTACAGACTAGTTCTATAAGAAACTTAACATCCACATAAAAACCCTTTAATATGCATTGTGCAGCACAGCCTAGACCTCAAGAAGGATTTGGTTACATCTTGAAAGGCCATACATTACAGAACACTCACCTGCAAAAGAAAGATAGGGAAAGCAACTCTCCCAACTACCGTCTAAGCATTTTTCAAAACTAGGAAGTAGCTAAATGAGCTTGGCATGTGCTCTGCTAAATGTGGCAAGTCAATCTAAAATGAGAGGAGATGGTGCATTTGGAGTGTCTTTGTAGCAAAAATACAGGGTACGACTATTAGACTTTCCTCATATTAATTCTTATCTGACTGGCTTCTGATCTGTCACAGTCGAAAGACACTTCACGGGGCTCAAAATTATGCACACACCACAAAAACTGAGTGCTGGCCACCTACAAAATAGAGTTTTATTCATAAGAATGTGATTCCAGCCTAGACAAAACGTCCCCTCCCACCTCATCCCCTGATATCCAAAGTGTTAACACCTCTCTAGAAATAGATTTACATATCTGTTGATTAACTTACTTTGAAATATCTTTGCTGTCACGTTGCCATGGAAATATGACATTTCCAATAGCTGCCCGGTAACTGTAGACTCCCAGGAGCCCGAGTGCCATAGCAATTTTTGAAACAAGGGAGCATCTTCTTCGAACCAGAAAGAAGATCATAAATAGGGAGACTGCAGCCAAGAAGGAGAGTTCAGATTTATGTTCAGAGCTGGGGGAAAAAAAAAACAAACAAAAAACCCTCTACAAATACTGTAATTACTGCTAAACATGTTTAACAGAGCCTTAGCTACAGCACTGTATTTCCAAATTAATCACTGCACTGACATCTGTTATGAACTTTCCAAGAGGTATGGTAAAATAGTTATTTTTAGAAAAGCAGTTTTATTAATGAGGTTTTCTATTCAAGCATGCATGTTTAAAAGTGTAATTATTGTGTTCCACCATATGCTAGTTATTCTGTTAATTATATAAAAACTGAGCTGCATATTGTATAATGGAAAAGGGTCTAATGCTTTTAAATAGGATTTTGGTTTTTATACATTTTGAAACAGTGCATTTTGCTTATACTACAGCATTTCATTTTCTAGCATAAAGCAGACAAGACTTTTGCACTATAGAATTAGAACTATTCTCCCTTTTTAAATAACTGCACGTGTATTTGATTTGTTTAATTTTAGATATACAGAACACTACCTAGCCAAAATGACCAGAAATATATTTACATAGTTTAAAACATACATACACGAACACATTAGCACAATATGATTCCTTTACACAACTACAGCACCTCGTACTGGATCAATACATACAAAAGATAAAGACATAAATTTTGCATCATGGCCAAGAAGATTACAGATACACTTTGTGTGTTCTCCCGCATCCTAAATAGGTAACACTTATTCCAGAATCAAAGGCATTTCATTGAGCATGCTGCCAACATTATGTATTTAAATGTACAATGATATCAATTAGCACTGCAAAATGTAATGGGGTAAGGTAAAGATCTGCACTCAACCCCTACTATAGCTAGCTATGCAATTTCAGAATGCCCACTGTAATGCAAGAATTGCTAACCCTTGCGTACTCTAAATATTCCCAGTATCCCAATGACCTAGAACCACTAATCTTGTTAGATTCACCTTCTGTTAAGAAGAACATGTAGAGTGTGAAAGCCAAGGGCTCCGTCTTCTGTCTTCCACACTTCAAAATGTGGTGATAGAGATTACTAACTTCAGCAAACTGACAGTGAGCCTGGGCTGTTATCTGCATTAACTCTGATCACACTTATGAAACTCCAGTTTTATCTTTGATTTAATCAACATTATAGTACAGGTTTACATTCCTGTTCCCTAGTATATGCTTTATCAGGAGTTTGACCAATAGCTGTTTCAGCTGTTGTGCTTGGAAAGTCACAGAGGAAAGGATACGGGCAGAAAAATTGTCCTGTTAGTCCTCCCTGCAGGACCCAGTCAAGCACTTCACACAACTTAACAAGACTCCCAAGAGATGCACTGCTCTCTGCAGGCCAGTAGAGGAAAGTGAGAGGAATAAGAACTAGAACACTATGGGAAAGAAAATGTAGTCTTGATGTTTCTCCTCACTATTGTTCTTCCTCTACAGGAGGAGACAGTAGAAGCAGTGAATGGATTGCTGCAGCAACCTGTGAAGATAGTGTATGCACCATCTCTTACGATCAACACATAAAGAACTGAATTATTAGCCACTCATCTTTCAAATGAACCTTTGTGGAAAATTTTAAAAGCTTTCAGGCTGTATTCTCTTTCGCTGCTCATTTTATGAGAACGAGATAAAACAAATCAGGAATAAATAATAGCACATCATTATCATCTTTGTCTCTATCTAAAAAAGTCAATGCATTTCTGTTAAGAGACTCTTGCAGGCAAATCTAACATAGCAACACATAAAAATTACAAAAACTTCTTCCTACCTGTAAGAAGTAATTGCTGGTGCTATATCAAGCAAGACACTCACTAACAGCTGCAATTTCCTACAATGAACATTTGAAATCATACTCTGGCCCCACAAAAAGAAAGAAAATTCTCAGAGAAGGCCCAGTGGACCTTCATACCCAGCAAGGGTATGTTCAAAGTCATGTGCACATAAGTCACCAATGGTGCATTCTTGATTGCTAGCACAGGGGTTTATGTTCAACTCATGTCCAGGTTTTCTGATAACAGTCCTCTGTGATTTCTGTTTTGGATTTTTTTGAACCATTGTGATGGTTTTGGCTGGAATAGAGTTAATTTTCTTTATAGTAGCTAGTATGGGGCTATGTTTTGGATTTGTGCTGGAAACAGGGTTGATAATGCAGGGATGTTTTCGTTATTGCTGAGCAGTGCTTGCACAGCGTCAAGGCCTTTTCTGCTCCTCACACCATCCCACCAGCGAGTAGTGGGGGTGCACAAGAAGTTGGGAGGGGACACAGCTGGGACAGCTGACCCCAACCGACCAAAGGGATATTCCATACCATATGACATCATGCTCAGCATATAAAGCTGGAGGAAGAAGAAGGAAGGGGGGACGTTCAGAATGATGGCATTTTGTCTTCCCAAGTAACCATCACATGTGATGAAGCCCTGCTTTCCTGGCGATGGCTGAACACCTGCCTGTCGATGGGAAGTAGTGAATGAATCCCTTGTTTTGCTTTGCTTGTACGCCTAGCTATTGCTTTACCTATTAAACTGTCTTTATCTCAATCCATGAGTCTTCTCACTTTTACTCTTCTGATTCTCTCCCTCATCCCACCCGGGGGGAGTGAGCAAGCGGCTGTGTGGTGCTTGGCTGCCAGCTGGGGTTAAACCACGGCAACCATGCAAATTTGTTGCAAAAAAACCTACTCCAATGTTTCATAGAGTTTGCTGAAGAAACAATAAACGATTTATAGCAAGTGAAGTCAGGTTGGCATAAATCACCTACAGTTTCAAGGTTTTCCAGCCAAGATTCTTACTGTTAGGCAACTAAGTGCATATTAAATTAGCATGCATTTTGAAAGGGGATTGTAGTTGCTCAACACAGAGTCCAGCCATTTAGCAAAGTTCTAAACGATTTTGATATTCTACTCAGAAATACAAGTGTGAATGTGCTACTCTGATCTCGGCTGAAATGTAGTGGGGTTTGCCCAACCCACAAAATCGAAAGTGAAGAACCAATAGTTTCCTGAGAGAGAACCTGGGGAGGGGGGAAGGAAAAAAGAGAGATTTGGCTATATGTTCTTACTCTAACAGCTTGTGGTCTACACTTTCATACTTCTGGTATTGGAATGAAGACTGAATACATTCCTTTCCACTGCTTTGATCTCACCTTAGTACTGCAAATACAAGTAGAGTGAAAGGAATTATAAATGTGCACGATTCATATTTTATGTGGATGAAGCCTTTTTTAACTGTTTACTGTCATTCTACTATGTACAATAGAATACACAGAAGTCACGTGATATGCTAGCTTTAGTGGGAAGGGCATTTGGGGATGGTTAAGTACATTATTAGAAGAAAATATTATCATCTTCCCATGCTGCTGCTTCTCATCACTTCTCTTCAAACTGATGCTGTCACTGACAGCTTCACTCCTTCCACAGTGAGCCATGTAGCAGCTCTGACACCTTCCAAGTATCAGCTCTGACCAAGATTAACAGCCAAATGAAGCTAACTGAATACCAACGAATTAAAAAGAAAACCTGACTTCCAGGCAAATTTAGGGATTCCATGTTCTCTTCCACTTCATCTACTGTCTGATTTTCTCTTGCCCTTTCTCCCACCAAAGTCTTTGTTTTCCTTTGTAGCAGGTTTCACAGAGTCTCTCTGCAAACAACAGAACATTTTCCTTATTTCAGCACTGTTGAATGTATCCCTAACAGCCAAATTCAACACACTACAGGTAGATTGATTTTCTGTGTTTTGCTGCTTATGTTTTTCCATGCACAAACCTGCACAATAGTCTCTTTGTCTCAAATGCTGATCCCCTTAAGCGCTGTCCAGATAAGCAAAATACTAGTCTGAGCATGAGCACAGATGTCTAAAAGGTCAGTACAGGGGGGAAAAAAAGAGAGTAGTTTGTTTATTAGTTTATCTTAGAGCAAAATAGAAGGCTGGCTAGAAAAAACCTGAGCAGCTTTAACTCAAACTAACAAGGGTACACATGATCTAAGGAAGGTTCTAATTTCTTATTACTAAAAAATGTTCCATTAAGACGTAACTATGCAAATTAAACACATACTAAAAATAGAATAACAATCAACCTTACAGACTAGCAATGCATTTTGGGAAGAGGAATAAGGGCTTTATGCAGCTCAGCTTATCACCAACTTTTAATTTATGCTGTAAGGAAAACACATCATCTCAATCCTGATCAAAACACTAGGGAAACAGACATCTCTACCACCCTGTTCTCTTGTGAAGGAGAAGCAACAAAGACGTTGAAACCTCCAACCAAAGAAAATGCAAGCATGCTTGCCAAATAGGAATTCACACATTCTCGGCAAACCACAGGACGTGCAAAGATTTAGTTGCATCGTTGACTGATCTTTCCGAAGCTTGTCCAGTGAACCATTTCAGACCCAAGAACTCACCTACATCCCATCACTCAAGTCCAAAAACTGTGCACTTCAAATGCTACTGTTTGGGCAATCTTTTAATCCTATAAACCAACTGAAGTATATGTCAGCATGGTGACATATATTGTATTCTCCTCTGAGGCTAAAAACTGCTCCATTGATTTAAGTCAGGATGTAGCTCCACAGCAGCCCGAGCCAACTTGTGCCAGGGCTGCCAGGGTTCTGCTCTTTCACCTGCTCCCTAAACACGGCAGAAGTAATTACAGCAATGAAAAGGAGAAGGCAGAACTGTGGCAGCCCCAATGACACATCCTCTTAGCCTACCATGGCACAGCATTCTGGACTGTTCCACAATCTTTTTAAAGCCCCCAAAAGCAGAACTTTGTGAATCACTACTTCTTTCTCAATCAGATTTGAAAGGCAAGTGGGTTTTTGTAACGAATGCTTGACAAAGGCAGAAAGAAAAACCTGCTTATGTCTGCAGGACTTCAAAAGATGCAGATACATCCACATTTTGTTTCTACAGGAATTTCAACAGTAGCAGTGCTGGCTTGCACACCCTTCTCTTCCTGCATTCCTGTTACTAAGCCAGCCCATTTGCCTGTGAAGCTGGATGGTAAATCAGAGTGGGAAGAGATCCATCTGAAAGCCAAGAGTTTCTCACCATGTCTTGGGTTATTTTTCCAGCCACATCCATTCAATGATTTAGTTCACCTTACTGACAAAGCAACAGCTGTGCCGGTAAAATACAGGGCCAGTGAGGAAAGGAGCAAGGCAGCAGGTGTCTTGCCTTGTAAGGCAAGAGCTCCTTTAATATATCATTATAGCCAAACAAGCAGTTGTACCCTAAGACGATAGCTATAGGACCTTTCCTCTTCTACTTGCTTCAAGACCCAAGCAAACATACCCAATGTGAGGATATAATTTGGTGGGGAAGCACAGGGAGCAATTCACCTGTAAAATTCTTAAGTTTTGGTTTTGATATCTAGCTGCTGTACTTCAGCCTTACCAAAGGGGGAGGCAGACAGCTTTAATAATAGGGTTGTGATGGCTTTATGAAGGGGAAGTAATACTTAACCTGACAGACTTCTGTGATGAGATGACTAGTTCAATGGAGGAGCAGAGAGCAGGCAACGTTGTTTATCTCAGCTTTAACAAGGCTTTTAACATCATCTCCCATAACATCCTCACAGGCAAACTGATGTAGTCCAGGCTAGGAAAGTGGACAGTGAGGTGGACTGAAAATTGGCTCAGCTGCTGGGCTCACAGGGTTTCAGTCAGCACCACAAAGTCCACCTGGAGGCCAATCACTAACAATCAATCCCAGGGCTTGGCACTGGGGCCAATACTGTTTGACATCTTCATTAACGACCTGGACGATGGGACAGAGTGCCCCCTCAGCAAGTCTGCACACAATACAGAACTGTGAGGAGGGGTTGATACAGTAGTTGGGTCTGCTGCCACTCAGAGGCATCTCAACAGGCTAGAGAAATGGCCCAATAGGAACCTTATGGAGTTCAACAAGGAGAAGAGGCAAGTCCTGCACCTTAGAACAAATAGCTACACATGTCAGGACAGATTGGGGGCTGACCATCTTTTCAGAGATGGCTCTGAGCGTCCTGTTGGACACTGAGTTGATCAGCAGCCAGCAATGTGCCCTTGCAGCAAAAACAACCAACAGCATTTGAGGTTGCATTATGAAAAACATTATCAGCAGGTGTTGAGGAAGGTGTTTCTTCCCCTGTGCTCAGGCCTGGGTCCAGTTATGGGTTACCCAGCACAGAGAAAGGTATGGACATGTTGATGCAAATGCAGTGAAGGACTAGGAAAATGATGATGGGATTGGAGCATGTGTCATACAAGGAGAAGCCTAAGCACTGGGACTGTTTAGCCTTTAGAAGAGAAGGCTCAGTATGGATCTTACCAGCCTGATTGCAGGTGGAGGGTGTTCAGTGGTGCCTAGCAAAAGGACTGTCCTGGTTTCAGCTGATATAGAGTTAATTTTCTTCCTGGTAGCTGGTATAGTGCTGTGTTTTGGATTTAGTATGAGAATAATGTTGATACACACTGATATTTTAGTTGTTGCTAAGTAGTGTTTACCCTAGTCAAGGACTTCTCAGCTTCCCATGCTCTGCCAGGTGCACAAGAAGCTGGGAGGGAGCATAGCGAGGACAGCTAGCCCAACCGACCAACGGGCTATTCCATACCATATGACGTCATGCTCAGCATATAAAGCTGGGGGAAGAAGAAGGAAGGGGGGACATTCAGAGTGATGGCATTTATCTTCCCAAGCAACCCTTATGTGTGATGGGGGCCTGCCTTCCTGGAGATGGCTGAACACCTGCCTGCCGATGGGAAGTAGAGAATGGATTCCTTGTTTTGCCTTGCTTGAGTGTGCGGCTTTTGCTTTACCTATTATACTGTCTTTACCTCAACCCATAAGTTTTCTCACTTTTACTCTTCCGATTCTCTCTCCCATCCCACTGGGGAGGAGTGAGTGAGTGGCTGTGTGGTGTTTAGATGCTGGCTGGGGTTAAACTATGACAGTCCTTTTTTGGTGCCCAATTTAGGGCTCGAAAGGTTCGAGATAACAACAGGTTTGATTGGAATGTGCTAGATTGAATTTATAGCTGTTATTGCTGTTTAGCTATTAATTGTCAGGCTTCTGCACTTGCCATGGGGCTTGCTTGCTTTACTGTATATTAAAGTCTAGTGCTTGTTAGTGGCTGCTTTTTGCTTTCGCTGCTTGCTATATTGCTGTTCTGCTTATCATCTCACTCTGCTGTGCCTGGGAACATTTCGATAACAGCAATGGGGATGCGCCTGGGCTGGCAGATGGCCAGGGCATCGCTGCTGTTTCTCTGCTGCTGCACTGGACAGGCTGGAACTCCAATGTGAACTCGAGTCGAAGGGACTGTGACCTGTGGATGAGTCCATGCGGGAGCAGGACACCCCAAAGTGTCTGTGGCCATGGATAAGCCCTGCCAAAGCAGGTACATCTTGAAGCGTCTGTGGCCGTGGTTATATCTGTGCTGCAGCAGATATACCTCTGAAGGGATTGTGGCCCAAGAATAAGTCCACACTGGAGAAGGTACACCTCAAAGCACCTGTGGCTGTGGATAAGTCCATGCTGCAGCAGGTACACCTTGAAGCGTCAATGGCTGTGCATGAGGTCATGCGGGAGCACCGCAAAGCGTGTGGCCACGGATAAGCCCATGACAGGGGAGGTATACCATCGGAGGGACTGCAGCCATGGGTAAGGCCATGTTGGAGCAGGTTTACCTCTGAAGGGACTGTGGCTGTGGGTAAGGCCACACTGGAGCAGGTGCACCTCAAAATGACTGTGATTGTGGATAAGTCTATGCTGCAGCAGGTATACCCCTGGAGAGACTGTGTCTCATAGGTAAGGCTCCAGTTGGAGCAGGTACACACCCCTAAGGGACAGCAGTCTGTGGATAAGTCCAAGCCGGAGCAAGGGCAAGAGAAGGAGTTCATTGCAAAGCTAAACCTTATGGTCTGGTCCAAAGGGGCCAGGAGTGGAGATTATAATGGAAATACCTTTAAAGTGTTGTAACCCAGGACTTGATTTGCATTTTATGGGAATTACTATAGCAGGAACCCCTTGTTGCTAGCCAGGCTAGGAGCAAGGGGAGGAGTTCATTGCAATGTTAAACCCTATAACCTGGCCCAAAGGGACCAGGAGTGGAGATTGTAATGGAAATACTTTTAAGTTGTTGTAATCCATGATTTGAGTTGCATGTTAAGGTATTACTATAGCAGGAACCACCTGAACCAACGGATGACAAGCCTTACAAGAAGCAGTGCAAGTGCAGCAGTGACCCGACCTGAGCTGGCTTTGGTGCCCAGTAACTCCATGCAACACAGCACCTCTTCTGTCCTGAGCGACCACCGTAAGAGATGGAGCCCAAAGTCATGGACTAAATGAACTCAATGGACATTTTGTGGACATTTGTGGACATTTTACAGATACTTCACATGGGTGGTCCATAGACTAAGGGAATGATATCTGTGTATTATATCAAAGGATGGGGAGGGGAGGGATGGGTAATGAGAACGTATTGGATAGTGTAGAACCTGAGCACAACATAAATGGTATGGAATAAGGGATGGATACTGTCCTAGTTTTGGCTGGGATAGAGTTAATTTTCTTCCTGGTAGCTGGTACAGTGCTGTGTTTTAGATTTAGTGTGAGAATAATGTTGGTAACACACTGATGTTTTAGTTGTTGCTAAGTAGTGTTCACATAGTCAAAGACTTTTCAGCTTCCCATGCTCTGCCAAGCGCACAAGAAGCTGGAAGGGAGCATAGCCAGGACAGCTAACCCAACTGGCCAATGGGGTATTCCATACCATATGATGTCATGCTCAGCATATAAAGCTGAGGGAAGAAGATGGAAGGGGGGGACATTCAGAGTGATGGCATTTGTCTTCCCAAGTAACCCTTACGTGTGATGGGGCCCTGCTTTCCTGGAGATGGCTGAACACCTGCCGGCTGATGGGAAGTAGTGAGTGAATTCCTTGTTTTGCTTTGCTTGCGTGCGCAGCTTTTGCTTTCCCTGTTAAACTGCCTTTATCTCAACCCACGAGTTTTCTCACTTTTACTCTTCCGATTCCCTCTCCCATCCCACCGGGGAGGAGTGAGCGAGCAGCTGTGTGGTGCTTAGTTGCCGGCTGGGATTAAACCACGACACTTGGTTTACCTGAGTGGGTTGCTTGGAAGCTCCTGACAGTCAATCGTGTTAGAGCTGGGCATACAGGATTTCCCAGCTTTTGTTATAAATCAGGAAGCCCTAGAAGCACCTGCTCTAGCTGCAGACTACGTTGTACCTGTACTGTCTCCAAGTCTCCACAGCCCAAGGTTGTAACAGGCTTTGACGCTCTATAGGCATACCTAGCACCAGGAAATCAGAGGTGGGAGCACGCTTAACCAAGACAGGATCTTTGGAAGTTAAGTCCAGGCATGCACACACAATTTCTAGAAGGCTGGTAACATTTCCAAGTGTCAGTAAACATTCCTAGGGAACAATACGAGCAAAAGCACATGTCTGAAACAAACGCAATTTTTCAGCTGCAAGAATATCAAGTCCTTGTTTCATGGCATCGTGGTACTAGTACGCTCCAAAGAAAAGGGCTGAGAATCTGAAGAAGACATCTGGCTCAGGAAGTTATTGGGTAAATAGAAATTTGGAAAATGCTCAGCATTAATTATAAAAATCCTCCCAGTCGCACCAAATCACACCTAATTCTGCTCACACTCTGGCTTAGCTCATAATAAAGGAGTTCTCTATCATGTGGACTATCATGCTGGGAATATGACATTCCTTCCTCAATCCCCCACCTCGTCTCAAGAGGAGGAATGCATGGCGAAAGGTTTGGTATAGAACAACTGTTATAATGCGATAAATTCCCTCATAACGCATGTCTTTCAGCACTCATGCCTGTCACAGCAATTAGCATTTTATCTGTGAGGCTGCCAATAAGTAACAAGTCTCATATTAGTTCATTTGCTCATGTCCCTATTAACGAATGATGAATGACATTTCATCCACGTGTTGTAAGACATTGGCAAGAAATCTCTTTATCTCACACAGCACAGCCTCTCCATCTGCTGT
This sequence comes from Calonectris borealis, assembly GCF_964195595.1. NCBI lineage: Eukaryota > Metazoa > Chordata > Aves > Procellariiformes > Procellariidae > Calonectris > Calonectris borealis. The sequence continues at coordinate 31,480,638 of NC_134352.1, forward strand.
CTGCAAAACCTTGACTAGTCAGTCACAAGGTATTGCTTCTCTGTCCACCAGCTGAAGTACAGAAAACAGTTCAAATATCAAGTACTTTTTAGCACTGAATAATGGCTGTAGTTCTTCACAATACTAAAAGGTAGTAGAAAAAGTAGAAGCCCTTCTCCAGTATACTTCAACCTGTAAAAAAATTCCCTTTCTTGTTTATACTACACTTGAAAAATTCCTTCAGTTTTCTACCCACACGCTAAATGTCTATGATAGACCGGGAAGAATTCTATATGCACCATCTTCTCCTGCAACTTCATAAAGTTGGGAATTGAGCAGAACCTTCTGCCTTAATTTCAAGGGTTTAATTCTATTACGCGATTTTTAATTTCCCAAATCAGACACTGTTGACTTTCACATGGAAAATATTTACTTTTTGCCTCTGATAAAACTATCGTGTATAATTGGCATTAATTAGATAAGTCATGGTGCAGGGTAAATATTATAAACTATTGATAGTATACAAGGAATTACTCCTGCATGAAATAGCAGCGAAAAATTCCTTACGTTGCTTCACTGTTTACCCGCTTTGCATGTTTACAGCACTTTCTAAACAGCAACTGTATAGAAATGTATACATATTTCACCAAACGAAACATACATTAATTTTTAAATAATACAGAAAGTATGACAATAAATCAGATACTCACCTTGTCAACCAATGTCCAAAGTCTGGCCGATGAGCCCACTGGACACCCGTCTGATTCAAGGATCGAAGCAACCGACAGCAAATAAGGATGATCCACGGACTTGCTAAGCTTATCCACTTATCTGATCCTTTTATGAATTCAGCTGAAGACGTGGCCTTGCCCAATTTTGAATTACCTGCTGCTGGAATGTCTATATTCTTGCACTCAGAGGCTTCTCCGATACTATCAAAATTTTGTTTCACAGTGGTGCTATGTTGAGGGTCGCATTCTTTCAGAAGAAAATTATTTCTACAAAGTTCCTGACACAGGGTCAAACAAAGTGTATTGATAAGAAAATACCAGGTTTGATGTTCCTCTTCTATAAAACTGCTTGCCCCCAAACTCAAAACGTGGCCAATTGTTCCAGCCAGAATCAGCACATCTACTTCTGACAAGCTAGAATTGGACACAACTGGATACTGCAAACAAAAAAAATATAGCAATGATGAAAGTGTATAAAAATTTCACTTGTTTAAACATTCATAATATGCTTACAGGAATTTCCTCTAAGAAAACAAAATAAACAGTGAGACAAGTTATTTCTATCTTGAGAAATCCCAAATATTTATAAAAGAATCATTTTAGTGTAGCCTATTTAGCTAGCATTGCAACATAATCATACTGTTCAAAACGACATTCTGTTTAAGGGAAAAAACTTCTCATATTCTCTATGAATAATCATCACAACTGTACAGGTTAAGATTCACTACCACCCTGTGGCAGAAGGTTTGAGACAAGCTCTCTCCCCATTGCACATTTGTAGAAGTAAAAATAGAAATCCTGCAGAAATCAAATTTGAGGTACAGATAATAGGTAATTTTCTAACAGTTTAAATCTGTGCTACCCTCAACTCAGTACAGTGACAGCCTTCACTACTCAAATTAACAAAAGTTACTTGCAGACAGTCTGGTGGCACCCCTTAACCTTGCTTAGCTTGAAATGTGTCTTTCATCATAAAATCTACTTTAAACCTTACCCATCTATTATTTACTTCACATGCTGTGCCTATCTAAAACCATGATATTCTTTGTCTAATGCCTCCATTAGTTCCATTTCCTGTTCACAGCAGCTACTTGGAATTGCCTCATCATCATTGCCCTTGATATGGCTAAAAAGAGAGTGTAAGGGCATGCGAAAGGTGAGAGCATCTGGTTCATTAATGTTATCAGGTAAAGGACCTTTTCAGCTCACAGGGAATATGAAGTAACAGGGAAAGCCATAAAAAGACCACACAGAGACACAAACCTGATAAGTAAGCACTAAGGGAGATCATAAAGATGACCAAAACTCTTCAGCCATTAATTGACAAGCCATTAAGAAACCACAGGCATAGCTCTGAAGAGCATCAGCCTGGACTTTGTAACAGATAAAGGGAGAAGTGACAGACCATGAGCGTTACAGATATCTGAGGGCGCCTGTGGCTCCATGCAAACTCATTAAGCAATGCTTCAGAAAAGTGTCAAAGGTGGGAGAGAGGAGCTGGTTAGGAACAGGCTGGAGGTGGGGGGGCAAAGTGAGAGGAGGAAGGATCAAGCGGCCAGAGTCACGTATAAGCAGGCACCAGTCAGTGTGCTCCTCTGACTGATCACTGCGGTCTACCCCGTCTTATTCAATCCTCTCCTAACTATCTTTCTGTGCCACTCTACTCCCTGTCCCACGTGCGGGTGCTTAAGTCTCACTGCAAGTAACTGGGGACAAGCCTGCATGCCAGCAACTTGAGACCAGAGCAAGTAAAAGCAAACGCCAGCAACTCGAGCAGGAATACGGGTCATTGGACCCACACGCCTGTAGTGCCAGTGACTGCAGCGTGTGAGCGTCCACGTGCCAGAGACCGCAGTGGGGAGCACAGGCCATCGGGACTGGGTGCCCGAGGTGCCAGCAGCTGGAGGGATCAGAGTGCAAGAGAGATCAGGGTGTCAGCAACAGGAAAAGCGACCATGGACCACCAAGCCTGTAGGTCTGCATCAGAAACTGGAGGGCCTAGAGTGCGCATCTATGTGTGAGAGGTCACAAGGCCACTGACTGGAGGGACCTCTGTTCAACTTCTCCTCAAAGTCTGAGCCAGAGGTGGGGACAGGAGCCCAGGCTGGGCATGCACAGCTGGGCTCCAGCAGCAAGGCAGGACAAATGCCCCAGCCTTGGAGGCCACCAGAGCCAGCAGGGGCTTTCTAACGTACCTTAACAAATGGGGTTACATACTTGTGAAGCATTTTGGGAAAGACACTGTCAAAAATCATCCCTTACCATTTTATTTTCTCATTAACTTTTCCTCTATTAGAGAATATCAAAGAGTATCTCTTAAACCAGTATTTTAAACACCTGATAACAACTTAAAAGCCAAATCAAAGCTACTGCATGCCATTTTTACTTCAGAGCAAAGATCTCTGAACCTACTTGCATGTTAATTTCTTTAACTGCACACTTCAACCACATCATCCTCCTCCATTTGACCTTATGAACAAACTTTAAGAAATCATCTTGAATATTCATACAGATAAATCTCACAGAGAACGTACTCACATTCAAAGATGCACAGTGTACTATGATTCCTGAACTGTTTAAATCATTTGTTAGAACAATATAGAAACTCACTAATCTTAGAGCAGGTAACAAGAAAATGGGTGTAAACAATACAAATATCCTTGAACATCTTAGATGCAAGTCTCACTTAAGTTTTACTGATGGCATTATATGTATTTTTGTTCAATAAGCAGGACCATGTAGCACAGAAAGGACAACAAACACACTTAATGCAAGAACCTAGTTAACACTATCTGGAATTTTGCTTTGACAAAAACTTCTGCAAAATCAAGATTTTATAAGATTTATGTGAAAGAATGCAGGAGGATAGTTAACGTTATCACCTATTCACATCACCTCCATTTCTCGTGTTGTTAAAGAAATATACACCGAAGTCACTTCGCTTAAAAAAAACCACAAGCAATAACAAAATCAACAAAAAATCCCCATGAGGTTACACACAACAATAACAGGGAAAAAAACCACTAAAAATTTAGCACAAGAACAGTCATAATCTGAAAAACTGCCCAGGCCGAATCTAAATTTACTAGCACTTGAAATTTCTTTGGTGTTCTAAAGACCACTCCTTTTTGCTTAGTATTCTACTCTGGAAATCAAATACCATAAGCTACATTCTGGAACAGAAGGACAACGTAGAGATGTAATTCGTGCAGAGACCAAAGACCATGAAATTTGCAAAACTGAGACAAGAACATGACTAAATTACAAAAAGTTTAAACGCCAATAATTCCATCACGCTGACCTTAAAGATCTTGGCTAACTAAATAATGAGTGGGCATGTAAGCACCATCTGCTTGCAGAGACAAAGGAATCTGAGATCCTCAACAAATGAGAATGAACCAGTCTCCAATACAATTCATTTGTCTTCTTTATAAGACATAACATAAAATCTATGTAAGGATTGCTCTCTTGTATCTGTTGCTGTCAGCACTGATACGAGAACTGAAGAAGTGATGTGTTATCAATGGGGAACATGCAAAAGCCTCATGAAAATGATGGCTTTAGTGTGAAATGTCCCAGTGTCAAGAATCCATATTTCTTGCCTGCTTGTTTGACTGTCACAACTCCAGAGTTGTCCAGAGAAAAAATTTACTCCTATATTCACATGAAAGTGTTAAAGTCCAATGGCATTTATTGATACACCACATTTCAGACCAGAGTTAGTCACTATGCAAAATGAAAAATTATCCTGCAAATTATAATCTCCCGAGCCTTCATGATCTAAGAAATACTGAAAATAGCTTCATCAAGTTTTTCTAAATTTACTGGTAATTCCTCATATATGAACTGTGCCCTATTAGGAATGCCATCATTACAGTTTTTTATACATCCTGACCTTAGATTACTTAGATTGTACTTAGTTTTTAGATCTGGTTTACAGGCACGGAAATGTAGGTCCTACCCTGCTATTCACAGCTCTGTCTTTCTAGCTGCTGAACACCTCCAACTCTCGGGAACTCAGTAGGCACTCCAGATACTAAAAGACTTGTGTGACTTGCACCGATATCTTGGCAAAAAAACCTAATGCAGAATCTTTAGTTTAGAAATTTGTAAATGCCAGGCTTTCAATTTAAGCTATAATCTGCCAAGCCAAGGTAGCTTTAACATCGGATGTATCAGCATTAGTAATGAGTAATACAGAAACTGACCTCTTTGCCCTATCCTTGAACGTATCTTGCTAGCTTGCAGAAATGCCAGTACATAAACAATGGAATATATGCATCTCTGCCCATGAAACTTACATTTTCTTCACTTGGAAATAAAACTTCCTCTAGTCTATCTTCTGGGTCCAATTCCAGCTATGTGGCTTCTGTGTGGTTGAGAGTAAAGCTCTTCTTCACAAAAACTGACCATCCATAGTTAATGCCTGAGGAATTTTACAATCACTTTTCAAATGAGAAACTTTTCGTTCTCACCATCACCCAAAATGTAAATATTTATCATTCTGTTCCCTTCTGATATTTGAGCTCCCTGCACCCAGTCTTGATTCCCAATGATGATAACTTTCCTATGACAGAGTACTACAGACCACACTTGCTCCTCCATTTTCACAGCAGTTTGGGATGATTTTTGAAAGCTACCCAGTAAAGGCACCATCCAATCACCGTTTTTTCTCCCCAAGTCAAAAAAATGCAAAAAAAAATTCTGGGTACAATTGCATAAAAATGTTTTATCATTCAATTCAGTAAAGAATCATAGAATCATAGAATCATACAGGTTGGAAAAGACCTCTAAGATCATCGTGTCCAACCGTCAACCCAACACCACCATGCCCACTACACCATGTCCCTAAGGGCCTCATCTACACGTCTTTTAAATACCTCCAGGGATGGTGACTCCACCACTTCCCTGGGCAGCCTGTTCCAAGGCCTGACCACTCTTTCAGTAAAGAAATTTTTCCTAATGTTCAATCTAAACCTCCCTTGGCGCAACTTGAGGCCATTTCCTCTCGTCCTACTGCTAGTTACTTGGCAGAAGAGACCAACACCCACCACGCTACATATATACCCACCTACATATATACCCACCACGCTACAAGAATATCACACAGAGGAGGAAAAACAAAAATATTTTTAAAAGAACAGAGTATTTTAAAATTAGCAGAAAGAGGGACATTTTGTTTATGGTGTTTGAAAAAAACACCATAATTCTACACAATGAAAATTCTCAAAAGCTATATTTGACAGGCTTTAACTTTTGTGTTCTATTTTCAAAAAACTATTGGTTTTGATTTCTATGAGAAATAGGGAAAAAAAATACAACTACTAGTAGTAAATACCGTACTTAAGTCAACTACCAAGCAATTAGAGTGAAGATATGAACAAGAAGCTAAAATTTTTGATGATTTTTTGGAATTCGTAAAGGGCTGCAGAACTATTTAAAGCCTGAAGTGTCATTAAAAGAAGGGACTGGTGCTGCTAGAAACATAGTAATCAGAACCTATAAATAACAGTCAGGAAGCAGATGCTAACACTGCCTGCACTGGTTCTTCAGAAAATTCATGAACTTGGTAATCAGTTTCTATATTCAGCCACTGTGGGAAAAAAAACATTACAAATGAGAAGCACTTCAGAGAAATCTTTAGATGTGAACGGAAACAATTTGAAGGAAAAGAGCTCTGAAGCCATTAGCAGGAGAGCTTATCTTAATTACTTTTAAACCACCTACATTTTATCGTATAGCATGAGCTTAGAAAAGGTTTTTAGCTTTTTTAACTGGCAAAACCCTGATTCAGGATTCTACTCCTGTCATCAGAAGAACAGGGCTTCAGAGCTCTTTCAGAAGTGGAGCCCATACGCAGATCCGCATCGTGGAGATGCACAGGTCACAGACACTTGGATTCAGAGACATTTTAGCATAATTCTCCTAACTCACAAAGAAGGCCTCTCAAGATCCACGCACAGCATATACAGACACCCAGTTTCTCCCCCAAAGTCTAGGTATTCTATTAGAAAAGGGGATGGAAGGTGGGACATGAATGTTTGTGAATTACAGTGTTTGTGCCCCAATTACCAGTAAATAACTTCTCACATCCGTACTACAAGCAAACCAGATTATCCACTGCTCCTTTCACATTCTCGAGGCTCTATCTTTGCATAAGCAGCCAGCTGGAAAAAAAACCACCATATCGTTCTGCAACAGCTCTGAGACTGGTGAAAATGTAAATCAAATCCATGTCACAGCTTTTATATATGTCTGGAATGGAGGAACATACTAACTAAACCTACAAAATATTTCAAGCTTGCTTTGGAACTTGAACAGAGACAGCAAAGCCTATCTGACTGATGATATGAGATATATATACAGCACTCCAGTCACCTATGGAATAGGATTGAAGATGGGATGACGAAAACAGATTTCCACAGGTCTGGATACAAAATCATGTCTGCGTTAACCAGAATTACTATTGCCTGCACTTTCTTAAGACATACTTCAGCTTCCCACATTTTCAGATCTGTCTCAGGTAGGAATATGAACACAGGCAGATCTGGGATGAAGAATCCAGTATTTTTTATTTCTATCTGCCCCAGCCTTAGAAAAACAAACAAACACACAAACCTAAGATATGATACTGGATACAGCATCCTGGATATAATTTCTAATCAGTTTGTCCGGTTTTGCTCAGTTTGTCCTCAAAGGCAGATGTACAGACAAAGCAGGGGTGGGGAAGGAAGAAAACTGACATAGAAGGGATAGATAAAGACTTCTCACACATACTCCTGTCCATGCTCCCTAGGCATTACTGACTAGGTGGGATCATGAGAAATGGCCAACAGATCATGGGTAACGGAATCATAGAATCATAGAAGCACAGAATCATTAAGGTTGGAAAAGACCTCTAAGATCATCAAATCCAACCGTCAAGCCAACACCACCATGCCCACTAAACCATGTCCCTAAGCGCCTCATCTACACGTCTTTTAAATACCTCCAGGGTTGGTGACTCAACCACTTCCCTGGGCAGCCTGTTCCAAGGCCTGACCACTCTTTCAGTAAAGAAATTTCTCCTAATGTCCAATCTAAAACTCCCTTGGCACAACTTGAGGCCATTTCCTCTCATCCTATTGCTAGTTACTTGGCAGAAGAGACCAACACCCACCTCGCTACAACCTCCTTTCAGGTAGTTGTAGAGCACGATGAGGTCTCCCCTCAGCCTCCTCTTCTCCAGGCTAAACAACCCCAGTTCCCTCAGCCGCTCCTCATAAGACTTCTGCTCCAGGCCCTTCACCAGCTTCGTTGCCCTCCTCTGGACACGCTCCAGCACCTCCATGTCCTTCTTGTAGTGAGGAGCCCAAAACTGAACACTGTATTCGAGGTGCGGCCTCACCAGGGCCAAGTACAGGGGCACGATCACCTCCCTACTCCTGCTGGCCACACCATTTCTGATACAGAAATGGCACTTCCTCCTCTAAAGTTCCTCAGAAAGATTCATTCTAAAAATGGAACAGCATGGATTATATGCTCCTTTTTATGTATTCCTTGAGGAATCATTTGCCTCTGTCAGGGAGCTAGCAATTAATTCTTTTCATACAAAAAGCCTTTCCACCCAACTCAAGTTTTGAATACCAGGAGACATTTTGCAATTGTTGCTATGATCATTGACAAAGCAGCTGTATTAGCAATATATAAGCCATCTGCAGGAAGTTGTTCACACCAGCAGCTGTCTCTCACCAACAACGATGAAAACGTGCCAAGAACAGATGGGAATGAAACCCTAAGACTCAGGCCAAACTAAAAAGGCAGAGCACGTACCTGTCAACCAATACTTGGTAACAGCCTATTCTAAACTTAGTAACAGCCAAGGAATAGCAGGATCTTCCTAGATTCCAGTCTTTGATCTAGTAGGAAAGCATTTTTCCTGGGTCATATGAAGTTACTTTAAAGTTACTCCTACAGTAGTGGGTGTCACAAGGAATTAACTCATCTCTAGCCATATAACAAAGATTTCTGGTCATAGACAAACTGAATTGTTTTCAGACTATCTATCTGGAAGAGAAAGCTATAATCCGTTGTCATTGCTCTAAACTCTATTGAAGTGGAACGTCTGTAAATTTTACGCAGGTCTAGACAGTCATCATTTTTAGGTTCTTACTGTTTGCTAGAATTAGAAAAACTGGTAACAATTAAGATGAAAAATGAGCTTGTCTTCCATATCATTGCACAGCAAGTAAACGTAAAGTTTCTACAGAATACACTGGATCAGTAATTATTATTTCAAGACCATATTCTTTTACTTTTTCTAAGAATAATTTCTATCTCTTTTACAATAAAATACAGAAAGCTAATGAAGGCCCTAAAGAACAACTCAGAAATGGCAGAAGTGAATTGAGTCCATTTAAAGACCAACACACCCCTAAGTACCAACAGTGTTAACAAACTGTACAACTAGACATCTCATTCAGCAGATTTCTCCATTCACATTGATTAATTTTACTTTCTTCTTTTATTTGCCTTTAAAAAAAACCCACACAAGCATCACTAGCTTTGACAGCAAAACATTAACACTACTTTGACACAAAAATTTTCAGTACCAAAAGCAAACTGTGATTTACACTTACAAAGACTGTTCTGTTAGCAGCTACACCTGAGATGAAACGTCTTTCCCTGATTTCATTAAGCAGACATTGTTAGCTGACTTGTTACTCTATTTTAGTCTAGCTACATGATTGACAGACACACCTAAATCTTATGTGGCCGATAAATATAAACATAAGAACGAAACACCATGTTCTATCAACAGTTCCCTTTTTAATCACTTTAAATACACTGAAATGAATTGCACTGAAGAAAATTGAAAAGCGGGGGGGAGAAGTAGGGCGGAAAGCTGTCTTCAGGAGAGAAGGGCATTACTTTTAGTTCAAGGCTTCTCTCAGAAAAGCAGCATTTCCAAGAAGGAATAACACAAATTCAGAAATTACAGAACCAAAATTATAAACTGGTATAGTTCGAATAATAAAAATCAGCAGTCTTACTTATAAGAATTTAAATTTATAATTAAGCTCAGGGATTACAGCACATAGTTGCACAGAGTGCAATATTAATCTCCACTCAGGAGTAGTGAATTTTCTGAATTATATGAAATACAGCAGTTATCAAATGTTCTCTAAGTCAGAAAGTTTGCTTTTTAGCTTGAAGGAATATGTCATCATATCATTAAAGCAATGTACGTGCCACACGTTGTCACACACTTAAAAAAACCCCCAAACATGATTCAAAGAAACCCAGACTGACAAAGGACTGTACTGCACAGAGGTTGCACCGTTGAATAGAAAGCTATGAGCATTAAAGTTACTGAATTTCAGAGACCTTTGAAAGATAAGACTAACGAGCATCAGAAAAAATACCTAGAAGCTGATTTTAGGGTATGACTGACAGTTCTTGGCATACTAAGTTTCACAGTGAAAGAAGAGTAAGACATTGCAAATTCTATTTCCTTGGAATTACCTGAATTCTATTCAATACAACAATATAATTCATCAAGTACTTTACAGAAGGTAACTACTCGCATAACTGAGAACATTTCTGAGCATTCCAAAGAGTGTAACAAACTCAATTTCTTAAACTTAAAAAACTTAAAAAGTTAAAAAAACTTAAAAGGTAGAAGAGACAGATTGATTTTGCTCCCTGTGTTACAGTTTCAAAACTATTTTTAAAAAAGCATTAAGAATACCAATATAAGAAAAGGTACTGGCAAAGTATTTTCTTATTAGTCTTGGAGCATTAATGTCTGTGGTATTTGGGAAGGGACAGATCATCACCAGTTCATGTTGTTGCAAAATATCATACATCTTGCTTTAATTGCAATCGTAAAACATCACTGTGTAACAGCATAAAATTAGTACACAGCATAACTGTTTCTGGTCTCATAAAAGCAACTGCAAAATAATTTACACTAATTAGAACATTTCTTAAATAATGTGAAAATCAGCACTTCTATGATCTTCATTATAGCAATCGATATCATGCCATGGTGAACACATCACATTTCAATCACAATTTTAAATTATTCAAATTACATCACAAATAACAATCTCTTTAAGTATACACAGAAAAAACTTTCATAAAACTTTATCTGAAAGTATGCCATAAAGAGCAAAACATTTTGAACCGTAATTAATGCATGCTCTCACCTTCAGTGGAAGTCTGGAATTCTCAAGGATCTTTGCAATGGCAGATAAAATACCACACATGAGTGCAGAAATCAGCATCATCACCCCAACTGCTGTTAACCAGGACATACTGCAGAAATAGCATAAACTTTCTGCCGATGTGCATACAATGACGTGAACTGCACACAGCATCAGACACATCAAGTAAAACAGCAGAGAGAATAATGGAGGGGAGAGAGGCACTTCAAATTCTGCCCGGCTGCTCAGGGCTTTTGGAACACTGAGCAAAAGCAGCAGCAGAACCTGGAAAAAAATAGAGAATTAATACTTAAAGAATTAGGGTTAGCCAATACACTGAGAATTCACACAAAAAAAATCACAGTGTTGTCATCCCTGTCACTCTGCTAGTATACATACTTCATCAAAAAAAGATGTGAAGAACTGTGGAGAACTACACTGGATTTTTTGACCCCAGTAAGGTATTACCATACAAATGGGAGAATCAAAGATTGTGTTTTCATTTATTAAGGGCTTGGACACACAAGTTACCAGAGTTTAATAAATTACCATGCGCCTCCTCACCTGTGGTAACTGATCACATGCATGATCTTCATTCCCTGCAAAAGTAAGAGTTTTAACTCCCAATATCAAAATAGTCCCAAAGCGAACAGATTTGACCCGTTATTTGTCATCTGTAAATGCCTGAAGTTACATACGCATTCTGCCAAAGGCCATTTATCGCACAATGTGTGAGATACACATACACAGAGATCCTGCTGAGTTAAACAGCTTCCCAGGGGCAGTTCTCATACTATCACAGAAGTGTAAGCTGCATTTCAAGCTTATGAATTCTCCCAGTATTTACTTTTTGTACCTCTCTTCATTTTAATTTGATTTATTGGGATTACTTTCCCTTTTCTCCAACCTACATACAGATCAGGCAGAATTCCAAGTTTCGTCTCAGGTAACTATAGCAGTGGACATGAATAATATAATGAATAATTTCTGCTACCCATGTACAAACCCTTACATGTTACCCTTACAAATTTAACCCTATCCCAGCCGAAACCAGGACAACAAATAAAGGGAAAATTCAACCACATGCTAAAATGCTTTGCAAGGGGCACAGGTGGAGCTAGGACTAGGCTGAGCTCAATCAGCTTGTGCTAAGGCAAGATTAAAACAAATCAAGATTAAAAAAACTGTATGAGACCACTGCCAACCTGTAATCTTTCACAGTCACTTGTGAAGACCTCTGTCTAAAATTTTTCCCACAATACAGTGAGGTATAGTAAAGTAGACCAAAAAAATCCAATGCATTGCAGTAGTCTTCCTTCTTCTTCATATTCTACTTCACACAGTTCACTTGGTTATGAAAATATGAGGTTTCACAGTATCAAATTGGCTTAGGTCTTACCTTTTAACACAGCACTTACAATTAAAACAAAGGCAGCACTCATGACAGGAAAATGCTCGAATCGTAGTTATCTACAAATCTAAATTTAGCTCTTTTGAGCAAATGCACTGTTATCAATTCATGTCCCAGAGGTATTCCCCTCATCTGAAATACAGGATAAATGGTATTTATAGCAGGTGTAGTCTGAAGTCACCTGTGAGATTCTGCACCCTTATTTATTCAGTGAGGGGGAAAATATGTATCAAGACAAAAAGATTTTGGAAAGCAAGGCAGTTTCTTGAGTACTGCACTGGAGAAAAGAAAAAATTCCAGCAGCTTTGCACCAAGTCTTACAGTGATGCTGAGCAAGCTCTTGTCAACCAAACTTTTCATGATGAGTAGCTGCATGTTTCTTTTCATGAAGGCCCACTGAGTAAAATTCCTGAGATCTGTCTTGTAGAAACAGTAAGCACCTACAACTGCATTCCAGAAAAAAAGAAATCCAATGCTTCAGGTCCAAAGTAACTGTCAAGAGCTTGAATGCATAGGTTCCCAAAACAATGGAACAAAAAAAAAATACAAGCACTTCAGCTTTGAGGTGAGCTTTGTCCACCTCTGAATTTGCCATCTGTAGAGCAGGAACAGAACCTACCATTTCATCTCCCAAGGGCACTGTGGAACTAATTCCTGTGAAGAGGTCAGCAGAGTGATAAACCCCACTGCGCAGTCTACCAGAAATGAAAGACATTTCAGATGTACTCTATACACAGAGAACAGTGCATATGGGACGAGGCATAGAGTCCTGCCAGGACAAATGAACTCAAATACTAAATAGCTGCTCAGGTACTGTTATCCATTCCAGGCACTGAACAGGACCAGTGCTACAGCAATTACACGTGTACAGCACCGCACACACGCAAGGACTAAATCAAGCTTATAGAAGGTATTTCCATCGTAGGGAACAATGCTTATTCTCACAAAAGTTGACACTTGTGTCATCTAAAAGGTCAGTGCAAGCTTCTGTACATAAAAGTTCAGTGTCCAGGCATGGTATCCCTTCAGCATTCTTCTCAAATCATTACCGCAAAGGATATTTCCACCATTTGAGATTTGCCCAAAATATCAATTACAGAGAACCACTTAAAATTTCAGACATGGGATATCTTATCTTTATTCCTACATGAGATATGAAGTGGCAACCCAGCACCTTACAGCAAGTATTTCTTTCAGGGCTCCACACCTATTAGTACAAAGAACAATGTTTGGAAATTGTGAAAATTGCCCACACAAGGTATTGCCTGTTCTGAGCAGCTACGCTCACTGTTAGATAAAGAGGAACAGGTAGGAACTTACTTGCCAGACTTTTCTTTTTAAGTGCAGCAAGGCTACTCAAAAAGTAGAAGGCTAATTAATATGGGAGTAATTTCAGTTGTAGCACATCTGCATATTTACTGTAACTAGTTACAACAAAACATAAGTAGCTTATATCAAAAGCTCTCAAATCATTTTAAAGGCTAAGTTATACTTTAAAAGGAATATCAACCTCATGCAAGCAGAAAGTCAGCCAACTCTAAGAGTTCATACTCGGTAATTCTAAAGACCAGTAAGAGTACACACTAAGTAGTCAAAAACCAGAAACTTCTATGTTTGTGCACTTAGCTTTTTCACAGAAAGATGTATTTTTTTACCTCCATAATGATCACAGTCCCCACCATCATCGAATACATGTCATATTGTGCCACTTGTTTGCTTAGTGAAGAACTCAGAGTCTTCAGGGCCTCCAAATATTGCTTCAGGACCTTTTTGCCAAGATTTAGGAGTATTTCTGAATTATTCCCCTCTAAGTACAGTTTGATCCAATTACCATGGGACTTCTCTGCTATCTTAAAATGTTCATATCCAGGATCTAAGGAGGAAAAAAAAAAAAGAAAAAAAAAAAGAGGTAAGAGGATCCATGAACAAAGGACGATTAATTAGAGATGTGATCATATTTTTATATTTGCTTGTATAGTATAAAAAAAATTGCTATGGAGGTTAAAACTTTTTTCACACCTAGAAAGTTACATTATCTTCCTGCAGCAAGACCATAATGAGCCAGTTACTCAGAATAAAAACAATTAATCCCTAACCTGATAAAACATCAAGACCTCTAAAAGTAACAAACGTATTAAAACATCCATTTACTCTTACAAAAGGTTTCCAGGACAAACTTATTCACATGGTTTAAATCCTGAAAAAAGTCATGTTTTCCACTGGAGCTACTCATTATCCAGGCCATATTGTACAAGCCAAATGGGAAATGATCAAATAGCTGATGTCTGGAGGAAACATCAAAGGACACATATGCCATATTAGGGACCTCGATTTTGCTGCAAAGCTAATGAGAGTCAGCTGGTAACACGAAGTTAAACACACAGCATGCGAGATTTTGAAGAAGTAATAGAAAAGTTAACAGCTGAAGTGCAGTTTGGCTTCAGGCATTCAGACTATGAAGCTGGTGCAAAGCAATCCTTGGCAGTGAAACTTAGTAATTCTGTTATAGTGTAAGGATGATCCGCAGTCTAACTTGATTAAAAAAGAGAAAACCTGATGCTGCCATCAACCTATGGAAGCAAGACTCTTGTGGCAGGTGATTTCATGATGGCCTATCTACATCTAAAAGAATTCCGACCTGAAGAAAAATAAACAAACACCAAACCAAAAACAAACAAATAATAAATTAAGGAAAATCTCAGTAAAAAACCCAACCTCCAGGACAGAGATCTGTTGTCTATACCTAGCTAATATTTTCTTGTAGGCATGTAGTTTTGATTAAGACTTCTGAAAAATACATGTGTAAACGAGACTGCGGGTGAACACTGTCAACACATATGAAGACTGCGGTCTGCTTTCAGAACTGGGGATGAGAACAAGACTAGCACTAGACTATGTCCCTGAAGCGAGTCATTTTAAATCAACTTCTTACATTTCACAAATAAGGCACGACTGAATTCTGTAGGTTCAGGTTTAAATGTGAGTACACTTTTCAATATAAGTACAGAGACATCAGTTTCTTTTCTTTCTCTCATACTGTAGAAACACATCTGCATTACCCTATTCTCTCTAAATTTATTTTAAAAGCTTGAGTGAGGACAACAGGAGACACAGGAAAGAAGCAAACAGCCAAATCCTACATTTTAGAAGTCCTTTGTAAATACAGGCAGCAGTTGCTTTTCTCCTATATGTATTTCCTCTCACTGGTTATTCCACAGAATCCTTACTTTACACCAACTGTTCTGGTTGATAACGCCACAGGGTAGGTGTGGAGAGAATGGTTCAAGTCGATTCAAAGGACATATGAAAGTACTCTACTATTTTATTCTCCCATCAACTACTGCTGATTTTTGTCATCAACTTTCCCATTACTAAACATTTACACAAAAAGCTGCAGCACAAAAAGCTGAGTCTTGATAGCCTTTTTACTTCCCAAAAAGATATACTTAGCAGTGACAATAACTAGATTCTGCAGATGAGCATTATTTTGTTCACACAAGAAAAAAAATGTAAACGCTCACTACAAGCGTAAAGATAAAAAAAATTTACACAATTTCTGTCAAAATTATTAGTGTGGATCCTACGTGCACGTGAAGAGCATTCTATTTACTTCATGTAAGTTTAATTTCAAGAGCATTTATTTAAAATAGAACAATTAGGTCAGTTTCTGTGTTTTATTGTAAATATGGAAAATGGTGTTGCTCCTGAAAGCACTTACGACATGTTTTCCTTCTTCCTTTTATAGGTGCATCATCCTCCATACTCCAACATGCCATATGATATTTAAAATATTGGTGATTGAGTATAGTATGCAATCACAACATAAATTCAGTTGACAACGCCAGAAAAGCAAGAGCATAACTTTCAGAAACTTGTATCTCACTGGACATCATGCTACGTGTGAACATTCACATATATCTGTATTTTTTGCAAGAAATAAATGTTTAGTTTCACTTCACATTAACAATCCTTGGTATTCCCCTGTGATTTCACTTGAAAGTTAATGACAACTTAAGGGCAAAAAGGCCAACTTGGAAATTTTTATATGAGGAGCCTACCATTATGTTCCATCTTGCAATCCTTATCTTCTTAGCTAAAAGTAGGGCAAAACATTTGTTGTACAGTTTCAGGTGACAAGGGTTAAAGCAATGACTGAAGTAAGTTTGGTGTCACAAAGACAGTTCATTTTTACTCCTGGTAGATCAACAGCGTATCAGACTTGGAAAAAAATCAGCAGGTTCTTTGTTAAGCCTTTTCAGCAAAAGTACATCATTAAACTCAGAAACATTTTAAATTTTATTTCAAGTGAAAGAAGATGAATGAAGTATTTATATTCCTAATTCTTGTACAGTTATGAAAGACTTGTGCTTACCGTTTTTAAGTCTCTCACCACTACAAGACACTTTGTGATCTACTACAGGCTGAATTCAAAGTGAAAATTTTAGAAAGCAACGTTTAATTCAGAATATCCAGTCTGGTCTCGCAAGACTTCTAACAGACTCCAAAGCATGCTGATCCTACTATGCAAGAGGCTTGTAGGTATCTGCTGGAAAGTACAATTCAGTCAGCAGCAAACACTTGTACATTGAGATAGCTGCCAGTATTCATGGAGACTTTCACTTCCCTACTGTAGTTCTTCGAATAGTGAATTCCCTAGAAAGTTCCTCTTCCAGTATATTTGAAATAGGAGTTAAATATTCATACTTAGGAAGAAATCCAGAAAGGATCATCTAAAATTAGCTTTAATCAAACTGAGATTTGACATGACACTATTTCATTAAACACAACATTGAAACGAGTTCAAGTTATATTTTGAAATCTAAGTAACTTCTCTCCACATCTGCTGCTGCTGTTCTGTTTCCTTTTCATGCTTTCTGCCTAGTCTCCCTCTTCATTCTTTTTAGCATTTTTATTTCACTCGCACCTACCTCTTTCCATGCTATTGCCCACCAAACCTATTCTGTCCATCTTATGAAAGATGGCTGTTCTAGTCAAACACGCATTTATATCTTTGATATATATTAAGTGAATGATTTAAAGATCCTGCAGAAAAGCATAAAGGACCATGGTTACCAAATTTCCTTTGAGAACTCCAGTAATATCTGTTCAATGGCACATTTGTATGCAGTAAGTACAAAATGAGAAGGGGCGTTGAAGCATTTCAGTAACTGGTGCCTAACATCTGCAAGTCACTCTCCCATGGGATACTCACAAGACAAGCTAAAGTTGAGGCAAAATCCAAAGCAAGCTTGCCCAGTTACAGGTTTCCCAAAGAACTGGCAATGGTTTACTTGCATAGTATTTTCGGCTTCAGCCTCCCTCCAATGTTATCACAAGCAAACAGCTATGCTTCCCAAGCATCTGTTTGATAACAATTTCACTTAGTTCCAGTCACAGGCAGCACTCATTTAAAAAAAAAATTATAAACATAAGAAAAGAATGGATAATGTAAAAGTGACTTCTCCAGTTTCAGTATATAAATCTCGCAGTAACAATCAAATTATTTCAATCAACATGCATCTAATACAAGTTCAGGATTAGTTCCAAATTGAAAAGTGGACACTTATTTTAATAACATCCAACTTGCTCTCAAGCGTAACTCTTCATTCCACTGTGAAGTGCCTCTCAAACAAACAATTCTAGTTCATCATTCAGATGAATGTTCAGAAGTTCAGAACATGAGGGAAGCATTACTAGATACCTACAGCTGCCTACCTTACACTAAGGTATGTACTTGCTCAGACACCCAAAGTGTGTTTCTAGCTCCTTTCAGCTTCTTCATTTTTGCCAGCTGTTTTTACTCTCCTTTTCCAGACTTTTTTTTTCAGCTGCATGTGTCTATCTCT
Organism: Calonectris borealis; assembly: GCF_964195595.1. Lineage (NCBI taxonomy): Eukaryota > Metazoa > Chordata > Aves > Procellariiformes > Procellariidae > Calonectris > Calonectris borealis. Next base: position 31,498,792 of record NC_134352.1, read on the forward strand.
ATCAAAAGAAAACCTAATGTCTCATGTTATCATTTATTAGCATGTTTCAAAAAGTCTTTTTCAAAATAATCAAGCCCTTAGACAAGCTTCAAGTTTCTCATTTAAAATTTAATTTACGTGAAGATAGGTTTAACCGTGAAGATCCCTTTGTAACTCAATAAATCAAAACCTCATGAAATGCTGTACAACCTCTTGGTTTGAAAATGCAGGTTTGTATGAACAAACATTGAAAAAAACGAGAAAAAAGAAAAACGTTATTGAGCTGCCTCCATTCTGCTCTTTATTAACAGATATACTTAAAACACACTTGAAGACAAAGATATTTTTGTGTACTGTTCCACTTTCTTTTTAACATTGGAGTGGCTGAATCCAGGTAACTCCATGGATTCTTCATGAAACAGCATGCAAAGCTGTGACTCATCTCAACTGACAACTAAATTCATCCTTTTGTATTAAAAAAGAAATGCACATTGCACCAAAAATGAATGTATATGTTATGCTATAGCTTACAATGGGTGAATCTTTCCTTACCATGATTCAGTCATCATATTCAAGGTACTAACAGCTTGTGCCCTACCTCTGTGCTGCAAAATACAATACTCTCCACAGGAATTCCATGTTTTCCTCTTCAGAAGAACCTACTCTTTTTGAGCTGAAGAGTTGAAAATAATAATAATGAAAAAAAAAGGCAGCAAGGCTTAGGCTTTCCCTGCAAGTATCTTTCACTTTAAACTGAAGCTCCAGTCACAGGCATTTTTCTTAGCATTCAACTGAAATGTTATGATCCACCAGTTGTTACTAGCCAAGAATCTGCATTGGAAAGCTTGAACCTGCAGCAGCAAATGTGAGTGAGATGTCCAATTGCGTTATCTTCTGGGGTTTCTTTCCCTCAAAAAAACTGGCAGCACACCTTGTCTGTGGAATTCAGAAATGGTATGGCCCAAGACTTGTCACCACAACTCTGATGAGTGTCCAGATGGTCCACAAAAAAAAGCCAAAAGCTCAGAGCAGGGTGAGCTAGGGCAGATTGCTCAGAAATGTGTCCAGTCAGGTCTTGAATGTCTCCAGGTATGATGACTCCACAACCTCTCTGGGCAACTCACTGCAGTGTCTGACAACCCTTACACAAAAAAAGTTTTCTTTCATTTTAACAAAATTTCCTGTATATCAGTTTATGCCCACTGCCTCTTGTCTATTCACTGGGCACCACCAAGCAGACCCTGGTTCAATCTTCTTTATTCCCTCCCATCACGTATGTCCTGGTTCCAGCTGGGACAGGGTTAACTTTCTTCCCAGTAGCTTGGGGGGTGTGCTGTGTTTTGGGTTTGGTATGATAGGAGCGTTGATGGCCCACTGATGCTTTGGTTGTTGCTGGATGGTGCTTGCATGCCCTCCCAAGTGCTGGGAGGGGACGGGAGCACAGCCCAGGGTGGTTGACCCAGCTGGCCAATGGGGTATTCTATACCATGTGACATCATGCTCAGTATAAAAACCAGGGTGTGGGGGGGCTCACCCCGTTCGTGACACGCGGTCAGCAGTCAATGAGAGCAGTTGCATTGTGCATTGTCTGCTTTGTGTATTCTGCTATTGTTGTTGTTCTCATTGTTATTATTACTGTTCTACTTCATTTTATTTCAATTATTAAACAGTTTTTATCTCAACCTGCGAGTACCTGTGCCCTCCTGATTCTCTCCCCCATCCCACCAGAGGAGGGGGGATGAGCGAGTGGTTGCGTGGGGTTTAGCTGCTGGCTGGGGTTAAACCATGACAACATATTACCTACATTGATAAGATCCCGGCTGAGTCTTCTCCTATCCAAGCTGAAGAGTCCTAGCATGCTCAGCCTCCCCTTGTATGACAGATGTTCCAAACCCTTCATTACCTTCACGGCCATTTGCTGCAGTCACTACATTATATCCATGCCTTTCTTGTACTGGCGAGCCCAGAATTGGACCCAGGATGCCAGATGTGGTCTCACCACAGCTGAGGAAAGAGGAAGGATTGAGCTGCTGATGACAGTCCTCCTAGTGCAGCCTTGGATGCTGTTGGCCTTCCTTCCACAAGGGTGTGTTGCTGGTTGATGTTCAAGTTGGTGTCCCCAAGGACCCCTTGTCCTTCTCCACCAAGCTGCTTTCCAACCAGTCAGGACCCGATCTGCACTGGTGCATGGGATTATTTCTCCCCAGGTGTAAGATTCTGCATTTCCCTTTGCTGAATCTTAAGAGGTTCCTGTCAGCCCATTTCTCTAGTCTGTTGAGGAATGGCAGCACACCCACTTACTGTATCAACCACTCCTCCCAGTTCTGTATTGTGTGCAGACTTGCTGAGGGGGCACTCTGTCCCATCGCTCGGGTCAATAATGAAGATGTTAAACGGTATCGGTCTATGTCAAGCCCTGGGGTTGATCACTAGTGACTGGCCTCCAGGTGGACTTTGTGCTGCTGATCACAACCATGAGAGCCCAGCAGCTGAGCCACTCTTCAGTCTGAACTGAACTGAAACAGGATGGTTGAAGCACCATAAGAGCACCACGGATGGGGTGGACCTTTCCTCAAGTTGTCTGAAGACCTACTAACTCTTCCCAATCAGACTATCTGTAGCAGACACCCATAACAATATTGCCCATGTTGGTCTGTCCACTCATGCTGACCCAGAAGTTCTCAACTGTTTCATCATCCACCTCCAGGCAGAGCTCCATGCACTACCACTATTCTCTCACATAAGGGGCAACTCTCCCTCCTCATCTTCCCAACTTACAATCATAGAATCACAGAATGGTTCGGGTTGGAAGGGAAAGTACCTTTAAAGATCATCTAGTCCACCCCCACCACCATGGGCAGGGACATCACCACTCGTTACTGGTTTCCACTTGGACATTGAGCCATTCACTATAACTCTTCGGACATGGCCATCCAGCCAATTTCTTATTCATCTAAGAGACCATTCGTCAAACCCAACCTCTCTCTAACACAGCAGCAAGAATGTTGGCGGAGGCTGTACCAAAGGCCTTACAGAAGTCTCGGTAGATGACATTCAAAGCTTTTCTCTTGTTCACTGACGCAGTTACTCCATTGTAGAAGGCCACTAGATTAGTCAGGCACAATTTGCCCTTGGTGAAGCAATGTTGGCCATCTCTAATCATCTCCCTGTCTTCCATGTGTTTTGACATGTCTTCCAGAAGGATCTGCTCCATGATCTTACTGGGCACAGAGGTGAGGCTGACTGGTCAGTAGTTGTCAGGGTCTTCCTTTTTACCTCTTTTAAAAATGGGCATCCTTCTTGAAGATGCAGAGGGAGAATTCACCTTAAGACTCTGTAAAAAAAGCTACCATGACTAGCTCCATGTTCCTGAGACTCTCCACTACTGAAAGGAGAGAAGGTCATCATGGATGCTTTGCCCTCCAAACCCTTTCCAGTAGGGTAGCATCTCTAATAGCAGTTTGCAGTCACAAGCAAGTAGCATAAAAATTTCTCACATATCCATCCTCAGCAATTTGTATTTCATTTCTCAGATGAAAGCTACAAGTTGAAATTAAGCTGTTCCCGGACAAAAACAAAATGAAAGTGAAGATATAAAGCAGAAGCTGGTAGAAACTTCAGTCTGTTTCACCAGTGCTTGCAGAAATACTGTCAGATGGAGCTTTGTGTTGGAATTTTCAGTAACACAGCCATATCCTGAACTCCACCAACAGGGCAAGTTACCTCACTTGACACAAATGGGTTAAATGAGGAAATCTATGCAGAAAAAAAATATCAGAATACATGGGGCGTGGGTCCTGGTATTGACATGTTGCTACCATAAGTGGCATTTGTTTCATTAGACTCCTGGAAAGGGTTTAATTATGGTTAGAAGCTGTGATGTTGAAAGATAATTAATTCTTGACCTACAATGATCATCTTGCTAAACTTTACGTTGTTATCCACTTTAATTATTCATAGCTGTAACACAGTTCTGCATTCTCATCCAGTCATTTTAATGATTCAACAGATTATAAATCAAGTGACAAGGACTTCAAGCTTCACAGTCACTTTAAGACAACAACATCTTCTAAAGTCCATGGTAAAATATTCTCCTTCATCCTCTGACTCAATTTTTTTCACATAATTGTCATATTAACTAGCTCACTTATACTGCAGTTTGTACCACGCTTCCTAACAAAATACTACATTTTGCTAGGTTTGGTTTACTTTTTCCACTTGTTTTTTATTCTTTCCTCCAGATACACACACACACATATATATGCACACCTATGTGTATTTTTAGTAGGCAACTTTGCAGTTCTCTAGGTTCTCACTCCAAGTAAATTCATACATAAGAATGAAATAAAAAGATAACTTACCCTAAACTTTCTTTAAAAAGATAACTTTCCCAGCTTTACTTGAAGCATCTTTTTATTTAACCTAGAAAATTCACTCTATTGTGCTACTTCTCCGAATAGCTCAGAATCAGTGCCCTATGTAGGATACCTCAAAAATAGCAGATATGAAACCACTGGGATTTAACCACACTGGCAGTTTTACTTTAATCTTACTCTTTCATCGTTATTTCTGCTCTTTTGCCTAGTAGGAGTAGCACTGGTCATTAAAAAAACTTTATTCAGAGGCAATGTGCCAGAGTAGGTTACAGTAACGACTGAACTCAGTCGTACTCAGCAGTATCGTTTCTCTGAACACTGCTCTCAACTGAATGGCTAATTTGCAGTGCCATGCTATACTCTTGAACCTAAAAGCCCAAACTGTGTTATAAGCAATCTCCTTTTGTATATGTAACTTTTTTTTTTTTAGCTAATTTACCTTTTTCATATGCAGGTGTATTCTGTTGCAGCAGTCTGCTAAGCTGGAACCCATTCAAGTGCACAAAACGTAGTTGTTCTCTCATTGTCTTGCCTCCCACGACTGGCAATATAATGTTCCCAACACTGTTTCTTGAAATTGGTAGACCAAGACCTACTGCCAGTGTGCTAGCTAAATCAGTTTGTTGCACAAGTTCAGGTTGGGTGAGGGGACCTAGAATCAACAAAAAAAAGGAAAAAGAAAAAAAAAAGAGAGAGGAAAAAAGGTATTTCAACAATAGGCCCATTCTGTTGCTCCAGAGAGAGCTGGCATCTTGTTAGTTTTAAAATTTTTTCATTGGTGTTAGATCAGCTATTTCAAGTAATCTACAGAGAGCTGAGGGATCTTTTTCAGCTGCTGTCCTCTGCTGTTGTAAAACCAAAATTTTTTCAATTCTCAGCAAGTGTCACTTGCTAGCAACGACGGTAAACACAACATGAATGTTATACAAGTAAAAGTAAGAAAAGAGATGGTCCAGGAGATCACCTTAATATCACGTTGCAGCCTACATCTTAAGGGAGTTTGATAACTGTTACATTAGAAAGAATAGAAAGCATTACAGTAAACTAATTTAATGCATGAACGAAGAATAAGAATCTAAAATAATGCTGACAGCATTCCAGAAGCTTCTCAATATAATGACAACAGCTCAAGATTTAATTAATATCAGGTTGCTAGGCAAACAGAATTAGAGGTCAGATAAAAAACGTTGAGGCCCAAATCCATGTAGGCAAACCCAGTGATTTTTAAAGGGTTCTGTGCAGGATCCCATTACCTTACTGCAGTTATCAAGATTAGCATTCAGTCCCACAGACATCTACACACGTGAATGATTTCACTAACGTAAGGAACCTTTTGTTTAAGATTGTCTTGCCAATTGTTTCTTTGTGTGCTTTACTAGTTACATAACAGTGTTTTTCTATTATTACTACTTCGTTCTCTTTGTAACTCCAGGCATTGAGTGTTTTGACTTAAGTACAGTACAGAAAGAATTATATATATAGTGTTTATTACTCCCAAGGCTCCCTTTAGAAGCATTAGAACTTATCTCATTTCTCATCTAGCTCTGATTAATCCCATACTTGTACAGAATGCCACCTACAATCCCTAAAGCCGCTTTGCATGAGTGACTGATGTCAGCAGTTTTCAGATTTCATCTTTAAAGGCAAGTTCTTAACTGGTTAAAAAACACTAAACTACCAAATGCATTTAGCCAATCATGGGTGACACATCTCTGTAGAAGGCTACACAAGTAATATTCTGACAGCATACTAAATGCAAAAGCCCACAGGATTACTATTTTGAGGTCTACCAAATTAAGCACAGTACATTTTGTTTACAGTAGGATCATAAGAAGCAGTCACTAAAATTCTGATTACTGTAGCAATGAGAAGCAAGCTGCTCGATATTAACACGGGCATCATTAGAAATCACAAACTCGACCCCAAAACACAGCTGAATAGATATATTATTTCACTGTATCGTAAAAACTGCACGTTCAGTTTAAACCTAACAAAAACTAATCCCAATGAACAAGAGATCGCATTTACAGAATCTACACTCATGTGGCCTAGTTGTCAACACATACCGGTGAAATTTATAAAGCAAAAACTTACCTGAGAGCTTTGGTCAGCTCTTGACTTTGTTTTGTTTTTATATTTGAAAAGAGTTCAATGACTGCTCAAGTAATGCTTTCTATTGCAGCTGGATAACAGCTTTATAAATGACAGACAGATAAATGTAACTCCACTGTGCTGCAGGAACCTCCATCAAGATAAACAAGGCAAGGTTCTGCAAACAGGCTTTAAAAGCAAGGAAATCAGATGGAAATGGGCAAGAGGCAGAATGAAAGGCAAAGGGAAGTATTATTTTGAAGAAAATATTCACTCCTGGTATAACTACATTTTACTGATTCACTCAGTCAAGGAGTTTATTTAAGCAAGACTCTACAAATTAGACTAAAGATTCTCTACCACACCATTCCCTCTTGCCTTTTACCTTAAGCTGTATTATACAACTAGAAAATGAGTTTCAGAAACAGATAAAGTCACATCAGTGATCTAAAATTAACTGCCCGGCCAATACAGTAAATACACTCATTCTCCATACTCTTTCCTTAACGCTTCGCAATCAATAGTGATGTTTTCACTGCTGTCATCTCTCACCCTTTCACAAGAGCAATTCTTCCTCTTTCCTGTTATTCTCAGCATGAGAAATTGTCATTCATTCCTCTAAACTGGCTGTCTGAGAGGGAAGAATAGAGGCCAGGGAAAAATTCTGATCAAGAAAGACAAAACTTAAAACTCACTTCAAATGGGATTTTACTTCTAATCCTATTCATTTACCAGTATCCTAGGATCCTGACAACAGATCTCATTAGCTTTCGACAGCCAAGTAGGACAGTGCTGCAAAATTTCGCATCTGAGAAATGCCCACTTCTCTCAGTGGTTACAAAGCTTAAGTCATGGTTTCACCATGACACAGATGCAAACTCTAGCTAAAACCAGAGTTTTAGGTCACACAGAGTGGGCTTTGACAGATATCTGTAGAACAAACCAAAGCACTTTCCAGGAAGAATTCTAGAGGTAATATAAATTAGAGATGGCAATATGTTCTAAAAAAGGTCAAGCTTCTTCGAACCTTACCACTTCTTTTTTCAAAAGCGGAGCTGATAAACAGCAGTGGTGTGTGCACTTCTCCTTCCGAAGAACCACCATGACTACCTGTTTCAGACATCCCATGATCCCCACAAACAACCAGCAAATTGGGCAGAGAAGCTTCTTCCTGCAAGTCACAGAAAGAAATTGAAGTTACGGTACAAACAAGATGCATATATATAATGCTTCACTATCTTTATCATTTTCACAGATGAATATTTCTCAAAATAAATTCCATTTTTTAAATTGGCTCACAACACCTGGGGCAGATTACAAGAGATGTCTGTAATTAAGTGTTATGCAGTACTATTCATTTTTAACAGTTAAGGCACACATATGTATCTGACATACTTGTCAGTACGTTACAAAAACTACAAAAAAGCTTTAAAAAAAACCCTCATTTACAGAGACACAAGAAACTGACTGAAGGATTAATAAAGGTCTTCATACTGCAGGAAGAAAATCAGGAGTCCAGGAGCAGTAGCATTAATAGAGAAGTATTCCCCCCCTCCATTTCTTCAGCTTCATTGAGTTTTTAATATAATATAAATTATTAATATTGTAAATATTAATATAATAGAAATTTAATATAAGAAGTAATCCTATTTCTAATAGTCTCTAGTCTCTCAAGTGCTTTTGGGGTAGAAATCTGCAATGACTGATGTCAGATGATGTTTATTTTTCTAAAGAAAGAGAAACAGAAGCATAAGTGAGGCCTGTCCAATAATTTTGAGCTAACAAATCAAAGACGGCAGAAAATAAATATTGTCATTCCACAACAAAGCAGCTTTTTGTCATCTCTATTATTACCAGCACCTGTTGTATCCAAAAGTAAAGTGCTTTTATTATTTCTGTATTCTAAAACGGAGATAAAGGCTTACATATAGCTGGCAAAACCAAAACATACTAACAAACTGCGGCAAAACCACTGCAAAGTTCATGAGATTATAACTTCCACAAGCAGAATTTAACCTCTCTTTTTATACAATAGTATCCACTTGTCTAAAAATACTATTGAAATTTTATGAGCAGCTATTCTGAATTGCTGTTGCCAAAAACAAACACGAAAAAAGCTCCAGGCCACTTGGAATTAGGACTTGGTATTTCAGCATCCAGACTATTTAGATAAGTGACATCCTATATTTCCAAATGTAAAAACAGATTCAGATTTGGTAATTTATGTGCTACATTTAGCATAAGAAAAAAGCATTTTACAACCACCATTTCCATTTGAACCTTTTCAATATCTAAGAATTAGGTATGCCTCCACAACTGTAGAAATCAGAGTCATTAGCTACACATGCCCATTATTCCTTCTGCTGAATTTCATTACTAGAAAGCACACCAACCATCATTTTAATCCATGAGTGATAAGAGAATTTTGGCATGCATTCCTCTCCTCTTCCTGCACACCAAGGGGGAGTTATTTCCCACAGCTATTCAGAAGAGACTATTAACAGATGTTCCTAAGGTCAGCCAGTAAATCCTCAAAAATGCTACGCTATACTGTTAACTGGGGAATGGGCAGGGAAGGAAAAGAACAGAATACCCACTTTGGTCTAGGAATAAACAAGCTACCATCCACAAACAAGCAAGCATTTTAAAGTTAGTTTACAACTAACAGACATTCATCCAAGAAGGACCAATATTACCTTTGAAAGAAGAGAAATATGAATCTTCTTCAGGATGTTATCCATTTCACGAAGTTTTGGTCCCACTAATGGGCTGTTTGGTCCAGTCATATGTCCAATATGGTCCAACCCCAGGTAATGCAGTATTAGGAGATCCCAGTCTTCTCTCTTTAACACTCTATCCAAATGCCTGGTAACGTTACCATCAACCTCAGAAATAAAAGGAAAACAATTACAAGGTAAAAATAATTTCCTTCTCATAAAGGGCATAGAAAAATTAGACCATGCTACCCACGAAGATTCTGTGGAAGCTGATGAGAATTACAGTCACTCACAATGTTAACAAGGAAAAAAAAGAAAGAAAAAAAAAAAACAGATTGATTAGTTCAATGCCAGAAAGTCAAATTTTGTCTTACAAAACAGATTCTTCACTCCATTTCACTCTTTTCTGGTTAGGAGGACCAGATTACATACAAACAGAGAAAATGGGTTGCCGTGCTTCCACAGATACTTCTGTTTCAAGAAATTTTCAGTCACTTTCATCCTTCACACTCCTGATTTATCATGAAGTAGGTACAGGGAAAAGCCTCTCTTTGGTGCTTGGAAGCATAGGGGAAAAAACTCATTCCTGCTCTTTCAATTTTTGCTACTGTGCAAACTCAAAAAGATTGTACTTGCTGTGAGAAAAAGAACTGACGACATAGCAAGAAAGAAAAATTATTTGAAAAGTGCTATTTGAGGCCTAACTCACATGTTCTCCTGCTTAGGTTGACAACCTATTTTCAGTTGCATGTATTTCTCCTTGGATATTAAAAATCCTTACAAAATTTCACATGCAACACTGCTTTGTTGACTCTGGATATAACTATCTAAAAAACTATAAAAAGCTTTCTGTTTAATGGACTATATTCAGAAAGCATAAAGACTGCATAAAGAGCTTGAGAGCCGTATAATCGCAGACCCAGCAGCATGTTTGCATTTTTCCACTCCATGTTGAAGCTTTTGCAAGTCTTATTAAACCAACCAATTAAAAGCGTCTTCCAATTCACATGTTAGACCTATCTAAGTTCCTTAAACATGATAATAAAATTTACCTCAGTAGCAGCAGGTCAATGGCCCGAGGTTTTACAAATCATAAAGGTCCAAAATATGAACTAAAATTGCTGAACCATTTACTCTTTTAGCATGTCCAGAATAAGAATTTTCACAATTTATTTCATTTACTTTCTGTGCTCCCTCTTTGATAACATACTGAAACACTACTCATATTGCAACTACAAAAGCGATACAATATTATAGAAAGTATGCATCTAAGAGACCAAGATTATGTATTAATGGGCCTTTTAAAGATGGCACATACTAATACAAATGTGACATCAAACTGGAAACATGGATAGTGGAACTTTTAAACAAAGCAAGTGGTCTAACTTCCTACCATAACAAGTCTTGTGAGAATATCTGTTTAGGAAAGTTATACAGTAACACACTGTTTGTTACTGTATCATCCAAACACTTCCCTCAGCATATACATGAGGGACTGAAATGCTTAGCTCCACATTGCCAATACTGAAAACACATATGAATCCAATTTCTATTTAATTGCCAGGTTCGTATTTCAGAAGAAGGATAGTTTTACTCATTCATTCTTAGAAGTTGCCATTATGTGTTTGTACTCACATTATTTAACTTGGGATTATAGAAAGCCTCTCACCTCTGTAAAGTCTGACACAAAAAAGGATGTTGTACCATCATATTCCACGAAATGCTTTGGAAACAATTTAACCCAAGTGTCATCACCATAAAAGATTATTCTTTTCCCAGCTGTTTTTGCCTGCCATATCAGATTGTCATCCAACAGAGCTGGAGAATTGAGGTTCACAATAACATCAATGAAACCAGGTATGCTACCAGTCATCAAAGCCTACATAAAACAAGAAAAGAAAAGAGACATATTAACAGAAACCAAAAAGTTTTCAGCACTCAGAAGACAGTATTAGTGTAAGAGGAAGCAATGAAGCAGAGGGCAGAGAAATTATACTTTCAATAAAGAAACATAATAAAGTAAAAGAACACATGAGCTGCCATGCCACATCACATCACCTGCCTCAATCCAGTGCTAGCTAATGTCAGAGATAACAACTGCTTTACAGAGAGGTAAAAATAGTATTTTTCTAACTAGTGGACAACAAAACAACTTTGTATGCCAGTTGAAATTTGCTTCATTTACTGGTAATTAAACCACCAAAAATACGGTTTAGAAGGCCTAAGTAAACTGACTTAACGCAACAATAACAATGGTAGTACACTCAAACCTAAGAATTAAGAATTAAGTAATTAATTAAGTAATTAAGAATCTTCTGGAAAACGCAATGAAGTCCACCTATCAAGAGTTACCAGACTATCTCCCCCTCACTCTCTCACTGGCCTTCCAGCTGACCTACCAAAGCTCACTCTCTCAGCTTCTTCAATGCAAGAAATGTCACTCAGATGCATCACTGAGAAGCCTGGATGATCAAGTATTTCGACGACACAGCCACAATTCATCTCTTAGTTACCTGGAACTTGGCACAATATTCTTTTTAAGCTCTGCAAAAACATCCCTATGAAAAAATAAATTTACACTAAACTGTATTTCCTATCAGAAGTTACAAGAACACAGAGAAATACCAACAAAAATGTTCTTGCATAGAAGACAACCGGAAAATTTGACGACTGTGAGGCTATTGCCTTCCGGTGATTACAAAAGAAAAGATTACCTTAATCATTTAAGCCTACAGTAGGGCCTTAACTGCCCTTAACGGATTCTCACAGACCTTTCCACCGCAGAGCTACCAAATAAAGGAACAAAAAAAGGCAAAGTGACTGAAGTGCCACCACTGCCACCTCTTCCTCTTATTGAGCCTCTCTACTCTCCTCTGATCCCTGACGTGACCTTTCCAACAGGAAGCACCTCTGGGCCATGGCAAATCAGGACTCTACAACATGCGCTACTACAGCAAAGCAAGTTTCAGCCACAAATCGCAATAACACAGCAAACCTGCCCTTTATGTCAACTCCGAGCTTATGAAACAACTCGGCCTTCAAAACTTTCTCAAATGAAACAACCCTAAGTGGAAAAAAAACACTTACCTTAATTCGAGGCATAGTCACAGTGGGTGGCTTCGCTTCAGCAATGAAACTGTAGGATGTCCCTTTTTCAACAACTTGTGTAGTATACGGCATGAACTGTTTACCTTTGGATCCAAACACAAAATCATCTCTCAAAGCATCTATCAGCACAATGACAACTTTTTTGAAAAGTGGTGGTGGAATTTTGGTCCAGTTAGAAACCATTCCTAAACAACAAAAAAAGGGTATATAAAAGTCATCAACAAATTTTAACAATGGCTAGACAGAAGTTAAAGGACCACTTCACCACAGAAATGAGTGCTTCCAACTTCTTTATTATCTTTACATTCAGAAGCGAGAAGTTGCAAAACATAACAAACATGAGAAGTTATCAGAGGAAGCTGAGTTTTCAGGCCATCCAGCACAGGAATGACACAACAACAACAACAAAAAATCCAATACAGCATCTAGGAAGAAAAACAAAATGTGAACGGAATGCACGAGGTGAAATTGGGAAAACTAAGGAAAACTTATGAAATGGACAATGTTCAAAGAAGGGATAGCTGCTACCTTCTCTCTACTTAATTTCGTAAAGCTGAACTACATATATCCGACAGACAACTTTTGTTAGAAAAAAGATGCAGCATTCACCTGTGCTAATACCCGATTTTGCACATCAGAACATATCTCAAGCAATGCCTCTCAATCAAATCCCACCATAAGAAAACAGGAAAATTACAAAGAAATAGACAGTTTCACTGAAATTTGAAGGGAAAAGATTTGTGCACACTTGTGCCCTTCAAGGTAGAAGACTACACCAGGATAGTTTGGTGATGGCAGCTGCAGGGCCAAAATCCAATTCCAGAATCCCCTGAACATGTTACGTGGGCGAGCACAGCAAAACGCTGCTGTGCATCAGGTACTGGGCAGTATCACGCCTTCAAGCCCACCTCTTTCTCTTGTATGGACTTAATGCTGGCCACAGCAACTCTTCACTTGCATTGAGCTCGGCCCACACAGTAGCATTTAGCTTTTACAGCAGCAGTTTTTTGCCCAACCTCTACAGGTCCCATATCTCTCCCAGGAAAAAACACAGAAGGATAAAATGGAAGCAGAATGGATCCCACCCACAGATCTCTACCCAGACAACATTGTGGTGTGTGTGTACATTATATATAGTTAGACTTTTTACACTCCTTTAGCGTAAAATGCATAAGTGGTTGACAATTTGAAAAGATAACATTGTCTCTAACAACAGAGTCTCAAAAAACAACCTCAGAAACTGTATTTTTGGGTACACAGATAACCATCAATAAATTGACATTCACAGACTCATTTACTGCTAGTGATTTTTTTAGATAAGTAAATGGGGAAGGGGGACATAGCAGGGGTAAGGAGGAAATCTCAACAACAACAAAATGCTAACTGCCAGCAACCCTGATCAAAATGATAATGTTGCTTTTCCAGGACTTGAATTATCAATTTAGCACACATGCTTTGGCTCTCAATGAAAAATAAGAAGGCACAACTGGATGTACTATACTGTTAGTTAAATCTTTCTCATAATTTATTCTCATTCATTTGCTTAGGGAAACAAAACTTGCCGGACACCAAAAATGTTCACAACTCCCTCCTACAGGGTTATCCATCAGTAAGCCAAAGTATTGAGAAGTGTCAAGGAATTAGGAATCAATTACAAGCTATCTGAAAATATTTATTATATGATAGCTAAAGCAACACATTGTACAATTCTTGGCATGCGGCATGCTTATTTATCCCTACTATGGTTATTTAGAAAACAGTTACTTTAAATGAAGCTGAACTTCTGAACAAAACCATAGGTTCTACCAAAAACTTACCACAATGATGTGCTGCAAGGATTCACTATTATACAAGCAACTACACAATTTTATCAGTCATCCCACAGGCAAGACAGCATGGATTCAATGGCAGTCAGGGCTCACAAAATGAAACATTCAGGAAATACAGAAGCACTGAAGAAATATTCTTTTCTGAACAGATCTAAAGTAGACTGAAAGCCTTCTGTATCATGGTTTAGTAAGCAATCCCCTGCCTTTAGAGCTTATCATCCAGACCAAGAGATCACTCTGCAAGCAAATTGTAACACAAGAACTACAGAAAGGAAGTATTCTTCCACTGTCATTCCATTTTTGCTTACCTATACCTAGGATTACTAGTGACATGCCTAAATTTAAACTGTTTGTAGAGCCCTGTGGTACACATTTATACTCTTCAACTCAAACTCAAACCCAAAACTTCAACCCAAAACCCAGTTGTCTGACACCCCTCCCACCCAAACAGTCTCCCTCCATGTTAGTCTCCTGCTAATAATCACATGTGAATGCAACATTTCACTCACAGCAGCCTATCAAACATCTCTGACAGTCTTGGTAATCTCCAGCTAAAAAGCAACCTGCCATTTGGCAGCATCCACTCAGGTCCGTTACCAGATTAGATTCTTTCAGTGTGCCTGCTTAACTGATATCAGCACACCACGCTCTAAATTACACAATCTTCTCTTCCCTCCACTGCTTCTCTCAATTTAAATAAGCCTGTCCCAACACGCATAATGTCATATAATTTAGAAGAATTAACAATTACAAGCAGCTAAAGACCCATTTTGGCAGTTACAGTCCTGTTCCACCAAGTTAACCATAAGTAGATGTCCCAAGCAAGAGTTTTGTATGAGCAAAATACTACTCAATTCAGCTGTGCACTGAACGTGAAGTTTCACCCCACAAGCTCCAAACACTGGTGAAGAACACTCCTTCAAGTACACTCCTTTTCTTCACATGATTTTAATACAGCTTGTGACTGGACATAAAAGACAGCTATGTATCAGCACATCCTCTACCGACTCTTCATTAAAAAGATGATTGAAAACTTTGGTTTTACAATTTCAGCTAAGGAATACAGCAGGACCTGTAGAGATCATGATTCCAGAGGAACAGTAATGGACAGTAATAGTGTGCATTTTGCAATCTGACCGGACTGTTAAGGAAACCCATATTACTACAGTTGCTTTCCTCACTACTGAAGTGTTAAAGTCTAAAGTGGCATTAAGAGACTCATTCACCACACTCAGCATCACAGAAACAATGATTCTCAAGCACAACACAACCAGTAAGTTAACCAGTTAAGCGTTATAACTGAAATGGCATTATTTAGTGCAAACAACTTACCATTAAAAAGTACAGGTAAGACGGCTGCATCAGAGATAGGGGAAGGGGAATAAAACGACAGCAGAGCACACCCTCCAAAAATGGGACAGCTGGTGCTTAAGGCTTTTTGCGACCGTGAGCAGATACTGCTGGCAGTGATCGACAACTGCACGCAAAATTAGTTAAGCTCTAAACTATTTCGGAAACAGGTCTGGAAACACGACGGCGCGGGCCGGCGGCACCGAAGGACCTCGCGGCAGAGGGCTCGCCCCGGCTGCTCCCACCTCACAGCCCAAGAGACCCAACACGAACCTACGGCGGCAGGCGCAACGGTGAGCGGCACGACACCCAGCCCCGCCGCAGCTCCGCCGCCCTTCCCTCACCCCGCCGGACTCCGGCCGAAGAGCGGGACACAGCTGGCGCCAGCAGCGCCGGGCCGAGCCGGGCCGGGCCGGGGGGTTGCCGCGGCAACCGTTGCCCGGGGCTGCGGGCGGGGGGCGGAGCGTGGTTGCCCTGGTGACCAGGAGTGGCCCCCGCGGGGGAGGGGGGTTGCCTCGGCGACCAGGGGAGGGGCGGGCTGCTCGGGTTACCTGGGCCGGGCGGGGCCGGTTCGGCGGGAGGGTCCCCGCGGGCCTCTCTGCGGGGCAGGGACCTGACGGGCACCGGGAAGAAGCCGCGGAGGAAGAGCGCGACCCCCAGGGCCTCCACCAGGAGGCAGGAGGAGGCGAAGACACCCGAGCGCAGCCGCATTCTCCCCCGGCGGCGCCGACCTCCGCCGGGCCCCGCTCCGCCGGCTCTCCGGGGCGGCACCCGCGGCGCTCCGCCCCTGCCCCACCGCCGGCCAACCAGCGGCCACCGTACCTGTCCGCCGAGCCCTACTATTGGCTAGCGGCCAGCCAACCGCTCCGCGAGCGGTATGACCCCCCCCCCAACCGGAAGTAGGCCCCTGTACTGGCACTAACGGGAAGGCAGCATGAGGGGGCGGGGCTACGCTTCCCAGCAGCCCCCGCTCTGCGGCAGGGTCCGGCCTGGCTGGAGGCCGAGTCCCGCGTCCCCCGGCGGTGGGGGCTCGCTGGAGCGGCTGGCGAAAGGCCGCAGCGTTGAGGGATGGCACCAGCAGGCTGCGTCGGGCCGGCGAGGCCCTGGTTAGCTGCCCTGCCCAGCGGCCCTTCTGCGGCCCTTCTGCGACAGCGGGGTGAGGCCGTCCCGCCTCGGAGCTGCGATGCCGAAGGACTAGGAAAGTGGCGAGGTGTCGGGGCCTCAGCTTCCTAAGAGTAACCTGTGCTGCGGCCACTTGCTCGCGCAGCCTGTGCTCCAGAAACAAGCAGTGCTGCGAGGTGCTTCTTTTAAAATACCGGTTTGAAGCCTGAGCTGTGATGACCGCGAGATTTCATGTAAGGTTGCAACAAAGGGTGCATGGCAGGTGAGGAGCACCTGTTGCAGGTGTTCGGCAAGCTGAATCTTTTTTTTTTCTCCACTGCTTTTTAATAATACTGAATAGTAGTAACCTTTTAACCTTTCCTTTCCATGGGAAGGAAACAGACTGTAGCAGGTGGGTCATGGCAGATGAAAGAGGAGAAATGAGGTTTTAAAAGGCGCTATTTTTCTGAAAAAGGATATAAAAGACATTCTGCAAAGTGAAGCAGAGTTGATAATGGTCTTGCTGTGCTCATTGATACAGGAAGATAGCCTCAAAGCTCAACATTTCATTCCTCCAAACAAAACTGCTTCACATACATCCCACCTCTTGCTAGAAAGATGTGGCATGGTTTTTTGCAGCATACGTAGCAATTCATTAGCTTTACCTGTGAATGGCACGTTTTCCCTAATCTGACAAGTACAGTGCTGTAATGGCCACAGACTGCCTGTGCCAGTCACCGTCCTGGGCTTAGCTTATTGTGGTCTGTTGCCAGACAAGGCTGCGCTGCAGCAGCTTGATGCCAGTGCAGCACTTCATCTCCTTACAGCCATCATCCCATACCTATGTATACATTGATGTGACTGTACAAGCACCATATCACTGGGCTCCAGAATAGTTTTTCTGCTGGGCCATTTGCCTCGACACAAAGTAAAATCTGTTCTGCATAAAGACAGGCTAAATGCATTGTACCATGCTTTTAAGAGTGTTTTCCCACTTAGGTTGGTCAATTTGTGCGTTTACTGCCAGTTTTTACTGGCCAGCTGTTCATACTGGGCTTTGCAACAGCTGTCACTAGACAAAGCTGCCTTGATGTGAAAGGCATGTATGAGTGCATTTGGGATAAAAGGTTAGTATAACTTCATATCCCTTCAAGTCTTTCCTAGGGCCTCCAAATACAGAGAAGAAATGAAGGAGCCTGTGCCCTGTGGGCTCACGCTGCTAACACGGCAGACTGTGTGATGCATCCCTGAGCACTGTGCTACGTTAAGGCCACGTAGTAAGTGCTTTTTCTGGTCCCTCTTAACGACCCTCTGCTTCTACTCAGAATGCTTCTAACATTTCCATTTCCTAAGAAGATGTAAAGCCATTATATTAAAAAGAAATCGCATTTTTGTAGATATAGTTCGGTTGTTTTTTTCCAGAAGCATGGCTTTCAAGGCCTATGAAAGTCAGTATTCGGTAATTAACTGCAGCTGACTATGGACAGCGCAATGAAATTCAAAGAGAACGTGCAAGGCTTTAAATCAGCAGGAAAGGGCAAAAGGGAACTTCTGGCTTTTACTCCAGGCCATTTTATGTGCGCTTCAAGCTCTAAAACATCTTTAGGTAATATGCCTCAAGGTTACATTATTTGTATCTCCAGAAAAGCTGTATTTGTTACGTTTTACGGGAATTTTCTGCTTTCCTTTAAACCTTGAACAAGTGAGAGTCTCAGAAAATATGAAAGGTTAACTCCACTAACAAATATAAAGCACCCTAATGTGGCCTAATGTGTTTATAAATCACAAAACAGCAACTAAGAAATGTCTGTCTTCTTTTTATTTCCTGGGGAAATATTACAGCACTTTCCCTTTTAGGAATAAGGTGGAAATTCCCCAAGCACTGCAACGTTCTCCGTGGTTCATACCTTCAAATTCCCACCTAAGATCATAATTTCTGTATTCATGCAAAAGGATTTCTCCACAGACATAAATACAGTAGCTGGTATGTGGTTCACACTCCCAAGGACCTATCTCTGGGCATTTACTGAGTAGCATCACCATTTCACCCCCATCACCATTTGGCAAGTTCTTGCAGCAACATCCTTGCAAGTTCATTATTATTGCACTTAACTGCAGGCATCAAATATCTAGGAAAAAATCCGAGTACTGCACAAGACTTCAGATCTGACTGACTAATTGCCTATGAGCCTACGAGCATCTTACAGCATAATATACTCACAATTGCTGCTATGCATTTCTGTGCCCATGTTACAAGTTTTTGGGTGTAACGTCTTCCTTTGTGCATAACAGATTTATACCCTGTGAGAGTTGGTCATTTCATGAGAATTTGGAGGAGATGTTTGTGTGCTCTGCAGTTTGTAAGCACACGACCAGTGTTGTGTGCACCAATTTATGCCAAGGGGCACTGACTAACTTAACACTGACTTAGCCTTTAGAAAGTTAAACATTCACGTCAAAGTGTCAGGAATGGTTGTGCAGTAAAGTGCAATTCGTGCCACTCAGAAGGCTGTCATTTCGTCAAAGCCAGCAAGCGTTCTAGAGCACGGTGCAGCTCATCCACATGGGAGATGAATCTGCATCCTTCTCTGCAGGAGCAGCATGTTGCTACTGCTGCTGTTGTAAAGAGCCGCTCAAGCAAACTTACCTCTCTGTGTTTTGAGGAAGAAGAAGGAATTTAAGGCGCTGTGCCCAGCCCTCACTAGAGGCATTGCCCCAAACCTGCTGAGAAATCGGCAGACAGAAAGCCAACCAAGCCTTGTCTTCACGAGGCCAGTGGTTCCACTAAACCAGTAGGAACACATTTTCGTGAAGCTCTTTGCAACCAACACTTAAAGCAGCCAGGTGATGTTGTTAGGCTCTCTGGCATCCTTCAAGGCTTTTTTTTACTAGGGCAACAAGTAAAAAGCAGTTGGTGTGTCCCATGAGGGAGGAGCACACCACCTTTCCACAGTCTCTGTGTCCTCTGCTAGCACTTAATGAAACACTGCACATACTAGTCATTACCCAGCATGTCTGCTTCCCCAGCTCCTTTTCTGCTGATCCTTTCACTTCTTATGTTTCACATTTTGATGGGGAAAAAAGGTCCAATCTTCCCCTCTCCTCTAGTTTCAAATACAGCCAATATACAGCCAGTTTCCTCAGTTTCTTCTTTCCCCTTCTCTTACTTAGCCTTATTTTGACTGATCCCCTTGTAGTCTTGCTCTCAGGTCTCTTTACTTGCTGTTAAGTTAATAACTTCGGGGATCTGCAGCTTACCACCTTGCTCTTTGAACTGCCTCAGGTGTTCTCCCTCTCTGGTCATAATTTAACAGGATTTCACATGTGAAAGTGTGTATCTGTGTTTATGTGAAACCTGCATATTTCTTCCGAACTTGACAAGGTCAGGTATGTGAACATCTCATGCTGGTGGTTTAAACAAGCATGCCTTTTCTATAATCAGAGTGATGCTTCTTAAACTTGTCCCTAATACATTCAATACTGTATTGGGGAACACACAGGAGGAGCAGGAATGGGGACAGTGGCAAAATTGACCGGTGTGAGTAAAAGCCACTGTTTCTACATGCAAGGGGTGCGTACCGTATCGGTTAAGTGAAGCTGTAATAAAAAAAAAAAGACTTTCCAAGGTGATCGGAAAGCACCACTATGTAGTTAGAAATCCAGAAGGACACATAGTAATTTTTTATCTCCTAGCATTTCTCCATTCTTCAGTACCTGGCAATTTGAATGTATGTCATTTTTGAATTTGCTAGTTTTAAGCCATGGTAAAACATCAGAAAAGGTTATCAAAGACTGTCTACTGAAGTGTGAATCTCCCTCCTCCATTGTGGTGCACTGCAAAATCTCCAGAGGTTTGTAGTTGCTGAGGCAAAAGACAATGCAGAAGCACTGTCATTGTAAACCCCGCTTCTCAAATCTGAGACTGAATGGGAATTTCTGCACATATAGGAAAATTAAACAGCAAGAATATATCAAAAAACAATTCAATAGCTTTATCC
Source organism: Calonectris borealis (assembly GCF_964195595.1). NCBI lineage: Eukaryota > Metazoa > Chordata > Aves > Procellariiformes > Procellariidae > Calonectris > Calonectris borealis. Next base: position 31,519,341 of record NC_134352.1, read on the forward strand.
ACACGCACATGCACACACACCCACAGAGTCTACCTTCAGGTTTAGATACTTTGGAGACCATGCTTGCAGAGCTTATAGGATTTGAGATTGAGGCAGCCAGGGATCACTGACGAAGATAACCCCTGAGGTGGTGAGCTGTAGGAAGTCAAAGTCTGTTTTGTTTCTGTAGACTGCAGACTTGCTCCTTGCTGCAGTATGAAATTACTTGCTTTCAAAGGGGAAGCCAAGCTGCAGAGCAAAAACTAGTTGAAGAAGAGGCTGCTTGTTAGTTTCCCCCAGAGCCCTGCACTCAAAGCTTATACTGCTGAGTAGCAGTATCTCTATCCACCTTTGTCTACATAGGGTTGTACAGAGACGTAAACAATCATTCCTGCTTAAGAAAGCCTTGGCTTTAGAACTGCATTTGTGCTTCCATCCAGGCAGGTTCTCCAAGAGCTGCAAGCATAGGCTGGAGCTGAGCCTGATCCCCACATGTGGTGCTGGTTAGAACAGATCTTGGGATGCTCTGACCCAATGTTAGTTTTTCATTCAGTCTAAATGGGCTGGATAAAACACAAATGAAAAAGAATAAGTCCTCAAGGAAAACTTCCAAAACCACTTAAGCAGATGGACTGATTCTGGTGGTATAAATGTCTGAAACCCCCCAAACGTCAGCAGACTCCACCAGCTAGGGTAATGCCAGCCATCTAGCCTTCAGGGCAGGCACGGAGAGAAGGAGCTAAATCAGGGCACAACTGAACCAACAGTTTTGCTTTACACATGGAAACTGACCAAAATCTCTCCTCCTTCTAATTTTGCCCCCTTATCTTTCTGTCTCCTCCTTTAATCCCATTTCCTTTCCTACTGTGCTTCCTATTCCTAAGGAAAAAGCTTGTGCAGCCATGCTCCATGTTTGACAGTCTCTCCTGCTCTTCCTGACAGCCTTAGCTCATTTCTAGAGAGGCAGTAAACAGGGGTCCCGGTGATACTAGGTTCTTCCAGGTTTAATGAGAACCTGAAAGCAGCAGACAGACTCTATCAGTGCCCCCACCAAGAAAACCCTCTGTGGTGTAAGCTGACCCCTTAGCAGGTGCCAGAGAATCCACAGGGCAGTGGGAGAAAAGGAGCATGATATGAACGTCCCAACTAGAACACGTGCAACAACCACATTTGCATCTTGGTCACCGGGGAATCCAGCAACTGCACCCCGCAGCTGCAAGAAACAGGACTGCCCCTTTTCCTGCTTAGCTACTCCCTTTCCATGATGTTAGTACGTTTGCCCCCAGCATGCAAGTGACGACTTCAGCTCCCTCCAGCCCTCATTTGCCTGATCTGCCTAGTGCTATGGGGCTTTCTTTAGTCACACGGTCTTTGTCCTACTGCGAATTTCTTATGGAGCAGAAATCCTCTTTTCTTGGGTCCTGAACAATGGTGATAAACAATTGCAATGCTGAAGTAGGAAATGTAGTTACATTCTTCCATGACATATTAATTTACTGAAATAACCTTCCTAAGCAAGAAATTCTAGCCAAGCTTTTTTTTATCTTTATAGCCTTCTTGCCCCACATCCCTCCTTTCTCTGAGTCTTCATTTTAAAAGGAACTCACTTCAAAATTCACCTGCAGGTGCCAGATGTTCAGTAACACTGTCCTTGATTTACTTTAAACCTAGATATTTATTAATAGCTAAACACCACATTCCTTATGTTAAAAAATACCAACGTGTAATTTAAACACTTCTTATTTTAGAAACCAGCTTCTTCTCTGACACTTCTTACCATGAATACTTGTTTCCAGGAGAGAGGTCTTTATGTGTTTCTTTTCACTGCTGGCAAATGTCATGCTGTACCAAGCTAGCATCATAAACCTGCTTATCTTAATGCTCAGGCACTATTCAACTGTTTAGCTTAAGAAAGAAGAAAATGAGAAAGGCTAGCACACATTAAGAGTGCAGGCTGTTTGCCCATTTGCTAACTGAAGTGTGCACTTTGTTTGTCAAACCTGATGCCGAATAGCCAAGCCATCACCAAGGGTCTTTAATAAGATGTGTTGGTAGCTGCCGAGAGGTCAGGAAACACTGCTTGTTACTGTGCAGGAAAGAAGAATGTGTCGGGGAGGCAAATTATTAAAAGCAAAAGTGTTTGTGAGGTGGGAAGAAACAGTAACTTTGCTGTCTTTAGTCACCTAAGGTAATGGATCAGCATCGTCAAACTGTGGCATCAGTAAATTCTCAAAGAGGTTTTCAAGTGCTTATATTCCAATACCCTGTAGCTAGAACTTCCTGCTTTGATAGCTTCGTCACCAATTAACAGCCTGCCAGGCAGATGTACCCACTTTCTCCCCTGTGGGGAAGGGCTAGCTGCTCCTACGTGGGCCAGAGTCATTCTGCCAGAGTCGTACCTGGGCCCACTCTCTTCCATGCCCCGAATCAACTAGAGCTCCAGAACCATTGCTGTGGGGGTTTTCCAAGGTTGCTTCTGCAATGGCAGAGTGCTGCGTTTTCTATGGGGTGAAGTTGAGAGTCAGTTTTTGCATGGCCTGGGAAGGAGCATAGGGTGGTAGAGGGAACTCAGCCTGCCTGGATGGTCGCAGGGAGCCAAGCCTGGTGCAGTGTCACTGATGGAAGCTGGTCCCTGAAACAGACTATCTGTCTGCATCACGGCATCTGAGTTACCTGCTTCACTTCCAGAGGGAACATGGGAACAAATCAAAATACATGTCAATGTAGATTGTCTGGGACCAAGACCCAGGAGGTGGGGTTTTTGTCAGTGTGGACATTCCTGAGCATGTTACCTGGGCAAGGAGACTCCCTGGGTTTTGTCCCTGTGTTCGCACCTGCCCACCACAGCCAGGCCGAGAAGACGATGATTTGCCAAGCAGAAGAACAAAACCATCTAGGTTTTCTACACTTCATTTCTTGAGATGGCTGGACCTCTTGCTTCCCGTGCCATTGAGACATTTATGAAGTCTCATGGATTCCTAAGGTCTAATAAGACACAAGTTTACTGCTTCCAGCCTTTCATAGGTCCTCCCCACCTGTTTCCTCAAGTCCTGCAGCACTGCTGCTTCTCCGCCATGTTTCTTGTACTTGACAAGGGGATTAAAACATTAAGGTGGACTGACACTGACATATAGAGACACTATGAGCCTGCAAGTCCTATTTCTAGAGGAAATCAGACAAGGAGTCCTTGCATCCAATTGCAGGCTGTTAAGCTTATCTGCGCTAGTAAACTGACAAAGTTTCCTTGTCTGAGCTTTCCTTTCACTTCCAAAACAGCTTCTGGCACATCCATCAAGTGAAATGAGGCTTAAGCAAGATCTCTCCCTTACTTTAGCTATTCTCAGTGCCTATTTTCTCAAAGCGTAGGTTGGAGAATGAGGCTTGGGTCAGAGCAACACTGAAATTGGCTAAGCTTTTGGAAGATTTTCAAAGGTCAGCAGTGTTCCTGATAGCAGAAAAAAAAAAGTTAGGAATATTTTGTGTCCATTTTAATGACTTTTGAGAGCTTTCAATGAGCATAAGAATTACTGTAGCTAAGAATCAAGAACTGTGAAGAAGATGAGATTTCTATACAGCCCTTAGTAGGAACGGTTTTCCATTCCTTGAATGCTTCTACTGTTAACATAGGCAACTGAGTATTCTCTTTTATTGAAACAGAAGTCTTCCATTATCCACTCCAATTTTAAACTGCAGCAGGCTGAATTGCAAGTTAAATTATCAGCATACCCGGAACACCAAAACCACAGAGTATAATAGCTACAACAGGAGGTCAAGATTTTTTTCTTTGTTTTTCTCTGTGTTTTGTGTGGGTTTTTACTTGTAACAGTGATTGAGCTCAGTCCCAAAAAGCTGTCTGATAAAACTCTACAAGGAAGAACTAATTATGAGAAATCACATCTCTTTTTTCAATCAAAATGGCACAGGAAAGTAGATGAATAGGGCACCCCTCAGCCACTGAAACCACCCCTTTCCCGTCATCTTATATGCTATCTTCCATAAACCTGTCACACACCATCTTGCTGATATTCAGGCTTCTTAGGCTGTTCCAAAAAGATGACTTGCAGTTGCTAGAAAGTTGCTAATTTCCACCCTCAACATATTGGTGAACCCTTGTTCATGTGCCAGCACTGCAGGTCAGCTAACTCCTCTCACTCCCAGCTGTTTTTCCACCCCCTGCACTAATGACTTTGTAGAGGACACCATCATTGCACCTTGGCCCCTTTCGGCTGTGCTGCACCCGCCAAGATGATCATTTGTCACACCGGGCCTCATTCCAATATTGCAAGTGACCAGCGCTGCGCACAGTGTTTCAAAGGAGGCCTCAGTAGGTCACCTGTAACTCTGAGTCTCTTTCGTCTCTGCTGACAATGGCCATGACATAGCTGAAGAGCTTCTCCACAGTTGTGCCCCACCAGTAGTCTGATCATCTTGTAACTGGCATGCCCTCACATGTTTCGTTTCTCCTACACCACCTCTGATGTATTTCCAGCTGATAACAAAGATTCTGGCTGCTGGTTCTCAAGAGCATCATCTTACCACTTTAGGTTACTGAAACTCATGCTGTATCATCGCTCTCATCTCCTTAAATATTCCAGTTCTAATTCTTGTGCCAAAAATCATTAGTAAAAATATAAACAAGTTATGACCCATAGGACATGACAGATCGGTCCTGTCTCTGAATGGGCTATTGCAGTCAGCACCTACCGCCTCTGTTCTCCTTCTCGAAATCAGCTGTTCTTCAGCATCCCCGTAAAAGTAAGTCCGTCTTCCTCAGTTTGTTGTTTTAACATGACTTTACTGAACAGACATTTTCTTTCTTTCTGAACCTCACCATTTCCTTTACTAGACGAGGAATGTAATCCTCTCCACGTGAGCACAGGTTTCACCGCCACTATGCTTCTCTCCCTGAACACTTCTGTCCATCATGTTACCATGTTTTTATCTAGTCTGATATCTCCTTCCTGAGTACTGAATGCAACAACAAAAATTATTCTTTGACTTTTCTGCAAACTATAACAGCAGCAATCTTAGTAGTTATTAACAGCTTAGAGGTCCCTTATTAGCTTGAGACTCTATTTGGAGAAAAATGTATCAAAGTCGTCTTGGTTTTCTTTAAGTAGTTGAAGTATGAGTTAACAATGGAAGCAGTCATAAAAAAGACATCAGAACAGAGAAAGAAACACAACCACCCTTGACAGTAGAAGTGTGGAAATTCAGAGCTGCAGAGAAAGATACCAGGTTGTGAGTACAATGCTTCAGGATATACCATCTATCCAGGTATAGTAGTGTCTTGCTGGCAGCTTCTTACTGCCTGCAATACTTGAATAATATTTAAAGGTGAGAGAGGAAAAGCTCTGTCATGGGAGGAAGGGGTTTGGGGAGCGCAAAGCATTGTGAAACACTGTCAGTCAGAAAGAATGAAGCCATTTCTATCAGGGAGGCTCCAAAAATATGAAGAAATAATCAATCCCGTCACCAAGCCATGGTTCCTATGAAGCAGCCCTTCCTTCCATATGGAAGAATATACCATTTCTTCAAAGACTGTACATTGCCTATGAACTTTAAAAAAAAAAAGCAGACAAGAAAAAAAACACATAAAATGGCCAAACAGTGCCATCTGGGGACTGCTGCTATAAGAATAGGATGAGAAAAAGGCAAGCAAAGTTAACCGAGGACCTGCTTTTCCCACTCAGAATAAGCAGAACTTTATTCTGTGGGAGGTTTTGATTATTTGCATGGGGCCACTCTCGGGTTTGGGAACTGACCGGTGCATGCTGCTGCATTAACAGCCAGGACTGCTCCAGGAAAGGAACACCAACACACCTCTAAATGCAAGAGCAGTAGTCCAGCGGCAGCTTCATTATATTTTCTCAGTACAAAGAATTTTTTCATTTGAAGTTTGTAGGGAACAGGAGACTACATAGAAAGCAAGGAAAGGACAATATGGCATGGCACCAAGGGAGAAATGCTTTCAGACCTTCCCATTTTATTACGCTACCAAATAGGGGTTTATTTTTTAAAGCCTCCATAGTACAGTGTTCCCCCATTTAAACCAAGTATTTTCAAATTAGTCGCTGAGATTTTGCTTAAGGACTGCAGTGAAATGGCAGCAGCTGACAGGTACCTTTTTTGGTGAGAGCAAGGTTCTGCTAGAAATCCTGCGCTATTTTATAACTGCTGGGAGTCACTGCAAGGAAGGTGGTCCACTTCATGGACAAGGCACAGGTGTTTACATTGGTGTCCCACTGGTGTCTCACCCAGCGAGCACCACCATGTAGCTGTTTATAAAAGCAGTAGGAATATGCTTGTTTTCCAGGCTGGTGCAGCTGATACGAATGGGAGCGGAGAACTCTTGGAAGGACACTTGCGTTGTTTCAGAACTGGTATGGGGCAAAGGAGGGTGCGGGAGCAAAGCACCTGGTAGTGCCTTCAGTCAGCCGGAGATCCAGTCTGGGCACTTGCAGGAACACAAGCTGCCTGGAGAACACAGGGAAGGTTTGCAGGCTTTTCAGCAGAACACAGAAACCCCAAGATGGACCAGATCTGCTGAGCTGGGTTTTGTGCAAACACAACACAAGAGTGGCTGCTTTTATCCCAAAGTTGTAGATACAAAAAGAAGGAGGAAAGTAACAAAGGCAATAAATTTTTGCATTACTTTCAGAGGCCTTAGATTTCTTTGAAGGGTTATGAGTGGGACTCAATGATCTTAAAGGTCTTTTTCCACCTAAATGATGCTATGATTCTATTATGTTAAGACTATCAGTCTAAGCTTGATCAAAGAGAAAAGAGGAGCCAGAGAACATGGTCTTCAGCAAGAAGCTGTAGAAGTAATACAGACTTTTGTTTGTTTGTTTGTTTTGCTCTCTAGTAGTTCAAACTGACTACAAGATAGAGCGCCAGGCTAGTTCTTGTAAAACCAAAGTAACAAAACTAGGCTGCATCAGAAGTCTGTGCAATGTTTGGCTACCCATCTGTGGTATTTTAACATCTTCAAGCTTTCAAAATGTTCAGTACAAGTATTCCCTTCTGTTATATTTATAGAATTTATATCACATGCTATTTATTCTGTGTATTATTTATATTGCATTCATTTCAATTCACCTGCTGCAATACGGAGTTCATTTCCAGTATGTTACTTTTAATTTCAGTTCCTTTGCAAAGTCTGCCTTCTCTTGAGCTAACTCCTGGAACTCCGTTCTCATCTAGACACCAGGGGCTGGGAAATCTGTTCAAACAGCAGCACATGCTCTGCATCCTCATGAACCTGCCTGACATTTAGGGTCACCACAGAGCCTGCTGAGTCTGGAGGGAGAACAGTAGGCACCCAGCTCCTTCCCTCTTACCTATGCAAGGAAATCAGAACAAGCCACCCGACCATTACTGCTGGAGTGAACCCCACCTTCTCCACCTTCCCACTCAGTCTGAACAAACAAACAGCTGTGGGTCTGTTCACAGGTGCTCTCAAGCCCATGCCTGAGCTCTCTTGTACAGTCAGTCGCTCTCCCTTCTTGCACCCAGCTCCCTGGACAGTTTGACTCCCCCCGCAGCGCATTTGGCTGTTGTCACATAGGTGCTGCATCCTCTGCTTTTACAAAACATTGTTCTTTAAAAGGTGTGTTACCACAGAGAAGATAGATGCTGTACACGAACTGGCAAAAGAAGTCTTTTGCTGGTAGAGCTTCTTTGCTTGCTGGAGTTGTAAAGTTCATGCAATGGAGGTATACCAGGCGAACTAGACTAACAAGAAAGTTTTAGGTGGGGCCCAATATAGAGCGTCAAAAAAATTACCATCTCTTTCATTCACTTCTTCAGATGCAAAAGAAATATGTATTCAGTGCCTTTACAAATCAAACCATTGACCTTTCTGAATGCCAGAGAGCCTAAAGTAGGGCAGAAGGAGTACGGATTATCATCTCATTAAAACAGCATAACTCCCAAATCTAGTTACTGTTAGACCTGGCGCTAGCTGGGGAGAAGGAGGAATAGATGCCGTTGTTAGAGCAGGATCTGTTTCGAGGGGGTGGTTGCACAGAGGATCCAAGCTGGCACAGGTTTCTCTGACTTTTCGTGAGGCATTTGACTTATTTCTGCATGACGGCTGAAACAAATGGCATCCTTACTAAGGCTGTTTGCAAAATGCAGGAAGCAGCAGTGACCGGAATCAGGAGGTTTTTCTCCTGGGGAGAACCCTCAAAAACGTGTTTCTGGGAGAGACGCTCAGGCGTGGCATGTTTTCTCCTAGGTGCTGGAAGTCCCCATGGTGGGTGGGACGGTGCTGCCAAGGGGTTTGTCTCAGGGAGCTCCCTCAGCTCCAGGGCTGTGCAGGCGGTGCGGAGCCCCTCACCTGCAAGGGGCTTCCTCCAGCCCCCACAAAGCCCCTCAAAAGGGCACGTGCAGACCCCCTCATGATTCATTGGATGTGTACAGGCACCCCATGATGACACACCCGCGGGTCCCTCTCCCAGCCCACTGCTCAGGAGAGGGTGCCGTGGGCACCGCTCGAGGACACCGCTTGTGCTAACCGCTCTGCAGCCTTTGATCCTCCATTTAAAGCCCATTTCCTCTCCAGGGCCTTCGGAGGTAAGAGAGCTCAGTCCATGCCTGGGTTTCAGGTGGTACAAGAACATCCCTTTTAACTGTCTTAGGTGTGGACAGCCCTCACCGAACATGACACAGGGTTGCCGGTGGCTGCCTTAGCCTGGGACCCAACCTCGTGGTTCACCGGTGGGACTTGGTGCCAGGCCAGGGCTCAGCCACTGGAGGTGCCTGGTTTCTATGCAGGGTGGAGGGCTTGCGCCTGGTGGCAAGGGCATGAGACTGTTCAGAAACTTGGCTTCCCCAGGCCAAGCATGAGCCAGCTTTTACAGTGAAGGGAAACATGGGAGGAAATGTGGGGTGAAGGCAGCATTTTTGGGAGCCCATTGCTAAGGTTACTGCACGTTCAAGCCAGTAGCTCCATGCACTAGTCACTAGATTGCAGGATTACAGCTGAAAACCAAGCAGACACCTCTGAGCCACAAATTACCTGGTAATGTGGACTCGGGTACAGGCTGTATCAGCACGAACAAGTTTTTCCAGTTTGCAGCTGAGTCTGCCTGCAAATTCATTTTTGCACATTGGGAGCAGCAAGGACAGGACAGGTGCTTCATCGCAGCAAAGAGCCGCAGCTGTAGCTTTCTGCAGAGCGCGGTGGCAGACCAGAGTGTAGCCGCTTGTGGAGATGAGGCCCTGTGCCATTTTCATTTTTAGAGCATCCCACATGCTGACAGTAAGTGTTCTCCCGGGACTGAACTGGAGCCATTATTGGGAACCATCCCAAAGGCAGTGATAAGGCAGGCATTTCCTTTCACAAGCCAAGAACTAGTCATCATTTATTTATAGGTGGCTTCTGTTTGCTCAACGGTATATTGCTGGTAACCAGATGACATTTATTAAAGCAACTTGGCCCTTGTGATTTTTTTAAAAAAAAAAAGGAGTTTATTTCTGCCTTTACCTATCACCTGTCCCATGTAAGAAGCCATGTCCTGGACAGGCTGGAACAGCAACAAAGACCAGCTATTTTCACAGGAAAATTTGACCATCTACATTTCATGAAAAACTGAAATTATTTTGGAAATTAAGGACTGCTAAAGAATTTTTGTTTCTGCTTCTAAAAAAAATCCCCTGTGTTTATACCCAGTATACAGATTCCTTTACCAACAGTGGTGGGATGTATTTCCATTGGAAGAAATTAAAGTGTACAGATACTGGCAGATGCATCCCTGCCCATTTCTAGGCTGCCAGGAAGCAGAGCACAGTGTTTCCAGCATAGGAGAAGCTGCTTCCCAGCTTCTGTGAACAAATCCCAGTCCAAGCTGCAGTCCTGGTGACTTGACAGCAGGGGTGTTCGCGATGGGGAGCTGCTGTGTGACGCTCAAAGGGGCAGAGCTAAGGCTGAATAAATACTCAAACTCCCCTGTGCCTGGTTTAGCACTCTTGCTTTGAAGGGAGTTCTCTGAAATACTTACAGGATCCCCCAGAGGGGTCCCTCCAGGTGAGAGCTGCCGAATGCCAGGGTTCAAAATGCCTGAACCCCTTGGTCAGGGAAAAAAATGCTGTGTGGACACAGCACATTCATTGTCAAGGTCAGTTTCCTAAATGAATACCCAGCACTTTTGAGATCCTGTGGTAGCGATACCTGCAGGTAACCGCCTATCAAGGCATATTTCAAGGCAGGTTTGTGTTTTTCTGCAGCTATACTGCCTGAGGACACACAGGGAGCCTTTGCATCTCCCTTCCTCTCAACTGCTGTTTGCTGATCAGCTCTCCCTTGCAGGTGTACCCAGGATGGGAGAGTGTCATGTAGGGTACTGTCTTCTTACATCAAGATCAGGCCAGGATCTTGTGTAATTTTTCTTTCTCTGCAACTAACTCCTACCCAGAAACCTACTGAAAAGAGGGAGAAACAAACCTCTTTCTTCCTATTAGCAGAAAGGAGATTTTGTAAGCTACTAGGTAACAGGTGTGAGGGGGTGGTGAGGAGTTACTGCCTACATAAGATTTTTTTTTAACAGCTATTTGGCTTGTAGTGTTGCTTGGAACAACTGAACGTGAGTATTAGCTCTGCTCCTGGGGCTCCCAGTGATTAATCCATGTAAAGACTTGTTTAACAGCTTTACGCTTTTCTTATACGATGAATAGGAACCACAAGGCAGTTTGTCTCAGGGACTATTATGCTATCAGTACAGCTCTAGACCATTTGAGACATGCAAACAGGCCCCCATGGAAAGCACCAGAACATCAACTGGCCACAGTGCTTAACAGGAGCTCGGGAGAAAGCTGCCAAGTTGAAAAGGAGCAAGCCTCTGCAGGTGTGTTTGCTGGTCCATGCTGTCCAGCTCTCCACTGCTCTCATTTAGAGAATCCATTCCCAATCCAAGAAAAACCTGGTTGTGTTTCATAGAATCATAGAATCATTAAGGTTGGAAAAGACCTCTAAGATCATCGAGTCCAACCGTCAACCCAATACCACCATGCCCACTACACCATGTCCCTAAGCGCCTCATCTACCCGTCTTTTAAATACTTCCAGGGATGGTGACTCAACCACTTCCCTGGGCAGCCTGTTCCAAGGCCTGACCACTCTGTCAGTGAAGAAATTTCTCCTAATGTCCAGTCTAAACCTCCCTTGGCGCAACTTGAGGCCATTTCCTCTCATCCTGTCGCCTGTTACTTGGCAGAAGAGACCAACACCCACCTCGCTACAACATCCTTTGAGGTAGTTGTAGAGTGCGATGAGGTCTCCCCTCAGCCTCCTCTTCTCCAGGCTAAACAGTCCCAGTTCCCTCAGCCGCTCCTCATAAGACTTGTGCTCCAGGCCCTTCACCAGCTTCGTTGCCCTCCTCTGGACACGCTCCAGCACCTCCATGTCCTTCTTGTAGTGAGGGGCCCAAAACTGAACACAGTATTCGAGGTGCAGCCTCACCAGTGCCGAGTACAGGGGCACGATCACCTCCCTATTCCTGCTGGCCACACTATTTCTGATACAGGCCAGGATGCCGTTGGCCTTCTTGGCCACCTGGGCACACTGCTGGCTCATGTTCAGCCGGCTGTCAATCAGCACCCCCAGGTCCTTTTCCTCTGGGCAGCTTTCCAGCCACTCTTCCCCAAGCCTGCAGCGTTGCCTGGGGTTGTTGTGGCCGAAGTGCAGGACCTGGCACTTGGCCTTGTTGAACCTCATACAGTTGGCCTCAGCCCATCGATCCAGCCTGTCCAGGTCCCTCTGCAGAGCCTTCCTACCTTCAAGCAGATCAACGCTCCCACCCAGCTTGGTGTTGTCTGCAAACTTACTGAGGGAGCACTCGATCCCCTCATCCAGATCATTGATAAAGATATTGAACAGGACCAGCCCCAAAACTGAGCCCTGGGGAACACTGCTCGTGACCGGCCGCCAACTGGATTTAACGTTTGATGGATGCAGCAGCTTCCCACGCCTCAAGAACCAGCTCAGACACTGCGTTGGTGCCTGCTTCCCTGCCATTCTGAAACAGTATTTAGGCATGTGGTGAGAAACACACTGCCCTGGATTAGCCAAAGGAAACAGACTCCTGTTTGGCTGTAAAGCAAATCCTAACCCCTGGGTAAAACACTCTCATCCAGCAGGGAGGAGGAGGAAGCAGTGGGTTTCCCTGGAGTTTTTGCTCCACCAGCCTGGGGAAGAAACATCTAGCAGGAACCAGTTCCGAGCAGTGGAGAAGCAGGGTCACACGCACCTGAGAGAGAAATGCCACTGTGCAATGTTAATTAGTGTAGTACTCACCAATGATACCCTGGCCTCCTCCCCAGCTGAGCTGAGATGCAGCTCATGGAGGAAGGGTACACAGTTCCCAGTGAACCTCTCTGAAGAGGCAGAGGCCCCAACGCACGCCACCCGAGGCGCATCAGCCCCTTCTTAGGGTATGATGGGACTCGAAGAGCCACAGGTGGGAGAGGCCCCTTTTCCTAACTCTGACAGCATTTGGAAGAGGAGAATTGATCCCCAGACCTGGCAGGTTTTCTTCAGAAGACTTTTAGTGCCAAAGTCGGTTACTTCACCTTCCCAGCAACACCCCTGCAGGCTGCCCCAGTGAATGACCCCCCGGGCACTTTGCAAGGCGGGAGGAAGCTGTTGCCTGCCTGCAACATGAGGCCGGCGTCCAAGACTCACATGAGTGGGGCAATACCTCAGCTCTGGTCCCAGCTCCGGGGTGGCATGTTGTCCAAGGAGGGGAAGATGGAGCTGAAGCTCACCTGGCATGCTCCCACCTCCATCCAACTGGGAGGACACATGAGGGAGAAGGTGCTGTGCTCAGTCTCCAGAGGAGTCTCACAAGATGAACCGGGGACATCAGGCTGCTACAGGAACTTCAATTAAAAGTCAGTCACAAGGGAGCTGAGAAGTGCCTGTTTCTCATGAGTTGCACCCTCCCCTGTCCCTCCTGCCCTCCCCGCAAGGCAATGGCAGGGGTGACTTGAGTGGCTGCATCTCCTCTGCATCTCCCCTCTCCCTGCTGTGAAGAGGGGTGGAGATGGAGTACTGGTAACCCACAGATGGTGCTGGGACATGGCCTTGGAGGGGACTCTGTCAGCTCTTCAGGACAGAGTGTGATGGAGGAAGAAGATGGGAATTTCTAGGCCACCATGAGGGCTGGCTGGGTTTCACAGGCCGTTCAGAGATGTGAGAAGTGGCTGAACTTCACAGGGAGGGGAGCTTTGGGGACCTTCCGGGGAAAGACTTGCCAGGCCAGCAGTTACCCAGGAACTGCATCAGTAATAGCATAGAGGACAGAGATTGTATGGATAACTACATTAGAAATATCAAACCTGGGTATGGATGTAGCAAAACTGGAACCCGTGGAGAAGCAGTGATTTGGAAGGAGTTGTTTATTTGGGAACGCGTTGAGCTGAGAAAGGGAAGGACAAGGGGAGCAAAGAGGAGGATGAAGTAACAGGATACTAAGGTATGCAGTCTAAGGGCTGTCCAAGGACAACTGCCACGCAGCCCTGCACCTGACCACTACAGCCTGGGGCAGAAAAATAAACCAAACCTTCTTTCTGATCATACCACTTGTGACTGACTGCAGCTAGGAGGGTGAGGAGGAGAGCAGAGAGCACAGGCTGGCTAGCAAGGGAGAACCCAGGACAGACAGATCAAGCATTCCCATGCCCAGATCCATTCCAGACCTGATGGCCTCAACATCTTCCTAACACCTGCCAGACTCCTGGTGTTACAGTCTTAAATTTCCACTTTTTGTTGTGGACACATCTGCATATGTGCATGCATGCTTCCCACCTCCCCACGCACGCATAACCCCTTCCTTGGCAGCTTCAAATGCATGTGCAGGGAAGCAGGGAGACCTTCACGGTGTGAGACACTCTTCAAAGATCTTTGATTAGGTTGATCATGTCAAATGTTGCAGTGATATAAAACCGTTCCTCTCAGGTGCAACTTCAAACTGAAATTCTAAAAATGGATTAGGAGAAAAATAATCGCTACTATCAAACTCATCAGGAAAGCTTGAATCATAGAGGGAAGAGGTCTGCTTGCATTAACCAAGAACAGAAAGAGCAGATGACCAAAAGGAAACCTGGAGTCAAAGCCAGTTGATGAGAGAGGAGACTGATTATAAAGTCTTTCTTGGATGAAAATGCAAACTGAAGTGAGAGCAGCAGTAAGCACCTCTTTAAGTCAGCCTTCAAATGTTCCTATTTTCATACACAATTAGCCTCACTAGAGCAGTAAGAGCTGCCTGAAGTCCCCTTAATGTGATCATCGCTTGTGGAAAATTTCCTCTTGCATCTTTGTTACAGTTTCGCTCACAACATCTCTTTCTCAATAGGTGATCATTTCAGTCAAAGAGTGGGAGGAAACATCTGGGCCCATCTGGCTCAATTAAAGTGCCTTGTTCCAAAAGCATAACCCATCATTTTCTGTTCATCTTGTTGTATTTTCACTTTTGTCTGAAATTAGGACACACTTGGAAACGCTAATTATTTCATGAACCATCTAACATCAGACTTAATACATCTTTTTCTGTTGTTGTTGTTATGCAGAACCCTGACTTCCAATTCTTTTGTCCACCGATACCAACGTAACAGCGTTCGGCTTATCTCATTTCACAGCCACCAAAGCCTTCCTAGCAGTAAAACCGGCGATGCATATGGCAACGTGCTCTGCATATCCAACGGGTCTGGTTGCTAGCAGATTAAGTCTCTGTGTGCTCAAGCATACAGAGAGCGAGCGAGGAGGAGGCAGCTCGTGCTGTGCAGATGACAGAAAGGAGATGCTGTCAGCCTGTTCCCACCACCCAGACCCCCCAGCTGTCAGGGAGCATCGCCCCAGGGCTCTGCATCGTTTGCAACCCACAAGCCTTGCACCCAGACATGCAGCGGGACTCCAGAGCATATACGTAAAACCTGTTCTGGGGCCAAAGCACACTCAGTGCTGGGCGCAGACCTTATGATCTCAGGCCCAGCTGCTGGGCAGCTCCTCAGGCAGAGGGTGGGAAGCTTTAAAAGGTGCCGTCCCCTGCGGCTCAGAGCAATCCTCAGGTATGGGTGAGCAGGAGGGGAGCCTGTGGGAAGCGCCAGCCCCTCTGCAGTGCTGAGGAAGGACAGGGCTGAACAGCAGAGCCTCTTGCGCTGTTGTATTAGGCAGTGATGTGTCTCCTGCAGAAGGGCATGTAGAAGACTTAAGACATGCAACTTTGGACCATAAGGAGAACATTGTGTCCCATGCTTTGCAGCTGCTGTGACAGGAAGAGGAGCAGGGGCAGGGATCACCTCTCTCTCCAAGACATTTGGGACAGGATTTACAGGACACGCAGCAATGGGCTGGTTCCTCTGGTTTCCTGCCCAAGCATGAGGTGCGGCAGGAGGAAGCAGCTGGAGCTGGAGAGCGTGTGTCTCCAGAGAGCTGGCTGAGGGCACCCCATTCCTTTTAGTCAGTCCCTTGCCCCATGGCACAAAAGGGTATGTTGCCATGACATGAGCCACTGGAGAAGGGCAGATCTTCTGACGGTGAATGATTAAACCTGCATTTGCATGGTTGACTGTTCCAATGCTTCAGGCTTACACCATGACAGACAGTGTATCAGGGAGCTTTCCAGAAACCCCGAGGTCTGATCTGCCCTGGAGACACAAGAGCAAATGCACCAAGACCCTGTTCCAGGGGCCCAGACCCCGCAAGGCAGGTGGATCTAGAATGGGGTCCTTGGGGAAGCAGCGTGTAGATTCCCAGGTGTCATAAGCCGTGTTTCCAAAATGTCTGCCCTGAAGTCCGAGGTCCCAGGTCACAGCAGGTAGCCAGCATCCCAGAGCCGCCCTGCTCCCTGCAGCAGCCCCGGCAAGGCCTAGAGCAAGCTCCTGCAAACAGTCCTCCCTGCAGCAATGCTGAGCCAGCTCCCTTGTCAGATTTCGGTGTTGAGTCTGCAGTGGCAGGAGCAGAATCAGTTCTGCCTAGCGAGGTATTCCTGCCAGCCAGCACACCACAACCACCAGTCTGTGTAGCTGCAAGCTGCTCATGCAAAGCCCCGTGGTTCAATTGGCCAGCAGTGGCTCCCACCGCACAGGATGCATCTAATCCTGGTGACTATGCACACCATGACCTTGGAAGTAGAGAGGAGGGAAACAGCTCATGCCATCTCATCCTCCACATCCCTAGGGCTGAAAGATCCATACTGGCATATCTGAAAGCAGGAAAGATGCTAAGTGGATGTGTTATTTGCTAGAGATCAATTACGGAGCTGTGTAAACAGCTGATCTCCTACTGAATTCACTTCTTTATTATGCAATTTATTAGAGGATTATTCACACAGCTCAGCTGGATCTTACTAGCACTTCAATACTTACTGTGCCCTTTAGCAAAAAGCAGAACTGCAAAACTAAGTTTTTTACTAAACTCTCCTGCTGGGAAGACAGCACATCGCTAATGCCACAGAAACCCTTTCTCTCCTCCACGAAGGCTTATGGCCTCCCCCAGACCCACCCCTGGGCCCAGCAGAAACAGTAAGCCTGAGCAATCGTGGTATAAATAACCCTGTGGACCTACAGAGAGGAGAAAGTATAACCTATTAGCCAGTGTGGGGTTGAAACATACAAAGATCATCCTAAATGTACCCAAGAATAAGAAGGAAGAAATTTCCCACTATCAACAGAGCATTTCTCCTGGTAGAGAATCATAGAATCATTAAAGTTGGAAAAGACCTCTAAGATCATTGAGTCCAACCATCAACCCAACACCACCATGTCCACTAAACCATGTCCCTAAGCACCTCATCTACACGTCTTTTAAATACTTCCAGGGATGGTGACTCCACCCCTTCCCTGGGCAGCCTGTTCCAATGTTTAACCACTCTTTCGGTGAAGAAATTTTTCCTTATGTCTAATCTAAGCCTCCCTTGGCACAACTTGAGGCCATTTCCTCTCGTCCTATCGCTAGTTACTTGGGAGAAGAGACCAACACCCACATCGCTACACCCTCCTTTCAGGTAGTTGTAGAGAGCGATGAGGTCTCCCCTCAGCCTCCTCTTCTCCAGGCTAAACAGTCCCAGTTCCCTCAGCCGCTCCTCATAAGACTTCTGCTCCAGGCCCTTCACCAGCTTCGTTGCCCTTCTCTGGACACGCTCCAGCACCTCCATGTCCTTCTTGTAGTGAGGGGCCCAAAACTGAACACAGTATTCGAGGTGTGGCCTCAACAGGGCCGAGTACAGGGGCACGATCACCTCCCTGCTCCTGCTGGCCACACTATTTCTGGTACAGGCCAGGATGCCATTGGCCTTCTTGGCCACCTGGGCACACTGCCGGCTCATGTTCAGCCGGCTGTCAACCAGCACCCCCAGGTCCTTTTCCTCTGGGCAGCTTTCCAGCCACTCTTCCCCAAGCCTGTAGCGTTGCATGGGGTTGTTGTGGAGGACACAGGATGCCAATAAGCAATGCACAGGAGGGGCTATGGCAAGATGTTGACAAAGTAACTCATGCTAGAAGCAAAGCATTGTACTTCTTAGGGTAAACTTTTTACTCTTTTCCTTGTCTCATGTTGGAGGAGCCAGCTCAGAAGCAAAGCTGTGCCCACAGATGAAGCCAGGGGTTTTGGGCTCTGAGCGAACGTAGAGACCCTGCCTTTGGGTTGACACAAGGACTGGCGGCAGCACTGCTCCCGTGTAGACAGCCCCCAGCACCCTCTATAACGTTTTCCTCCAAGCCACGTGCACCATCCCCAAGGTCTCAGGAAATTTTCAGTAAAACTCAAGGCACTTCCAACAGAAGGGTAGAAGAAAAATGCTGGGTTTTGCTCACGTTGAACTCTAGCAACTTCCTGGGAGAAAGTGCAGGGGTGGGTCTGGCAGGAAGACACAGGTGGGAGCAGCAGGTGGATCTGTGCCTTCTCCTGTGCGTTGTCCAGTGGGGATCTTTAAAAATGATGCAGCCTTTGTCCAGTTAAGGCATGCAAAGGTGTCCCAGTGTTCTGCAGACCTGGAGCTTAATTTCACATTCCTGGATAAGTGCATGGTCTTCTACCATCTTCCTTGTATGCTTCTGCACAAACAACAAATACTTGTGCTAGAAAAAGTGCCTTTGGGAAATGCATTTGCATTTCAGTCTATCTATGGAAAAGAATAAGAAATATTAAATGCCATCATGGATCACAGCAATAGATCTTCCAGCCTATGCTAATCTTCCAGCATCAGGAGTAATCTTCTAATACTATTTGCATAGCACTGAAATTAAAGAACTGCATTTATCATTTCTCAGTTGAAGCAGACACATTACACTTGATAGCAACAGAATTAGAAATTGCAGCTCGTTTAATTTTATTTACCATACACAAGATGCTTGATCATATCAAAGATGCAGTTTCCAACGATTTCTCCAGGTAAAACTCAAACTTTTCTTTTACGGTCTTGTTGGTATCAACTCCTTGTGAATTGCTGTCACTTAGGATGAATTTTATACCTTCCTGCAAGAGGGTAAATAACTGCAGATCAAATTTTCTTTGAAGCTGCCAGCATCTTTCCAGACAGAAAACTTCCCAGGGCAGAACTTAATTTGGCATCTGAGTTTAAGTATTTAACATTCTGACCAGATGAATTTGTGGCTTTCATGGTGGAGCATAGCAGAAAGAACTGGTGAGAGATCATTTTTTTCTATGAGAGCGCATGTCGAGGATGCCACCCCTGAGACTGGTGCTTGGCAGTGCAGGCAAGCATCCTTTGCAACCACCCAGGAAGAGACGATGGTTCAACAACCTCATCGTGGGTGAAGCAGCCTGGGCTGAACAGTCAGTGCAGCCTCATTTACTCAGGGCTCAGAGCAAGTATTGGACAGGACTGCACTGCCAGGAAGCTTTGGCTGCTTAGTCTACTCTTCCTTCTCCCATTGCAGGCAACTGTGTGAGGATCTGCCCTCTAAATACTTGCACAGCCTGGGCACATGCAATGCACAGCCCTGTGATCTACCTACTTACTCCTTAGCCCTGTGCTTTCCTATGCTGTTTTCAGTCATCTCATGTCCTGCTGCCACCCCCAGTTCAGAGACTCCTGTGGTGCCCATCTCCTCCTGCCCTTTTCTCCAGCTCTAAGACAACAACAGCAAGGTAGATTACTTGCTCCTGCTTCAAGTAGTGTATCACCCATTGTCATGGGGTAGCAGTTAAAAAGCAGCAGAGGCAGAGCCTGTGGGCTCCTGGAGTAGGCAAGCAGCCAGCAGTGCCCCAGCTTGGAACAGGAGCAGCTGCACAGCACGTTCCCCAGCAGAACCTGGGGAGATCAGCTGGGTGCCTCTGCTGCTCTTCCAGCCCCAGCCCTATAAACAGCTGTGAGCCCTGCCTTAGGCATCATCAGCTCTGTGAATTCAGACATCCAAAAGCAGCCCCTTTTCTGCAGCACTCACATACAAAATACACAAACAGATGCAAAATTATTAGCGTGGCACAGGTTTGGTTAAAAAAACCTGTGTGATGCAAGTGTGAAACGGCTATGAATATGTCCTTCTGCCAGCAGATGGCAATCAAAACAAAGAAACATAATTACTTCTGATAAATACTTCCCCTTCCAGTCAGGTGCATTTTATTCAAGGGAGCAATGCAGCTGCCACCCACCCCGAGGTGTGCATGGCAGAGGGGGTTTGCTCCTCGCCGCCCAGCTCCTGCCCCCTCCCGCAAAGACTACAGCTGCCTCCTCTCCTGGCTGAGCTGTGCTGGCCGCAGCCCTGCCCGCCGTCAGAGGGCTGGCTCAGGGCAGCCACCTCCCCTCCTCGTCTCCTGGCAGGATGGAGAGGATTATCACCTCCTCCGGAGCCCAGGAGGCCGAGAGCAGCTGCCTGCATTAGGAAAAGCAGAGCACAGAACAAAGTCCCTTCTGCCTCTCTCCCTTCGCTGAATTCCGAGGAAGATTTTATAGCCCTAGGAAATCCCCAAGCACGCTTTTTTATGTCTGGAGATGGTAAACAATTGCAGTTCCACTCTCCGTGGGAGATGTGCTCCTCATGATGCCCCCCACACAGGAGAAGAAACAGAGGTCTGAACATGGCCCATGCCATGCACATGTGGGGAAGCAGCTGCAGCAGGTGGGCACAGAAGTGGATGGGAAATTTCCAGGTCTAATAGGCGTTAGGCTCATGCTGGTAGGAGCAGCAGAAAAGCCTGGCAAGAAGTGGGAGTGGGGGGAAGGAAAAGGGAGGGCAGCTTCCATGGTGAAGCAAGATAGTTGTGAAAAAAAAAAGCATTGGTAATAAAAACCCGGCATTCATCTCTGGTTTCATGATGAGTCAGTGAGGGCAGGAGAGGCAAGTTTAGCCTCAGAGTGAAATTATGCAGAATATGCACTGGTTCAACAACCTTAATTCAATCCATTGAAATAATTGTGCAAGTCCAGTTCTTGTGGTTCATACATCTCTATAATAAACCTGGCACCGTATTTGCCTCTAGGGTGAACCACAGCTAGGATGCAGACAGAGCAGGCATGCAGCAGGAAAGGAGGAGCCATGAGACATCACAGATGCTCACTGCTACAGGTCGACTGTTTCTGGTTCTGCTTTGCTGAAGGGCAGTTTCCACACGAAGTCTGGTGAATCCATTGCTTTAGAAACTCCAGAAGCCCAGAGGAAGCTGAAGTCTTGGAACCAAAGACAACAGGGAAGACTCTGGGTCAAACACTCCATTAACAGACACTAGGAAGGCTGTCCACAGCAGTTACCATTTTCGAGCTTCATAATGGGATTGACAGGACCTAGCTAGCAGGGATCAGGAGAGGAGCTGACCCAGTGGAAGCACTGAGCTCAAACACTAAGCTAGGGAACACTAAGCACTTCACAGCACACAACATTCCTACATTAACAAGCACCAAGTACAGCCAGGTCTCCTGATTTCCCCTATTTCTTGAGGCCTTTCCGTTCCACTTTCTACACAAGTTGTTCCACAAACACAATATTCCTCTTTCCAAAGCCAGCAAGGTTTAGGCTGGTACTCAAAATTCACATCTACGTACTGCCGTTTGTTTCATACAGGAGAAATAAACAGATTTAGCAGCTGCGATCTTAAACCTTTGAAGAGGCTTGTCGTTTAAATTAGCTTCCTGAGCAAGTTGGATGAGCTGTCCCTTCAGGTTTCATCTTGCCCATTGGAAGTCTGCTGAATACATCGCATATTGTCTGGCAGGGAGGCAGCACACTGACAATCCCATCTCCTCAGAGCGCAGCTTGCAGAGTGGTTCTGCTGTCTTGTTGCTCACCTTTTCCTTGCACAGGGAAGCAAGCAGTGAAGTTCACCAATAATGATAATGGCCAAGTAAGGCCCTACTAAACATAAGCCCCCAAACACACATGCAAAGATAACGACTTAATTCTCAGGTCTGCCAGCAGCATTACACACCCAGGGAACTTCACAGCCATTATTTTGTGTGTGCCCAGATCTTTGATTAGGAGCCGAGGCCATCCCAGGAGAACAGCCAGCACTGTCTTTGGGATTACGGGAGATGAAGAATCCCTTACAGTTTATACTAACAGGGATTTATTCTTCCACATCAAGTCTTCACCTACCTCCATGCTCCATTTTCCTTTCTTCAGTGCTTTTTGTTCAGTTATGCCACAGAAGGTAAAAATCTGCCAGAAGTCCTCCTCTCACACTCACCACAGAGGCGGTGCTGAGGCAGGGCAAATCATATTCCCTTCAGCGCTCCAGCATCCAGATCAGGTGTCTACTTTGCAGACTTGGAAGGCTTTGCCTCAGAGTGCTACAGGCTGCTCTGCCCACCACAGAACAGTGTTCT
Organism: Calonectris borealis; assembly: GCF_964195595.1. Classification (NCBI taxonomy): domain Eukaryota; kingdom Metazoa; phylum Chordata; class Aves; order Procellariiformes; family Procellariidae; genus Calonectris; species Calonectris borealis. Next base: position 31,541,101 of record NC_134352.1, read on the forward strand.
GCACAGCGTTTCTGCTGCCTTTTTTTATCCCCCATTTGCTCTTGCCGTTTTGTTTGCTCTGCTTGATACTGAACTTATGGCCATGCTATTTCTTTGTAACACATTCTGCCTACCTGCTGTAATTTCTTACTGATGCCTGCCAGCTTGACACTGCAGGATTTCCATCTGCTGTGGATTGTACTCCCAACTCAGTCTTTCTAAACACACATCAGAGTAGCCAGAGGCTTTGTACCTGGCAAAGAAAAATGCAACTGGCTAACGTTATCCTCCTTTGCTGCAGCAGTAAAGGACTGGAAGTCTGTATCAATAAATTTTTCAGCAGCTTTGCATGTTAAAAGTAAACAGATTAATAGCAAAAGTAGCAGCATGTTCTGTATGGGATACAGGAAGAAAGAATATTTGGTGAGAAAATGCTAGAAGACCTATCTTAATGTTCAGTTCTTACAAACCCATCAGACTATTTGAAGTAGTAAGCAGAATATGAAAAACGTTACCACTGGCAACAGTCCTTCCCTAACAGAACTTTGCTTTGCCGGCTTCTCAGCTTACTAATGCTTCTCTTTCCTCCTCCATGCTTATCCCAACCATCCTCCTTTGGTCATGCCCACCCATTCTCCCATATCCTCCCGCTTTTCCACCGTTCCCCTTGGGGATCCCTACACTGCTATGCTTTTATTTTTTTAAAGAAACTTTCTCAATGTCACCAAGTGGCTTTTTCCCAATAAAAGTCCCTGCTTCCCACATTCTTGTTTGAGAGCATGGAGTCAAAAGATGCTTCTGGGCACCTTGTTAGTACTGTCCCAGCAGCAACTCCCCTTTCTCCAGCATTCCGTCACGGATTCCCCAGATCTGCAGTCCTCCATCACCACGTCCCACTCGCCACCCTCCCTACAGGCTGCTCATTCCTCCCTCCTGCCTCAGTCTTGTCCACGTGTTCCTGCTCTCCTTCCCCGCAAAAACTGACACACACCCATGCACGAGCTTCCCTTGGGGGACAGGATGGCATGGTATTGCCCCGCGTCCTGCGCAAGAACCCCTCACAGCCCGACACAGGCAGCAGTCCAAGAAATTCAGCTGCCAAACCGCAGAGCACACTGCAGGGACTCCTCTCCAACAGGACAAGAGACACTTCTGAAGAGACACTTGGTTTGCAAGAGGTTCAGTCAATCTCAACACACTAATGAGAACTGTTTCTCTAACACTTGCATATTGTTCTGAAAGAGGCAGTGGAAATGCTTTGGGTATTCAGGTCATTTCTCCGTTGCTAAAGAAACAAACATGCAAAGTCATTTTGTTTGTTTTAATTGATCACTGGTTAAGTCATAATACATTTCAAAGCAAAATATTCTGTTCAAGGACATGGTGCCAAACATTAAATCTATTTTTAAACAAGGCTTAATTTGACTATATTACCTTTATATACATACAAGTATATTTTTTATTTCACTAGTAGCAAAATTACTCAGTACATAGCATTTCCTGAAAGATGGCAAAAAGTAGGACTTGAATATCTGTTCTGTCCTTCCACATACCCCAAACCAGAAAAAAAATCACAGGTATAGAAAGTACAATCACAACTACAGGTAAATACAATAAGGACCTCAGAGCAAGCTAAGTCCCTATCAGAGATGACAATCGCTTCTAGAAGTCTACATTGCAAATATACAGTACATTCCACTACAGAGAGTTTCGGGAGTTCTCAGAATGCCTCTTAATCCTCTTTTGGTAATAAAAGCTTCTATGACAACATGTATCCTTCATAAAAATGACTGAATTTGTATTGTTGGAGCATATGTTGGAAGTTCAATGCAGTCTAAACTGCAATCTACAATAAGCTCACCCAAACAGAGAGCAGGCAAGCATTGCAAGATTCATCAAGATCAAAACCACAGCTCAGCTGAGTCACCCTTTGCTCCTAGTCACTGGGCATCTGGTAGCTAGAGGTACTCTGCACCAGGGATAGAGTCAAGGGGTGGGAAAGGATACATTCCTTCTACAGCTTTTGCAGGTCAATCACCTGCAAGTTCTTGACAGAAAATGTCAACGACTCATAAAGCACAGGCAACTGTACAAGACTAATTTGGACTTATTTACAAAGCGTTTGTTGCATTGCAATTGTTAGACACAGCTATGGAGCAACAAGGTTTCCACATTTATGCAACCCCTGAAATATTCCTGTGAGCAGCAGAGAACGCAATGGCCAATGACTATGCCAACATATGGCCACTGCTGGGGAAACTGCAGTCTGACCGTAGGAGGTGGAATGGTGCCTGTAGCCCAGTAGTCTCAAAGGGCAGCTGGGATTTCAGTTATGCTCAAACTCTGCTTTGATTTGTGCAAAATATTAATCCTGTGCGTGCAGCTTTGAGACGTAGTCTGCATTCAGGAAGGAACGGTTACTCTGTGCTTGGCAAGACAACATTGGATGAACTTTCTAGAATTAGCAAGAAAATGGAGGTAAACAAGGCATTTTTCATGAGCGCTAGTTACCCTCACAGGTGCAATGCCAAGGACTTCGCCAACTGTTCCAAGGAAATGTACTTCATCAGCACTGTTGTAGGTTTTCCATTCTGTACTTGCTGAAGGAAGCCACCATTGATTAGCAAACGATCTGAACTTTACTCAGGCGACAACGCAGAGGAACTTTTCCTCCCAGGCGTGATGTCTGGGAATCACTACCCACTAACAATATTGAGCATAACCCCATGATTTAATACCAATGTAAGTTGTTAACTGCTCATTTTCTTCCTCTTCCCTGCTGTTAAGTTCAAGGCAATCTGACAGCACTAGGAAACACCAAACAGGCATGCCCAAGGTTAAAGACATCAACTGCTTCCCCCCAACATGGTCAAAACACATCACTTCTCCATTTGGCAGCTTCTAGCTACACATACTCTTAACACCAATTCTTCTCTCAGATCTCTATTTTAAAAGTTAAGTTGCCTGACTCTCCAGATCTAACAGCAATGTAACACAAGCAACTTTAATCAGAAGTAACTAGTGGAAACCTGCCACATCATTTTATAAGCCCTGCTTTATAGCAACTTCTGCAAAAAAAGCCAAGCACTTGGTACGGCCACTTGACTATACCTAGTCAGTAGCACTTCTAAAAGTGCTGGAAAAGCTGGCTACAAACCAGGTTCTTTCTACTAGTCTAGACCTGTTTCTGGCAGAGGTAGGTAGGAATAGATAAATGAAGAGAGAATTAGAAAATGCTTGATGTAGGTTAAAGCCTGGATGTTCTTCTCTACTCTTCCCTTAATTTATGTGGCATTGTTTTTCTTTGCTCTTGCAATAACCATGTCAAGCTACGCACTTTTCAGAACTGGATCCTGGTAGGCTGCAAAGGCGGCATGGTATTAGTCCGTGGTCCTTGACAGACAAAGGAAGTACAAACATGGGCCAAAAGGCACAGTGATTTGCTGCAAGAGTCAAGGAGATGCTTCACAATAGAACTTCAAGTCCTACATGTGAAGTCTGGTAGACACAACATCAGCCTACTGGCAACACTCGGTCACCGCAACCTCAAGCTTTGCAGTCAGAAGAAGCAGATATAAAGTCTAACTTTCAGGACATGATTTCACGTCAACATTTCAAAATTTTAACTCTGCAATGAATAATAAGCATGAATGGAAAATATACATTTTAAGTCCAGACAGAATTCACAGTATCTAATCAAGTCTCAGCTTAATCCATTTTTCTGTAGCCTATTTAAAAGCTTTTCAGCTTGTGGACATTAAGAATACAGCTACAGTGAAATGTATGTGTAATAATTTGAGTGCAGTCTTATTCCATACAGCAGACAACCAATTAACAATGAAGTACAGAGCATGAGAAAGGTTGAAAAGCCCTCATTCCCAGTTTTTTACCATTTTCTATTACTATTTAAGATTACTTCAAACAGAACTTCTGGACTTTTTCTTCCAAATGACCCTCTCCTTTAAAAGAAACATTAAGACTCAATATATGTTTATATAAAATTTACCTAATTTCCCTCTTCCCAGATTCCTGTAACTAAAAAAATTAATACATAAGCCTTACACTATGAAATACCTTTACTGGTCCTCATGCTGCTTTATCTTCTAAAGAAAACAAAACTTTAGTTTACTGTGTTCATGTTGATCACTTGAATTTTTAAAGTTTGCTTACAGGGCCTTACTGAAATCCAACTTTTTGCACATTCTTATATGCAACAGAGCTAAATGACACAGTTAAACAAAAAAAAAAATAGATTCATTGTCAAGATTTGAAAGTTTACCAAACTGAGCCTCTCCCAGATTCCCAGCAGCAAAATTCAACTACCTAGAAAAGAGCAGGATAGAGGAATCAGCCAGTTTCCCCACTGAGGACCAGAGCTGATTAAGCCGTAAAATAAGTGGAGGGGTCCTGTCAACTTGACTGAAGTTTCAGTAATTATCAAATGGCTTTTGAAAGAATCCACAGCCAAACTTCATGATTTTCCACAATTCTAAAACAGGGGAATCAATTTCAAGAGATTTTCAGTTCCAGATAAAACACATGCCCTCCTGTTTCCCTGCTCACTTAAAATCACAAAGGTTCTTCTCTACTGCTAAAGGAAATTTTGCAAACAAGAGTAGACAAATAAAAACAGAGAAATGTAGGCATCATCCAGAAAATAACATACCAAGCAGAGAGGAAGATATTTTCCTCCCAATTTTCACTTAATTTTTTATACACATATTTCAAGAAAGGAGCAATTAAAAATGTGTCCCTCAAAATTAAGTTGCCTGTATGTGCTGAAAGGAACATTGGCTTGTAAGTAGTCCTTCCTTACTAAAAGCAGCTCCCTCAGAAATGCTTTCTCTCTCAGCTGTATATAGGAGTGCAGTCAATCACAGTCATGTATCTGCGTTTGTCTTTTTAAATCTGTTACTAGATATCATTTGCCCTATAACTGTAAAAAGCCATGCAGGTCTCCAACAAACCCATCCTACCAGCAGAAGCCTTAATTTCCATGGATGCAGATCACAAATACAAAGAATTAATGAAGTGTCCCAACAAAAAAAAGATTAGCTCTTACTCTAAATCAGACAGCAAATTACCTGTTTTTATGAAGAAATCTACCGAGATTTAAGACCGCTTCAAAGCAGTAACTGAAATACAACTGCAGCTATGAATAATGTATAACCTTCCTGATCCATGACTGATCCTGGCTCCTATCTTAAAAAAAAAAATCACAGTAGCTGAATATATATGTGAATATACACACACAAAACCTTTTGTCAGAGGTTAATAAGTAACTGTGTTGGATCTAACTTAGAGACTATAAATTGCAACCTGTGTTCATAGGTCTCTAACCCATCAGCTCTCAGGCTGGCATGGCAGTGGAAAACCTCATCCAACACACTGTTCAGGTGGCATTAGAATCTCATGTTTTCGGTTCACATGCTGCTCAGCTGAACAGTTACCACTGATAAAGGTACAGCCTCCCCCTCAGTTAAGCATGCAATATGTATAAAATGGCAAGATTATCAAAATATCCCCTTGAATGCCCAACTGTACTGTTTCAAGAGACTGCTGCCAAAGCTTTAACACCACAACACTGATCTTCAACATTTTCAAACTTGGTATGAAAATTGCATTTTGTTATTACACAGAGTATAACAGTCATTCGTCATTTGCAACCATTCACCCCAGTGAATTCACTAGTGAAAAACTGCCTTCTGAACAGGGATGAGAAAACATGGCAAGTTTTGTTATTAATTTGTGTCTCTACTCATCTTGCACTAGCCAGTGCATGGAAGGTAGATGAGTAGAAATGCAACAGTCTACCAATACACCCCATGTTTTCATATACACTGTCATGCATATCTCAAAAATACAGAAGTTCAGACATGCAGCAAAATGTGTTAAAGCACTTTAAGTGCTCTCCAGATGATAATGAGTAATGTAGTATTTACTCAGACAAATCAAAGCAGAGTAAAATGTTTTGTGCTTACACTTCAAGTTTCAGAATAACATTATTTCTATCAGAGTATCTGAAGTCCAGTGGAAGGAATGTTCCACTGAAATCGGAAGCAAAAGACATCATTTACAGAACTAAGAAAATAAGCACTGATCAGAGTACTGCCTTCCAAAGGTTCATAATAAATAACAAAACAGCAGGAATGTGCAGACATTAAAGTCAAGATTTGTTTCTAGATTCATGATATGTAAAAAAAGTTAAAAATCAAGAACAACCCCGGCTGACTTTCCCGCATTTGGGGTCTTTTTGGCTAAACAACTGTTAATTTATTGTAAGGAACACAGGTATTGTCAGAAAACATTATTTACAGAATGATTATCAGATTGATTACATAAAATACAGATGAAAATATACACCTTCAGGTTTGAGATAAGCCAAGCAAATTCACTGCTGATAACTAAAGCACTTTGAATAAGGCGACGGGCACCGAACATCAAAATTGAATCACAAAACTACAGAAAGTAACAGACAAATCGGGGAAGGTAGGAGTAAAGCAAAGATCAATGAAATTGGAATGATTTATAATTAATACTAGCATACCAGAAATCATGGAGCTTCATTTAAATTCTATTTTACCATATCTAAAACTGAAAGGAAATCTTTATTTCCAGACTGTGATTTCTTCAAGTACTGAGCAGGTGTTTTCTTAATGCATCTATGTAATGCTTTGTACTCTATATCTTATAAAATACATCACCACATTTAAGTGCATGATTAGAAACTGTGCTGAAATAATGGAAAAGCGCTTCGTAAATCATAGGCGCAATAAAGTCACAACAATGCTCAGCTCCAGTTTTTGGAAATAGTTCTGTAAAAGGTGAAGTTTTAGAAAAGGGACTTGGATCCCTGGTTTTCGAACTCTGACCATGCATCGTTCAATTCCATGAAGATCATTTTGGCATACTGCTCGTAAGGTTGTCCTGTGGCCTGAAAACAAACAGAATATATTAGAAGCATAAAAATACTAGGAATTATGTGACTTGGGAAAGATCCCACCCCTTTTACATTTGCTATCTTATTCATCAACTTTAGACTGCTGTGTGAATATAGTTTTGCAGACACACAGCCCTCTCCAATCTTATCCAAAGTTTGCCAGAGGTATTTTAAAGCCAAAGCCTTGGTTTCCTTTCATAACTTCAAACTTTTAGTGCAATTCATAAGTAACTGAAACTCAGCTAAAACCAGTTTATCAAGCTGTTCTTTTCATAAATAGTTTTAGTTAATATTAGTTAAGGATCAAATCCAGTCATTTTTGGAATTGCTTCCTGACAGACCTTGCAGTAGTGTACAAGAATAAAATTTAAGCACCATTTAAGACAACTCTTTCTGGATGGGATTTCCTGGAGAAAATCTGTTGCTGATTGTGAATGATGTTAAGATTCAGCATTAACGACATAGCACTTCCTGTGCGTTTGCCTCCACACATACGAAGATAGTATGCTCCCGATTCCCTGCCTATCTCACAGCAGCCCTGCCTCTGGCCAGCCCAACCCCCGTGGTTAGTAAAGATCCAGTCCCAGGAGATGAGATGAGTCATTTTAGCAGATTCTTTCAACACAAAAGGGAAGCCCCAGAGCCCTCTCCAGTATCCTTCCCCTTCTCCTGCTACTTGGCTTTTGCCAGCTGCAGTACTTTATAGACTCTTTTAGGGACTGCTTTAACTCGAAGTCACAGAAAAGAAACCAAGGAAAAAGAAAATGCCTCAAAGACACCTGTGTTCTGACACAGGTGTGTTAAGGGGCTTACAGAAAGCACCAAGAAACCACCACAAAGGTGGAGGAAGCCACATGGCCAAGAACAGCTAAGGACAGGGGGCAGATAAGAACCAACAATGTATCCATAACGGAGAAACAAGACAAGACAGCATGGGACTTAGACTACCGCTCACTGAACCACCAGTGAAGGCAAGCCTCAAAATTCAAACCAGGTATATTCAACGCTTATCTTTACATCTAAAACACAGCCTAGAGCAATGACTCAGAACAAGAAGCTACTTTCATACATTGGGAGACTACCAAACAGCAACAGAATGCATTACATATTTTAAAAAGACAACTGGAATGTCATATTCATCAAGTATTTTTCAACTGCTAATTTGTTTACTCTAGTAAAGTTTACTTTTTCTACTTCTAGTAAAGTTGTTTACTAAAAGAGGTTCAGCAGGGTTTTCCCACCAGTTTTGCTCTGAGTCTTCATATACTGGTGAATAGTCCTAAAAGACCTGAACTATCAGCTGATAAAAATAAAGCAGATTCCTCTAATCAGCATTAAACCTGCCAGAAGTCAGTCAGAACACAGCATAACTGACTTTGGTGCTCAGTACAACCTTCACAGGATCTTTCATTTGTTAACACTTATCTGTTGAATTCTGTGCTGTGTCAGGATAACAAGAAAAGCCCTGTACTACTGGAATGCAATAGGACACTAAATTCAGAAGACAATGGGAGCAAAGTGAAAAGCATCTAGCATGCTGATCAAGAAACAAGGCTGCAGCACCTGTCAGTGAGTAGTATGGTGTGGTAAAAGCAGTTTGTATTCCTTCTAAAGGAAAGAAGATCAGAGGAACACACTCACCTTATCTGGATGAACTACAAGCACTGCTTTCCTGTAGTACTTCTTTACTTGTTCAGGAGTTACTAGATCTGCCATGCTGACTGGTTTCCACTTATTTTCTCCTTCCCAAAGCACAGTATGAAGAGTGGATATTAATGCTCTGATATTTCTCTCCTTTCCTTCAATCCATTCAAGAATCTGGGAAAAACAGAATGTATAGAATTGAATGCAGCACTGTAAGCATTCTCAGTCTATCTAGAACATAACCTTGATTCTGTACAAGACTACAGGATTAAAATTGTCTTGCTGCAATCACCCCACCGAGTCCAACTGTCTTACTACATCCTTCTTTCTGGCACCCAGATCATTAGCCACCCAAAAGTGATATTTTGCATCTGCCACTAGGGAGTAGCTCATTGTTATTACTTTATTGTAGAAATTCAGTCATTGCAAGAGAAATTATTGAGATAGTTACAGCTTACAAAACCCTGTATAATTAATGACAAGAGAATTGACAGGAGTCATTAAAAACATCTGTTACAATTAACTCCTTGTCAGAGCACAACATCAATTTACTGAAATTCTTGATTTGTACACAAGTTTCAGATCATGTATATTAGTAGTTAAGTAAACATTAAGCAACCTGCAGGGGTGCACAAAATAAAATGTTCTTTCAGATATCCCCATGAAAGTTGATTAGAATAACTGGCTATTTCACAGACTTTAACAGCAACATTCAAGCCACTGTGATATAGTGATACAGTGTCTTCATTAAACACTGCATTATGTGTATGAAGATCTCTGCCCTCTATCAGCAGCAAGTATGGTAAATAACAATCTGTATTTATTTCCATTTACGGTGATTTGTGTTAAAAGCTACCCATGCAAGCTGTGCATTGCTCTCTTCAGGCAAGACACTTAGTGAAAACAAATTTCAGCATCCCTCCAAAGTTCTTTTATAAACTTTTCTAAAGCACCACAAAGACTACAAAACTGAAAGTACATTAATATGTAATGTTATCAATAAGTAATACATCAAAAAAATCTGAACAGCTGATCAGGTAACACCTCACAGGCTAGCTCTATAGCCCATCTCCAGAACTGCATCTTTTAGTAATTTCTTAGGACAGCAGTAGCACTTGTTAACTGGTAAACTCAAGTAAGTGGTCACCCTTACTATTCTCACCTGCCTGTTTTTTAAAGTGTAGTTTTGTATTATCCACCAAATCCATCTTTTCTAAGGACACCTTTGGGAACACTAGAGATAAAGAACAGTTTGGGCTTCAACAAATGGACTCTGACAAGAAAACAGGTTCTTAAATTCTCCAAGCTTAGCTGAAAGAAACAGGAACTTGTGTTCCGTCCACACACATATTGTGCTATTGTCACTGGTGCTTCATTGCCAACTGACTCTTGTTCACGCTAATTAACTTGTACAGTCATATGATTTAAATACTGATAAAATTTCATTCTGCTTTATCAGTTTGCTCTGTTAGTCATTGTGTCTTTCTGCTCTAGTTATCAGCAGTTCTAAGCATAACCCCCTGTACTCGGCACTGGTGAGGCCACACCTCGAATACTGTGTTCAGTTTTGGGCTCCTCACTACAAGGACCTCGAGTTGCTGGAGCGTGTCCAGAGAAGGGCAATGAAGCCCTTCTGGGTCTGGAGAAGAAGTCTTATGAGTAGTGGCTGAGGGAACTGGGACTGTTTAATCTAGAGAAGAGGAGGCTGAGGGGACCTCATCGCTCTCTACAACTACCTGAAAAGAGGTTGTAGCGAGGTGGGTGTTGGTCTCTTCTGCCAAGTAACTAGTGATAGGACAAGAGGAAATGGCCTCAAGTTGCACCAAGGGAGGTTTAGATTGGACATCAGGAGAAATTTCTTTACTGAAAGAGTGGTCAGGCCTTGGAACAGGCTGCCCAGGGAAGTGGTGGAGTCACCATCCCTGGAAGTATTTAAGGGACGGGTAGATGAGGCGCTTAGGGACATGGTTTAGTGGGCATGGTGGTGTTGGGTTGACGGTTGGACTCGATGATCTTAGAGGTCTTTTCCAACCTTAATGATTCTATGATTCTATAAGCTCAGATTTACACTTAAATCAAAATCACTGTTAAACAAACCTTGAGTTTCAAGGGGTCCATATCTTTAGACATTTCTTGTTTTCTCATCTCAGCAATGGTCTTTGGTCCCTTTTTATCAGATTTAGCTGAAAACCCTTGATTAGATAACAGATCCTCAAAGTCATTTTCTGAAACTTTCGGCTTTTGACCTATGAAAGGAGAAAAACATTAAATGAAAAGCTACATAAAAGAATACATTAGTGGGGGAAATATATTGCGCTTAGATACACCTGCAAGACATTCCTCACTACCACGATAAATATTCTTCAGTGGCTTGATAAACTCCACAAGAATAACAGAAGGATAGGAATAAAAGGGATCACTGACAAGCTTTCAGTCCAGGAGAACAGATAACCTCACGTGCATACATGTAAGTAAATACTTGCATGTCCTCTTTTTTCTAAAATGGAATAGATTTGAGGGAGTACATATCTACCTATTCATGATTTTGTAGATGGTTCCATTTTTCCACTACGAAGTAATTCTAACTGCTGTGCAGCAGTTCTTCAAGTGACCATATACTCAATACTCCAGTCAAAAGTATGTAGTCAACATTTAAGTATGTTGAAACTTATGCAGAACAATGAAGGAATAAAATATCAACATGAATCGTCATTTTAGAACCAACAAATTTTAGAGAACTAGAAAAACTGATATCTGAAGAGGCCTCTGGATGTCATCTAGTCCAATCCCCACTCAAAACAGGGACAGCCAGATAAATTTCTCAGGTCCTTGTCCGGTTGACGTCCACCTGTTTTCAAGGATGAGGAATCACAACATCCCTTGCCCTGTTTCAGCATTTCATCATGCTAATTGAAATTTTTTTTCCCTGTTCTCCAATCAGACTTTCCTGTGCAGCAACTTAAGCCCACTGCCTCTCCATCCTGTCACCTCCTTCCAGATACAGATCAACAGAATCATTTCAACTTCAGAAGTACCTGCTGTTCGCTTATATGTCAGTTAAAGGGAGGCATAATCCTAATACCAACACACCAGGAAAACAAAATTTTCCAAAAGATTAATGTAGAAGAGGCCATGCCCATCCTTTTACCTCTAGGTTTGCCTATTCGGTTATAGTATCTTAAGGGATTGGTTCCAAGAACGATTCCACCTGCTCCCATCCCCATCCCTGTTTGAACCACAAGAATTTCCAGTAAGCTTAACCTCAATCTTTCTTTAAGACTAGCTGCTATTCTTCAGCTAGGAAAAATGTTGCATCCTGATACCCTGTGTATCACAAGTGGGCTAGCATGAAGCAGTGTTATCAACTATCTCTCCCTGTATAGATCAAATTTACCTTTCTAACTCAGTAATACAAAACCAGTACCCATGTGGCTGAGTGAATATAGCCTTGAGACTTTATGCCCAAACTTGCAAATATTTGGTCCATGGTCAACTCATCTCTGCGATATTCTAGTGTAGCTTTGCAAAAGCAGGACACCAGATTTGCCAAGCTCTTTTCATATTTCTGCTAGATACAACCTAAACATAAACAAAAACATGAAGGTACAAGACTTTCTGCAGCTAACAGCACATCTGACTAAATTCACACAGGCCATTTCAAGTAATGCCTTCAGAAAACTTACCAAAGCTTGGGGTTCTGACTCCTCTTTCTTCTCGTCCTCCAATAACGCTGAAGTTTACTGTGTAATTAGGTTTAGCTGCTGTGCTGGATTTAGTCTGGGACTGCCATGAAGTACTTTGTGGTTTTGTGGATTTCGGCCACTGATGTCCCGACTTCTGAGATGGAGCAGTCTTCTGGCCAAAGCCACTACTCGAGAGTCCACCACTGGAGGAACCTAACAATAAATACTAAATTAGTTGTTCAGCTCGGTATCTGTCACCTGTTTAATACAAGTAAGACAGTTGGTCTTGCCATCTAACCACATAGTTTACAGTGATACCACTATACAAAAGAAAGTGTAACAGAAAAGTGTGTGTAAAATGAAGTTAAGAGTTTCATTAACAATTTGGACAGCAGGAGCTAGAGCCATTACTGAAAATCTTCCGGCCTCTTACAATTCAAGTTCTCAACTGTCAGTTTTAGCAGAAGCAGAGTTGTATGATCAGCCAGGAATGTGTAAGGCCAAAAAATAATTCAGCAGTGACAGTAGTTCTGCCTCCCAATTCATTACACTTCAACATCTGTTAATATGCAGAAGACATTGAAAGTAATTATTTGATCAAGAAAATGTAATATATTGAGAATATTTTTAAATTAGTGCTTTCAAAGTCTCTAGTGATTTCTTACACTACTGTTTAAGAAAGATGAGGAGATTATTCTACAGCAGCATTAGCAGGGAATGTTGCACAGGAGTAAAAAAAGCACTGAAGACTGCAGGAGATACTGTTGTAATCACCCTAGTGTGATCTATAGGCCTCTGTCTATCAACACAATATTGACTCAATTTTTAGTATCCCATTTCCCTTCATTAAGCCAGTATAAATAACACTGCTTAGCAGCTTCACCTGCTACTCACTTCAGGAAGAACACACAAGGCCTTTTCTCCACTCCACAATACTCACTGTAAACAAATCGAGCAGAATAAAGCTCCAACCTTTTAAATTCATTATTCAGCTTTTTGTCTCACTAATGAGAATAAACCTGAGATTTTTTTATTCTAAACTAAGCCACCATTAAATTGCCCTTGATTGACTTCCTTTGGAAAGATTCCTAGAAACTCAGTTCCCTTGACAAGTTGCATATACCTGGCATATACCCAGGGAAAAACAGCATCACAGGGAAAAACCAGCATGATGACTCAATTTAGATACATCTAGATTTTTTGGAAGAGAAACATTTTATACCACAATTATGGCATCCTAAAACAGATTAAGACATTTTCATGTTGGAAGAATTCCCTAAAAATGACAGAACATGAATTCAAAACTAGTGGTCAAATATAGTTACACACCTGAAGTCAGCCAGGAAGTATAGTATGAATGAAATACTGACACTTCAAAACCAGAAATCTTTATCACTTGGTCTTGAATGACAGCCTTATGATCCCATCTCATTATTTCTTGGAGGAAGGTAAATTAGTATTTGCATCTCCACATGTGTTATTAATCAGCTGCTGCTGATTGGAACCTAACTTTCAGCTCAAACATATTCCAAGCGAGTTTAAACTCACTTGTTCTTGTTTCTATTTTTCCCCCCTTTTATTCACCCTAAAGCCTCAGAAAAAACACCCAAGCTTGTCTGGATATACACAGCAATGTAAACTGGGTTTCCTCTTTCAAAACTGGTTCCCCACACCTCAGCTCTCGTGATAGCTCTCTTGTAGCTGCTGCTTATAGTTATAACAACTTACAGAAGAGGACGTCTCCCCAGGGCCATGTAGAAGATACCATACTATAGCTCTAAATACCACACCTGATAAAACCTAGTATTGCAATACAACACCTGATAAAAATCTAGGATTGCACTGTTTCATCATGAAAGCACCCAACTGCATAGTCAATTCAGTCTTCAGTCACTCCTAACTTGTGAAATTTACAGAAAAAAAATCCCTGTTATAGTCAGAGTACCTCACACACTGAAAAACAATCTCATTCTACTACTCTTTCAAAGCATTCATTATTTCAGTCTTCAAGACCAATCAATTCTTCCTGTAGGACAAGCCAAAGCCTCACTATTAGCAAGAACTTTCCAACACCACACTCCTACTTTCTGGTACAAGATCATTCCTAGAAATGAAGAGTGTGAGAGCACCAACTATCACAGAACACTATTGGTATCCTACCACTAGCCTAATAAACTACTACGAACTACCTTTAGCTATTGTTTCTTTTCTGTTTATATAGCGTTCCCAATTAAGCACTTTTCACTCTCACAACTCTTCTTCCAGAATAATGAGTTCTATGTGAAGGCCAAAAAACCCCTATAAAAAATACAACACCGATTCTAAACTCCAGTTTTTATAGCTCCCTGAAAATTCAGTTCAAGCCTGAGAAGGTTAACTAGTACAGTGATATCTGGCTACTTTTTAATGCACTCATTTCTCCTATTGAAAGTTAACTGAAAGACTAATGAATTGATCTAAATCCTGCTAAAATCAGTTCAATTTCTCCCAATGGTTCAGTGTGTGCTACACCTGCATCTCCAAGTCAAAGACAAATTGATTTTTTACTGTCACACTACCTTATAGATTTAACAAATCTATATTAACCTGAATTATTAAACTAGAAAATTTTTGTAAATTGTTTACTGCAGAGCAGCCTTATTGGTACTGCTTCAACACTAGAATTTTGCAAGTAATTATGCACAGGCAACATAAAGAAGCCAAACATTGTATGTTACCTTGTGTTTATACAAGATAATTCCATCAAGAGGATGGAATTCAATACACAATGCTAACTGCCAAAACAACAGGATAAAACCTCTGTCAGCTCCAAGCTAAAGGAAAAGCACACTTCTGCAATTCAGCAACTCAGCAACTATAGGCTGTTCCAGTTTGTTCCTTGGACTCTTGGCAGCTAGTCACATTTAACAGCTACAAGTCAGCCATTTGCTATGGTAGTGTGGTCCTGAAATGCAAGGATCTCAGCTTTTTTTATTGCGCTTAGTTGTTCTCCTGTTTGAGAATGCTGCAGGGCTACTTCCTGAGTTTGGGGTGAATATAACATCCTGGGACAAGTGTTACTCTGCGATGTGTCTCATCTTCCATAACTTCTTATGCACACCACTGCCAACTGACAGAAGTTCATAATGCTCATGGTACTGGTGTATAAGTATGGGCCTAATTTGTGCTCATCTTACAAACATGACAGATTTGAGTAGCGGAGCTATGAAGGCCTATTGAATTCAAAGCACTGTAAGGAAAACAACCGTCACTTTGGACTTAAAGAATTGGATTCGGCTTTCATTTTATATCCTTCACAGCATAGTATCAATGCTAGATAACAAACTTCATGCTCAGTTACTGAATCAGCAACCCCTGGTTTCTCTTACATTCTCAACTAGATTCTGAAGCATTTATACTGTTTCTAAATCACAGCTGTGGTTATGTTTTGAAATATTATTCTAGATGTTTCACACAATCTCTGTAAAGATTCGATCTTTTCTTGTTACTTGTCTGCTCTCAGCAACTGCCTCAAACTGGTTGTTAACAATTAAAAGGAAACGCTTTCCTTTATATAAGCTATCAGTTACATTTATTGGTACAAGAAGCAAATCAACTGTAGAGGCATTAAGTATAGTCTCTTAAAAGTAGTATCTTACCTGGAAGACCAGATCCAAGATTGGCAAGATCAGCAAAAGGATCAAAGTTCTGAGATTTAGCCTGGCTGAAAGACAGACCTGAAGACACACTGGACTGGCTCCCTGTGGTAAAAGCTTGACCTGTATAGTAAGAAAATGTATCATGTACTTGGTGTTTTTGGAAATTGAGAGAATGAATAAAAGTACTATTTCCACAACACCTCGTGTAAACCTCCGCAGGATTCTGCTCCATGACATCTTTTACCATGACAAGAATCACCATTACTATACACAACTGAAACTATTTGGTTCCTCTGCCTTAAACTTACTCTGAAAAACTACACAAGTGCCTTACTAAAGGGGCATTTAAGAACAAGAGCATGGAGTCCTTTTAAGCAACAAAGCAAAAAGGCATGAAGACATGTTCAGCAGTTTCAGGTGAGTAAACTGACCAAGTCTGGAGTATTCCTTATTCCCTCTAATGGAATAATTTCATTTCACAATACCTTCAAAAAGAGGCTTCAACTGTGGTGATGCTACATTGCTGGTTGCTGAGGAATCTGCCCAAGAATCCCATCCACCTAAGAGATCTGGGTGGCTTGTAGAAGATGATATTTTAGGTGGCTCTGGTGTCAAATTCCCTACAGGAGAAAAAAAAAAATCTTTTGATTATTCTTTTAAGAAAATGATGACAATAATGGATATTTTGCCAATACCAACGGAACTGTGTACCACATTGTCAGCTACAATGGCCAACTACATGGCTTGCTTAAATTTCTCCATAACACAATCATGCAGTCTAAAACAGGACTCAGAACGGTTTTACCACTGGATTCCTTCATTTGTATTTGAAACATCCCATGCACTTCACAGAGAAGATATTCATGCACAGGAATGCTATGAATTTAACAGCTTAGGTCTCCTGGGCAAAAGGACTAGCTAAGGGATGGCTTCAGGGCACGCTGCTGTTCCGTGACCAGAAAGCAACAGTGCTTCATGAAATGGTGCTCTGTATCACTCAGCAGTATGGGTGCTACACAGGTGGAGCCAGGTCACTTCAAACTGCAGGTTTGCCTACCCCAGGCCTCATGTGACAAAGGGAGCTCTTTACAAACTAACAGCCCTTTCAGGTTCAATATGTGAATGAATGCATGCAATTGAAGAGCAGGATACAAGAAGAGTGATCTCTTCTGGGAAAAGATTGGGAATCACTAGCTACATGGATAAAAGCCACTTTTCTATGTGCAAAGCAAAACCACCATGCCAACTGAAAACAGGCAATGAAACAGTCACATTCAAAAGGATGCAAGGGTGCCTCCACTAACTTCTATAAAGTTTCCCATCCAACACAGGGTTATAACTGCCACCCCTGATGCTTGCAGATGATTCCCCCCTTTCTCACTCACACACAGCATGAGGTGGGCCATCCTCAGAATGACAGGTCCTAGGTAAGGAACAGTCAAAGCTGCATGCTAGCTCCGAGCATTCCCTTTCAGCACAGCTTGCAGAGACTCAGAGTGAAGCAGGACAGCTTTTGAATATAACCACCCCTTCAATGCTATGAAAACAGTCAGCGCTACAGGGAGAGGTAGTATTTCAGTAAAACCCGTATGTTTAATGGTGCTCTAAGACATTTCAAAGATCTAGAGTTTGGAAAACTAACCCAGCCATCCTTACAAAAATAGTGACATTTTGATGCTTTGGATGTTTTGTCTACTACATCACGGCTTTTCACTTCTGTCAGCTTTTCAACTTTACATTCTGAATACTGATACCAAACCACACAAGCTATTTTATCTTATTTGAGGAAATAATTTGAAGAAAATTAAATATCCCCTCCACCACCTCAATCCACTAATTCTATTTATACTTAGATCTTACAGTTGCAAAGAGAGCACATCAAATACTCTGCAACAAATGTCTGTCAAGAGCCTGTATTACAGCAGAGTCATCTCTGCTGCATGTGAAAGAAAACATCAGAATAAAATGCACAAAGTAGCCACCACAGTCTTCTAAAGGTATAGTACAATTTGCAGCCCTTTTTCCAAGCTTAAGCCTCGTCTCCCTGCCTCTGAAACCACAGGAGAAACGGTATGTATTTGCCTCTGTACTCAAGACCCCAGCTATCTGTTACACAGCGGCGTCACTGGCTATAAACGTCAAAGTCCCCAAAAGTGTCTATTCATCAGTTCATAAATTTGCTGTACCATATGCCACTCCCAAACATTAAGTGGGCCTTGAATTAATATTAGTACTGATTTTTAAGCTAGAAATAATTTTGGCTTATGATCTCTGCTATTACAAGTTTTTCACAGGGGCATGAGGAAATTTACAATCACTTATGGAATTAACACTTTTCCTATGATAAAACCAAGTTAAGAGAAATAAGAAAAAAGCAAACTACAGCTGAATGCATTTGAAAGATTGAGAACACACTATCGGAATCAGGTGTTTTATAACTGCTGGTTTAAGAGCAGTCAAGTTCATCACCTCCCCGACTCTGAACAAAGCAGGGAGTAGGCTACTGCTACGTACAGCAGTAAATTTACTATGAATAGTACAAGCTCACATATATCCACTACACTTTTATCAGAAAAATCTGACACACTGGAGTACAATGTGCAGTATACTGAACCAGTAAGATTAATCACCTCCTGGAACTGTTTATTCTTATGCTATATTCTTTCCAGTTATACAACTTGGGCATTACAATAGATTTTAACATCAAGAAATAGCGTTACCAACGTGATACTCTGACATCTACATATTCTGAAGAGGTATAACGAGACCACATACTGAATCCCCTATTTTTATAACCTGGCACACTGGAATTCATACAGACACATTAAAGTAAAGGAGCAGAATATCTGAAGAAAGGGTAAAATATGAAGCGTAGCTAAATATTCCGAAAGTTGAAGCAATTGAGATCATGGGCAAGCAGATCCATATCTGCTTGTCCCTTAAGTTCTTCTTTAATGTGCATATTTATAATCCTTAGCCATACAGCAGTAAACCACTGGAGGTCAGGGCATAGTTCTTTACTAACCCTGCTCAAACCAAGCTAAGATGTAAGAACAAGTTGGTGGTAATCAGATCACAGTTTCCAGCTTCCCAAAATAAGAGGCCTGCGTTTTACTATATCCTACATACAACTTCACATTAGATTTTCTTTATTTAACTTGTCATCTCTACAGGAAATCCTTTAATCACAGAGGACAAACAGGATTTACCATGAACCAAGAGGCTGGTTTAGTATGATGCAAGGTTTTTTTTAACCTTGTCTAAAGCCTGACTGAGAACACAACTGCCACAGAAACTAACTTCTACTCAGATGAAGACTACACCAGTCACTCAGGTTCCTTTTGATCACCTTCCACATCTCCTGCTATCTTTTGATCAGATCAGTTCATTCTCGCAGAGGGAAATACATTCCTGACTCAACTTGCATTAGAGATGACCTGCTACTTGCATATCCAAACAAACAAATTTTGTTCTCAAAAATGCTCACTGAATACATACCTAATAAAGAAAATTGGACACTCCTCCAGCTACTGACAATAGCTTGTTTTTGCAAGTGTGGCCACTTAACAGCATGTTATCGATTCTGAAGTGAACAGTCATCCCACCTATTAATTTCCTTGCCAAATTACTACAACTTTTCACAGAAAATTAAATTACCTTGTTAATACACTGCCATTTCAGCAGCAACCGCTCAACATTTTCATATTACAGGATAGAATGCCTTAACAGACCAGATATTCTTTAAGAACTACCTTTACTACAAATTGAAATTACATTTTAAAACTCGTATGATTTTAAATTTCAAGCCACATTGAGAAATACAAGTCTAAAATTCTAATTCTTGAACTTGTGTTCACTGAAATAGCTTTTCTCCTGTTATCTGTACAGTTTCAGTAATTATTTACTACCAAAGAAAGCTTATCCATCACTAAAATTTAATTGTAGACACTTATTACTGCTCCAATAGTAGATTCACCATATCTCATTGCTGCAGCTTATTTTGAATGAATGCTGACATTACTACTAATTTATTTTTAATGAGTTTAAAATTGTTTCTCACTTTAATGACCTCATGTTTGCACTTTCTTCTGCTCTCTCAACACAATTCTTCCAGATGTCATTTGAGAACACGCTCTCATTTGCCTTTTCTTCTCCAGTTACTAGTTATGTCCTTTCATTCACACTTACTCATTCATATTAAAAGCATTATAGCTATTAATATTCCTAACTTCCTTGCTAAAATTGATATTGTGAATGGATAAAATGCTAAAGGCTCAAATACATACTTCATTTCAGCTATCATTTGAAAGGTAAACTTAAAAGAGCATGAAATGTTATCCCAATTCCTCCACTTCCACAGGGTCTTTAAAGCCTGCGTAGCAACAGAGAAATATTGGCAAATCACTGTGTAACAGTAGACTGAAGAGAAGATGGGTACATTCTAAGTATCTTTTTCCTATGTTGAAAGAAAGCTCCAGAAAGTATGTTAAAATAGCAGGTACACTAATGCATTTACCAGGGTGCAAGTTATCAACCAAAATCAGAAAGACTTAAAACAATAAGCACTGAGGTCAGATATCAAAATATTTTTTCTTTTTCTTCTGTACTTGCTCAAATGTTACTAACAGCTGAATATTGCTGGTGGTCTCCTTGAGGTTGCAGGTAAAGATTTAGAGAGCAGAAGTTCGCATTTATGTATTTTTCCAACTTAAATTTAGTACATAAAAAGGTTCTCTGTCATGTAGGGATTGGAAGACCTCTGATACAAGGACAGCCTGAGGGTGCTGGTATTGTTTAATCTAGAGAAGAGAAGGACTCCGGGTGGGCAATCTTATCAATGTGTATAAAAACTTAATGGGAAGAAATAAAGACAACTGAGCCAGACTCTTTGCAGTGCTGCCAAGTGGAAGGACAAGAGGCAATTGGCACAAACTGAAACACAGGAAACTCCATTTAAACAGAAGCTTTTTCTATGAGAGCAGTCAAACACTGGCACAGGTTGACTGTAGAGGTTGTAGAGTCTGCATCCTCAGAAATAATAAAAATCAGCAAGGACATGGTTCTGAGCAGCCTGATCTACCTGACCCTGCTTTGAGCAGGTCAACTTAACAATCTCCAGAGGTCCCTGCCTCTGGAGTGAGATAGATTTTGGCTGAGATGATGCTCCACAGATCAGTATTGGTCAAATCTTCCACTGAACAGAAAAAAATTATCATCTGTTTGGTAACCTCATGCAGTGACAACAATAGTGTCATAACTAAAAGTGGCATAAGACTGGCAACTATACAAGTATACAACTAAAACATACAGATATTACTGTATCTACAGGACAGAACAAAAATGTTGCAAAGGAAGCAGCAAGTGGGATGATCTCAGCAGAATCACCACAGCTGAAATATAATGCCTAAATACATGGAAGAGAAGGCAATCAGCTGGCTAGCCTTTTATTTCAAGGAGGAAGCCCTCACCTCAGCCATGCAAATACTGCATCTTTTATCCAGTTTCTCTGTAGCTAACACTCAGACTGCACAATGCAGAGGCAGGGTCAACTAGACCAATGGTCCAACAAGGAGGGGCAACTCAAAACCGCACACAATAAGCTCTGGAAATAAAGTGCTCCTGGATTCAGGGTGAGGAATGTGACACCACCATTCCTAACTACCTCCAATTCATAAGTGGGGGTCTGCAGGCGTGGCTTCTGTGAGGAGAGGGCTGGGTTGCTCCATGCTGGACACAGCCAGCTCCAACACTCACCACAGGACACAGCTGAGCCCCTCAGCCAAGATGGTGGCACCTTGGGAAAACATACGTAAGAAAGGGTAAAAAACACTGCACAGCAGCTGTGAGAGGAGTGAAAAAAGTGAGAGAAACAGCCCTGCAGACACCAAAGTCAGTGGAGGAGGGGGAGGAGGCGCTCCAGGTGCCAGAGCAGAGGTTCCCCTGCAGCCCATGGGTAAGACCACAGTTGAGCAAATATCCACACTGCAGACTGTGGAGGACCCCACACAGGTGGGCATGCCCTGGAGGAAGCCGCAGTCAGCAGCAGGCTCCTGGCAGGAGCTGCAGCCCATGGGGGACCCACACTGGAGCAGTCTGTTCCTGAAGGACTATAACCTGTGGAGACCCATGTTCTTGAAAGACTGTGTCCCATGGGAAGAACCCATGCAGGAGCAGGGGAACAGTATGAGGATGAAGGAGCAGCAGAGAAGAACTGTTACAGACTGACCACAACCCCATCCTATGGAGAGAACTCACGCTTTTCTTTGAAAATCAGATTTAAAAAGCAACACTTCTGGCTCTACCACTCCACCATTTTTGCAAGTGTATGTTTCTCTTTAAAGAATGAGCATTCTTCAAAGCTCTATTTAGTAATACTTTGGAAGTAATGTGCTTAGGATGGAGATACAGGAAGATCGAACATATCACAAAGCTTTTTGTTTAAAGACGAATAGATTTTAAAATAAATGCATGAGAAAAAGGCTTCACCAAGAATACGCCAGAGAAATTAAATGAAACAAATAAGATTAGAGTATTACATAATGTCTCCTTAAGTATATTAACAGAATGCATTCAGGTCAAGAAGGTCCAAGCTAGCCTCAGCCTGCATTTTAAGAACTGGCTGTACTTGACTTGCTCGTTTGATTCCCAAGGCTTCCAGAAAATCTTTAAAATATGAACTCAATCAAAATAGCATTCTGCCATCTAGAAAGTACGTTTGCAGGTGTTCGTGTACCCTCAGTTCTAAGAGCTCTCAGAGGAAACTCCAGCTCCTAACAGAAGGTTAGCAATGCTAGAAATCCTCTTGCATCACAAATATTAGCATGACATTATATAGGAAGCCCTTGCTACTTGGCATATTTGTATCTGCATTCCTAGAACACAGAGCGAATTAAAACAGCAGTCACAACAAGTGGATCTATTATGACACTAATCCACCTTGACTAAGCTGAAAGACAAATGCGCAGAGCAGCAGAAACTGTTGAGAAACAGAACACCAGAAGCACACTTACCTAAATTTAAGAAATCTGAGCTGGAAGAAGGCGCAAGTGAACTGTGTGTGGAAGGAAATGTACTAGCTGTAGATGTTGAGCTTGGATTAAGAAAGTCCCCAAAGAGGTCTGGACCAGACAAGGCTTGATTCTCTGAACTTGATGACATTGTGAATGGGTCAAAAGGATCAGCTAAAAAGAAAGCAGAAAACAAAATTATCTTATGACAGTTTTTAGAATAAATGAAGTTGAAAAAGCCTTACTCCTCTGGGGGCACAGACAAAAAGTAGAGTTCGCATTGGTAACGGCAGCAGCCTTCTGAGAACTTTTTGTGGCAAAGAGTCACCATCTGTCCCTTCCTCTAGACATCTGTACTTTCATATTGGTACAAAAAGTATTTCAGCCATACACAATATGAACAGCTGTGTCTTCAAACACAAATCCTTAGCAAGGCTGCATACATTCAATAACATTGTTAATTTCATCCATGTAAGACACACATTAAATTTGAGTGATCATCTGCATACAAACAGAAGAATTACATTTGTTAAATGCTCTATAATTCCAAACCTCCAAAGGATTTAAACAAAACAGACTATTAAACTACTAAAAAGTAAAACATTCATACTACCACTTTGACTTGAAGGCATTGGTGACTCTGGGGCAGAAAGCACGTCAACTCAAGAATGAAAACCAACAGAAGCAAGGCTTTCAACAGCTCTCTAGTGATCACAACAAAGAAAAAACTAATTGGAAGAGTATTTATAGTCAGCATCGGGTAACATGTGACAGTCAGCTGGAATCATGGTTTGAGATCTTCCTGTTTCTGCTGCCCTCTAGGGTCAAAATCCTCAAGAGCCCAAGGACTCCTGCCAGATTCACTCAGAAGCTGAAGAGAAGGAATAATCCTGCCATAGTGCCCTGGCACATCCTGAGATGATGACCACATTGCACACGACTCAGTAACACTCCAGAAGACAAACCCTGGATTGTCATCAAGCTATCTTACTATAGCATCGCATGTACACAAAACCTCAAGTACAAGTTTGACGTGCAAACTGAAATACAGTGGCCAAATATTCTCACTTCTGCAATTACCTTTCTCTTATCCAATTCAAAGGTAGAATGAGATACATACATGACTACTGCTCAGGTGTTTTATGGAGTAGATTTAAGAAAGTTATAGTTAAAGAAAGATAAAGTAATAAAGCTTCTCTTTTATAGACTTCTGCCTATGTAAAAAAAGTAAATTGACCTCCTCATTGACCACAGCAACGAAGTTCAATACTGAATTGCTTCAAAAGAAAGAAATACTTGAAATCACCAAAACTCTGCAAAAACACTTTGCAGCTGTATGTAGATTAAAGCTTTTAGTCCAAGTGAATGATCTTTGCAAAAATAAGCAATACCTTGTAACAGTTTCCCAGATTATTTGACTAATATTCCTAAAAATGTTACTGTAACTTCGGGCAGAGAATTGCTATTCCCAAAAGTTTAGTCATGTGACAAAGAGCTAATTGTGCACTGGCAAGAGGAACAGAATCTCTAAAATAAAACACCTTGTTTTAAACACCAAATAGGTAGCAGTGTGTAACATTCTCTTGCAGGATACAGACCTACCAACATTAGTAAAACCAGCAAGGAAACACCTTTTAGCAGTACCGTTATCCTACTGAACAGGATTTCCAGTTGCCTACCTGACTTATGTGATTAACACTCAAAAATCCCACAGAAACATTTGACCTAAGCAGCACAGCTCTGTACCACATCTAATGCTGTTGCTTTATGTAAAGTGCAAGAAAGCAATAAGTTATTACAATTCTATGCCTTAGCAAGAGAAGTTATTTACACGTGGATTTAGAAAAGGATCTAGCATGTAATGTTTGTATGTGAAAGCTATGGATTCTTTAAGAATACTGAATCTCAAATTCAAGATTTGATACTTTTCTGTTTACACGGTTTAAAGCTAATATGATATTGGCAACATAACAAAATACCTGGATAATATACAGCAATTTGTCTTCTTTATGCAGTCATAACACCTATTCTATGCAAATTCTTGCTATAGACCAACATCTTCAGTGTACAGATCAAAACATTTCTAAGCACATTGCAAGCAGCAGTTTTTATCTGTTGGCCAGCCAAAGAGTACTGACGTTAACTTTACGTACCTGAAGACACAGCTGCTGCTGGAGACGCACCCTGAGTAGCAGCTGGACACTGAGACTGACTGCTGAAAAAGAAATCTGTTCCTTGTCCAAGAAGATCTCCAGTGGGCTCTTCTGAAATCTGTGATGCACTACCCACAAACAGATTGTTCAACAAGTCTGCATTACTTGACGAAGAGTTTATTTCTGAGACAGGTTGTTTCTGTTCTGGTGAAATATCAGAGTCTAGTCCCAGTAAGTCTACATTCTCTTCAGGAAGAGATTTTTGTAACGGTGCAGATGGAGCTTCAAAATTGGCTTCAAAAAGCAACTCTCCTTCTGGAGTAACGGAGTCTTTTTCATCAACAATTACTGCACTTTCTTCACGTGGAAATGTAGGGAATTCCTCATCTGAAGGATCACTCTCCTCCCTGTCATCAGATAGTTGAACACGATCATTTTTAGATGAACTGTCCTCTATTCCACTTTCCGGACTTTTTCCTTCTTGAATAAAAAGAAACAACAGCTTTAGATTACCAGGATTCTTCTGACAACTAGGATACGACAGACTTGTATGGGGAGATGATATGAAATCAATCCTTAATTAATCAAAGTTCACAAAAGAATTGATCAAAAAAGAAGAACTAACATTGCCTACCACCTCTTTGTACAGGGCAGGCAAAGGGGCAGCTCACTACCATACTTGCCACTCTGCAAGGGCAGGTATTACGAATTTTTTCAAAATGAGACTAACTTGGACATTCATAGAATCATAGAATCATTAAGGTTGGAAAAGACCTCTAAGATCATCGAGTCCAACCGTCAACCCAACACACCATGCCCACTAAACCATGTCCCTAAGGGCCTCATCTACACGTCTTTTAAATACCTCCAGGGATGGTGACTCCACCACTTCCCTGGGCAGCCTGTTCCAAGGCCTGACCACTCTTTCAGTAAAGAAATTTCTCCTAATGTCCAATCTAAACCTCCCTTGGCACAACTTGAGGCCATTTCCTCTCGTCCTATCGCTAGTTACTTGGGAGAAGAGACCAACACCCACCTCGCTACAACCTCCTTTCAGGTAGTTGTAGAGCGCGATGAGGTCTCCCCTCAGCCTCCTCTTCTCCAAGCTAAACAGTCCCAGTTCCCTCAGCCGCTCCTCATAAGGTTTGTGCTCCAGGCCCTTCACCAGCTTCGTTGCCCTCCTCTGGACACGCTCCAGCACCTCAACGTCCTTCTTGTAGTGAGGGGCCCAAAACTGAACACAGTATTCGAGGTGCGGCCTCAACAGGGCCGAGTACAGGGGCACGATCACCTCCCTACTCCTGCTGGCCACACTATTCCTAATACAGGCCAGGATGCCGTTGGCCTTCTTGGCCACCTGAGCACACTGCCGGCTCATGTTCAGCCGGCTGTCAATCAGCACCCCCAGGTCCTTTTCCTCCGGGCAGCTTTCCAGCCACTCTTCCCCAAGCCTGCAGCGTTGCCTGGGGTTGTTGTGGCCGAAGTGCAGGACACTTCAGGACATCTACCACTTACGACTTAGAAGATCACTCAGTAACTGCTGCTCCACTCAATGACAGCATTCAATGACAGCATAAGCAGTTACTGACATTTTTGCCAACAAATCAGAACCCAGAAAAAGGACTTACACATGCACTATAAAGTTACATTTTCTCAGTCCATACATACTCATCTGGACCCCACTGGCTAGGCTACTTTGTTTCCTCTGTTCCTCAGCCAGCCTAAGTGGGGCTATGGGAATGCAAAGGCTTCCTTGCACATCTTTAAGGTTAAGATTTTTGCATGAAAAAGGAAAATTTGGCATTTAAGTAACACACAGTACTAAAAAACATTACTTGGTGTTTATCCAAATGAAGCAGAATGACCACTTGAAAACCTGCAGAGCTCACTCTTTAAATAGTTTTTCTCATGGTCTGGTGAAATAGTGACTTTTGCTGCATAAGAAGGCTTAAGCACTCACTGGAAAGTGAACAAGACAACAAACATACAACAAATAGTTACTTCAGAGGAAAACCTGTACCTTTCCAGTCCAGAGAATGAAAGAAGTTATTTGCATCAGTACTACTGCTGTGTGGGGATTCTGTCTCAGTAGGTGCACTTTCTGAAGACTGCTCCAGCTGGGATGCTTCTGCTTCATATTGTGCAGTTGAACCTGGTTGTCTAGGCAGCTCCGGTTTCCCTATAAGATAGATTTTAAGCCAGAACCCTTAAAGAGAAACTTCTAAAACCGAATCCTGGTCATAGCGGCTGGTATTAGATTTGTAGACTGACTGCTACAGCAAGATAATTGTCTTAAAGTATCTATTACTCTGCAAAGGCAAATTCTTGCCCCCACCCCATTTAAAATTAGCATTATTAACTTCATTTCAACTGGAAAGGCTGGTAAGACCCTAGGTGCAACTATAACATTAAATTAAATTAGACTCATAGCAAAACGGTCAAGCATTCTATTTACATCTGTAGAAAAATGGAATTAACACCTCACTTGTAACAACCATCCCCTAAAATAGGCAAGAACTATGAACAACACCTGCAATAAGGAACAGAACATCAGAAAAGAGCCAACGCAGCTATAGAAAAAACCCAGAGTATAAAGCCAGAAAAGAACATGGAGTTGTTAAAAACCTCTAAGGAGCTCAGTAACACACTGTATGCTGCGATTAACTATTCCTTACATTTCTTATTTTACTGAGATCAGACATTAAGTCACTCTTGTGTAAGACTGAGTTGGGCTGAGTTACCTACTCCTATACCATCTCTGAAAAAGGAGGTTTCCTCAAAGCAAATAAGACGACTCACTAAATTAATAAGTGTCCACCCACTGTTTGAAAAGAATGGGATGAATGCCTGGGAGAAAACTGTCTAAATCTAAATACCAAGCTTTAGAGCAGAGCACTTTTTCACCCTCCTTCCACATACTCAGTTGCAGCTTACAGAGATGCTGAAAAAATAGTCTGTCACAGAAAACAAACATGAAAGACCATGTTAATGAAATAGTGCAAATTCAATTTTAATACGGCAAGTTTTATAAAACAAGTTCACAGCACTTGCTCTTGTCCTATTCCCTTCCCACCAGGTTCTAAGAAATTCCATTTTCAATGCAATTTGAAACCCTTACATTTCATTTATCAATCAGAAAATGAAAGTGACTTAAAAAAATAAAAGTAATTTTTATAGATCCTCATTACCAATGAAACACCTTAACTTTAGCAAGCTAAGAGTTGTGTTCACAGTAGGATTGTTAAAACCTATATAAACCAAGTTAAATAGAAAATTACCTAAATCATAATACAAACCAAACATATCCTGCTAAAAAAAGATAAGACAGCAACAACTACCTTGTATCAAAAGGAATGTAATTAAGATGTACCATATTAGAAGTAGAGAGTAAGATCTCATATATGGTGTACTAAAAACACCACAATAATCTCCATCATGCTTTTTATCCTGGAAGCACAAAGATGGCTTAAGAGCCTTAACGAAAATGTCAAAGCTAATTACTGATATCAGGAGAGGAAGAAAGATACTGAACAGCACTAACTGGAATTAATGCAGGAATCTACAGATGAAACACAGAATACGTAGTATTAAAAAAATTAAACATCTGTCACATTGACCACATTAAGAAAAGTTGAGAAATTGAATTACAGCATTACTTGGCTATGCATAAGAAGGATCTCGATAAAAACATTTTTAGTTAAGACCACCATTTCTGAGGAACGCTCAGCTGATATTAAGTGAAATGATAATGGTGCCAGTTTAGCCAAGTCTAGTTCTTTCAAGACATTTTGCCTACAAATCATGGCTGTTGCAATTCCATTTACTAAAATCCCTGCAAATAGCATATTCATAGCTTTAAAGCAAGCAAATGTAAAGACAGCAGAGGTAAGACAAGGATAATTATAATCCATTATTGGAGGATAATTTATACTCCTCATACAATGCAAATTTTTAAGTGATATTTACAAAAAAACACCTTTTAAATTTCTTTCACATAAAGGAATGTCAGAAATTAAACAAAAGCCTCAAACACTAAGTACGTTAGAAACTTTATCATATTTTCTAGTTTTTCAAAAGATTCATTACCAAATTTTGATAAAATCTCCTGTTGTTCGTCTCGGGTGGAGAAAAGGATCTTGGGATTCAGTCCCTTTATATTCATGTTATCCCATGGCGGCTGTTCACAGCTAGGTCTGTCTCTGGGCTCCACCTCTACTTCCAGATTGACTTGAAATAAGTCAGGATATTTTTCTTGTATGTCACAGGCATCCAGATCATACCTACAAAGATGCATACAAGTAGATTCTTGATACTGATGGCTAACTAGATTAAATTCACTGCAGTCCAAGACAGAACTTTAAAGCAATTAGTATAAGGCTTAAAATGCTGTATTTGTTTACTTTTTCCATATATTTAAACAGGTGGTATTTTGGTACAGAATTTTTTTTGCATCATGAACAAAACCTTCAGTTTCCTTGAAGTGAGAAAACAAAAGAATCTTCTTATTGCAATCAGTGTCATCTACTTCTTACACTGGCTATATTTTCTGCCCCCACCATATGTTGGTTTGGCAGGTTAAGCGGTTTCAAAGAAAACTTCCTCCAGTCTCCTACAAAAGGGTGTCAACGTACTTGGCAAATTTCACTGTGGTGGCATTTCGGGGCACGAAACCTGTGTGGAACTGAATCTGAAACATCTTCATCGAAGCCATCTGTTGAAAACAAGAAATACAGGGAAACTGCATAAATCCACATGAACAGTATGCACAGTGTTCTGCCTTTAATACAATGCAAAGTATTTTCAGTATTAAAATAAAGTGTTTGTTTTGCTACCATTTCAGTTAATTCCATGTATACTTTATCTTGAGAGATTTAAATGCAGTTTGAGACAGAATGTAGATAAATCTATTACTACAGAAACAAACCAAAAGACCTTGAACCAGATACCTCTCATCACTAACCTCAGACTGTCAAAGTCTGTTAAATATTTCCAGACCCTGTTTTAGAAGCTGAAACTGCATGACCCTTATTACTTTTCAGAAAAACTCGCTGTGCAATACACTAATCAAGAAATATATGTCATAAATAAAGGAGTCCATTCAGAACAGTTTTAAAGGTAGCACATTTAAAAGGACACTTCATAAGACATGCAAAGAGTCCTTTTTCCTGTGCAACTTCTCAAATCATCCCAAACAGAATTGTACGGCTTTTCCAAACTGATTCATTATAACCATTCAACTTTCTCAACTCTCTTCTGCTGACAGAAAAACTACTTTCCCATGCCTGATGAGCATGTGAGAATCCAGAAAATGCTACTATAGAACATGCATGTAGCTCCTGGTCTTGCACAAATCCAAATTATAGCAAACTGATAAATCCACAATGTATTTGTTTCCTGGCTTTAGTTACAACACATGTGGAATAGTCTTGCCAGTCCTTACAAGGCAAGTCATACAGTAATAGTCCAGTAAATATGATATAATAAAATTGAGTGATGAGAAAGCTGTCCTTGTAAATGAGCATTTACTGAACATCATAACCAGAACTCAAGTAACAGGCAAAGCATGCCAGCAGGTTGAGGGAGGTGATCTTTCCCCTCTATCCAGCACTGATGAGGCCACATCTGAAGTCCCGTGTCCAGCGCTGGGCTCTTCAGTACAAGAGAGAGATGGACATACTGAAGAAAGTTCCTCTGATCCACCCATCCCTACCCTGAACTACATATGAAAACCTGAACACCCTATTAAATCAGTTTTCTTAATCCCTTGCTATGCAAGACATTTCCTAGAAGACAAACTAAATCGTCTCTCAAGTTAACTGTGAGCAAGTGGGAGACATTCACAATGCCCAGCTCTAGGTACTTAACAGCAATATTGAAA
Source organism: Calonectris borealis (assembly GCF_964195595.1). Classification (NCBI taxonomy): domain Eukaryota; kingdom Metazoa; phylum Chordata; class Aves; order Procellariiformes; family Procellariidae; genus Calonectris; species Calonectris borealis. Next base: position 31,572,023 of record NC_134352.1, read on the forward strand.
TGTGGTGGTTGATCTCCGTAAGAGTTCTGCAGGGAGCTTCAGGGGGCAATTTAGAGTACGTAAAACTAAGGACACATTGAATATTGTTCCATCAAAGCTCCAAACCAGGACCATCACAAACACTGTTGAGGTATCATGTGTTATAGCAGATGGATGAGAAAATTCTAATCTTTTCCAATTAGTCAATATATGCCAGAGAAATCACATCAATGAAACCCTATCATCAGTGAAACTGAGATTGCACAAGGAGTGTAAGATAACCTCTGCTGAATTTTCCCCAGTTGTATGCTTTCTTCACTGATGACCTTGAACCATACACTAGTTATTTTTGTGCATTAGAGAATAATTTCACTGAGCTTTCAGTTTTAGGATGTTCTGGAAGATATGGCCCCATAGCGCTCTGGGGATATTACAAAAGTCTTGAACCTCTGCAACATGACAAGATTTGATACTCACCTTTCTACACACAAAGTAGAAAAAACATAGGGAAAACCATTTATTTCTGTAATAGTAGATAAGTATGAATATGCTTGTTTGCCCCAAATGTATGGAAACTGTCTCAAGAACCTCTGGATCAATTTTCACAATGCTCCAAGTTATCCTAAACTTTGCACTACTCCTTCCTATCTTTTACATTAATCTCCAAGTTTAATTTGGGTTACTTATCTGGAGGAAAAAAACCATGGTTTTTTAGAAATTTCAAGACAGGCTTCTTTAGCAAGTTTTTTGTGATCTTGCAATGCATTTGCATCCATAGTTGAATTAAAAAAGGAAACACGCATTCTCCCTAGGAAAACAAAGACTAAGAAAATTGGCTATAAAAACTCAACCTGGCTCTAGAAATAGGGTACAAAACCACATGGATTTTGGCCTATTTTGTACAGGCAGTCCCTGGAATTTCACTTTTCTATTGAGTGATATTTTTCCTTTCATTACAGTTTGTGTGTCCAGCATTAAAAAATTCTGGCTTTTTGTGCAACTTAACAGATAACAATCACTGCCTCAAAAAACTGGCTAGAAGCTTTCCATGGAAATATAATAACTACCATTACTGAAGTAATCTCCAGAAATACTTACCAAAGCATCTACATGCAGAGTACTAAGAATGGACATACTTATTAGGCTTCAAAAGGCTGAATTCCCAAGCACATAAGAACTTCACACATTTCTTTCAACAAAGAATAGCAAATAAAGGCATGTACTTAATGAGATCACAAATACAAGTATGATACAAAACTGCAACAAGAAAAAGCAAATGCTCCATGTAGGCTGTTAAATTTATCATTACCTTGGCTTGTAGTCGGCCTCCTAGTGTTGACCTGGCATGATAGATCACAATGAGAACATCTCCCTGGACTGTTATACCTAGTGGAATTACTGCTTTCCCATCTTCAATTCTAAACTCCCTGAAGAAAAAACATAACCACAGTTAATTTCATTTTAAAAAAATAGTGTGTTATCTTATGTTTAGTTCGGTTTCTTTAAGGCCTTCAATATCAACCCATAAAAATCTGCTTCAAGTTCTTATTACAGAGAAGGAATTAGCTCTAAATGATTAAAACTTAAAAGCTGCTCTAAAAATAACAAGATTAAGAGTTGCCTACAGCAGAGCAACAGACATATTTAGACTCATAGTTCTCAAATCAAATATGGGAGAAACATGTCTTGAAGGAACTGCTGGGAAATGCAAGAGACATGATATTATGAAGAAAGCTCTTCCAAAGAAAGGTGCAGAGAGAAACTGTAGCTGCTTTGCTGTGGTATATTAGGACTCCCATTGAGGGACAGTGGTAGAGAAAAAGAGGGGAAAATGTTATAACATCACCCCACAGCTGTTTCTGTTCCTGCTCTCTTCAAATTCATTAAACTCCTTATAGGGCTTGGATTTACGGGAAAGCTGTAAGGACTGTGGTATTCTCTCATCTTTCCTCTGTCTGTGACTATCTGCACCTAGTACTGCCAGTACCATTTGCAATTCCTGTGCTGTATTACAACAGCAGACACCAGAGCTGTCCAGGGGCTAATAAGCACTCCCCTTACAGCTACCATGCCGTGGAGGACCCTCACTGTTTCCATGACTGAGACATGACGTTCAGTTCAGTACATGTACCCCAGGGATCAATCTTCCTAGTTCATACCACAGGAGTGACAGGAAGGAGGGTCTTGCTCACCTCTGCCTCCCAGTGCCCACTGTGTCACCCCACCATCACCCCCCTTTCTGCAAGAACAGATCCAAGCTGCTATTATAACCATGTCGTCTCTTCCCCATGATTTACCTTTCAAGATTGGCTAAATGGAGACAGAGAAACTGTTCCGTATGTTAAAGCAGCTTTCTGCTCAACTGGCATATGCAAAATCATGCTTTCTCCTCATAGTAAGGACTTCATATTTCAGTTAGTCTAGAAAAACACAATGTACTCTTTCAGAGCAAATCATAACCTGTACTTACTTCATTTTGTCATATTCCTGGGAGGTAGTGGTTACTCTCTCATCCCCAACATAAACTTCACAGAATGGCCTGCAGCCATTACGCTGCTTACTGAAAAGAGGAACTGGAGTCATAACAATTGATCTCACAAGAATGGGCTTGCTGTGAGGAATGATGGGTTCTTCAGCCATCATGTCACACATGTATTCAATGTATCTGCCAAAACCAAAAGGTACTCATTTAGCCAGAGAACCAAATTCTAAAAATGGGTGAATGCATAGGTGAGTTACTTCTGTTCATATCCAGCCACTGAGCAGTGAAAATCATAACAATAAAACACTGGGAACACTTAACAGCACTTCCAGCAAACGGATTTTCAAATCTGATAGATTTCACAAAAAGAAAATGAAATAGAAACATGGAGAAATATTTAAGATCCCTAGCCAGCCTCTCAATTTAAGGACAGCAACACAGTTTCTGTAAAAAGCCTGATGGCTGCATCAACAACTCAAAAATATACTGCCCCAAAACTTGAATACAGCACTGCATACGAACTCATCTGCACTTGTGTTCCACCTTGCAGACAACTCCAGACATTGCCTTAGGCCTGTAGGTTTACATAAATTCACTTTTAAAACAAACTAGCCACTCTTTCCAAAGGCCTTAAAACACCGAACTAGGAGAACTATTTATTTCATATCTTACACATAATGATCAAAGTTGCACAGCAGTTCTCAAGCTAGTAACTCAAAGCTTCCTAAAGGCTTTAAATTAATCCTCATTAATATACATTATCTTGTAGAGGACCCGTTAAACATACTCAAAGTAAATCTGTACAACAGCATAATCTGTCATATATACTTAACTAATCCTTACTTCTCACCTTTCTAAATCTAATCCTTTTTGTAGGAAACACCCTTACTACCAGTGTCACTTGCTACTGAGACTTCATTGTTATAAGATCTATCAAATTAAATCAAATCAGTTTAAAACATTTATCAAAGTATATGAAAGTCACCTCTGCATGCACTTCTTTAAAAAGCAGAAGGCATTCTTACCTAAACAGAAAAGATTGACAGAAGTCATTATTGGTTTTTCCACAGAACTTGCAGTGTTCTGACCTATTGTAATAAACTAGTAAACATGGAATAAGTCTTACACATGTGGAAGAGGATTTTATACTTAAAGAGAGCATTCAAAAGCACTGCATACCCTTGTTTTCATTCCTAACATTTCTTCACTCCAGGTCATACTTGACTCACTTTTGGTAAGAACATCATGAGTAACTTAAGGGCTCACAGAATTCCGAACTACTTTCTCTACTCATGATACATCCATTTTTCCAAGTATTTTGCTGTTCGAACACAAACGCTATTGAAATAATTTATCTTCCTAAAAAGCATCCTATAAAAATAGTAGCATATTCAGAATTGCATAATTACTTGCTTCAACAGTACCTACAAACAGACTAATACCATACCTTTTATGAGAAGGCCAAATGCCAGGAGGACAGCGTTTCATACTGAACATATAAACTGCAGCTTCAGCAGTAGTGAAGAGACGACAGAAACACAGAAAAGAACAAACTACAACAGCAGACGCCGCTCTTCCATCCTACAAAAAAATTGTAACTTTGTTATTAAACCTCGTGGAAAAAGCATTACAGAAGTTACTGAAGAACATGCTGTCTCCTTATTTAATGTAAGGAAGCCCAAGGTCTAGTTGCGATCATTAGATTTGAAGTTTGTATCTGAATGTGAAATGTTTTCATTTGATTTCCACACAATACAAAAGATACTACATACTATCTGCTTGCTTAAATGTGAATAATTGCTTTAGCTTACCACTGTTTGAAATTTGCAATTGATCTTTATTGCCTTACTATCCCTAATACCCATTTTTAAGTTTGTTTCCTGGCTGCTACCTGAAACTCCAGTTCAGTGATATTTTTGGCTGATAACCATGGACTTCTGCTACAAGAGAAGTCCTAAGATTCGGAAGAACTAAGCCACACTAAACTCTTTAGTCTTCTGACTAAAACTGCCTGAGATTAATAGCTTCCCATGGAACTAAGAGAAGGAAATTAAAACACTGAACCTCTTTCTGCAGTGACCACGGCTACACACAGCCCAGATTCATCCCTACATTATGAAAGACTGAAGATTCAGAAAAGGTAATGGTTGACACAACAAGACCTCTAAAGTTTTTTTGCTCACGACATGGAATGGATTTTTTTGTGGTCGTTTGGCATATGAGTGTGGAAGTGGGGAAGAAGGACATGTTTTTCCTCAACTTGTTTTAACAGGCATTTCCTTCAAAGCCAGGCTTCTATTCTAACCATTACTTAGATCAATGAAAAGAAGGTCTGCCAGCACCGTAAGAGCCAGATCTTTAAATAGCGGTTCAGCAAATCAATATTATTACTGCTGGTGTAACTAGCAAGCTCAATGATTTCCAGAAGTCACGAAACTGATCTATGACTCTATGGGCTGGACCCTGCCTTTCAGCTACATTTCACAGAGATGTAACAAAAACATGGTCTCTACCCTGACACCTACACTTAGGACGAAACATTAATGAATACAAGGGAAGAATGAAACAATACTAATCAGCATGACAAGCAGTGACCTACGTACACTTGCATTACAAAGCCGCTTCCAAATTAAAGCACCATATTGAGGGGAGAAAAATCATTGTACAAAGAGGTCAGCAAGTCACAGCAAACCCTTTGCAACTATGGCATGAAGTCTGAGGACAACTTCACAAGACTTTAAAGACCACTTTACAACCAGAAATACAGCATTCAAAATAAACAATACCCTATTCATTAGTAAACAAATCTGATGACAGAATCTTGCACTTCAGAAAGAAGCTTGGTAAGTTGCAGAATGGGAGCAAAAGAAACACTCCCATACAGAGATGAGACAGTAAGAATTTTAATTTTTCCTTGTATGTTTTTACAAAGATGATGGATCTCAGCTACAAAAATAAACAATCCTCAGGCATAAACAATCATTAAGGAAACAATAAAAAACAATTATTAGAAAAAGCTAGATTTTGAGTTTAAGTTTTGTCCCAAAGCCTCAAAAAGCTAGATAGAGGAGTTTTGTGTCTAAACTATATTGAAAAGAAATAAACCTCATAAAACAAATTGAACATAACTTTTCCTAGTGTGTGTATAATTATCTTAACTTGGTTCATTTAAACACAGGTCAAATACAGCTATCTGAAGGAACACTTAAGCACACTTGAAGAGCTGCAGCATATCCAGTTGCAAGCCTCTCTGCCATTTTCTTCCACCAACATGATCTGGTACACACACGTTCTTACAGCTGTGCAAGTTTTCAAATATGACCATCACTGCACGGCCCCAAATAATGACACAGAGCAAAGTGTTACTGCAGACAACCAGGAGTTACTCCAGTCTCTGGCATATGTCCTACAGTCTTGCGGTATCCTTGGAATAGGATGCCAATTAAAAACAGATCCCAGTCATTGCCAGACCAGAAAGACTTAACTGTAACTGAGGCAAGGAGCTGCCATTTAAACCTTGTTTTCAACTGCTTGTTCTCACCCAGATCACTCAAATTACAATGTAAAAATGTAAATTCACTGCATTATTGCAAACCTCTACACTAAAGATCAGAAAATCAAGAAGCCCTACCTGGTTCTGAACCCCAGCCACCTAGAGTCAGTTTCACTTTTACAAGAAGCAACTCTCATGTTTTGTTATCCAAAAAAGTATATTGGACTAAAACATTCTATCTCTACCAGATAAAGCATTCTTTTCAATCTAGATTTCCCAGCTTATAAATCTACAAAAATTTCCAGCTAGATGAATCCAAGACACATATTGCAGCTACCATTCATTTCTAGTAGTTCTGGTGTATGCTCTTTACATCACATCTGGCATGCAGCCATGTCATATACAAGCTTCCCTCACACGTGAGGAAAACGAATGAGTTAGGTGTCTTAAAGGAAACACTTCAAGGGAAAGACGTTAGAAAAACTGCTGCTAATTCATCCCATCTGCTTCTTACCTACTTGATGTGATACTAAGATACTGTAAGTATCACTTAATATAGAATTAGATTCCTAACCTCACAGCAGCACTGAAAGTCTCATCGTTTTTCAGGAGCTGGCGTTAACTGATTTTTTCTGTAAAAATTCTGTTTAAGGAAGTACACTTTGCCAGATTAGCAAATCCTCTTTTAGACTCTGATAGTGATATTCTGTATAGACTACTATACCATATCAAACGACCGGTTATGAATGCTTTCCAGCAGCATCATAAGCATTGTAACAACTGTCATGTTTCTCTTTTTACCGCACGGGAAAATAAGGATGTCAAAATTTTGCATGCAATTCTCTTACACAAACATAAAAGTAACCTCATGTTTTTACATCTTGAACATAGTAACTATTCTTTAAATCAATTTTTCCCCTCATGTTTGACATGAGGTAGCTCTTTATCAAGAGTTTTATTGCTTTTGGTTTATATCAAGCTTAATGACAGTTAGAGAACAGTGGTAGTTACACAACAATCTGCTGCCAGCAACAGCAAGTTCCACCAAAAGTCTCATAGTCAGTTTCTGCAATTCTGCGGATACAGATTACATTCTGAATGGACAGTAGTGGGAATGCAGTGTACACCCAGCTGTCACTCAGGAAACCTGAACAAAAAATAGAGCAAACACTGAAATAGTAGAGCAGATTCTTTCTCCCAAAGGCTACTTTACCTTAATCCCTCCCATATACTTCCCTGCATGCTACATGCAAGAAAGCATTATCCTACTAATGTGCCTAAGGAGAAAACTTATGCAAATAACTTTCCTAAAGACGTAGCAGGATGCAATTGCCCCCTGGCATCACAGTAAAGAAAGCCAGTAATACCCACAACTGAGTGGATACTAGCATCCTTATTCACAATTTAAAGCTAGATTGAGCAAAGCACTTCAGACTTAAACCAATTTCTTACAAGGCAGTGCACAATGCAAACATTTTTCTGGTCTTGTTTCAGCCATAAATGCATGTTCTTGCATATGCTATAAAGATTCTGAAGATTTGGTGCTCGTCTTGCTGGCCAGCCACATTCCGAAACCTGCAATGAGAGACAGCAGAGGTGAGAAACTAGATTACATAGTCACATACATTTGCACAGCATAAACTGTGTATATAAGAGGCAGTTTTACACTTCAATGCCATCTTCAGGTAGAAGTTAAGCAAGATGCTCAAGAAAAGTAGTCTCACACGGTGTAAGCACCACTTTATAGGATGAAGTCCTGTCCATGGTCTGCTCCACTAGAAGTATCAACAACTCAGACTACTATCTGAAATTTTCTTACAGCAAAATAAAACAGCTTTCAACGTGATTTGTGCACATATTCTTAAGCAAAAAAACAGAAAGACTTCGTTTTTACTTTTGTCTTTTATTTGAAGAGCCTCAACAGGTAAATAATATTTCATCAGCAGTTAGTGCTACAAAACACTACCAAACAATCAGCTTCACTACTGAGAGTCTATATTCTTAAAATCAGCTGTCCAGTAAGAATGCAGTATATGAAACCTGATGCTTCAGCACTTGCAACCCCTGTTCTGCCAGGACCAAGGAAACAACTTACAAAGCAAGCTTTTTCTATTTCTTTTTAGCCAGGACCGCAATTACTGAATATGGAAGACCAAGTTTTGCTATCAGCAACATGTTTTCTTACCCAGATAAAAGAGTTCAAGGGTTACTCTGAGATGAATTACTTGAACTGAGTATCACAAAAAATTCTTAGTGAGATTGTTTTTGTGCCAAGCTCAGGAAAAAAAGACTGAAAGAAACAGTCTGAAATACAAAGTCTCCTACAGCTTTTCACTGTTTTCTAGTATTTTAATTAAAAAAGAAGGCAGTTTCAGAACGTGTCTCTTTGTGAGAGATTTAAATTGAACTTTCTTTTGTTAGTGAAAGCTTATGCAAAGTCACCACTGAATGAATAAAAGCTAAGGCAAGCAGTCCTGTTCACCACAGGATTCAGTGAGGGCTTCAGTACATTTCAAATATTACAATAACAGCGAAAGAATCATATTGCAGCATGACAGCTACAAACCAGAACACAATCTAGAAAAGCAGATGTATTCAAAAAAGCAAGAACAACTGACCTTTTTTTCTGATTTACTGTTTACTTTCTGCTCAAACATTAGTTGTGTTACAAGATGTATACCATACAACATCACCTTCTTTTCCTTTGGCTATGTTTTAAGCTCAAAATGTTCTGATCATCAGCAGAATGATGGAGAGTGCACAACCTCCTTGAGCCACCTAAGTCCTAAACAGGACTCAAAACTAGCAGAGAAGACTTCAAAACTATTGTTAACTTTAACCAAGGTTAAAGAAATTTGTGTAAGTTCCATACAGATAGCATACAGCAAGAAAGCAAGAATATATAATACCATGAACACTACTCAGCAAAGTGTCAGAATTAATAATTTCAGCAGTTGTTCTCTGATCAAGTTCAAAGCTTGCCGTAATCACCTTTTGCGGGCACTAAAGAAAAACTAAGCTTCCTCAGCTTCCTACGTGCCTGCTCTCACCCAGCACTGAATAATGAAGTTAAGTCAGTCAGTATTGCTCATTGTGCATCTGGATTTCAAAGATGGACAAGGAAAATTTCCCCAATATATTTAAAGAGTTTGTTTTCCAAGTAAAACAGCTGCCTTTTTTGTTTTTAAACAGAAGACAATGTTTTGTAGAAACTTCCTAAATACTCCCAGCCAATAAAGTGGGCAGGAACCTACAATGTTTTCACAAGTTATGATCTATTATTACTTCCCAGCAAAACAAAGATCATAAGACAAACTGAATGTCAAAAAGATAGATGTAGACCAGAAGAGTTTCAGATCACTGGTAGATTTAGCTGTGCTTATACTACCATTCACAGTACTAATACGTCAGGAACATCAATGTATAGGCACCTCAGACTTGCATAACCAAAAAACCATCCCCAGGGAAACAATTTTCCAGTCACAAAATTTATCATACCATAAACATTGATTGATAACTTTGTAGGATCAGGAATAAGTCAGTTCACTGTCAGCCTCAGTGGACTTTCCATGAACCTAGTGCTAAAAAGCAGCGCTGAAGATTTTGCTTTGAGGTACCTGCTCCAAATAATCATGCAGGTTTTCTGCATGATTAAGCTTTGCCTTCCACATTGAACAGCCTTGGCCTGAACCTCATACTGAACCAGATGCAGATAAAGAAGTTTATTGCCTCCACCCAAAGAGGCAGTAACCTTTTTTTCAGGTGTGACAATACTTTGTCTTGTCTACAAGTTTACAAGGAAACAAAAGGAAGTGACAAGGACTAGATAGACTATATCAAACATACCTCAACCTGACAGTTTAAGAGAACTGGGATAACTGAAATAATGTTAAGGATGGCTCTGCAGCATAAGGCTCAAAAGAGGTTTCCTGTAACGCTTCTAGGCTCTCCTCTGGGCAGTCAGTATTGTGGGGAAGGGGCATGATCACTACAGACTGTTTAGGTGAGGTCTAATGTGGCCAGTGCTAGACAAGTCACAACACAGTAATAGTCTCCACTGTTGAGCTACTTACAAGGCAGTTGAGCTGTATTTAGGAATAGACACTGAAGTCCAGCATCTCAGCATATAACAAGCTGTCCTCACTACCTTGTTACTGAATTAGACAAATGTCTTCATTTCAGTATCAGAGAAATAGCCAGAAAGCCTAACGGAGGCTCAGCTAAGCTATACCAATATTTTAGGCAGTAGCAACAAGCAATCAGCTAGGGCTGAGATATATGGGAGTCAAATGGTATGTATGGGACAAGGAGAAAGTCCAGTAAACAGGTTGTGCAAATCAGTCGCCAAAGGAGTACTACCTTTGATAAAGGAAGAGCTCCAAATGTAGGGAAGATTGACATTTTAGTAAGATTTTTAATTATGTTAAGTATTCTCCATTTAGATCTGAAACATGTAAGGTACCAGTACGTATTTTCAAAGATATTACCAGCCTAGGAAACAGACTTTAGTCAGTAAGATTAAAGATTAGTCTTTAATCAGTTAAGTTTGGATTGAAAGCAAAGACAAGCAGAATATAGGTTACTCTTTGACCTCATGTTTATACTTATTCTTTTGTGATCTTTTTGATTATTAGCTTACTTTAACATATTTCACAATAAAAAGCTGAAGGTATAATCAAGACATTGTGTTGAAAGACTACTTACAGAAATACACAAAAACTATACACACCCTATTATGGAATCTTGAAGACCTGTATGTTCTTGGAGAAAGATTGTATACAGCATAGTGGCCAGGATGTTTGGAGTCCAGACATAACCGCACATCTTCTATGTTATTTTTGATGGCAGATTCTACACCTTCAGCTGGAAAGGACATCACTGAAGACAGAACAACAAACACCAGGTGAAGTATTCACTTTTTTCATATATTAAGAACAATCAGAAATTATTCTGAAGACAGACATAGCTATCATACCAGCAATTCTGGAAGTGATGTATGATATATCCAAGTCTCCTTTTGCATAACTGAAACAGAACACATTGGAGTTAATACTGGGAAATAGAACCATTCAAGCCGTAAGTCTAAAACCCCGGTCTCTCAGGCTACACCCACCACCATGAATAGCATTTCATTTCTTCCATTTGAGACTTTTTACCTCACACTTTAAGGTTTTCAAAATAGACATTGTATTTGAACAGTTACTCATTTACACCAGTTGCAACAAAACCATCTCTGGGGATTTTGTACAGATATCTTCAATGTTTAACTCATTCCTCTAGCCCCTGCTCTTACTGATAAATGTTCATTGTAGGTATCAGTTTGAAAGTCTAATGAGGATGCATTAACATCTTTAATGGAGGACATCATAATGCTTAAAACAAAGAACATTTGTTGAGACATTACATTTTAAATTACGTAACTCTGGCGTGTTACTATCTGGCCCAGATGGCCATGCTGCCCAATTTCTGAATTCCATATGAATAGAGGGTACCTGAATCTCTTTCCTCCTTTAAATCATTCCTCCAAAAATTCACTTCCAAAACCCCCATAGTGAGCAAGGCATTAATGATTACTTATCTCTTTCTCATATAGTTGTGCACAGTTTTAAAGAGCAGCCTTTTTGAAAAATAATCTCCTAGTGATTTTTTTTTGTATTTAGGTCCATTCCCTTCATCTCTACCTAATCACCCACATTATGACAATGATTTACTATTTTAAGACCACCATTATTTTTTTGTTTCTAGGGTATCTGCTATGTAGCAGGACAAAAAAACTTGAGAAAAAGATTGAAGAGTCTCAGCACAGGCCAACACCCTTGAGTGTAATCACATAGGTCTGCACTCCTGGTTGGCAAAATAAGAACAAAGCTCACCTACAGAATTTAGTTTAGACATCCCGAACTTAAGTCAGTAGCATATTATCTCCAGAATATCAAAATGTCATCACAACACTACGTTGCATGTTTAAGAAATGAAGAAGCACTATCAAAGCAATGCTTTTCTACCACTATAAAATTTCAAGACACTGTTTGAAAGAGCAGACCTAGGATATTGCACTCAAATTTTAAAACATCAAGAGAACACATTATACTTTGATTCCTTACTGCTTGCCAATAAACATGAAGGAGGCTGGAGGGATTGATTAAAAGATTATTGAATTTACAAGGATTGGGAGGAGGATTTTAGATAAGGCAAGAATAACTGTTCTGAAAGCAAGGACATTAAACAGTATTTATGTGGAAGGGCATAATCAGTGTCCTATCAATTACAATGACCCAAAGACTCAATTTCAAGAGAAATTGAAATCACCACAGGGAAGTTTGAAACGGAAGCACAGAACTATTAAGAGCAAAAAAACAATAGTCCTCACACCCATTCCTTTGGGAACACTTTCAGATATTCACTTCTTATAGCAACACCACTCAACTCAGCTTTTTTACATTTGTCTAAATTAAAATGCAACATTATTAGGAGCATGGATCTCACCATACACATTGCTGAAGAAGTGCAGCTTGGTATGTCAACAACAGAGCCCAGCCAACTCAAGCTTGCAATTTTGCAGGAAAAAATCTGTATGCCTGTTACAACTGAAAAAGCTTCAGAATGTTTGTGCTGTCTTAATTAAAATGTAGCTGCGAAACTGCAAAATCAACAGAAGTCTCCTAAAACATGTGACCTTGTCCTTGTATTACTATTCCTTGAACTTTATTCTGAAGATTTCAGAGCTATTTCAGTAGTAAGACTTAAGACTTGAACACAAGGTACTCTGTTTTTAGTGGAGTGTTTCATGTCAGACTGGTAACTGAGATCGCTTTAAATGGCAGGAAGGTGAAAAAACGCATATTCTTCACACTGGTAAGCATTCCTACACATTTCAAGATATAACCCTGTAACTAAACATCAGGAATAAGGTCTTTTCTTTCATGTTGTTAACAGCAGAGATTTCATTTACCTAGCAATGTTGCTGGCAGGTGATAAGAGTAGAAGAACATGCAAACAAATCAAGAGACTGCACAGAGGGTTGTGATCCATACGGAAAACTCAGTGTGCTTTTTAAGGCTCTGATTAAGCTAAACAGGAAAGTATGTTGTAACACCAATATTTAGTCACTTTTCTGATGATACCAGGCTACTTCAAGGCTTTTTAGTGAGAAGTCTAGTGGGAAAAGCAGCAAATAAGATATGAATTCTCATTTTGCAGAATAAATACCTAAACAAAATCAAGAGTTTTATTTAGATGGTAAAAATTTTTCACTGTGTAAATAGTTGGTGTTATCAATCTTGCCAGAGTACAACTGCACTTAAAGACCATAATTAATATTAAACAAAAGATCATTCCAGCAAATTAAGTTAAAAACAATTAAATTAATTGGAAAAAACTAGTTAGCATACAGCACAAAATTCTACAACAGCATAGTTACCTTGTGTTACTACCAGCTGAAGATGGGAAAGAATAAAGAATGACAGACTAACCAGCACAGCTACAATGTGAGCATGCAAACGATTATCTTCAGTTAAATAATGCTCTAACACTAAGCAATCTTCCTCCAGACATCTCTACACTCACAAGAGTAGATAAGCACCACCATTTTTTCAGTTTATTTTTTAAAAGCCAGGAAGAAATGCAGCACTGAAATTCACATCGATCTGTTCCACTTGGTTTTGCTTCATAAAACTGAATGAATCATTCAACTGCCTAGTGCAACACAAAGATCCAAATAAAACATTAATGCAGTATCCAACCAGAAACAAAATTACCTTAGAGGCAAAGAAAGCTAGCAATAAAAGGCAGCTAATTGTTCCCTAAATTACTAGATCATAATCTCTTCAGTGAAAGAGACTGTTCTGACAACGCAAAACAAGATTAATCATAAGTTTTGGATGCTGCTTTCAACACCAGTGAAGATTGGATATGTAAAACACTTATATATGGTTTTTGGCAGGGCATCTGTAAACCTTTGTGGATGCAGACCTCAATAAGCATAAAAGCTGGTCAAGCGCACAGCAGTGTCACAAGCGAGAGATGGACAAGCTGAACAGAGGTATGTTCAGGCCACACAGCTGCAGACTGAGTTATCAGGCCCACTGGACATCTGCTGGAACAAAGTTCCCTTCTATGCAGACACTGCTCTGCCACATCAGGCCCCTTCACAGAGCAGTGCATATCTGCTCTAAGTGCGTATACATCCTAATACTTTCTTTTAGGTCAGTTTGTATCAATAGAGGGCTGAAGAGAGTTGGTCTGTGTTCTCTCTCATATAGCTATAAACTGCTTCTGCCTGACCTGAATCTGCAATGGAGACTGCGACACCTGCAAGTAAGGTGGCCTGGGGGACAATCCAGATGCCCCTCATTCACTCTCCTATTCCTAGTAGCCTGTGACATGTGTTTAGTTTTCAGACTTTATCACTTATTAGGATAAACAAGAGACCAAAATTTGAATTAAGATAAAGGCAGCTATGGGAGAGAAGAAACAATTAACTTTTTTGTAGCACCTACAAAACACTAACTCTTCCACTGTAGTTTGGATTTAGTGAGAAAAAAGTCTGTTGGCAGATAAAGGAAGTAACTCCACAATTCAGAAAAGCAATGATAAGTACGAAGGAGAGAGCCTACCTAATGAGATGACAGACTCCAACACGAGGAGTGCTTAAGTGTGGTGAGGAAAATGCACGACAAGGAAGAGACATTTTAGTTTGTCCAGAATGTCTGCTTCTCATGTTGGTTGAAGAGTTTTGGAAAGGCAGTCAAGGATGCCACAGTAGAAGAGGTATTCTCACATCCCTGATGGTATCGGCTGTAGCCAAACACAAGTTTGTAAAGGCAGAGAATGACCATGACAGAAACAGATATGTCCTATAGTAGATGCAAACAAAGAATTAACACTTCAGCTTGGTTAAAGCATAAATAGTTTAAGAATGCACAAGCCCAGTGGTGGGACTCTCAGCAGCACAGTGAATGTTAAATGCTAAGAATGTTAAATGCTAAAGAACCTGAGACTACCTTAGGTCCTGCATAACATTAAGTATTGCTCACGTTAATTCATGTTTTGCTGTTTCAGTGAACTGTTAAACACAGTCAAGACTCAAAATACACATCACAGACTTATCAAGGAATGAAAATTACAGCTCTAAGGGCCTCTAAAGAATATTGGCAAATTACAAGTGGAAGGAGCTTCTCTTTCAGTATTGATTAAATATTACCTGGAAAATAAGTATTGAAGTAACTGGTTCTGACTAGCATAATTATGTACTTGGTGCATTCCCTCCTTTTCTTTCACTCCCCAACCCAATGAGCAAATTTACTTAGATAACACAAGAAAACACAAAGGTAGTTGTATGAAAACAGAGGGTCCTCCACAAAACCAAGATTTGTTTATGTTAGTGCAGAGCTTAAGCAAAAATCTGACAGTCTCTGACAGGTCTGTCAACAGAGGTGATATGCTCAAGTCACCTAAATATAAACCCTTATTCAATCAGCCTAGTCCAAAACATCTGTGAGGGACTGATTCTCCTTATGATGAAGCTTGGAACTTAACATACACTGTCTAATGATCCTCTGCCAATCCATCACAGCCGATGGAAGTGCTGTATCCATTAGCCGGAAAAGGCCTGGGGCTCATTGATCTAATTCAGATATTACAATATTCCCACCCTTTAAGAGCTGCAAACCAAAACCAGGTCAAACAATTACATTCACAAGCGACTCAATTCTAGTAAATATCCACATGTGACTTTCTGCAACTAATACAAATAAGATGTAAAAGTAAAGAGCTTTTCTTTGACTAGTATTTACTAAGTTCCACAAGACATGCACTAAAATGTCTCCAACAGCACTCGCGTTCCTGACAGAGCTTAAACGCTACCACAAAGTTGTGCCAGATAATGTTTGAAGCAGTTTAGGGGATTCCAACAGTTCCTTATGTCTCACACAAATTTAAGGCATAAATGATCCTGCCATGGGGCTCTGTGCAAGACTCGAGAGCCTCAAGTTCCATCTCAATCTACTTAGCCATTTTTGGCAAAAAAGGGATTCTAACTACAAGTGCCAAGCGTATAGTTCAGCCAGAGAACACTAACAATTCCGATGTAGCATAGTAACTCTAAGAATAAGATAGATGAAAGACTTATTTTGGGCAGTCACCATAACCTAAACAAACAATTGTAGAGAAGAGCATGTGAACTGAACAGCATCTTTTCAGACAGGAAGTACTCATTGTCCTACACTTCAGAAGCTGCCAGATGAGCTCTGCAGATGTGGTTGGACGTACAGTTACTACTTTGCACACTACAGTTATTATGGAACCAAAGCAAAAAGCCACACCTGTTAGGTAAGAGATAAAAATAAGGTACAGGCACAGCATAAGCCATGCTATATTAAAAAGTCAATTTTAGACTGTCCTAATCCACCACTAGGAAAGGGGAAAAGGGCACAAGATGAAATTCAAAAAAGTAATTAAACTTCAAGTGGCCTTTAAGGAAGAAAGTGCTTGAAAGAGCAATAAGAAGAAAATTCTTCAAACAACTGACTGATGGAGGCACAACAATTTAGAAAGTCATGTGGAGACAAGAGCACAAGAAAGTGAAGTGCAGGAGTACTTCAGTTACATGAAGTGTACAATCAAAAATATAGTATAGAGTAAGAGCTAATGCAGGAACACAGGCATGGGAAAGCAGGGCTTATAACTTTGTCAAAGGTGGAGAAGAATTTAAGTGTTATCTGTCATAAAGGAAGACAGATAATTTTTCTGCTGCGAATCAAACCTAAGCAAAACTGGCAGAATTTAAGACAAGGAATTAAGTACCTTCAAGTTTATAAATAGTAGAGCTGTCAAAGACAAGGAATCTGCAGAACATTTCCATGTTTTACCACACAGTAAATTTCATTTAACAAGATACCACAAAAGGAACAGAAGTAGGACTGAAGAGGAGGGGAGAGAAAGATCAGTTCCACAGAAGGTAGCAGGTACAAGGAGATAACGAACAGAGGCCTGCAAGACAGCATATACCAAAGAAACAAAATGAAGAGCAGTTGCTTCAAATTTGTAGCTCATCATGTTACTTCGTACATGGAATTCCTACAGTTCTGCTAAGCTGCTAACAAGCCACCACTTTTCATCATGCAACAGTTCATTCCCCTTGTACACGTCCCTGTCTTCTCTTGGGTCAGTGTGGTTTCCCCAGGGTGAAAAGTTTGATGCTACTGTGCCAATTGCTTCTGTAGAAAGCTTAAGGACCAAAGCTGCATAGCTTTTGCGACCTTTAAAAAACAGAGGACCTGGCCTTTCTAAGCCACACATAGGGATTTTAAACAGACTAAGTGTAAAAGCAAACAGCTAAAAATGCACTTGAAGTGGTTACAGAGGTGCAAGATCTACAAATCTATCTAATCATTACAAACATTTTAGAGCAGCACTACACATAAATTATACTCAGTGACAGAAGAACATGTTGCAAGCAATAGACTTCACAAGCCATAGTGCAGCATCCCAATTAAAGGGCCACAAACTCTACAGTGAGGGACAAGGTTCAGTATTCCTCAGGAGGCTCTAGTTCAGTCATGGTATTCAGTAGTGACTTACCTGCTCTTCCTAGAATTAAGAAAAAACTTTTACACTGCATGAAATTTCACTATGAGTTAAAAATGTATGAATCAAAGATTAATATTGATCATATAGAGGTACTAGAAACATTTGGAATGGGACTAAAAATCTGATTAGAAAAAAATAATCACACACTAGGTATCTGCAAACACATACATCAGAACGGAGAGGTTCTTCGATGTAATGCAGGGCAAAGGAGACAAACAGTGCAGATCCTCTCACTTTGCCTTGAGGGCATAGGATTCCACCTGAAAACTAAACTGGACCGAATTGCTCATACACTATTTCCCTGCAGTTTTTCTTCTCACTTCCATTCTCTTTATTTGTGCCTTTCACCACTTTTTTTTTCCTCCTCTCTTATTCATGGAGGCCCTATGCACTAATTCAATTCATTCACTCTGAACCACAATAGTCCTATTCCACAATTCTCCGCCCTGCTCCAGCCCTCACCTGCTCATCTCTCCCAAGCTTTCAGTATCTAAAATACAGCAGGGAAAGTAGTACTTATGGACAGGCTTTTCCCCCCAACATTCTCATTTCTAGTATATGATTGCTAAGGTAACTTTTGTATTAATATAATTCATAAAATCTCAGGGCTAGCTACCAGCTATTAGAGTTCATACTTGGAAAAGTATGCTGAATTTGATCATTTCTGGAGTAAGCTCCTGACCCTTCATTTAGAATTCTTACCAGCACAATTTTAATTTTTTTTTTTTTTTTTTACTCACTTGGCCACAGACTGGATAACTTTAGAAGATGTATCCTTAATATTAGTGAAAAATCGCTCTGTTCCACCCCTCAGAATATCAAAGAACCCTCCATAAGTCTGGTCACACTCCGCAACGGTCAGGCCTAGAGTAGTCGAATAAAAATAATTGTACTTTAAATCATATCCTGGAATGGGCTCCATACTAAAGCAAGTTGCCTACAAAGCTGGAAGTGAATGCACATACAAGCTACGCCTTGCTGTAAGGCTCACAGTTCTACAGGTCTCCTTAACTATGACCTATGCAAAAACCAGTACTTCCTGCAGTCAGAAAGTACTAGCAAACTATTTAACATATTGTTTAATTGACTGTTTGCATTTAAGAGAAAACAAGGTAAAAAATTTCTGAAAGCAAAGCATTTATTTCACATTGTCAGTGCAGCGAAATACTGTCTTTTTTTAGTATCAGTCTCTTAAAGTGCAGCTCATCATTAGCAAATCTACTTAAGCACCCCCCATAGAGACATTTTAATGTAGGGCTTCAAAAACAGCTGGCACAATTAAGTTATTTTTTAAGCCAACATCCCAGCTAGCACAGCATCCCAGCAAAACATCCCTATTAATACAATTGTATACAACAAACAGTACTCATTCTTGCACAAAACAGATGGCCAGAGAGCATTTTGATTATAACCCTATTAGGAAGCTGGCTTCTTCCACAGAAACTGATATACAGATAACATTACTGCAATAAGTATTACCCAATTTTAAAAGTTTCTCTGGAACATTAATACCCTTTGTCTCATTCGCAATTCAGCATAAGTAATATCAAGCAGGAAATATCAAGCTGAAAGGAAAATTAAATACAGTATGAAATATTCCCTTGATATCTTCTACATTAATTGAAATGTTCCATATTCACATATGATATATGATAAGATGGGTGCAGAAATTGTCTTTTAATAAGAAATTAGATGCAAATAAGCCGATCAAGCTTCTCATTTTCTTTACTATATTAAGTGCAAGTATTTTCAACTGAATGAACTCTGGAATATCTATTTTTACAGAACGGGTATATCAGCTTTTAACTGTGTGATTTTGGAGACGTGTTTTGGTTTACTCAATTTAGTACCACTAGTCCAACTACTGTTTTTTTCTCAGATGGTACTACAACTCCTTCTCCTCACCATTGATATCCTATGATGCAACCATCTCCTGAAGTCCTCCCTGCCCAATTCTCCCATAATTAGCTGGGCCTAATGGCTATTTCTGAAAGTACTGACTGAATAGCCAATAAACTGAGTTTAGGCTGCTGCTTTTTCCCTTTGAGGCTGTCAGACATGAGTCTTTTGGAACTGACGAAACTAAATAGCTTTAGACTATGATCACTGCCAGATGCGCTTCAAACTATCAGGGAGGGCCAAAAGTCTTTTTGGGGAGGAGAGAGGGACCCCAGATGCTTACAGAAGTATTTCTTCCTCATACAGGCTTTTCACAGGCTAAAATAAATACATGTCAGGTCAGTGACTCCTTAACATTAATGAACTTCTGTGGTCATAGTCAAAACCCCTGCAATTGCTTCAGTGTTTCTTTATTGACCACCTCAATAGGTAGACACCAACAAACCCATTTTAGCATAAAGCTAAACAAAAAGCCACAGAATGGCTGCTATCTTTTTAAGTTGTAACATATCTGATGTTAAGCAGTTCTTCTTTGAAAGCAAAGACAACTGTCACTTTCTTATACCAAAGATCCAATATTGTGCACAAACTCAGGATATGTACTAATTTCAGTAACTTCTGCCACAAAATAACAAGGTTCAGTTAAAATACAGCACTTCTGAGAAGATTTTTAACAGTTTAAATTTAAACTCCTCTTAAATTCTGCTCTTTACACAAGACGCTCTCCAATATCATTGCCTCATGGAATCGGAAAGTTTGGGGTTTAAAATAAGCCATTTTTATTCATTTGCCGTAATATGAAGATTACTTTCTCTACAGCTCTTGTTCTTGAGAACATCATCGCTTATTGTATGCGCCACTTTCATCAAGTTTTAGTTCACTTATTTCAACTCTCCCGCCTCTACAGGGCAATAATGCATTTCAGTTTCAATTATTTTACACAGGAAACAATTTTATCTCGCCCAGCAATGAACTTGAGAAATTCACATTTGCATGTATCAACATATCACCAAACCCTGCGAAAAATAAAATAAGGTTAGAAACAGTGATATAAATGCAAAATAGCTAGTACTTGTGCAAAACATCTAAAACCATCAAATGATTTTTTTTCACATAGAAGACACACAACTGGTTTTACACTAAGATGATGTCTCTTTCTGCACTTACCTGCATTGTACATATTGTTGAGCTGTCCTGCAGGCTTGGAGCTCTGTGAAATGGAGGTCACAGATGTCCGAGGCTGAGCATTGTTTCCATAGCCTCCGTTTTGTTCCAGGAGCTGAGGAGATTAATACTCACTATTAGTATTTTCCTGCCAATTTAGCCAACTCGCTATGCTTTGTAAATTACTTTTACTTGGTGAGAACAAGCAAGCTGAACGTCAGGAGAAAGCCGGTAAGTTAAGATACACTAGTTGGTTCACTTGCAGTATTGTGCAAGTTAAGCACTGAACAGAAGACACCTTAAGTGGGTTTCAAGAAAAACTAGATTTTTCTGTACAAGTTAATTATGATTAAATGCAGCATGCCAATTTGCGAACTAAAGAATGACCCAAGATCATGAGAAGTTTTTCAACAAGCAGTAAGAACTACAACTAGTTTCCTTTAATGTCATGCAAGCTCTGTGCTTTAAAAGGCATCTTTTCAAAGATTCTACAAGTGAAACAGATCAATTCAACTGCATTTCAAAACAAGATAGTGTGAAATTTTCAACAGACTAAGGAACAGGACCTGTTACTAAACTCACACTCACTAGATAAGAGAGGAGAGAAAGGAGACCTGATCAATAATACTCCTTATAAGTCATCTTTACCTCTGTGATGGGGGATTTAGGATTCACATTCCTAGCTGCTGCAATCTCCTGCAGTTGATTAACAAGTTCAGTGATTGACAATCTCTCCTCTGGGTTCACCTTCAAAGTGGAGCCTAAAAAAGGAGATTCAGACAATGTAACAGATACCCTTCAGAGCTTTTCTCCCAGCAGAGATTAATAGTTTCTTCAGTGCACTCCAGTGCAATAATCAAACACGTGAACAGAGTGGAGCAACCGCTAAATCCATACCCAAATATCATTGTCATAACAAGTATCCATGAAAAAACACCATTTAGAGTTAAGAATATTTCAAAGAATATACTTTAGGATCAGTTAACGAATAACCTCAGAAGTAACTTTATATCTAGTAGTGTTGGAGCTGGAGATATGTTGCTGGCACTGGAATTACAGTTTCCAGTAATCTATTTGAAATTTAAAGAAAATAGAATTTCTAAAGCAAATTCAAAGAAACCAAATCAAAACACTAGTTGTTCCTATGGACTAATTCAGATCCTAAATAAGACAGGCAACAGCACTAAAAAAAAAGTTTCATTTAAAATTTCCAAGTTTTTTGATAATGGATTAAATTTTTTCATAAAACAAGAAGTTGTTGCAGTTAACCTTTTTCACCATCACATGTCAAAAACATTTAACTATCAGTAATACAACACTGTCAATAATAAGATGTATCCATGAAGACATTCTTTAAAGGAGTTTTAAAAGCCCCTCTGTTCACTTTCAACTATTCATCACAGTCATTTGAAGTTCTCTTTTCCACCCCTCCTTCTTCTTACTCACATCTGGTGCTGCGTGTTACTACGTTACAACCATAAATAATGAAGGAATTATTAAGTAACATTGCAAACTTACGAATGAGATCATGAAACACAGAATAGCGCGTGTCATTTTGTGGGATGACGTATTTCCCATTGACTATGCGAAGTTTAGCTCCATCTTCAAATGGATGTTGCCTAAAGCACAGCAAGTACAGGATACAGCCCAGAGCCTACACAAAGATAAAGGCAGAAATATTTCATAGAATCATGGAATCATTTAGGCCGGAAAGACCCTTAAGATCATTGAGTTCAACCGTTAACCTAACGCTGCCAAGTCCACCACTGAACCATGTCCCTAAGTGACATGTCTACACGTCTTTTAAATACCTCCAGGGATAGTGAGTCAACCACTTCCCTGGGCAGCCTGTTCCAGTGCTTCACTACCCTTTCAGTGAAGAAATTTTTCCTAATATCCAATCTAAACCTCCCCTGCCACAACTTGAGGCCATTTCCTCTTGTCCTACCACTTGCTACTTGGGAGAAGAGACCAACACCCACCTCGCTACAACCTCCTTTCAGGTAGTTGCTCAGAGCAATAAGGTCTCCCCTCAGCCTCCTCCTTTTCTCCAGGCTAAACAATCCCAGTTCCCTCAGCTGCTCCTCATAAGACTTGTGCTCTAGACCCTTCACCAGCTTCGTTGCCCTTCTTTGGACATGCTCCAGCACCTCAATGTCTTTCTTGTAGTGAGGGGCCCAAAACTGAACACAGTATTCAAGGTACAGCCTCGCCAGTGTCAAGTACAAAGGGACAATCACTTCCCAAGTCCTGCTGACCACACTATTTCTGACACAAGCCAGGATGTTATGGGCCTTCTTGGCCACCTGGGCACACTGCCAGCTCATATTCAGCTGGCTGTTGACCAACACCCCCAAGTGCTTTTCCGCCAGGCAGCTTTCCAGCCACTCTTCCCCAAGCGGCATTGCATGGGGTTGTTGTGACCCAAGTGCAGGACCTGACACTTAGTTGTGTTGAACCTCATACAATTGGCCTCAAGCCCATCGATCCAGCCTGTCCAGATCTCTCTGGAGAGCCTTCCTACCCTTAAGCAGATCAACACTTCCGCCCAACTTGGTGTCGTCTGCAAACTTACTGAGGGTGCTCTCAATCCCCTCGTCCAGATCATTGATAAAGATATTGAACAGAACTGGCCCCAATACTGAGCCCTGGGAATACCACCTGTGAACAGCTGCTAACTGGACTTAAGTTCATTCACCACAACTCCTTGGGCCCAGCCATCCAGCCATTTTTTTACCCAGCGAACAGTACACAGATGTCATGGTGGTGTCACAGCAGGTAGAACATTGGTGACACCACCAGCCCAGGATGGCTGTGCCAGTCCAGGCTGGCAGATGAGCAGCCAGGTGAGCAAGGGCAAGGAGGGGAGGGCACAGAAGCAGGGGCTCCAATGGTCATGGAGGGTGGCCGCTTTGTACTATAGTTGGACATCCAGACAGGGAAACAACCAGACCACAGCACACTCCCGTCTTCTTCCTCCTCTGCCACTGAGCTGGAGAGTTGCCAACAGTCTACAGGACAGATAAGATAGCACCAACCCCTACACCATGGTAGTCTTACAGGGAGCTGGAAGCTCCCCAAAGCCATAGGCAAAGGGAGCTCTGTGCCCTTTTTTACCGGGTACCCTGGGACTGAGCTCCTGGCACTAGCCCTAGTGACGCAGTGGCGATGTCAGTGGGCAAAATGCTGGTGGCGGCTAGCATTTTTGGCCCAGGATGGGTGTCTCCTGGCCATCAGGGAGGCATGGAATGGACAACCTTGGTGTGAGGCTGGGAGGGCCCCAGGCAGGGAGGCAGCAGCAACAGAGCATGGCTGCTTCAGTTGGTGGTTTTGTCTTTGACAGCTGCAGCCCTGGACAGGGACATGAGCAGATCATGGCACACTTCTGTCTTCTTCCTCCTCCACCACTCAAAGGAGTGTTGCAACTTTATACAAGAATATTGACCCAAGGATGAAGAAACACCTTATCTTGTACCTCTACACCTTATCTCAGATATCATCATGGTCCCACAAGAAGCTGGAAGGTTCCCACAGCTGAGGACAAAAGGAGCTCTGCAGCACCCATCTTCTTTTTGTGAAACTTATCACAGAATGAAAAAAGTCTATAAATACAAATTTTCTGATTCATGAACCCATTGGCTAGTTGTTCTTGTTTATGCTGTCTTTAATTCAGGCAATGATACTTAAAGCAGAATTTTAGACTATGAAATTGATTAAGCTTCCTAATACTGCTTGCAAATCGCAGGTTTTAATCGTCAACTGCTGAGTGATGCAACTCTGTATGTTCCCAGTGCTTTAGAGACCAGTGTGAAGACACTCCTTTAGAAACAATTAGTTTTGATGTTTCTCTGAGGACAGAACACTTAGTGAAACACTAATTTGTTTGGCATGTCAGTTAGAGAGCTCCAAGCTGCAATACTGCTACTAAATAGGTTTGTGGGGTTTTTTCCCTTTCATGGAAGCCTTCAGGTTCAGGGATTTCTCCTGAACACGTACAAGAACAGGATTTTTCTTACAAAAAGGCTCAGAAGTTTTATTTCATATCTTCACCCTGTGCTTCAAAGAGACTAATTTTATTTGTAGGGACAGAATTTGGTCTTTTGTATTTCTAACTCAGACACATCCTGTTACACAATGCACCAGCTAGTTAAGCACTTCAGTGTTAATAAATTTGTTTAAATGACACTAGGGGGACACAACATTATCTCTAAAATGTTTGTTGTGATAAAGGTTTGAAGAAAATAAGATGAGGGTCCCTTTATTTCCTACAATCAGAAGGCTATTCAAGTTTTATAAAAAATAAAATTTAAGATCATTTTCAGACAGGTTCATTCAAGCCTCAAAAATCAGAAAACTAGGACTACCACATCCTGAGAACTTTCAAATTCTTTGGTGTGCCCAAAATTGAGACCTGTGCAACCTGACAAGGCAACAACCTCCAAAGCCAGAAGTCAGTTTTGAATTCTAATCTCTGAATAGTCCAGGTGTTACATATTAGTTAGGATAATTTCAGCTGTTCCTTAAGTAAATGGAAGTTGATACATATATTCTCATGTAAGTTATCATATGAAATATACTGGCAGAGTTATGCTATTGTAATAGAACCATGTTCCACCTGGTCCATAGAAGTTTGATAATAAAACATCCAACATCTCCAAGAAAGTGTTTGCACAACAGAGTGGAAAATTCCTCCTCAAAGTTTCTTCTAAATTCCAGCTTAGTTGCTTCAGCATATGGACTTTTATAGCCCCCACAAATAAAACAAGCCAGTGAAGACATTAGCTAAGAAATCTGCTCATTGCCTCCAGTCCTCTGCATGCACTGTCTCCAACTGTCCTCGGTTGTCAATTTATCCCAAGAACAGTTTCAAAGATTTGAATGTTATTAAAATCTCAAAGGTTTGAGATATAGTTACTCCAAAACACTTACTAAGTCTCTCAATCCAGGGCCAGAAATAAACTGCATACATTAATTCTGTATTATTGTATAGCAAGTACATTTTTTGTCAGTCTGTTGATAAAAAGCTCTCCATAATGTATACACTGAAGCATCATAATTAATTAATCCAGCAGGAGAGTACAGGAAATGCCACCTACGCTGCCACAGAAATGCCTGCAGGTAAGGCAGATCATAATTTAATTGGAGGAACAAAACTATTCCCTGTGCAGTCCAAGACACCATGCACATGAGAAGACAGCATCCACAGCCACACGGGGGAGAAAAGCACAAAGGCAATCAGCTGAACACACAGGAAATGAAGAGACCACTTAGATTTGATCTTTGCTTTAATTGCTAGAGAATGTTTTTCATTCTCTCTGCTTTATCTGTAATTTAGGATTGTAACAGTGATATTCTGAAAATTTTAAACACCAATTGTGATTCAATTTGGCTAAAAGCCAGTTCCAGTTGCAGCAAGGCAGTTCCTCAAAGCCAACACCATCCACATAGTCCCAGCATCGATACATTTAACAGAAGAGCCCATTTCCCCAAGGTGTTGCCCCAAAGCTGCAGACAGTCCCTCTACAGAAGCTGCCTGTGTCAGCCTGAGCACTCACTTGCCAGCAGGTGAAAAAGCAGCATGACAAAGTGACCAAAAATAACTAGGAGTAACTTTTTGATCTGCTGCTGGGCCTTTTCCAGCAGCTAATTTAACCCCTTCTTAAGGGACAGCGGGGTTTTTCAGGGGTTGTGGTAGTGTTTGGGGTCTGGGGGAGTAATTGTTTGAAACAAATCAAAATGCTGCTATTTTTCCACTGACCAGCTTCAGGCAATAAGCAGTACACTTAAAATAATGAAAAGTTCTACAGTTCTGCAGGATGACACACAGATATTACACCGAAGTATTTTCTGAATAGAATTAAACTACGTGAAATCTAAAGAGATCATTCAGCTCACGCAGAATTAAAACCTGCAAGATGTCTTACACTGACTAGAAGAATTTTTTACCAGGTATTGGTGAAGAGAATCCAACTTTGAAATTTTGCTCCTTAAACATATTCCAAAGCACCCTCTTCAGCTTTTTCAGAAATTTATGAGTGGGAGTGTATGAAGGGCTTTCCAAGCCAAAGATAATTTAAATGGAGAAAAATCTTTATGACAAGGCAAAGCCTGTTATTTCAGTGGAATTCAGTTGAACTTCAGTTCAGGAAATCACATTAATTCAGGAAAAAAGGAACTAAAGGTATTTGGGTTTAGTGTTTATTTTCTGAAGATCTCTAGACTTAGGTAGGACATGTGCAAAAGCAGTTGGCCAAGCCTAAGAACTTCTGATCTTACAATAAATATCTAATCACATTCCCATTGTGGAGTCTGTGTGGTTGATAACGTTTCATCTATGCTGCTGTTCTAAGTAACACATTTCTATGTCCTTTATACTTTTAAGCTCACACAGTGATAAGCACACAGACCGCAACCATGGGTATTACTCACCCTATATGCTTTCTTGGGAAAACTGTTTTGTTTATCCTTACCACAAACTACAAGATCAGTTATGCTTCCTGAGACAGTGCCATATTCTATTGCCAAATACTTTGCATGTTTTCACTAAACCCAGAAAATAAAGGAAAAAACATGTGCTAATGAAGGCATGGTAAATGGAACAGGTCTTCCAAAGACACAGCAGAAGACAACCACCATGTTAATACTAACAGATACAGAGTTATTCTAAACAAAAAAATAAATTACAACTAACCTTTTGAGTGAGGCTTTTGTTAAATGCATTTCTAGCTTTGTGTTTAACTGGGTGTAATCTTGGCTCAGACTGCCAGTATTTAACTCATGTGAAGTGACCAAACGGTCAGAAAAATGTATTTTTCTTGGTATTTCTTCACATGCCAGAAGAAAATCGCTAACAGCTGTAGAAGCTGAGTAAGAGTTTCTGCAATCCCTTGTAACAAATTTAAGAAATTGAATGAAGTTCTGAGATTCCAAATAAAAACTTTTAAAGCACCAGTATTACATTTTCTCAATTTGTCTTTCCACACACTGCCAATACAGATAACAGCTGAACTGTTTGACACCTGCCTCTGTAAAAAACATGCAATAAATTAAGTCCCTAAGCACAAAGTCACTGGCCCTACCTCAGTACTATTACAGTATTACACAACTGAAAAAGGTACAACTGAGGATTTAATATGTACCTTTAATTCTGGCTACAGATTTTTCAGTGAATGTTAATAGTTTATCATCCTTTCTATACAAAGCATGAATGATCTCTACATCATTCTTGTCCTTGCTATCTGTCAGTATTTTATCTAGATGCAATACCTAGACGTAACCATTTTGAACCCCGCAATAGGCTGTCCCAGGTTTACATGCATGGCAGAGCATGAAAGGCAAGAATTTGAATCTAAGAACTGTAAGTATTGTGGCTCTATGGTGGCAAGCTCCGCCCAGGCAACAGTTCTACTGAATGTCAAAGAAGTTCAGCATCGCCCCTCGCAGTCAAGCTAGACCTGGGAGAAAATCTCAAATACTACATCTCATTCTTTTAATATTTAGATACACAGTTCATACTATTTAAGTTTATTTTGACATAAGACAGTCTATCCTATGTTTATTTTGGTGCTTTTATTTATTTAATTAACAAATTAACATGAAGACTGCACAATCAGTTTCACTATGACATAAGCAGCTATGATACAGCAAGAGAAAAATTTCTTACCCAAATGTCCTGTTTTTCACCAATTGGAAAATTTGAATACAAGTCTATCATTTCTGGTGTCCTGTACATTGGCGTTGTATTCCTTGTGATCTGCAGAAGACAGAATTTTTTGAAACTTGAATAATAAGCTGTAATGGCATTCAACCAAGGAAACAGCCCTCCGTGTACAATGGATAGCATTCTCACTTTGAAAGTTAATTTCAGAAACAGTTGTCAAGGCAGAAGCCATCAACTGAATCCTGCAACAGTCACAACAGCTTTGATATGAGGCCTGATAAAGTCAGCAGTACTCAAATGAGTAACATGGTGATATTCAAGAGTCCTTCCAAACTGCAAAGCATGTAAAGTAAAATGACTGTTCTACATGACACAAAAAGGGATATGGACACAAATACAGAAAATCAACAATAAACCAAGAAGTGAATTCATGCTCCAGTGTGTATTTCTCACTTCCTCATCACACTTAATGACAGTGCAGACACATCCAAAAATTTAAGCTATGTCCACAAGGATCCCTGAAGAGACTTTTCTACTATCTTTTTGCATAGACTATACAAGACAGTGGTACAACATCATCTTTTCTTCTCTAGAAACCAATGGATTGCTCTCCAAGGATGCTGAATTTCAAAACAGGGATAGTTTACAGACACTCATGATATCAGAAGTTGCACACATGAATTTTAAGTGTCACTGTATTTCTCCATACTTAGAAGTCTGAGTCCACTTGATATATTACATTAGATTTACCAGCATTACTCTCAACTACACTAAGAACAAATGCACACTGCATGCTTAATACTGTCACTGTAGTCCTAGAGGCACTGCAATACTGCCTATTCAAATTCTGCTGAGTAGACCTGCCACTTCTTTATATATCATTCAACTGAGAAAAACAGATGAGAAGGTGGGAATCCCTTCAGCATAACCAATTTTTTACTTCCTGTTAAGAGTGCAATTAGAAAAAGCTCTAGTAATCACTTCTACTTTCACGATGGATTGCAGAATGGACAAGTTGAAGCAGTGTTTTTATATGCAGCTACAGAACACAAGCTATGATTATAACTGCAGACAGTGTTTGAACTCTTCAAAACCAAAGCTTTAAGAGCAACATTACAACTGCAACAATCTTCAGTTGTCTTACAAGTCCCATGAATCAATATCATACTAACAATAACAGTTAAATAAATCCACTCTTGATATTAAGATTAATCACATTAAAATAGTCTCACCTCTTCTTCAACCAGTGCTCTCTTCTGTGCAGACCAGTTGTAGTCAGGATAGTAAGCTATAGTTGTAGCACTACCGAAGTCACAAAGTTTAATAGTCCCTTGGTTACTAATAAGCAAGTTTTCCACCTTCAAAAAGAGGTAGAAAAATAGACGTCTTTTTTTTCTGTACACTAACACACATGCTTTTAAACATCAACTCACTTGTGCATATATAAAAAAATACTCACTTTAGCCCAGAATGTTGTTTACAGGAGCACAAAGGTTTCAGACAGTACTGTAGATGTATATGGTGGCAATACAGCCAATTTTTAAAAGGAAGAACTGAAAATACTATGAGCAGGAAACATTCAAGAGAGCAGGAAATAAACCCCAGGAAAAAGAATCATTTCATTAGTGCCTAAGAAGAGGCCAGTTTTTCAGAGGACCACCTGCAGAAGCAGTATCTTGGAATCCAAATGTTTTCATGTATAAAACTGAACACTCCGTTAGCTTAATTGCAGTGGAGTAGAGGTTAGGACTGCTGTAGACACAAAATAGGAAGGTACTAGTAGAGAAAAAGGCTGCTGGGAGATATGCAGAAAGAGGCAGCCGTGACCCTGTGCAGAGACAGAAACCAGCTATTTGAGGACTATGTGCTGCCTGAATAGTTAATCATCATCCCTCCCTTTTCCTACTTCATAAAATCCAGCCTTCCTGGATTGCTATGTGAAATGAGGAAGAAACTTAGGGGGAGGGGAAAAGTGGGTATTGGGCAGAAGTATTGTGGGGTCATAACCACAAAAGGGCTGAAAAAGAAAATTTGTATCTCTGTATGAAGTCAGGAAAAGGTGTAAAAGAGGCATACCAGTAACATTACACCACCACACTTCAGATAACTGGGTTTGTCTTCTCTTTCCCTTTGAAACCACATCATCTCTGGACTTCCTTCTGTAAAAACCTCAGTTTTCGGAACATCCTACTAGCCTCCCTTACACACGCCCCTTCCAACTTTGTCCACCATAAAATTAATTTTTACTACCCTGCAGGAAGACATAAGCTCTGTTAATGAGTTCTCTGGTTAGAGTATCAATCTCAATGAGCAATCTGAGCTCCCTTCTCTGTTGGATAACCTTTGCTTATCTCCATGTACAATAAGAGCGGTGGCCATTCAACATCAAATTAAATTTATACACTAAAAATGGTCACAGTAAGACCAGAAATCAAGCTTCTGTGCACACATGTTCTGTTTGTTGTGCTTTGTTAAGGGTTGCCAATAATGTAAAACGTTCCAGCAGATTATTCAGATTTTAACAAGCTCTGTGACCTATATTATGCAGACTAGCTGTGCGCTGCATGGAAAATCCTGAAAAGATCAACTTCAGACAATTAAAATACCAGAGAAGTTCTGATATTCTACAAATCGCCCTCCGATTAGCTTAGAATTTTTACAGCTCTAACTACCTGGTTTCTCAGTGTGCTGTACACACACATTGTAAGTGCAAACTTCATCCAAAGGGATTCAGGAACAAAGAATGCACTACACAGACAAGCAAGAGAAGGAAACCACATGAGGACAGAAACAGCCACCACTATGAAGGTGAACTTCTTTTTAAGCTGCACTGTAGAAGTTCATGAGTCCTTATACTTTTAGTCAAGAAAAATCTGTTAGGACTTCCCCCTCGCTGCACCCCTCCCCAAAAGCTACACTAGCATCTCAGGTCTCATTTGAGGTTGGCTCAAAACTTTGACCTACAGTTTTTTATGCTGCTGACCTAAGTTCAGCCTTCTGGAAAGGGTGGCACAGTTAAATGATCCCTATTTGGCTCCTGACTGTAGTAAGGTCTCCGCCTATTGCAGCACAACTATCATTTAATCTTGCTTTGCAGCCCCTGTAACGTAAAACCAACATGAAACCGAATACCTGCCTTTTTCCATATTTTATCTCTGCCAGGAACTTACATTACTTGACAAGAAAAAACAGACTTTGAATTACAGCATTAGCTCAAATTCTATGGAGCTGGCTATATAAGAAATTGTATCTTTATTTGTAAATAGCTTTTTACCCCTTTTTCAGAGAAGAGAAGCACCTTTTCTACAAGCTTTTTTAGGGGCTGGTGTATAGAAATTTCAGAGAAGAATAAAAGATTTTATTCTAGAAAGTAACGCCAAGAACTATGCCACCTTGGTTAAAATTTCTTTGACATGACCTAGAAGCCTGCTCAATGGTGCTGCGGAAAAGGAAAAAAGGAGTGCTCCATCATCTATTTTTATATTAAGGGGCTATACTAGTGCCTAACATCAAAGCTTTCAACACAATGTGAAAACACTTAGCACACATTTACTTTTAAAAAGTGGTTTCATTTTTCTTTCCTCTAAGTAATCGAGTACATGCTTAATTAAGCATGAACAAGCTTTCCTTTTTTTATATTCAGCTGATCAAGCAGGAAACAAACGTATGTGTGAAAGTCAGACACTGTTTCAAGAATAATAATCTTTTCTCTTATTTTGTTTATGTTTACGAAGACCACCTCCTTCCACTAGGTTCAAATGTATTTGTAGTACAGCAGAATCTCACTGATGATTAGGGCTCCTTCATCTGAGGTATAGCATACATGTAAAGGTGAACCCCCGCCTTCAAAATACAAAATTCAAATACAGATGCAGTCCTTTCAAATCTCCAAAGTTTCTAAGGGGACAACACTTTCTACAGCATAACCTCACAGCATCTTGGTAAAGGCTAACAGAATGAAGAAACAAAATCTATCATGAATTATGCCCACCAAATTTTAAAATTCAAGTTAAAAACAAGCTCTAAAATGCAATGCAAGTTGTTAGTTCTAGAACAGCTTACTACACATTCTCAAAGGCTACAGAGTCTTTCACAGACAATCCAACATTACCTTTTCTTCTCTTTCAAAGCTTCACCTCTTCTATTTAGAAAACCTGCTCACCCCAAAACTGCAACTCACAAGTCATAACTGGTTATTTTATCAAAAGCAAACTACTTAAAGACTAACTTAATCAGCAAACCATGATATACTACTTTTCTGTCAGTTTGTTCAGATAGAGTAGAAGCAGTACTAACACCACAAGCACAAGGAAAAGATGTTGTTTGAAGAGATGCAAGTATTTCAGTGATGACCTTCGCTAACATCCAGCAGCCTTGGCAAGGCAATACATGTATGCACTACGCTCAAGGGTGTCCACTGTATTTGATCAACAGCCTTAACACTGATTCAGCCCAACAGGCTCCTTTGCTGCTTAAAAATTCAGTCTTTATTTAAACATTGTAACATACCTTTAAATCTCTATGGATAATAGGAGGCTTCTGTTTATGCATATGCTGCACTGCTCTGCAGGTCTGATAAAAGATCTTCAAAACTGTGTCACAGGAGATAGGTGCTTTGGATTCCACTTTCTTTAAGAATTCCACTAGCTGTCCTGCAGGATATCAGAGAAATTCACATAAGCACACACAGAACACCATAAATTCTGAAAGCTTGGCATGAATAGACAAACACTTTTCTCATCAAGGAAGATTTACAATCTTGAGTTGTACTATTAGATGGATGTTCTGAAAACAGCAAATCCACACTGACTGCAGTGCCAAAGGAAATGGTGCTTTAAGGAACTATTCCTCCTCTTCCTTCCTCTGACTAGTCTCAAACACAAAGAACTTAATGATTATCCCATATTTAAGACGAGGTTGAACTCTAGTCTCAAAGAACATGATCCTTATCCTATAAAAGATGAGGTTGAGCTCTAGCTCTACTGAACTATGTTATCTTTAAGAGGCTTTCAAAGCTTCTAAGCTGTGAAGCAACCTGTGCAAAACATGCACTGCTAGGAAAAGAAATAAAGTTTACCTTTACACAGCTCTGTAAGCAGAAGAAACTCTCCCTGTCCCGTGTCTGATTCTTCTTTTCCTATAGATGCAGCAGAGCAGAACTGGACAATGTTGGGATGACCTGAAAGTTTTTTCTGGAGATAACACGGTCAAGGAAGATGACTGTCAAGTTTATCAATACTATTGTATACAGCAGTTCACAGACATCTCGTTTGAAATGTTAGCTTAAAACCACAGACAGCATTACAGCTGCAATTAAAATATTAAGCAGAACAGGGAAATCCATGCCTCAGCTGAAAAAAAAAACCAACAGACTTCAAGGGAAGCCAGTGAAGATAATGTAATAAAAAGTCAAAATAAAATATTTTTAAAAATCCTTGTGATTAAGGCTCTGAGGAAAGGAAAGTGGACCTCGTAACAGGCCTAGTTACTTCTTTTTGTCTTTTCACAATGGCATTAGCACAAGTACCAGAGAGACCTTTTAATTATCAGCTGTTTCTCTAGCTAGCTGATCAAGAAAGGGCTATTGTATTAACAACTGCCTTTCCAAAGCAAGTATTAAGTATGTTATGTTTTAATTTTAAGTAATTAAAATAAAGTTCAAAACAAATAAAAGCTCTAAAAGACCGAGGAACTTATCCTCCCCTAAAATCTTTGTCATGTTTCACTTCCAGTTCAAAAATTCAAAGTATCATTTTTGAACTATGTAAAGGGAAGTAACATGTAAGTGATCTCAACTCCTGGAAGCTACATTGCATTATGCTTGTTTCCGTTGTCCCTGATGTGCATCACCTTGGTCATATACTAAGACTCATGCCTACAAGACAAACACACACTATTTACAAGATGCATTCATCAAGTCTGAAAACAAAACAGCAAAGACATCGTAAGTACAACAAAGCCATAAAAAAGGGCAAGTTGGACCCCCCCAAATTAGAATGAATCCGAAGTACTATTTTACATCTTACTCATCTCTTCATAACCTTTTACTCAGACCTGCAGGAATTAATTTCATTTCACAGTTAGATCTGTGAAAGGAAAGTTAGCAACCGTTAACCTTTGTTCATGTTGTGCATATGTTTTAATGAGTCTGAGCTGTGAAAAAACATTCAAAGAACATTCAGTTCCTTACTTCTGGCAAGATGTAGTCAGAGTAGCTAGAAAATGTATAGTCCTATGGTATAGTCCGTTCTCTGCAAATGTACTTCTAGTGAACTGTGTTTAGTGTAAGCTTTTGCCAAACGTTTCAGTAATCATAAAAAGAAATATTTGAGTAGCTTAAAATAAGATCAGTGGTTTTGCCTGGTAACTCAAAATGAAGCTAAATACTCAGGGTGGTAAACAAAACAACAGCATACCACAGCTACTCACTGACTCACAAACGGAGGGTCTTAGAGCAGATGCTGGGGAACAAATACGGAGTTTACTAACGCCAAGGACTGAAAACACTCTGATATTACATTATACCCTACCATCTAACATCACTGAAGATGAAAAGGACAACAATGACACTGAGAAACATCTGCTTCTTGTTTCTGATGCATGTATTCTACTGAAATTCCTTCCTTAATATTCAACATCACACCTGAGGCACAAATTAAGAAACATTGAGAGTAAATGCAAAGTGTTTATTCAAAAAGGCAATAAATCCAGTGCATGTGAGGGAAGTCTACTTAAGACTTAAGTACCATCTGAATAGTCAAAAGGTCTCCTGACCATAGTCACAGGACTGCAAGAAAGCCTAAATAAGAATTTTACTTCTTGCTAGACTACGTACATGACAAAGTCTACACTAGCTACAAAAGTTATCTGCACAAACTTTTAAATTCTTGCAATTTTTGGCGAACTGAACTTGCTGGATGTTGGTGCCAGATTCACGACAGACCACGAACCCAGACCTTCCTCAGAATGTCAGTCCTTTTAAGCAGTGTATGGCATGGAAAAAGCTGAATCTGTAGAGCAGTCCTCCATTTCTCAGAAATGTTTGCTATCAGGCAATTAAATAGAAACATTAAAATATGTTCCAGTAAAGGATACCATAAAACAAACCTCCTGAATGATGGCTTTGTTCTTTTCTTCTTCATTAGACAACAATCGCTGTCAGAAAACAGAATAATTGAGAAGCTATAGTTATTAAAACTTAGAGAAAAACAGGGCATAGATTTTTTTTCCAGAACACAAATGATAAGCTACAGTCAAAAACCTAAGGAACTGTGATGGGACAGTAAACAAAGCGCACTTATTTTACATTTGGACATACTGCCATAAATATGGCACACAGTTTCCCAGATACCTGCACTCTTCAGGTTTAGTGATAACTGAGCAGTTGTAACCTTTGACACTCGTAAAGTAACTGCTCTGACGGTTTTCTGTTGTATGAAACACTGAAGTCTCCTGGCTACCGCATCATTGTGCACTGAGAAGGAAAGATTCATCTTCCACCTCAAATCTTTAGGAACAACCTTGAACCACTGCAACTAAAACTTCTCCAAATTATGCAGCCCAACTTTTTCAATGGTACCTGAGTAATCAACAGCAAAATCAAACATTACTATTTCTAATATCACTTGGATTTGGAGTCAACATTTGACTAGAAGCAATCTGAGCATTTGCTACAAAAGTACCAGTTTTACAAAACAGAGGAAGTACAGTAATGGTTCACCTTTTACCTTATTTTTAAGTGGGGCTACTTCTAGGTGACATTTTGAACACACACACTGTATGGATTTGGTCACGTTTTGTTACTGCAGGATGTGGTATGAAAAGAAAAAAACACCAGACCAAGCAATTACAGGTGGTGTAATGCCATCTTACCTCTCCCACCTCTCATACTACTATCACTTTCTCTCCAAGATAGATGTCTTCGCACTGATACAGGCACAGAATACCTCTACTCCAAAAATGAAGCCATTTTGTGGTGAACACAAGTGACACGATTTTTTTTGCAGCAAAATATGACAAAGTAAATGACTTCACTTTATTGTCCTTTCCATAATACTTCAGTTTTTCAGCTGTTACATGATTATAAGCCTTCAGAAAACAAGAATCCAGAGGAGTGTCTCTGAAAAGTGCCAGGCTGAATGTTTGATCAGTGAGTCAAAGTGTGGAGCATTATTTTTAGTATTTATGAAACTTACTCTGGAAGTACAAAGGTAGGCTAACCAGTAGGCTAAATCTGCTTCTGACGAGTGAAAATATTCCTGTACCCCACTTCAGGTAAGTAGGAGAGATTCTTTTTACCCATGCAACAAAATGCTTGGAGCAGGGTCATTAATTTCTAGACTAAATGAAAACAAAACAGCAGTAGTACCTAATAGAGCAACTCCCATCTTTGGCATCTAAATGTAAAGCACAGGGTCCTAAGAGGAATGACTGTTCTAAATACAGGTACAGTGTGCTACAAACACCACTTCATCATTCTGCATTTTTCCAAATGACTTCTTCAGTGGTATACATCAAGAATTAACTGTCATGCTAAGGCACCAAGCAAAAAGACAGACCTTGTAAACCTGTAGTGAAGTAAATTAATTTTACCTTTAAAGCATAATCTTTGCCACTTCCAAGATCTTGAGCTTCATAGACAAAAGCAAAACCACCTACAAGAAGAAGGCACATTAAGTCAGTTTTAATTTCAGCATTCAGATAAATCATTCTTTTTAGCCTAACAGAGCTAATACATGAATTTAGATGCTTTTCTGACTGTAAGTAGTATACATATTTTTCAGTGGCTTGCCAGGACTATGCCAGGGTCACCTGCATACAAGAACTAAAATATTCTCTTCCCTCTTTTACACATGCCAGAAACACACTGACTTCGTTACTTTCCTGCATCTGCATTTTGTTAGTCTATGCAGATTCAGATTCAGATTCTTTGTTAGCATATGCAGATCTCCTATGAAGCAATTTTTTTTTTTTTTAATACAGGTCCTTATAAAACCAAGATTCAGCACAGCCAATATTACCTAATGATTTTAAACAAACTACTTCTTAGTTTTACACTGTTAGGCTTCCTATAAAAATAGCAATAACCGAGGGAGATAAAATGTTAAATATACACCTCCTCGTACTTCTAGGATAATTGCCATGCTTCAGGCTTCATATTAAAAGTGGAAAGCGTTTTCAAGCACTGAAGTGCACACTTCCAATAAGCGTGATGCTGTTACTAAATCACAATTTGTCATTCCATACAACATTATTTTCCTTCCAACTCCTTTTGTCAAAATATCCATTTCACCAAACACTACCAATTTACTGAAGAACACTGTGCAAATTTCTAAAAAGTAAAAAAGACTAAGAAGTTACAGGTCTGCTAAGTTTCCTCAATTGCTAAAAGAACATATTTGTACAGTTCTACTCCCATTTTAAAGATCCTGGTACCACTTCCATTTCTTCTGGGAATGTTGTCCTTGTGGTTACACCAACAAGTGTGGTTGCATATATGCTCTGCATCTACTGCAGAGTATCTCTAGTAGAGTAACAGCCAAAGTGACAAACTTCAATGATTGGCCTTTCTATTCCTTTAATATAAATTCAATTTTCATTGAACTACATAGCAATGTTCTCTCTAGCAATAATTGGGAGAATAAGCACAGAAGATGTCAGTGAACTACAAAATTTTACTCGTCAAAAAGGCTAAGAGAATAGGATAACTAAAGAATGAACCACCACACATAAGAAACAAGTTGACAAGGCACTTTTTTTTAAAAGATGCAGGATCCAAATCAGTATAGTCACATTAGTACCCAATACCTTCCCTGCGGATAAGGAATACTAACATGAGGCTGAAGTGAACACAGTATTTGCTTTCTGCAATTCAATCAAATACAAGGCTTTTCAAGAAGTGCTCTCAAAAGTTTTGCATGGCAATTGACTATCACAGTGTTCTCCAAGACTCCTGAATGGTGCTGCCCACACATCTTGTTACTTTGCCAGTAGCATCCACAACATGAAACGAATAAATGACAGGCTCCTGGATATTGCCTTTGCTTTTGGTATCCAAAGGGGAACTATACACAAAACCAGCAAAACCAAGAACCCAGTTGCAGGGACAACAAGCAAAAGAGAGTAACTAGTGCGCCATGTAAAAGTTGAAGTATCAATGAGAACATCGACAAGAAGATGACAGACAGCGAGTTCAGTCCCACCACACATTACTCACGCATGCATTGTGCTTACCTATTTACTTTGATTCATTCTGTAAAATCAGGTTCAGTACTTCCCATAATAGGAAGTTCCCTTAGCTTTTCTAAAGCCCCCAGTGCAAGTGTTCTGACCAGCAATTACAATCAGCTTTTTTGGGCACTGATGGGACAGGGGCTGGAGACAGAACGAAGTCCATATTTCCCACCATCTTAGAGTATTACCTGAAGACACTTTGCTCCTTTCTGAATGAGATCATATGCAAGAAAAACATGGTTCTGGACAATGCTGACAATATGACTATTGTTTACAGATTTCATAGACCTCGTGAAACAAGCAAGATAATCTGTGAGTCATCCTTCCACTGAAGCTGGGCAACCACAGTTTTTGACTGCTCTTCCCAACCAGTTCCTTACTCACATCCAGAGGCATGCCCTAGGTTTCAGAGCCCACTGTCCCAGAGAGTTGCAAGCCTCTATACCAGTGTACACCAGTCACTGTACCACAGAGCTACTGCCTGTATGTCTCTGTCCTACACAGATCCCACAGACCTTCTACACAGTGAAAGTGCTGCTGGCTCTACAGAAGAAAGTCTTTACATTCATCTTGATAAATATTTCTTTGATTTTATTCTAATAACACTGCAAGCTGCATCTTGAAAATACATGCTTCAATTTACAAAATTAGGGGCTTCAGGTCAGCACAAATTTCTAGTACACAAAATCACCGCAGAGTTAATTTTCTGGAAGGCACTCAAGAGCAAAATGGTGACAGAGGCACCCCAGATTACGGAATGGTTAATCTGCAAGCTTAGCTCAGCTGTCCACACTGCTAAGGGTTCTACCAGGGCTGGAATGCAGCAAGTGTACCCTGCATTTCAAGCAGACATCTTGCTAGCACCTCTATGAATACTAACGTCCACAGAGCTACATACACACACTCCAAAATATAACTATGCTTCATGCAAATGCATCAAATGCCCTCCTGGAAATTACACAGGTGAAAGCACCTATGCATCAGAATTAACTCATCAAATCAATTCAATCCACCACTTTTAAACATATATCTGACGAATAACCAAGCTGATCCAAACTCTGAAGAAGGCCCCTAGAAGCCATGCTACCTCTCCAACTATTTCAACTGGTCTGATAAGCTTTCCTACAAACTGTGCCTCCAACATAAGAAATGCTTACAATATAGACTCAACCTGCACATTATCACTAAGCTTAATTCTGTTGACACTGAGTACAAAGGATTAAAAGGAGGAATTAGTTTATCCAACTAGAAAAAGATTATAGTAAGTCTTCAAAAAAGATATATTTCAAATCTTCATGGAAGTGCTGATCATCATACAGCCCTCCCAAAACTCTAGGCAGCTTCACAGTTGCCCTGAAATTTTCTCTCTCAGTTCGCAAATAATCTTGAAATTCATGCCTAAAACTAGAAATTTATGAAAACTACACAAGTTCATTTCTTGGTGGAAAAGCCTGTTTTTTTAACACTCAGAATCACAATGTTACAACCACCTCCGAAAGGTTTCTGAAGTTTAAGTAATTTTTGCTGAATTTAAGTGAATCTCATTTCCAATCAAAAAAATTATTTCAATCCTCTTAATTGCTAGCTAGGGATCTAAAGAAATTTTATATTTTGCTTCATAACTACTTCAAAATATATACTGGTTTTAAGTTTCAATACTCATTGAAAATCATAAATGTTTGTTTTGGACTAGCAATGCAAGTGAACATTTTGAGCAATGTAAGCCATTTAAAAATGATAAATTCTTCTTATCAACAGAAGTTAATACAAGCTCTGCTTAGTTTAAAGCACAGCTATTTGACTTTAAATGAAGCATCATTAACCTTATCTGGAAATCCGGCAAAATCTGCATACAAAGTGTCCAAGCTAAGATCTTGCTGAGGTCAAATTTAAAGCTAGCCAGACTCAACTTGTGTATCAGCAAAATACTTGGTTTAATTACTACATTTTCACAGCATGGGTTAACAAAAGGAAAAGTAATGAAGAGAGTTGTCTTTAAGGCCATTTCAATGGTGGCATGGCTTACCAAAGCTCCTAGCAATAGTGATGCAGTAGGATCTCACAATTTATACAGAGGTATTAGAATAGTAAGCTGAAGGGAGAAAATTCATTAAAACAGTGATAGCTTGAGAGTACACAAGTAGCTTAAAAGATGCACTTTTACTTCAGCAATTGTACCTTAAAATCAAGTACTGAAATGCTAAACAGAGTTAAGTTCATTAAACTTTTCAGAACTCCAAACAAAAGCCAGTGATATCATGCCTGGTTAAATTCCTACTTCACTGCACCCATTTTATAGAGAATTTCATTGCTATGGCCTCTAATCTCATCCTTTACAGCTATGCCCCTGTCAAAACATCAGTTCTGAGTAAGTTCCTCATTCTGTCATTTCATTGTTTCACCTGAACACAGTTCAGTTCCATACAACACTGCTCATTCGAGGTGGTGATTGGTTCACTACTACTGCAGCATACACCTGATACCAATTTTAAATCTATGGATTTTCTGGGATACCAAAGGAGGTACAGTAAGTTGTGAAGGTACTTTTAATTTACTTTTTTCCTAAAACCATCTATTATTAGTGAAAACAATTCTTTCACAAAAGGCAAAATTAGTCCTACTGCTTCATTATTAAAAGCAGTTTTGTTTAGGGTTTGATGCTGGCTTCCTTGTAGAGCTAGTCTATTAAAAGAGTTTTAATATACCCCGAATAGGGACAACTTTACTGGCAAAACTTCTTCTTTCCCATAACAGTTTACTCCAGGCCCTCTGACCAACGTAGTTTGCAATATAACTTGCAAATATGAAAAAAACCCCCACAGTTTCATCTGTGTAACTATAACCACACCAAGGATTTCAGTCAACACAGCCATGTCAGTCAAGGATCACACCCCTACATTAACATACCTGTATGAACAAACACCTATATAGTAGTCCCAACTGAGGCAAATGAGGAAATGAAAGTTAAGAGCAGAAGGACTGCTTTGGTTTCTTTCCCAGGGGTGTAGAAAGAATGTAGTTCTATTTGGGGTGTTTTCACTTATTATTTCCACCCATGTAAATATCTGTAAGTGGTTTTAAGTCAGTTTTCTGAGGCTTTTCATATCAGCAAAATCATCTTAGTATTTCCCCATGCAGGTTACTAGTGTGTATATATGTAAATACCCATCCAAGCTCTTGCCCTGAGAGACAAGTTTTTCACTGCTGAAGTATTTCACAGTCTCATTTTCAGAACACAGCCCAAGCTCTCAAAAATGGTCTCAGATTATTATTTTCTGCAACAGAAATTAAGGCAGAAGAAAACTGGTTTTCTTTCTTTTCTATAGACACAAACGTACACATGAGAGGTTCACTATAGAGCACCACACCAACTCATGAAAACCTAGTAGCCGAAGTACAACAGTCAGTCTTGGAATCAGTCTTGCCCCATAGCAGACCCAGAGAAACATGCTAGAGCACAAAGCTTACCAGCCTCACCTTCCCAGCCCACACTGAGACTGTCTGATGACTTCCTTTACATTAGGAAGTAACCCCACCTCATTTGCTTTAATAGTGAGCACTCTACACTCATCCTTACACCACCACAGCCCACGGGCATTGTTCCTGTCAGTACTTCATCATCCACTTACAAAGATTAGAAGACCCCTTCTTTTCCAACCAAGAGATTTCCCTTCTCCCTCAAGTTAAACCTAGGCATCACATAATATCAAATAAGTTCACTGCACTATAAATCAAATTGGATTTAAAACTGTTCTTCTTTTTAATCTTGTCCCTGTTTTTTCCATCTTCACTGATTTTTTCAGACAAACCATTTCAGTGAAATGACAGTTTTTCTACTTGTCAGCTAGCGAAGCATCACAATAGGGACATCAACCACAACATAAAACTGCTTGCTACTGTAATGCATTGTTTCATTACACACTTAACTAGTCATGAGAAAGGTGTGAATGGTGTGAATAACTTCCTGTTTATAACTACTTGATATGACTTCTCCGCTCCCCTCCCAAATACTGACCAAATTTGTTCCCATACCAATTTTGAGTAGCTCATGTTTCAATTATAACTTAATTGAAACACTGTAATTCTAGCCTAGACTAAAAGTTACAGTGCATTTTACTTGAAAGCTGACAGATGCTTTTCCACCAGAGCACAAGCAACATCCTTACTTAAAACAGAAAGGATGCTCTGTCACTGTTGCCAAGCATTGATAAGCATATTTTTTGAAGTCCAGTCACACATTTGTGTCAACCGCCAAGTCCTAATAACAAGATGAAACTACCTCAAAAATCAAGCATGGCTCAAACTCAAAGATCTGGACTTTTCCCCATAACCTTGAGAAGTGGCGAGGTAGAACACCTTGAAACTTTGAGAGCTCCCCTGCAAGCAGGAACTGCTATACCTGAGAAACACCGGCTTTAAAAAAACAGCACTGTTCTGCCTCATGTTTAATAACTTCTCTACACCTACAGTAAAGGGAACATAAACTGGAAAGCTGCTAGGTCAGGATGCTTCGGTTCTTGTTTAGAGATTGTCATCTTTTTTTCCCCACTTCTGAGAAGTCTGCCTCGCACATGGTTTGCAGAGTAATTGTCAGTTCATCCTTTACATCACAGGCTGTTGCAACTTCTTAGACTTGATGTGAGCTCTCCTCCCTTCATAGTAACTCCAAACATCTGTCAGCAAATCAAACTAACAACGTTCACAGAAACTTGACTGTTAAGTGTTCCTTGTGCCTCTGCTGCCCAGAGTTTTATGAATTATATCCATCCAAAAATCAGCATTTAACTACATTATCACCATCCTGTGAATCCAGGAATTGCAGAGACCATAAAAATGTATCTCTAAGCTTGGTAAACTGTAATACTGCCTGTTCACATTCAAAATATTGAAGGAGCCTTGAAGTCTAAAGCAGAATTTTTTTGATACTTTAATGACAGACACAATTTTCACTTTGTCAGAATGCAGCTTATAGCAGTCACCTACATGGCTTCAATCCTGACAGCTTTTTAAACTCCGAAAAAAATAAAGTCTGTAGCCTACTGTTATGTTTCTGACTAAGGAGTGCTTCTTTCTTCATGGTGAAAATTTTAGACTCAGATCAAACAGTTTGAGTAACGCATATTTTTTGTCACCACGTTCCTCCTCTTCTGTGGTCTTACTCTTTTTCCCATGCTTGTTGCTTAAAGGAAGCATAAGAAATCAATACACATGAAGAATGGTTGTTAAATGTGTGCTACAGAACTTGTTTCTTCCCTGCTTTTTACACAATCATACACCTGGTTTGTTGTCAATTGTTCAGCCTCATATGTAAAACCAGCGATAAAAGCATTGGAAAGTTGTGAAGTGTACATGGGTAGTTAAGCAAAGAGGAACCATAAGTAATATTTCTTTATTTAACGCAGATATATTTTAAGAAAAACCGTGAAATTTCAGGGAATTTCCTTCCATATATCTCAATCCTGACTTCCCCTGGCTTTTTTCAGCATACAGAAAATCTATCTTAACCATTGGAACTTCATTCCCAGCACAATTGGGCGAAGTGGCACATCACAAGAACGATTTATTTTGTCTTATTTGCAAAATACTGTTGTATTGAGAGGAACATTCTCTGCGGAGAAATAATAAAGGGCTAGTATTAACATTAACCCATATCAAAAAGGCTTAAAGATGTGATGGTGCCGGAACTGGAAGTCACAGTCCTACCCTCCACAGGAAGAAGAAAAATCCATGTCTATTTTCAGAGTGGTTCTTTCTAAACCGAGGGACAAGGACAACTAAAACAATGTAGTGAGAAGGAGAACCCATTATCTGGAAGAAAAAACAAGACTAAATGGACTCCAACTGTATTATAAACTTGTAATTTATCCAAAGTCTCAAGGAAAGTGATGCTGGAATGGCATGGAAGTTCCACTGCTTTGTCTACTACCTCTGCACTGTCTGAAAAGCATTTTCTTGAACTTCTCTCAGCTATCCCATACATAAATCAGCAATAAGAACTCAATGTGTTTCATGAGATACCACCAATATTTGAAGAGCCAGCAAACACCCCATAATCATCTGCTCATTAGGGTATTAACATGAATAGCAAAATCTCCACTTTCGACTGTTCACTTGAGGATATCAACTCCCTGATTCTTCTACAGGAGAACCTCACACACATTGAGACACTAATTTCATCACTTACTCTCAGCTTTTGCTGCATATTTGTCAGACCAAAGAGTACCTGGCTAAAGCAGTAACACAAACAAGTTTCAAACACATTACAATTACAATACATAAG
Organism: Calonectris borealis; assembly: GCF_964195595.1. Lineage (NCBI taxonomy): Eukaryota > Metazoa > Chordata > Aves > Procellariiformes > Procellariidae > Calonectris > Calonectris borealis. Next base: position 31,616,802 of record NC_134352.1, read on the forward strand.
CAGGCAGCACATTTCTCAATATACTCTGAAGGATAAGTGTTCCTCATTCCACGCCATCACTGCCTTCCACTAACAAGGCCCTGAGTTGTTTTATATAAATTCTTTAAGTTGAACCAAGATACCACTGCCTCATTTCACATAAAATCAAAGACTTAGCCTATACTATATAGAACAGAAATTACATACTCAAGAATTAAAAAGAAAACCATAGCATATTCAAAAGTTAATCAGTCTGCAGTTGAATTAATTGTTGAGAAAGATGAAAACTATAATTTTAAACAGTAATTATGGCACAAAGTGATTTTCTTGATGCAATTACCTTTAGCACAGATATCACGAAACAGAATAACTCAAATACAAAGTGTTTCAAAATAAGTAATTTAAAGGACTTACAGAGGAATATTTCTACCTGATTTATCCCACTTAACAACTTACCAGGAGAGAAATATTCAAAACTTTTTAAAGATTATTTTTCTGTTAATATGATCTCTGGTCTAGAAAATCTAATAAAGCTAAAATAGGACACTTACTAATAATTTCATGTTTACTACTCAACCTACAAACCTCAACAGCAGTACCCAAGAAGCAAATTAAAGTCTCACTTACTGGCAGTGGAGTATTTGTAGGGATATTGCATTATGCATTGAGCGGCAGTAGGAACCACTAGTGAAGTTGTCAACTGATTTTTAACACACTAACAACCCTTAAAAACATTACCTAATCTAACCAAACACATAACATAAAACTTGCAGAAGATCCCTTTATCCTTTCAACCTTACAAGAGATTGAAAAGTATCAGGTTTTGTTCCATGGATCACCATAAAGATTAAGTTCTCTATTTTCATAGAAGGATCACTAGAACAGAGGTTCTCTGTTTTCATATATTCTATTTTTACTTTGTCAACATGAGATATGAAATAACTTATGAACTGCTGTAACTGTTTCTGCTACCCCATCAATACACCAGCTATCTGCTTTTACAAAAAATGCTCAATGGAAACATTCAAGGAAGAATATGATTATATTTAAAGACTGAATAATTTTTAAGCACATAAGCAGTTTTGTCAATATCTTATTTAGCTATCATATCATCATCCTGCCTTTCATTTGTGCTCTAAAAGGTAGCAATATTTTATTAAATGTTCATTCAGCATACAGCAAACAGGCTCTCTCTTCAATTAGCTAGCTACCAAAGCTATTGCGACTGCACAATTTACAATTCTCAAAAAATTCAACTTTCTTTGTCATTTTGGAATTTGACAGCACATGCCACAGAACATGCTATTCTCTTATCAGTTTACCTTCTCACTGGAGTATCATTTCTAGACAGAATTGAGGAATGAGTTTCTGAAATTCATTGACCATCTTTGGCATCGGCAGTCTCTCAATGAATACTCTGACAGCCCAGTAACCAGGTTCTATTCCTTCTACAGTATAGGTGGAGATCAAGAAATTTCCCATATTTACTCATCCATCATCTTTAAGTGTCACCATTAGCAGGTAAACAAACATAAGGTCTATGAGAAGAGACACTTTGTCCAACACAAGCAAAAATGAAAGCCAGTAGTGTCTAGCATTTGAAAAACAAATTTGCAAGGTTGTGTGACTGTGCAAATATGGCAGCTTTTGGGAGCAAGAAACAAGAAATTTCTGAAAACTACTGCTCAGCCTGCTGTGGTCACCTGCTCTCCCCACTCTCACCCAAGGTCAAATGTGCAGGCTACATCGATCATTGAATCAATAAGGACCATCTCAGTCCCTCCACTATCTGGTACAGATTGATACAGGAATCCTGACATTCCTGAACAAAGGGGAAGGACACTCCAGGATGTCAACTAAAGAAGCAAAAAGTCAACAGAAAAATGCATACACTGTTCACATGAACACCAAGGGATCTGGCAGAGTTTAAGCTTAAGTTTAAGACAACCTCACCTAACCCTATAAAAATCAAACGTATTAGTAAGCATTTGGAGAACTCTTATCACATGTAGTTGGACTACATGTATGCAGACGCCCTGGGGAGAGCTGACGCCCATGATGTGATGGAGACACATACACAATACTCAGACTGGCAAGAGAATGCCCTCTGTCATGGAAGACTGTGAGATAGTTACATTTACTAATATTTACTAATTAGATATGCAATCAATGACTATTTTACTTAAGAAGAACTGGGGGGGGGTCTATGCACTTAACTGGAAGACCCAGAAGAACCACGACACCTGCTGAAGCCCAGCATCATACGAAGGGGGATTAAATGTAAAGGCCCCAACCTGTTTCCTCTAAAATTTCTTAACTATAGCGAGCTACTGAAATGCCCAGGTACAAAATACAGGAGACAGTGTTCCAGGAGCACTCAGTCCATCCTGTGACACGCTTAGTCTGTTCATGCATTTGGAGGTAGTATCAGTGCTACAGATCATCACCACCCCGTCCCCCCCAGGTTGCTCTCAGCTTCCTGTAGCAGCACACCACATTTTCAGTTAGTCTGGTCCTACCCTTCACGGGGCACCTCTGCAAAATGAACGGGGAAACGCATCCAAACGAACTGTGCATGGCCAAACGCTTATTTGCGCCGACACAGAGGGGCAGCACACTACTGAGCTGGAAAGAGCTGCAGGGTGTGAGAATTGAACTCATGGTGCCATATGATACTGTGCAACGCTAATCCACAGACTCTGCTCACACCAACTAAAAACAAAGCAGACCGTATGATCTTACAGAAAAGTCTATCTCTCTGCATTGGCAGATTATACACAGTTCACCATGGATTTGAAATCTAAATTTAGAAAGTAGCACTTGACTTTCTAATAGGGAATTTGGCATGAAAGGACTCATTTAGAAGAAAAACAGACTCTGTATTTGTAACAATGGAAGGGAATGCTTGTAAGACACAGCTATGCAAGGTATCAGAAGGTGTCAAACATAGGTTCAGAGCTCAAAGATAAATTCAATTTCAGCAACAAAATAAATTATATGCTAAAGACAGAAACATTCCAAATTCAAGTCTGAAGACAGCAGGAGAGGCTGGGACTTCTATATTTTATATGTATTTTATATTTATACTGAATATATTCTAAAGGTTGTTTTAGCCTAGCTGTGTTGGCTAGAAAGTCTTACTTTCTAGCAAAAGCAAGCAGTTAGGCCCGATTTCAGTTAGTGAAATACAGAGAAAACAACATAATGAAACCATAACACTGAGACAAATGTGGAACACGAAGCAGCAGTTACAGATAAATTCTCGAGAACACTAGACTTAAAGCATGTCCCCATTTGCTTTAAATCATCTAACCTGGCATCTTTCCCCTGACATTTTAGAAAACCTGTGTCAGATCCTGGGAAAGAGCAGGCTGCTGCCAAAGTACAGTATGAAATACTTGTTTCAGAACCAAGAACTAAACAGCTGATACGTCTCAAACGTAGCTTCCTGCCCTTCCTTTCCTTTGTTGTTCTCTGGAAACGGCTGTGGTCACTCCTGGCAGGAATGTCACAATATCAGTAGCACCAGCCAGTTCGTTTAGCGTTCATCTTGCAGTCACATTGTATTGAGTGCTTACATTTCACTCATAACTCTGACTGGATCTTTTGTAAAGAAGCTGTAAGTAAAGGCTGAAAGCAGAATAGGACTTGGTATTTACTACTGTTTTAAATACAACTTACTACGTAAAAAACTGCCAGGTTTTGTCTGAGCTCATATGCCAAAAATGTTTAAGCATTAAAGTAGCAATTTATTTGCTCTTAAGAAGATAAAACAGTGGTGAAGACGGATGTCACATTGTTTTACACAAGCAAATTTTTGTAAATTTAACTAAAGTAGCTAATCTTGAAGAATCAAATTTTTCTTCCATGCTGGTCACTAAGATTTCAACAAAAAACTACTCAGGAAAAAAAAAAATCAAGAAATCTATTTATAAAACTACTTAAATACAAGACAATTAACAGAAGCAACTACAGAAAATAACTTCAATAATAAAAAGGAGCTCTGAATAGTGCTTTGGGGTGTTTAACAGAAATAACATCAACCACCTGTACAAAGTTAATGAATTATGTAATTGCATTAATATGGACAAATTCACATTTTAGTCTTTTGAGACAAGCTTTCAATATCTCTTCTGCTTGAAGAAAAAATTTCTCTGACCACAAGCACAAGAAGATCCAAATTTCTGCTAATTTCTAAGTAATTTGTACACACCAAACATAGCACCTATTTTAAAACAGACTAGCAAGTGGTGTGCCAAAATCCCTACCCAAAAATCCACTGCATCTGAAAACTGCCCAGACATACCCCTGGTATACATTAATTCCTGTACTCCAGTAAAGCCTATATGCAGAATGAGATCAGCCTCCTGACATTTGTGTTTAAAGTTAACGTAGTTTCCTGCATTTCACAGTTTTCCAAACAACGCAAAACAGCACAGGCAAATTTGCACCTTTGGTGTAATATTATACATTGCCACTTTTTAAAAGAATATATATGCAATCCAGTATTTCCGTGAGGTCCCAGGTAGATTATAAACTCCGTTGAGGGTTGTGTTACATGGTGAAAGTAAATCATAAAGCACGTGAAGAAGCTGCCACACAAGGCACTGGCTCTCCGTGGGTACTCCTGAAGTGGGCTAACAACAGCAAGAGCAAGTCGTGCTCCTACATCCAGCCCTCGCCAAACACCCTCCGCGGCACTGACGTTAACTCGGAGCACCCATGACCCCTAATTAAAGCAGCAACAAGGAGGCAACAAGCCCTTCGGAGAGGCCGGCTGCCCGCGCAGCAGGAAGCCGCCGGCCCCGGCCCCGGCCGGCCGGCCGGGCACCGCCGCCCGCTCGCCCCCACAAGGCCTCCCCTCGCAGGGCGCGGCCTGCCAAGGAGGAAGCCCTCCCGGCCAAGAAAGGGGAGACGGGGTAAGGGGCAGCGGGAGCCCCGGGGCCTGAGGAGAAGCCCAGCCCAGCCCCGCAGCGGCGGGTCCGCCCCGCCCCGCCCGGCCCGGCCCCGGGCGCGGCCTGCCGTCGCCGCCCGCTCTTACCCTCCGCGATGACCCGCTTGATGCGCAGCTTCATGTCGCCCATCTCCACCGTCTGCCCCACGAAATCGTTCTGGTCGCGGCTGGCGGCCCCCAGGGAGCCGGGGCCCGCCAGGAAGTCCAGGGCGGACTGAAAGAGCGACATGGCCCGAGCCGGCGCTGCCCGGCGGGGGGCGGGAGGGGGCGGCGGCGGCCGAGGCGGCGGGGGGCAGGGGAGGGGAGGGGAGAGCGGCGGGCGGGCGGGCGGGGCGGCTCCGCCAAGCTACCGATCGCAGCGGCTGAAGGCCGCCTCCTCAGCCGCCGTTCCCTCCGCTCCGGGCTACTTCCGGGAGCGCTGCGTCATTTATGACCTCACGGCACCGCCTCCTCCCAGCCCGCCGCTCCGCCCGCCTCCGGAGCCAGCCGGGGCGCCGGACGGACGGCCCCGCCCCGCCGGGGGAAGCCCCGCCCCTGGAGACCACGGGGCGGGGCGGGGAGGTGTGGAGCTCGCCTTCCCGCCCGGCGGGCGGTGGGTGGCACGGTCCCGCGGTCCGCGGCGCCTCGCCCAGGCGGGGCGGGCGGGGAGAGGCGGCGGGGTCTGACCGGGCGGCGCAGCAGGCCTGCCGCCGCTGGAGCCGAAGGCCCGGGGAAGGCTGGCTGACCGCTGCCCCCGCTGCGTCTCCACGGCCTGCCCCGCCCCCGCACGCAGAGGAGGACATGGTGGTGTGGCCTTTCCCGTGTCGCAGTACGGCGTAGCGCGTTAGCCTGCGTGTTCACCCCAAATTCCATAGGATTTCAGGTGGCCGTGCTCCTTGCTTACTTTCCCGTGCACAGATGAGTAGTTAAATATCTTAAAGTTGTATTTCTCAGCCAACTTCCATAAACTAAGAACTTGCTGTTCTTCATGTTACTGTGTAAATTACAGGGGCATGGCATCTTGTGCTTCCCTCGCTGTTCTGTAATGCCTTACCCGTCAGGAAGTGTGGTCTTAAAGGCTGGTAGATTTGTATGGAGACACCATGTTTTTATATCTCTTATAAAAAGCCAAAATTAAATTATCAAAGTCAGATTATATGGAGAACTTGCTTCTATCTGTTACAGAGGTCAACTGCTATTTTGCTCTTTCAATTCTCCCTATAAGAAAACCTCTTTTGCTATCTTAAATCATACCACCGTCACCACTTCAAGAACAGCAGAATCTGTATCCACAGCAGGAGCATCCTACCTTCAGTCCCATTTTGGTTTCTGATTTTTCCAATTTCTTTTTTCGGGCAAAGGCTGGAATTATTGTGGACGAACAAACACTGCTAGTTAGGCTTGCTGCACCATACTGTTCTGCTCATTGTTCCTTGTCCTATCATCCACCTGCACATTCCATCCATACAAGGCCACTGGAAAAGGAATAGGATCTTTTATAAGGAATCACAGGAACAATCCTTCTGTATTTGAAGGTCTGGGTTTTATGTTAGCAACTTTCTTACAACCAAAAGGAGGACTCTGTCACAGATGGCATATGCGGCAACTAAAACTCATACTTCAGCTTAAATGAAGACTGAGGTTTCTGTCCTATCTTCAGTAACAGATTGAGTGACCTGGACTAAAAGGACCTCTTTTTTGGTTTTGTTTGGGTTTTTTTTTGCTAACCAGCTTTAACATGGCCAGTTCCCTGACTGTTTCACTGCTAAGCCTCACATTTACCTCAGTGCAGAAGAGACATCCCAAAGGCTGGAAGAAACATCTGAAGATGACAAGGGAGCAGGACTGTTTTTTTTTTCAACAGCAGGACAGGCTTATGCCTGCTTGAAATGCCCTTAAACCTGCTCTCTGAGAATCTTGATTCTCTATCAATGTCTACATTTTTGATGTATAAAAATTAGCAAATAAAATTCCATCAGTGAAAATTGATTGTATTTAAAACTTTGCAGTTTTACTACTTATGCAAGAGAGATTTAATTTGACTGTTGAGAAGGGATCTTGACACAAATAATCCAAAATTTCTGTCCAAAAATCATATGCATATAGGCACCAAGTGTGAGGTCTGGTAATAAAAACTCAACCTAAAGATTTGTACAATTCCTCTAGTTGTTTGAAATTGTTCAAATAGGACAGTCATAGCTTACAGTGGGAGTTTGTCCTAAGAAAGATTGCAGGAGCAGTAACTATCTGTCACACATGAAGGAAGTATAAGAAAAAATGTAGGATAAGAAGCAGGAATGTTTGTTACATTTGAAAAAATCAGGATGGATTTGGCACTCCAACTACTGCAAGTATGCTAGGAAACCCTTGATGTAGATGCAGCTTTTCTGGCCAAAAGGTGTAAAAGAATGCCTGGGTAATATTTCACTGACCTGTCTTTAAATATCCAGGACTATATTGGAGAGGTCAAGCGACCACTAAGTAAGATGCGGTTTGAAATGTGTGCAGCTGTCTAGAAGGCTCTCCATTAGTGGGGCTGACCTTTTTATTTATTGCTGAGACAAAAGTGTGGTAAAATGCTCCAGTTTTTAACAGTACTTGGCCAAAAAGAGTAATGTATTTTTATTTATGCAGCTTGAGAGGCCTATGGATTTTTTTTTTAAGTTGTTAAAGTCAGTAAGTCTTATCCATTTATATGCTGGCATCATCCCTGTTGAAAAGCAGAGGAAAACAAGGTTGTGCCATCTGTTACTAATTTGCATCCCAGTTCTGACAGCCACACTGGACTGCTGCAGGATGGTTGAGCTCCTGATGAAAAAACTCTGTTCCAGCCTTCCCATTTTAACTCTCATCCAGTCCTCTTCCTTCTACAGCCTCACCCAGAATGAGGCAAGAGTCACTCTGGCCAAAAATCCTGGGTGGCGAAGTGGTAAAGAAGGGATTTCCTTTTGTATCATAAGGTCAAGACAAGGCAGAGCTATAAACTGGGGAATTATTAAATGAAAAGTTCATTCTGTCTCTTAGCATGTAGTGAAGGTATGCATTTTAATTTCCACTCTGGTAATTGCTTTCAGCTCCTTAGGAATTAAATAAATTAAACACTAATGAATTAGCATTCTACTTTGTATTTCTCTATATAGCATTTAATCGAAATATAGCTAGGAAAATGGCATATATAATAATGTCTGCATGGCTCTAGATAGGTTTTATTAGGTTCAGCAGAGCTGAAAATCTATTTCAGAAGCACATCTTGGAAGGATGATTAAATACATCTCCAAGTTTTGTATTTTTTAGTGCAGCTGCTCTTCTGATGTACTCTGAAATCATGAATCACAAAGCTAATCCTGACACAAAGCAAACATTACAGCTTTGACCTTTCTTAATTTAATGTCTTCATTTTCCATGCAGAGACCCTTCATCTCTTCTGAGACCAAAAAGATATGAAAGGCACTTTCAGAGCCGAGCTGGCACGTCTGTTTCAGTCATTTTCTTCCCTAATTGGCTAGTCTAGGTTTGAGTGAAACTATGCCCTTTTGAAAGATTTAGGTTTAATTCTGCTTCAGACAATCCAGCAAGAATCATCGGCTTTTGGAAGTGCCCATCCAAATTCACTATTTGAAAAAATTTTTTTCTAGAACAGCCACTAACATCTCTACATGTTACAGTGTATGGTACACCGAAGTAATTTTCTGCAATGCACGTTTTTCATTCATGTAGCTTTTTTGTATTAGCTGAATATCCATACAGGCTGCTGCTTTGGATGAAATCACAAAACACAATGCATAAACTATTGTGTTCTTCTTCTGATGTGCAATTATAATGTTTTTCTTACACAGATTATGAGCCACTATATTTTGGGAGATTTTTCTAACATATTGTAACCACATATTTCAAAGAAGAACCTGTTCATTTGATATTAAAATAACAAGTTTAATAAAGCAATAGTTGCAACATTTGGAAATAAAAATATTTTGATTGATTCCTCTATGTAGGCTACATTATGATTTAGTTAAACTTTCAGCAATAACTGCCATCTTAATGCTTATGTCTGAATTGGGCACCCTTTTTTTATTTTTGAGGTTCCAGTGTAAGTGATTCATTTTTAGAATGATGATGGGAAAACATGCCAATCATTCGAAAAAAATTACTTCACTGATTTTCTGGAGCAATAGTTTTGTCTCTGACTTCAGGTTAGACACTACAAATTTAGGAGAGGTAACTTTGCTTGCTTCAAACAAGGCATATGTTTTTTGCTGTTCTTGAGGAAAATTTTACATGGGGCAAATTAGCTACCCTATGTAAATAAAATTAATTCACTAGTTATTAGAAACCTTGTTAAAATTTGTAGACAGGATCTCTAGAGATTGGATTTATACTGTACCTGTTCCAATCTGTGGGTAGGGGATTTCTTCTGCAGCTGGTGCTCCTGGCTATTTTGAAACACAAGTCAACAGCAAGGGGAAAGAAAGGTTTGTACTCTGGAGACAGAGACTATCCAACTCTTTGAAGAAAAGGTCTGTAGCTTTGATCTCAAGTCTATTTATAGGAAGCCAGAGAGCAAGGTGAAAGAAGTGTTGCAGATATGTGTTCTTGTGGCCTGAAATACACCATGGTCCAATTTGCCTCTTCTAGGTCCAGCTGTCAAACAGTTAGGAAGGCCTAAGCTCTTCTTTTTTTTTTTCACAATAAGCAGTGATTAAAGACACCTTCATTGAACAAATAATTTTCTCATTAAATTTAACAAGAGACTTTATCAAAATGGTCTTCTCCTGTGACAAACAAAGCATCACAGCTTCTTACCAAAGCGCTATTTAACTTTGGAAAGGTTGTCATGACAGTAAAATTGATACTAGCTGTAATTGAGACAGCTGTAAAATTGAGAATATATGCCCTTTACTGAAATCTCTTTCAAAAGGTCATTATAGTCAGTTTACTGTATAGTCATCTCTGCAATGCCTTGCCATTTAAACATTGTACCCCTATATTACTAAAAGTGGCAGTTATTCTGACATTTCAAAATTTTTAGCAAGCTACATTACTATTTCCTAGACAATTCCAATTTGAACAAATTTTAATAAAGGTTAATGACATGTTTTATGCCTACATGGCCATATGCATACTAAACTGGATTAGTTTCAGGCAAAGACAGGTCCAGGGTCCTGTGATAAAAAGGAAAACTTGTCATTAAATACAAAACTGAAAAAAAAAACCACAAAAGAATTGCAGCTTTTATTCCAGGAACGAATTTGGGTTTCTTATGGAAGAAAAAAAAGCCTTTTTTGTAGGTCACAAGACTGACTGCAGCACTACTGTGCTAGATCGGGTTAACTGTACCAGGCTGGGTAAGGCATAGGTACAGCTGTACAATGACCTCGCTTCAGCCCTGGTGTGTCAAAGAAGCAGTGGATCGATCAGTCTTTACATGAAAGGAAGCAGCTTTTTAAAACTTGCTGAAGGCTAATGCTATGTTCAACTACTTGCATTTTATTAGACTTACCACTGAAGCCTGTATTTTTCTCTTATTGGGGATGGAGTAGCCATATTGCTTAATTGTCTGTTAAAATTCCCTGGTATTAAGAAAGAGCCGTTACAACGTTCCAGCATTCTTTCTTAGTTCACAATTTGGTGATAAATTTGCTTGCCAGAATCGCTACTTTCTGTATAGAAGCCTTTTCATCTTCTCTAGACCTTGAAGAGAAGCTAAATGATTTTGAATTCTCTCTCTCTGTTTTGTGCTTTCAGCCAGAGAAGTCAAAGGAAGGTAATGTCTTCCGAGTGTTTTTTACAATTTTTTTTTACATTTCAGAAGTGGCCAAATGAATCTTAATTGAAACTATACAGCCAATTCCAATTCATGCAGACCTGGAAAATTTCAGTTTGAGAAGGAGTAACTATAAATGAGTAAAAGAATTGCAACACAGAAGTTCATCAGTTTTCACAGATACACCTACAAAACTATAATGTTAAAAGCAAATAGATAACACTACCTCATAGGTAAATATATTTAGGGTTACAATGAACAATGTTCCAAAATGGGTATTTTTACTAATTGCTTCGACTACAAGGACCATAACTAAAGCTGTAGTCGTGGAAGTCCTGGCCCAAAGAATTACGGCCATTTGTGCTATTACTTCTTTCCTCTCACAGGGAGCTGTTGGAAGTTACCTCATCAACTTCATCCACTTCAGTACAAAGTTAACTGGGCAAGCAGCAGTGGGCTTCCCTGGCAGAACAGGAATGACTTCAGCTTCCACAACCATCTGTGGACTTAATATCTGATCGCAGCCAAAGGCCTAAATTGTTCACACGTTACCAAAGACAAAGCTGAAGAGTATGTTAGATAGAGCAGCATGCATTTAAAGTATAAGGCCACTATGAAAGTTAGAAATTAAATACAAATAATTTTCAGTAAATCTATTAACTACAGAATGTTATTTAAAAAGGAGTAGGTACAGTCTTTTCTTGAACAGCTTGAAATTTTACCTGATTATTAAACCACCTGTCAATTACATGAAACATTCTGAAAAGCTTAATACACAAGCTTTTTGGGTATTTCCCATGTAAATTCTTCTCTCCCAAAGTGCCCATAGCATGCTGTTTTTTGATAGATTGGCCTCTTCAAATCCAGTTCCCTTAATGAAAAGAAAAGAAAAGCAAGTCTTACACTTAACTCTATTCCAACATATATTATGGTTTAGACACATTAGAGGGATAATCAGTATTATCCCTGGAAGAAAGACAATAAAACCTAGATGTTGTTTCCTTGCCCAATCAGCCAGATTTACAGCAGGAAAGGTAATGAGCTGATGGTTTCAATTTTAAAGTGACGACAAATAGTCAGCTTTCTTCAAATGTATCAGAGATGCAGTAAGTATGCAGTTAGGCTTTATAAGTTTTACAATGCAGAAGCATTACAACTGGTATAAAGTTCAGCTATACCCGCGCAAGCATCAATGTGTTTTCTGTTATTGCAAGTGAAATATAGAATATTTTCTAATGCTATTGTGCCAGAAAGACAATGATGATCTGAAAAGAAGCAGCCAAAGATGATCTAGTAACTGTGGAGGTTTAACTGCTTATATAGATGCACAAAGTCACTATTTAGAATAGGACTTAACACTGATTATGACTAGATAAATAATGAAGGTGGAACTCATGATTATTGCTTTTTAACCTGCATAATCAGTGGATTTCAGCTGTGCTAAATGGTTAGCTACAGGTATCTACACAGAAATTTATCTTCATTTCATGAAAGGCCTGAAACATTATCTTGTACTTGGGCTTTCTTCTATTTGGTATTATGTTGTTTAATTATCTTTGAAAGCACATTTAAAATAGATGATTCATATCGTAAGGTGCTGGAGAGAAAATTGGTGGAGGAATGGCTAAGTAAGGAAAGAAGCATAAATACTAACAGGATAATGAATACGTTTCATATTTACACATTGTCGCATTTATGGGGTCTTGTACAGCAGCTAAGTCTTGTTTCAAGTAATATTTTGTGCAACATGATCACATGCTGCAATGGCTACTACAGTCATTTGTGCTTGACCCTAATACAAAAGCCATCGAAATGTGAGTGCTGACTAAATGAAAAGTAAGACATCATGAATTACTTTGGTGCATAGTTGATTAGACTGGATAGCCAGCACCATTTACAGGATTTTAAAAATTGTGAGGTAATATTTAACAATGAAATATTCACTAGTGCTCATGTTTTTGCCTGCTTTCTTCCCTTCTTACTGCCTTCACCACTTCCAGGGCTATGAGAATGTATTTTAAAAATGCAGCATTTTTGAGCACACCAAATCAAGGAAAATGTCTGGGAACCCCCACACAAATTACTGATGGCAATGAACTGCCATAATGACAAAGGCAAAGAAGAGTTTTGATTATATTTGTGAATGATAACACTTGGCAAACATTACCTAGCCACAGAAGTTGCTATAACGCCTTGCATTATCTCAGACTATTAAAAATACAAGTCAGCTCTACTGTCAGCATGTATGTTCAGGAAACATTCTGAAAAGGAGGGCAAAAGACTGGCCACACCAGCAAAATGTTGATATAGCTTGTCAGAAATGTCCTTCCTTTTTTAAGGGAAAAAAGAGACTTCCTATTCAGTAACATGTTGACATTTCTCCCCTCAGAGTCAAATACGCTTAAGATTCCTCTGGAATATAGAGATTAGAACGATATTAATAGCTCTGGATTTAAAACAGAAGTGAATAATTAAAAGCATTTTCCTTAAATAATGAGATAGCTAGCACGTATGTTTTAGCATTTTAGCGCAGAGGTTTTAAAACACGCATTGCTCAAAGTGACAAAGTGGTTCCTCTGTGCAGGGAGACAAATTCTTGCTGGGATCTCAGGCTTGAGCTCCCATGTCAATTCACAGAGTTTAATCAGGAGTTTAAACTCACACTGTGAGTTAAAGCCACACTTACAGTGTGGCTGCTGCCTTAAAAGAGGAAAAAGAGAGTGTTTCTCTCCATTAGTTGCATATTTCATGAAAATTCTAAGAAGTCCAGCCTGCCAAGTTTGGTGAAAATCAGCCAAGAGATTCGAAGGTTCTTCAGGACTGAGAAGATGAGCCTGTACCATTAGGTCTTAAGAAGCTGTATTACAAATAGGCAAGAAGCTCTAACTCCTAAAAGGTCACATAAAGAATCATATGAGTTAGTCACGAAAGAGAGAAGAAGAAGGAAAAATGCTAGGGTCAAATTACAGCTCCCTGGAATGTAGGTGGGTAGCAGCTGATAAGGACAAGTGCTGCTCTGCTTCTCTCCTCCAGCCCTTTCTTCTCTCAAAGAAGAGGGTAATTCCCATGCTTCTTTAAGCGTAAGGATTATGTTTGTCTAAAAGACCTGCTTTTTCAGGTCCAGAAATATTCCAGAAAGGAATATAGCTGGGTTGGCTGCAGGAGGCAATGTAAGTAGGTTTGGGTTTTTTTGTACTCTCTGACTGCATGATAGCCTCAATGACGCTTCTGATCACAACTGAATTTTCACGTCAAGACAGCTCATCTCGTGGTGGGATTTTTATTCTTGTTCTGTTTTTTAAATGCGTACAATATTTCAATGGCTTACCAGATCTTAAGAGAGCATTTAAGAAACCTGGATTCCTTTTTAATTAAGTTTAGTTGACAGGCTGCACAAGACTGCATGACAACTAGAGACAGGGTCTCAGTGTTCATCAGTTCTCAGTTTTCTGATGCAGAAGGTAGGTTACACTTACACCTCATGAAGAAGCCAGTCACTTAAGGGTGTTCTTTTCTCTTCTGGGCTAATGGCCAATATCCCTAGAACAGCAACAGCAAACACCATACTGCCACTATTGTGGTAGGGTGGCACTCAGCTTCTGTGCATGAGCAAGGGCAAATTACAGCACATAACGTCCCACTCATTTCAAGGGGATTGCTTGTGCAGTGAGGGCACCAGAACCTTTCCATCTTGTGGCAGCTGTCGCACAAGTTGTTGCCACCTAAAGATCAAAGGCAAGGAGACCATACTTACCCCAGTACTTCTTTCAGAAAGAGACAATATTTCTGGTGCCTTCCAGATAAGGCAGGGATTGGGAGCCTTACACACCCTGTAGACAGACTGGAAAGCCTAACTACATCTAATGTTAAATTTTAATTCTACTTTACCAAGCACACTGCCACCTGGCTAATGAACTGCAACATAGCACACTACCAGGGTTACTGGGAGATATAACATGGTATAATTTAGACCAGTCTTACTTATTCAGTACATTTTGTGACCAGATTTATGAATTGGCCCTTGTAACTTGTACTAGGTGCATGGGTGAGGGAAGAAATGACGGCAATTATAGATTTATCATGAAGGTGACTTTCATGAGGTTAGGAGCCAGAAGCTTTAACATTAAACTGTTAAAGAGAGCATTAAAAATATTATTCCCTTCAGTAAACACTAATAGCACACAAACCTTATGATAGCTCCAAGGCGTAGATCAAAGTTTTTCTGCACGATGTCAAGCAGTTCTTCAGATCTCTCTGATGTTCCGTAATGAAACACTGAGATCGCAAGAGGATGACTCAGACCGATAGCATATGATAGCTATAGAACACATGCATACAACCCAAACACAGTTAAAACAGTCCTTCCTACTTTTTGCTTAAGAGAGAGGAGAGGCTTATCTTATGTATCAGGGGAAGATCTTACAGACACCTTTTCTGCATAAAGAAAGTTAGGAGATATCGTTTTGCTATTTGTCTTTTATATTAGAAAATTATCTGTTTTCCTCAGAGAATGCTCAGCCTGATCAAATGTCAGACCTAAGTGACATTCCTTAAAGGAAGTTCTTTCTAATCGTCCTCAGATACTGCCGTTCTACATCCTTCAGCCTCAGCTAGACATAAGGATTTCATGCCTTTGAGACTGGAGACTCTGAGATCTACAAATATTTCTGGGTGGTGTTTTTTTTGTTTGTTTGTTTGGTTTTTTGCTGAGGCAGAGAAAAGATTATCTAGGACAAGATGAGAAAAAGCTCCATGTTCCTAGAGCGCTCACAGATTTGTCTTCCCCGAGTGAGTTATTTCAATGCACTCCCTGGAACTTCATCCAATATTTTAAAACCCAGCTATCAGAAGTAGACAAAGTAACGCAGGAAGTATTCCTGTAATTTCACTTCATTGAAAGGAGGACAGAGGAGCTCTATAGCTCCTTTCTGACATCCAGGAATCACATTAGCTTCTTTTCACCACAGCACTGCACAGCACAGCACTGACAGGTTCTCCCGAAATGTATTTGCTTTTATCATTCAGTCCCTTTCCAAAATACAGTCCTGCTGCAGTATAGGCTAACATTTGCTTCATTTTCTTCCATCATGGTGTATTTGGATGAAAATATGTTTTGCTTGAATGTCACTAAGCAATGCAAACCATTCTGTGGCTTTCACTGGTCTTCCTCATTGTGTCTGCTTTCTACAGATTTCAAAAAGTAATAGTCCAATGGCTCAATTCTATCTATATACTTCCTAGTATCCAGGAATTTATTTTTCTTAGAAACTGTCCTAATCATGACTATCTTCCCCTTAGCTAATTTTGAAATCTGCTAAGTCTGTTTTTCATTAACCAGTAAGCTGACAATTCTATATCACACTAAATAAAGCCTACATGATATTTGTGATAATATCCAGCTAAGTTGTCTGCAGTTCCCTCCATTATCCATTTTGCCCTTTCAGTATGAAAAGGTGGTTAGCATGGAAACAATATCCATAACAGAGTCAGCTCAATTGTCAGTCTCAGTGGAGGCTGGCAAGGTCTTCCTGTAGCCCACAGACACTAATGGGCTGGAAACACTTTTGCTTTTCCACTTGATATATTTTTCCTTTTATTAATCTCTAAAACATCAGCCAGATCACTGCTACTTTTTACTGTAGTGATTTGTTGTACTGGGTTAAAGTTATTACATAGCAGCTACTCAGAATGAGTATGTGTATAAGCTAGGATGCAAGCTGCCTAGACAAACCTCTATTGTTTAGCATTCACATTGGGTTCATGTTTAATGGTGAAACTGTCTAGGGGTTAATAAAACACGTCTTTTGACTTCTTAGACTTAGTAGTCCCAAAAACTTATGCACAAGGAAGGAAGTGCATTTCTTCTGAGTGTATAAGACTGATGAAAGTTGTTCTTGTTTTAAACTCTTAAAAACAATGTAATTTTGCTTTTAGTCACACCTCACCTCGTAGTATACTAGGAACACACAGTAGAGAACTCACGGTAACTTTAAGGTAATTTCAAATACAGCTTAAAATGGTTTAAGTTACAACTAATATGACCATATAGTACAGCAGGTTGCACAACTACATCTAGACACCGCTAACATAACTGTCTGTAATGTGCTGCGCAGCCCAGGTTGGAGTGCTGGCCAGGCATGTGTGTGCAGAGGATCACTAGAATTACTGGAAGTAAAAGCAAGGATGATGTAAAGTAGTACCTAGACCAGGGATGGCAACAGAGTTGGAGAAAGAATACTACGGAGAACGCACTCTTTGTTTCAAGACCATCCTGGCCTGTGTCTTTGGCTTTCCTCATAGGGCTACTTAACAACACACCCCCAAGAGAAACTTCCTGGAGCTCCATTCTAGTATGAGAAATGCTTTTCTGAAACTGGAGCAGGGCTGTGATGGGAGTATGTGTTCTGAGGGGGTGACCACACATGAGACAGAATTTCTGTTATGATGTATTACTTTTACGGTTACTCTTACCTGGATTAATACTCTTTTACAGAGACCAGCTTTCACCAGAGATTTTGCGACCCAGTGAGCTGCGTATGCTGCAGAATGATCAACTTTGGAGGGATCTTTTCCAGAGAATGCACCTCCACCATGGGCTCCCCAGCCTCCATAGGTATCAACAATGATCTTCCTGCCAGTCAGTCCAGCATCACTCTGCAGGACAAACAATTGAATACATTCAGGAGACACAACAGTTTACCCAATCTCATACTAGGTTATTGGGTACAACTTTGTTTTGTATTTGCCGAAGATATGACTCATTGTTCACAGTGTTCGCCTTCACATGCAACTGTTTAATGAATGAGGTCTACATGATTGGAGCACTTTTCAGAGATGTACTAAGTCATCTGTGCTGCAGTCACTTTTGAAGACTGAAAAGAATGTGGCACAACTGTAAACATCACAATAAGTGTGCTCCCTTCAAATCAGCAATCATAAAATACTACCTCTCGATTACTGGCCAATGACTTCACTCAGTAACACTTGATGGAGGCCAAGAATTTAGAGACAAAAGACTTCCTGAAAAACAGATCACATATGACCTAAAAGGTTAACAAGCTTCACTTAGATACACATACTAAAGGGGAAGCGGGGGCTTCATAGAGCTGCAGCTCAGTGCTGCCAGCACAAGAGTACTGAGAAATTCTAGCTGAGTTCACCTTAATGGTTCACTCGTGGCAAAAGGACTGCTTGGTACTACTCTTCTTTCTTCTTCCTGCCTGCCTGTGCCCCCGATAATGGAGTCCCACCCTCTTACATGGACTTTTGTGTGCTGCTACAACTTGATGAGCTGATCCAACTGTTCAACCAGCAGAGAATTGCTGCCTTTCTGTCAGATTAGCAAAGCTGGTGACTGCAAGCTGATAAATGATCTCCAGAGTGTTGAGATACTCCATCCTGAAAGAGGATAAACTGCGTTAATCCACTAATTTTAAATCCTCAAATAAGCAAATGGGAGTAAAGCTGACATTTATTCCTCAATGAAAGTGGTATCCCTACATCATCCCAGCGTGTTCATAAGCACACCTTGTAGTTTTAATCCTTCATTGAACTCTTTATACAAAACTAGGCAGTTTTGTGTAACAAAACTTTTTACAATTTCACAGCAATGACCTGCTTACCTAGTACCAGCACCTGGAAAGCAGAACGTGTCAAATTCTAATGAGTTTTGAGACTTAATACATTAAGATCTCCCTTGAAGTTTGTTCAGCTTTGTGAATAATCTCAGTGTAGAAGATCAGACCTGTTACTATTTCTGGTCTTGATTTTTACTCTGAAAGTGAAGAGATACTTCCAGTCAGGCATTTTAGTGTATAACTTAAAGGCTGGCTTTTGGTCATTTAAAATACTTTCTGGAAGAAAGAGAAAGATCCAAGAATCTATACATTTGGCTGCTCAAACAGGTACAGCTTCAGTTTAAATGCTAGTTGTCGGGTAGGAAAACTCCAGTAGAAATGACGGAGGCTTCCTTAAAAATGTATAGACTTTCTTGGTTAAAGTTCATTGCACTTTTGTTCAAGAGAACATTTAGAAGCATGTGGCAAAGTAGAATCCAAGCCTGTATAGGCTGTCCTCTTTAAAAGCACCATACCTTAGGACTGCCTTCTACAAACTTTTCACTTGGAAGGAAATGATAAATTGTGCCCTCATCAAGATACTTCTCTGGAATGACTTCTTGAACAACTTTCTCCATTAGCTCCTTCTGTATTTGTTTTAGAGGTATGTCCGGGGCATGATGTACTGAAATCACAAGTGTGTGCACTCGGATGGGCTCCACTGCACCATTACTCTCCTTGTATTCCATTGTGACCTAGGGAGAAAAAAAAAGGACAGTGAACACTCAAAGCCAAGAGCACCAGTTTGAAAAATGAAAATGAACCTCATACTTATTTTCTGCAACAAAAATAAACAGAGGAAAGGAAATGGGATGAAAAATGATGGATTGTTGCCTATGCTTAAAATCACTGTAAGAAAAAAAATAAAAATACAGAAAGTACTGAAGTACCACTATGAAAAGAGTTAACTAAAGGATATTAAATATATCACCACCGAGAACCAAAATAACAGCAAGAAAGCTACAGAAGCCTAAGATTTTACTGGCAGACGATAAAATTATTCATGGTTTGGCATGTTAACATAACTTCAAATAGTGAAACACTAAAGTAAAGCCAAAATAACTTTTGGAGGACCCTGCTAAAATGAACAACTGTAGATCATGATATGATGGGCTGCACCCTTTGCTACCTATTGCACAGCTTTTATGTACATGCAAATATATACTGGCATTGCTCCATCCTTAGTATTGGTTTTCTTACAGACTAAGAAAACCTCTCTACCTTCCCACCCTTCAAAAATGCTTGGATAGATACATCGTAAAGAAAACAGTCTATTCACATGTTCTATGCACTGCTGACAAAAGATAGAGACACAATCCATGTTGCACTGCAACAACTGCAGCAGCATAACTCAATGCAGTTTATACCCACTAAGCAACAGAAATTAGGACTAAAACACCTTGCTGTCTTGGAAATGCCACATGTATGGCTTTCCTTTCCTCTCCTGCAGATTTCACAGCCTGGAATACAGAGAACTTACTGCCTTTGAGACTGCTAAAGCGCACACTCCTATAGTAGGTTCAGTGACTCATCCACTCAACTCTGCAACAGAGCTGTTAGTGCCTCTGACCACTGATCAAATATAGTATTGTCATGGTTTAACCTCAGCCAGCAACTAAACACCATGCAGCCACTCGCTCACCTGCCCCAATCCCCGCCCCCGGTAGGATGGGGAGAGAATCGGGAGGGCACAAGTAGAAAAACTCACGGGTTGAGATAAAAACAGTTTAATAATTGAAATAAAACTAAGTAGAATAGTAATAATAACAGTTATAACAACAACAGTTACAGAATATACAAAGCAGGCGATGCACAATGCAACTGCTCACCAACTGCTGACCGCATGTCACGAACAGGGTGGGGAAGAGACCCTGCCCCGTCCCTAGTTTTTATACTGATCATGATGTCACATGGTATAGAACACCCCATTGGCCAGCTGGGTCAACCGCCCTGCCTATGCTCCCCCCACCAGCTTCCCCTGCACTTGGCAGAGCATGGGAGGCCGTAAAGTCCCTGATGCAAGCACCACCCAGCAACAACCAAAGCATCAATGGGCCATCAATGCTCCTCTCATATCAAACCCAAAACACAGCACCTCCCCCCCAGCTACTGGGAAGAAAGTTAACTCTGTCCCAGCCAGAACCAGGACAGTATCCACCCCTTATTCTATACCATCTACGTCATGCCCAGGTCTCACATTTTCTAATACATTCCAATTAATCATCACCACTTTTCCTGCCTTCTGATATATACACACAGATATCATTCCCTTAGTCCATGGGCCATCCCTCTAAAATGTCCATTGAGTTCTTTTAGTCCATGACTTTGGCTCCATCTGTCATAACAGACTTTCAGGGCAGGAGAGATGGTGTGTGGTGTTGGACTGTTGCATGCTGAGGCCAGTTCTGGTTCCATTATCACTGCGCTCATCCGGTTCTATCATCATTGCACTTTGCTCGGTTTCATCAGAGTTCCTTCTTCATTAATCTGGGTGATTCTTACCACAATACCATTGATAGGACATATAGCAACCATAAAAGTGATGACATACAGTATTAGACAGCAATTAACATCATACAATTCAGTTCATTGGCTATTTTCACTCAAAATCAAATGCCCTTGAGCTATACACCGGACTTCCCCATCCTTTCACATTACCCCTATGCACCCAGGTCCTTGAGCAAAAGCAATCCCACGAATGGGTTTTCCCTTGCCAGAGGCAGGAGTAACCCAGACCGTCTTCCACAGCATATTTCTTATGTGCACAACAGGGACTTTATCCCCCTCTACAGTACGTAAGGGTTTTGATTGCGCAGAGCCAGCTCGAGTGACAGATCCCCTAGTGTTGACTAACCAGGTGGCTTTTGCTAAATGCGTGTCCCAATGCTTGAATGTCCCACCACCCATTGCTCTCAGTGTCGTCTTCAGCTACTATTCAGATACTATTGTATCGTTCGATTTTTCCGGAGGCTGGTGCATGGTAGGGGATGTGATAGACCCACTCAATGCCATGCTTTTTGGCCCAGGTGTCTATGAGGGTGTTTCAGAAATGAGTCCCATTGTCTGACTCAATTCTTTCTGGGGTGCCATGTCGCCATAAGACTTGCTTTTCAAGGCCCAGGATGATGTTCCTGGCGGTGGCATGGGGCACAGGATATGTTTCCAGCCATCCGGTGGTTACTTCCACCATGGTGAGCACATGGTGCTTGCCTTGGTGGATTTGTGGGAGTGCGATATAATCAATCTGCCAGGCCTCCCCATATTTATATTTCAACCATCGTCCTCCATACCAAAGAGGCTTTACTCACTTGGCTGGCTTGATTGCAGCGCATGTTTCACATTCATGGATAAACTGTGCAATAGTGTCCATGGTCAAGTCCACCCCTCGATCACGAGCCCATCTATATGTTGCATCTCTTCCTTGATGGCCTGAGGTGTCATGGGCCCACCGAGCTATAAATAATTCACCCTTATGTTGCCAGTCCAGATCCACCTAAGCCACTTCAATCTTAGCAGCCTGGTCCACCTGCTGGTTGTTTTGATGTTCTTCAGTGGCCCGACTCTTGGGTACGTGAGCATCTACGTGACGTACTTTTACAAACAAATTCTCTACCCGGGCTGCAATATCTTGCCACAATGCGGCAGCCCAGATGGGTTTACCTCTGCGCTGCCAGTTGTTCTGCTTCCACTGCTGCAACCACCCCCACAGGGCATTTGCCACCATCCATGAGTCAGTATAGAGATAAAGTACTGGCCATTTTTCTCGTTCGGCAATGTCCAAGGCCAGCTGGATGGCTTTCACGTCTCCAAACTGGCTCGATTCACCTTCTCCTTCAGCAGTTTCTGCAACTTGGCGTATAGGACTCCATACAGCAGCTTTTCATCTCCGATGCTTTCCCACAAGGCGACAGGACCCATCAGTGAACAGGGCATATTGCTTCTCGTTTTCTGGTAGTTTATTATACAGTTGGGCCTCTTCAGCATGCGTCACCTCCTCCTCTGGGGATATTCCAAAATCTTTGCCCTCTGGCCAGTTCGTGATCACTTCCAAGATTCCTGGGCGACTGGGGTTTCCTATTCGGGCCCGTTGTGTGATCAGCGCGACCCACTTACTCCACGTAGCATCGGTTGCATGATGTGTAGAGGGGACGCTCCCTTTGAACATCCAGCCCAGCACCGGCGGTTGGGGTGCCAGGAGGAGCTGTGCTTCAGTGCCAACCACTTCCGAAGCAGCTTGAACCCCTTCATATGCTGCCAATATCTCCTTCTCAGTTGGAGTGTAGCGGGCCTCGGATCCTCTGTATCCCCGACTCCAGAACCCTAAGGGTCGACCTCGAGTCTCCCCTGGTGCTTTCTGCCAGAGGCTCCAGGTAGGGCCATTCTCCCCGGCTGTGGTGTAGAGCACATTCTTTACATCTTGTCCTGCCTGGACTGGCCCAAGGGCTACTGCATGAACTATCTCCCGTTTAATTTGTTCAAAGGCTTGTCGTTGCTCAGGGCCCCATTTGAAGTCATTCTTCTTCCTGGTCACTTGATAGAGAGGGCTTACGATCTGACTGTAATTTGCTGTCCTGGTTTCGGCTGGGATAGGGTTAAATTTCTTCCTAGAGCTGTGTTTTGGATTCAGTATGAGGAGGATGTTGATAACACACTGATGTTTTCAGTTGTTGCTAAGTGCCCTCCTAGTCCAAGGACAGCTCCTATGCCCTACTGACTGAGCTAGGTACACAAGATGGGAGGGAACATAATCATTAGCTGGCTAATGGGGTATTCCATACCATGTGATGTCATGCTCAGTATATGAACGGTAGGCGTGATCCAGGAAGTACCGATCGCTACTTGGTTATCGGTCAGCGCGGGTGGTGAGCAATTGCATTGTGCATCACACATTTTGTATATTTTATCATTATCATTATTATTTTCCCTTTTTTTCTGTTCTATTAAACTGTCTTTATCTCAACCCACGAGTTTTTCTCACTCTTACCCTTCCAATTCTCTCCCCGTCCCACTGGGGGGGTGGGGGGAGTGAGTGAGCGGCTGCGTGGTATTTGGCTGCCTGCCAGGTTAAACCACGACATTTGCATTCTCCAAAAGCCCACAACGCGTAAGAAAGCTTGTGTTTCCTTTTTGCTAGTTGGTGGAGATATGGCTGTTATTTTATTATCACATCCATTGAGATCTGATGACGTCCATCTTGCCATTTCATTCCTAAAAACTGGATGTCCTGTGCAGGTCCCTTGAGCTTACTTCGTTTTATTGCAAAGCCAGCCTTCAGAAGGATTTGGACTATTCTTTCCCTTTTCTCAAAAACTTCTTCTGCTGTGTTGCCCCATACGATGACGTCATCAATGTATTGCAGGTGTTCTGGAGCCTCACCCTGTTCCAGTGCGGTGTGGATCAGTCCATGGCAAATGGTAGGGCTGTGTTTCCACCCCTGGGGCAGTCGGTTCCAGGTGTACTGGACACCCCTCCAAGTGAAAGCAAACTGTGGCCTGCACTCTGCCGCCAAAGGGATTGAGAAGAATGCATTAGCGATATCAATGGTGGCGTACCACTTGGCTGCCTTTGACTCCAGTTCGTATTGAAGTTCCAGCATGTCCGGCACGGCAGCACTCAGTGGCGGCGTGACTTCGTTCAGGCCACGGTAGTCTACTGTTAGTCTCCACTCTCCATTGGACTTTCGCACTGGCCATATGGGACTGTTAAAGGGTGAGCGAGTCTTGCTGATCACTCCTTGGCTTTCCAGTCGACGAATCAGCTCATGGATGGGGATCAGGGAGTCTCGGTTGGTGCGGTATTGCCGCCGGTACACTGTTGTGGTAGCGATTGGTACCTGTTGTTCTTCAACCCTCAACAACCCCACAACAGAAGGGTCCTCCGAGAGACCAGGCAAGGTGGACAGCTGTTTAATTTCCTCCGTCCCCAGGGCAGCTATACCAAAAGCCCACTGCTACCCTTTTGGGTCCTTGAAATACCCTCTCCTGAGGTAGTCTATGCCAAGGATGCACGGAGCCTCTGGGCCAGTCACAATGGGGTGCTTCTGCCACTCACTCCGTCATTCACTTTGGCCTCCAACACAGTTAACTCTTGGGATCCCCCTGTCACTCCAGAAATACAGATGGGTTCTGCCCCTTTATAGCCTGATGGCATCAGGGTACACTGTGCACCGGTGTTTATAAGAGCCTTATACTCCTGTGGAATTGCCAGGGTGACAGCATACTTTTTCCAAATATTCTACTAATTTTTCAGGATTATGCACTTGTTCAGGGTTGAAGTTCCAGAACACTGGAGGTGCCCACTGACCTAGGTGTTTGCCTATGCTATCCCACTCAGCCTGCCACTTATAACTATCCAGCCTTGGGGCAGATCTCTGGATGATATACTTAAATTGCTTATTATCTTTGTACAAAACCGAAACAATATTCCCAAGGAGTACCAACAGATGTATCTTAACTACCCAGGGATGTTCAAGGTACTGACAAGTTATTTTAACAAAGGAGATGACATCATAGAGGAAGGTAGCGAAGGTGCCATCCTGTATTTCCTCCATAAAAAGCCTCTCAGAGGAAGAGGTATAATTGCTAATGGTCTCCATAAGGTGGTACCCGAAATACAGTAGCGGCATCATTACAAATCCCAAACACCAAATAACTCCCAATGCCAGTGTTTTAATAACAAATCTCTCGGGCAAAACATCATTAATCACTGCAGAGCACAGCAGACTACAAAACCCAACACTAGTCTTTAACAGGTACATTAAAAACAAGAGCATGGTGCAAATTAGATAAATTAATATCAAGAACAGATGAATCAATATTGTGACCAGCAACTGCTAACAGACACAAATTCCTTAATATGCTCTAGTTAATCTGTTGTTATCTCAACCCTTCGTGCCCCACGTCGGGCGCCAAAAAGGACTGTCGTGGTTTAACCTCAGCCAGCAGCTAAGCACCACGCAGCCGCTCGCTCACCCCCCCTCTCCGGTAGGATGGGGGAGAGAATCAGGAGGGCACAAATAGAAAAACTCGCAGATAAAAACAGTTTAATAATGGAAATAAAACAAAGTAGAACAGTAATAATAACAATGATAACAACAGCAATAACAGAATATACAAAGCAGGCAATGCACAATGCAACTGCTCACCGACCACTGTCCGCGTGTCATGAATGGGGCAGGGGAGTCCCCCTCACTTTCCCCCTTGTTTTTATACTGTTTTTATACTTTTATACATGTGATGTCACATGGTATAGAATACCCTATTGGCCAGCTGGGTCAACCACCCCGCCTATGCTCCCCCCACCAGCTTCCCCTGCACTTGGGAGAGCATGGGAGGCCGAAAAGTCCCCAGTGCAAGCACCACCCAGCAACAACCAAAGCATCACTGGGCCACCATGCCCCTCTCATAACAAACCCAAAACACAACACACACCCCCAGCTACTGGGAAGAAAGTTAATTCTGTCCCAGACGGAACCAGGACAGTATATATGAGGTTTGAATCAAGAACAGCCCTGTTTTAACTGAGAAACCATAGCACTATCCCAGTTCATGCTTCTGGAATGCTGATATTTATTCAGAAAAAAAAACAGCTGATTGTAGTAATTTGTTAATCTTCTTAATCTCCAGGGGAAAAGAAGCAAAATACAAATGTTATTTTGAAGAAACCTGCTAAGACACTGATAGAACAGTTTAAACAAATCATGTGTGCTACATTCAAATGTACCATATGAAACTCACACGACCTTGGAATGTGAAAATGACAGCACCGTTTTTGACAAACATTAATTCTGATTTAGTAGCAGACAGGGTAAATTATTTCTATTGTTTCTCACCCTTACAGTTTATGCATCTACGTTACGAACTTGTGTTTTTCCATCTGGTCTAACCCAGGGCCATGTTCCATTCTGTTTCAGAGCCTTTATCCTTGCAGTCAGTTTGTGTGCCAGGGCATACATTCTTCAGTTTCATCAGTGGCATAGCCAAACATCAAACCCTGCATTGAGAAACAGGGAACTGCATTGAAAAACAATGAAATAAGCCACTCGTTTCCATGTTCTCTTTCCATTTCTGCACCTGTCTTTGCCACATAGTACTTTAAAACCACCCAAGGCTAGAAAGAGACAGCAGTAACATGCAGGGTGAACCCACTTTGTCATATAATGTCACGCCAATGTCGGGGGAGAAATCGGTAGCCCAGCTCAAGTGCATCTACACCAATGCACGCAGCATGGGCGGCAAACAGGAGGAGCTGGAAGCCATCGTGCAGCGGGGTAGCTATGACTTAGTTGCCATCATGGAAACATGGTGGGATGAGTCTCACGATTGCAGTGCTGCAATGGATGGCTATAAGCTCTTCAGAAGGGACAGGCGAGGAAGGAGAGGCGGTGGAGTAGCCCTGTATTTTAGGGAGTGCTTTGACTGTCTAGAGCTCAGTGATAGTGATGATGAGGTCGAGTGCTTGTGGGTAAGGATGAGGGGGAAGGCCAACAAGGCAGATATCCTGCTGGGAGTCTGTTATAGACCACCTAACCAGGATGAGGAGGCAGACGAAATATTCTACCAGAGGCTCACAGAAGTCTCATAGTCGCTGGCTCTTGTTCTCATGGGGGACTTCAACTTTCCAGATGTCTGCTGGAAATACAACACGGCAGAGAGGAAACAGTTGAGGAGGTTCCTGGAGTGTGTGGAAGATAACCTCCTGATGCAGCTGGTAAGCGAGCCTACTAGGGGAGGCACCTCGCTTGACCTGCTGTTCACAGAGAAGGATTGGTGGGAGATGTGGTGGTCAGAGGCCGGCTTGGGCTTAGCGACCATGAAATGATAGAATTCTCGTTACTTGGTGAAGTAAGGAGGGGGGCCAGCAAAACCGCTACCATGGACTTCCAGACGGCGGACTTTGGCCTGCTGAGGACACTGGTCGAGAGGTGTATATCTTGGGAGACAGTCCTGAAGGGCAAAGGGGTCCAGGAAGGCTGGACATTCTTCAAGAAGGAAGTCTAAAAGGCGCAGGAGCAGGCTATCCCCATGTGCCCTAGGAGGAACAGGCGGGGAAGACGACCGGCCTGGCTGAATGGGGAGCTCTGGCTGGGACTCAGGAAAAAAAGGAGAGTTTATCACCTTCGGAAGAAGGGGCAGGCAAGAGGAGTACAGGGATCCCGTTAGATCATGCAGAGTGGAAATTAGAAAGGCAAAAGCTCAGCTAGAACTCAACCTGGCCACTGTCATGAGAGAAAACAAAAAATGCTTTTACAAGTATATTAATGACAAAAGGAGAGCCAAGGAGAATCTCCATCCCTTATTGGATGCGGAGGGGAACGTTGCCACCAAGGACGAGGATAAGGCTGAGGTACTCAATGCCTTCTTTGCCTCAGTCTTTAATAGTCAGAGCAGTTATCCTCAGGGTACTCAGCCCCCTGAGCAGGAAGATAGGGACGGCGAGCACGATAAACCCCCCATAATCCAAGAGGAAGAAGTTAATGACCTGCTACGCCACCTGGACGTTCACAAGTCTATGGGGCTGGATGGGATCCACCCGAGGGTACTGAGGGAGCTGGCGGAGGAGCTTGCCAAGCTGCTCGCCATCATTTACCAGCAGTCCTGGTTAACTGGGGAGGTCCCGGACGACTGGAGGCTTGCCAATGTGACGCCCATCTACAAGAAGGGCCGGAAGGAGGATCCGGGGAACTACAGGCCTGTCAGCCTGACCTCGGTGCAGGGGGAGATTATGGAGCAGTTCATTTTGAGGGCGCTCACGAGCCGTGTCCAGGACAACCAGGGGATCAGGCCCAGCCAGCACGGATTCATGGAAGGCAGGTCCTGCTTGACCAACCTGATCTCCTTCTATGACCAGGTGACCTGCCTAGTGGATGAGGGAAAGGCTGTGGATGTGGTCTACCTGGACTTCAGTAAAGCCTTTGACACTGTCTCCCACAGCGTTCTCCTAGAGAAGCTGGCGGCTCATGGCTTAGACAGGTGCACTCTTCGCTGGGTAAAAACTGGCTGGATGGCTGAGCCCAGAGAGTGGTGGTGAACGGAGTTAAATCCAGTTGGCGGCCAGTCACGAGCGGTGTTCCCCAGGGCTCAGTTTTGGGGCCGGTCCTGTCCAATATCTTTATCAACAATCTGGATGAGGGGATCAAGTGCTCCCTCAGTAAGTTTGCAGACGACACCAAGTTGGGCGGGAGTGTTGATCTGCTGGAGGGTAGGAAGGCTCTGCAGAGGGACCTGGACAGGCTGGATCGATGGGCCGAGGCCAACTGTATGAGGTTCAACAAGGTCAAGTGCCGGGTCCTGCACTTTGGCCACAACAACCCCAGGCAACGCTACAGGCTTTGGGAAGAGTGGCTGGAAAGCTGCCCAGGGGAAAAGGACCTGGGGGTGCTGATTGACAGCCGGCTGAACATGAGCCGGCAGTGTGCCCAGGTGGCCAAGAAGGCCAATGGCATCCTGGCCTGTATCAGAAATAGTGTGGCCAGCAGGAGCAGGGAGGTGATCGTGCCCCTGTACTCGGCACTGGTGAGGCTGCACCTCAAATACAGTGTTCAGTTTTGGGCTCCTCACTACAAGAAGGACATGGAGGTGCTGGAGCGTGTCCAGAGGAGGGCAACGAAGCTGGTGAAGGGTCTGGAGCACAAGTCTTATGAGGAGCGGCTGAGGGAACTGGGACTGTTTAGCCTGGAGAAGAGGAGGCTGAGGGGAGACCTCATCGCACTCTACAATTACCTCAAAGGAGGTTGTAGCGAGGTGGGTGTTGGTCTCTTCTCCCAAGTAACTAGCGATAGGACGAGAGGAAATGGCCTCAAGTTGCGCCAAGGGAGGTTTAGATTTGACATTAGGAGAAATTTCTTTACTGAAAGAGTGGTCAGGCCTTGGAACAGGCTGCCCAGGGAAGTGGTTGAGTCACCATCCCTGGAAGTATTTAAAAGACGTGTAGATGAGGCCCTTAGGGACATGGTGTAGTGGGCATGGTGTGTTGGGTTGACGGTTGGACTCGATGATCTTAGGTCTTTTCCAACCTTAATGATTCTATGATTCTGTGATTCTATAACCAGCCTGAAATAACATTTATGTATCTGCATAAGAATCAGAGCTACAGCAGGGTCTGGTTCCCAAGAATGACTCTGCCTTAAGCATCCATAAGAATCCACTGCAAAGGCTTAATAGGCAAAAAGCTCATAAAGACTGCTCAGTCTTCTCTCCACACATGAGAAGTAAAATAACAGAGCGTTTGATGCCTAAGTAAAACCAGGCTACCTAAAAGACTTGAAAGACCAGAAACTAACACCTACTGACAAAAATATATATATACCTTAATTGTAGCTCTATCCAGTAAGGCCATTGGATATGGGAAAAGCCACTTTCACTGAAACTAGTGAAGGCCGTGTTACTTTTTTCCACTTCTGGTGATTAAGAGGGTGGACAGTGTTTAGCTGCTAATTCTTACACTTTGCACAATAGCTTTTAAGGAAGGGCTCTGGTCCAACGCAATTCTAACTGCCTGTGCCTAAACTGAATTTGAGTAAGTGCCTGGAATTAAGCCCCATTACCTGATCCCCTGCTCCAATGTCATCGTCACTCTTGCCATAGGAGACAGCATGCTTGATCCCTTTACACTGTTGTTCTAAGGCCACTGAAACTGTGCAAGTCTTATAGTCCAGTCCTAGTGAAGGAAGTTTTGTAAAGTTAGGTCATACATTCTTGAGAGTTCACAAATTGCTAGAGAAGCTTTTAGGGATTATCTAGTTACTTTGACTAAAACTTTTAAAACTCTAAGCATGTAAGCCTCCTACACTAGGTTTTGTATTGCTAATAGAAGCAGACAATCAGCACATTTATATCACAGTCTCAGGATGTGGGCAAGTTAGTGGTATTACGTGAAAGTTGAGCTATTGAAACTGAGAGGTTAAGTATAATCCTAAAAGCTACCCCACCAAAGCTTGCTACATTGCTTATGTTGACTAGGGTTCAAAGGTGGAAGAGGAGAGTGGAAACTGTTACCAGAGTCTGGTATTCAGTTTTTCTTGTAGTAGGTTCTAATTCAATAGAATTAGAGAAAAGCCGTATAGGTCATGCATGAAAAGGGAAGATTGAAGGGCGATAGTCATGTAAGGGGTTCAACTGCTGAAAGGAAGCTACTTTGGGAAATATATTAAGAATACATAAAGAATTCCCTTGGGTGTGAACTACAAGTTTCATAGGCATATGCACCCCAAGGACAAGGAACACCAGCGTTAAAGCTTTCACTGTACACACCTGCAGATGTAATCACCTTCTGACATTTGTGCAAACACTAGTTCTTCTGCATCGGAGAAGCAAGAGGTACCTGGCACTTCAAGAATAAGTATTTTTCAAGTATGTCAACTTAAAATAGTTCCTTTAGTACCAGGCTCTGAAAAATGCATACCAACATCTGTGCAGTTTTCTCCTAGGCCTGGATACATATTTAATTTTATTTTCTGGAAGATCATAAAAACATGACTTTGGTCACATGCAGAACAGAGTGAACACATGAAGGATCTCGCTCACCTTTGGAAGAGTCATCATACCTTGTCTTCTTAAGGGTCTCTCTTACAATTTGTTGGTAATCTACTATAGCCTGGGATGTGATCTCTTCACAAAGCAAAATCATTCCAGTTTTTGCTACACACTCTGTAGAAAAAAGATAAAACATCAGAATCTTACTACTACTATTTTACAGTTACAGATCTTGAAGATGATTCTGTGAACAAAGAATTACTCATAGAGGAAACTCAGTGTAAAGCCTTAGCATACATATAGGTCTGTGTGCAACCACTCTTCGGCTGTTATGAACATTAAAATGCCTGCATGGGGGGTGTTCATCTTACCCAATTATCCTATCTCCACAGTGGCCAGCAGCAAATGTCTATAAGAACAGATCAAGTATATAGTGCTACTTCTCCAAATACTTTCCTGGTCTCCAACAATTTCAGCTCAGGGTCTTCCTGAAGCTAAAGGGATATCATTTATTAACAGATGGCATTACCAGTCTTTGATAGATTTTTGTTACAGTAATTCACCCTGTTGCCCTTGGCAACCACGAAAACTTAGCATCTACAGGATCCTGGAGCAAGAAGCTATGCAACTTCATTACAAATTTTGTGCAGAATCATTTCATATTTTATTTCATTGATTGTTTCAAGCATCCACCTGGCCTCCAAACTTTTCTGTTTTGTGTTAAAACATATAGCAAACAATCACAAAAAATTCACCACATCAACACAACCTACAACTGTGTAGCTCTATTTCATATCTAATTCAATCCTCTCTTTTCCAAACTGAGGAAGCTTAGACTATTCACTGAAAGACATTGTGCGGCTATGATCATATTTGTTACTCTTGTCATACAATCTTACCTTTTTTGGGGTGGGGAAAGAGAAACAGATTGCATACTGTATTCAAGACCGGCAACCATGGATTTATACGACTTAATAATGTTCTCAGTTCCACTCTTCAGCCCTTTCCCAGCAAGCCCTAACAGTCAGCTTGGGTTTTTACTGCTATTGAGCACCGACTCTTTTCATAGAAACATATGTCTATTACAACCCCAAAATCTCTCTTCTGAATGCTTCCAGTGAACTGCAAACCTTACTTTCTATATATGGGGATAAGATTGCTCCCTTCCCCCTTGCATTAGCCTACACTGAATTTCATCCATCACTTTTATCATCCAGTCACCATCTTATTTGAATAATTTTATTTGATTTCAAGATTAAGTATTACAGGCAGGAATATGCTATAAAATTGCACAACTACAGACTGCAGCATCACATAAAGATAATCAAGCTAGGTTTAATTGGCAACTTAGCTTAGATAACCCAGACAAGCAGTTGAGAACTTAGCACAGGGCAAGCTTTCTCTATTTGTCTGCAAGAGGAATTAGTCTATATTGAACTATTAAGCTACATCCTAGCTGGCATGGGATCTCTGAATTACACGGTGGACACAGTGAGAGTCCATAATAATACAGTAGCACTAAATGTATACAGCACATCAACCCCAGGTAGTGATACCACTACAGTGCAGGGTATCCTGGTACCATTTTTTTCACACTCAGTCTTGTTCCCCTGCTCTACTGACCAGCAGTGCTTTTCCTGTCTGCTATAACCTAGCAGACCACCTACATGTGCGAAGCATATATGGTGCTGTGAATCCTGCGCTGGGGGAAGAGACCCTATATTACAGGTGTGAGGCAGAAAAGAACAGCTCTCAGCTTTTCCAGTGTGGTCACTACAATAAGAGGAAGCCTCTCTGGAAGAACACAAAGTTGGGGAACTGGGGCTTAGAGAGATGGAAGAATAAGGCTGCAGTCACCACCAACAGTCCCTAGAAACTCTCCCAGGCCCATTACAGCCAAGCAAAGCTTGATGGTGATGTGAGACTTCATGGCATGATGATGCTTTTTTAATATCAGGATAAGAGAGATTCATCTTGCTACCTTTGACTGCGTCCCATCCTGACTGAAATTTAATTCAACCAAACGAAAACACAGCTCAGGAGCTGCACTATAGCTGCCACTTATAAGTGAGCCCAAGCAACACCCCCATCTGCTCTACCCAAGAGAAAGTTACCATATCAAGTTTTGGGCTCTTCACTGGGGGTGATTTCTTACATGTTTAAGTCTCCTCAAAAGAACATTTTGAACACCATTAGTAGGTAACAACTTCCACCTTCTCTTTTGTACTGTCTTGGTTTATGGTTAGTTAATTTTCTGTCTTGACTCTCATTTGTTGGGCATACTGGGAAGGACTTTTTTTTCAAGAAAGCATTTGGCTTCAGAGAGGAAGTAGAATAATTATTCTGCCTTCTGCTTTATGTTACTTGCAGCCAGTATGCTCTTGCTTAGCTTTACTGCTACCCAGTGTGTTGGCAGCACAGAGAGACACCAGCTGTGTCCTGCTGAAATGAGGTAGTGCCAGTGTAATAATTCAGAACTGCATATGCAAAACTTGCTGATCCTAAAAGTCCAAGCAGCAAATAAAAGAGAGAGCCACAGATACCTTTTTCTACTGGTAGATAGAATCTAGTTTCAACATCTTCGTAAACTACATTTCATAGTTTTGTAAAATACAATGTTACAGGAACTTAGTACTTACATAATGCTTTGAGATTTTTTTCTGAAACTTTGAGGCACAACTAAACAGAAATTCTAATTTTCACCTGGTAAACCCTGTAGTGAGTGCCATAACTGCTTTCTGTTCTCCAGCCCACTACTTTTTTAGCAAACTCTGTGTCTGGGCAACAGTTTTATCTTTTCCAGATTTACGCTTTAATGTTATACTCAAGTTTTCTGATTCCAGTCAGCAGTTTTGATGTTTTTTTCCCAACAGATTACAGAAATCAGGGATTTATCTATGTAATCATGTCACATCTCAGTCTTCTTTTTTGGTAAGACAAACTGATCATGTTTCTCACATCTCTCATGACACGTTTTTCAGTCCTTGTCATTTTTGCAGCATTTCTCTGTTACCATCTCCAGCTTTTCAGCAGTTTGGAAGCATAACTGCCTGCAATACTGAAATACATGCTTCACCAAGTCTAATACATATGCTAAACCCTTCCCCCCACGTCTCCTCACTGCTCACATCTATGCATCATGGATCACATGAGATTTTTCAGACGAAGCGTCATATTAGATCACTGTATTTGTGGGATGCAGCTAGTCCTCTGTGCTATAACTATGGCCCTGACGGCTTGTTCTGAGAACAAAATTACTGCATTCATAGAGCTCTTTAGAAACATTCCTTTTCTATGTCCATTACCCATTGGCAACCCAGCTCATTCCAATTTGATGATATGTTCTTACCCTCTGGAAGAGGTGATGTTGCTAGCAGAACACAGGGTAGTCGTAACAGAAAGCCCCAAGAAAAAGGCAAGCCACTTTGATCAGAATCACATACACATGAACTGTGCACTTACCTTCCTGTGAACCAAGGGCATCACCCTGCTTCTGTAAAGGCACAGTAAATATCTATGTAGCGCTACTGGATTTTGAGTTTTACTAACACATTTTACTCACTCTACAAAGAAATGCATCTTGACATATTCCTCTGTTCTCTTTTTCCCTAATTTTCTTAGATTCCTCATTATCATTGGCCCTGTCAACGATAGTTTTCCCTGATACCACTGCTTCTCCTGATCTATTTCTTACATTTCGTAATTTTTAATTTGTACTGGAATACTATGTATTTCCTTTTTTCTGTTCATTTTTTGCAGCTTTTTTCCTGCCTTCCCTTCTCCTCTGAGTCAGTATGCCAGAGTTGGCCTCTTTACTGACTGTGGAAGTGTTGACTGCCAGCCAGCTATTGCAAGAATTTTGGATCATGGGATGTTGTATCAACATGATTACTTGTTGTACTTCATTAATCTGTTTTTCTATCTGTATTATACTTACCACAGGCAACTTTGGCATCTGGATCAATACTGAGATGAGCATCTAGAACAGCATCACTTACCTGATCACACATCTTATCTAGAAGATAAAAATAAGACAGATATAACATTTCTTTTTGTGATAAAAACAAAAAAGTGATTTCTTAATAAAATTTCATTTCCAGCGGGCAAGAGATGTCTGTTTATAGAGCATCTGCCAAGAGGCAATTTTAGCAACTTATATTCTGAAAGGTATGTCTTACCCTGTTTTCACTCTTCTCCTCAAGTCAATCCTAACTGACATTTTACTATCATCTGCAAAGGCCAGCAGCCTCCCAGGTGAGGCGACAATGAAAAAGGCCTGCAAAGGCATCCTTACATATTAGTTTACGGAGAACAGAAGATACAAGAAGTAACTTTGGAAGAAGTATTTAAGCTAAGACATTTCTGTAGGGGTTCTGCTTTCTTCCCCTCTTTATTTTAAACTTTGTATTGCATTTTCTGTGTGAATTACCTGTTTTGATCTACATCTTATCACTATCAGAGGTCTGCACTTAAGATGGTGTTTATCCCTTCATACCTCCAGTGGGGATTTCTGAGATCTCATGTGTGAACTTTTTTGGATGACAAGAGGCATTGCTCTCCCTGCAAACAGGTACATTAGATTGAAGTCCACTCCTGCAATTATCCATAACTATCCGCCTCATTTGAGTTTATAAAAGCATCTGCAAACATTCTCTCAGGGACAAGCATTGGCCACCCACAAGTTTCCATCGTTATATTTCTGAGTTTTGGTCTTTTTTTTAAGGACGAAAGCACTGCAGAAAAAAGTTTTTACCTATTCTCTCTTTAGAACCTATGACTTATTGTCCAAGTAAGACTTGAGTATGCCAATCGTATTTGGTTTGTTAAAAGCTAATGAACAATTTAGGGGACAAATTGAGATTCTTTTTCTCATCAGGGTAACTTAACCAGGTAAAAGCAATCCATATTATTTCTTCAAAAGTACAGCTTTGAAAGGTTGCATATCTGCAGAAACAACATGAGGAACACACATTAATCTCCACCCACCATCATTACAAAAAAAGGTGTCCAAAATGTGTTTAGCCACACAACTACACAGCTGGATCTACAACACTGTCTGTATCAATGAGCCAGGTGCCTATATGGTTTGCAACAGCCTAGATAATTATCTATGTAATTGCCAGTCTAAAATAAATTCTCTTGCAAGAGTGAGTACCATCATATATATGCACAGGCTTGAAGGCCCAAAGAGGAAGTTAATAAAGAAGCATAACTGAATGTCCACCACCTTATTTAAAGATAATCTGGTCTGGAAGCAAACAAAACATCAGAATGAAATTATAAGGTAAGAGTAGAGTTATTCTGTACCCCAAAAGATCTGTAATTCAATGCAAAGTTTAAGTGCAAATTGAATTTAATATGAGAAGTGTAGAGTAGTATCTTCCAGTATAATCTAAAAGCAAGGAAAAGTGAAACATGCTATCCTGTAGCTTTGAATGGATAAACCATTGCACCATCAGCACTACCTCATTCAAGTACAAACTAAAAACAGGCTAAAAGCAAAGCACAAGTGCTAAAAATGTGCCCCTTTTATTCACACAGGCTACAGTGATCTCAATGTCACATGAGATTTGCTTACAGAGGTGCACAAGTGTCTTCTTAACTGGCATAATTTTCAGAATCTCAATCAGCAATTTCAGTAACTTTATGTTTTGTTTCTAGTGTTTTCCCCAATCGAGCTGAAGCTAAATATTTAACTGTGCATTTCATAAGCATTTGCAAAGTAAGTCCAACAATTTAGAGGCTTGAAAAAAAGCAAAACAACAACATCAAAAAAGCGAACTTGATAGCTGTAAAGCCTGTCTTCAGCTATTTGTACTGCATTGATTCCCAGCTCAAGCATTATCTTACTGAAAATTCTTGCTAGTATATTTACTCAGAGAATCAGAATCCTGGTCAGTTACTTAAGTTATATTGCACCCTCACTGATAAAAATTGACCACAGTTTGAAGACACAAGGACATAAGATGAAAGACAGAAACATCATGTGGTCATAATTTCAGACCCAGAAATAATTTATGCAATCAAGTATAAAATCAGTAACGCCAAGCTCCAAAGTTTGTCATCTGGCTAGTTTGTCAACAACACTGAGTCCTGAAGATTGCAAAATTGATTCACACCAGAGGGTCCGATGCTTAAGCAGGAATGGCATAACCTGGAACAACTGATAAGTTTTATTGCCTTCAGCTGTTTGCACCATTACCACATACAGTGCAGCATTTTAAAGCAAACAAGTGGTTGTGGTGGTTCAAGCTATGATGCTACATGCTGCAGTGGTCTTGCAGCTGTTGGACTGTTCACTAGGGGCTGGACAGACAGACTAATATAACTGGTCTCACACTGTGCCATTCCCACCTAATGAGTAAGAATCCCAAGAATACAGACACACAAGAAAAACTCGGTTGCAAACCTTCAGTGTGTGACATCACCCTCATTTTCTCATTATTAGTTTTTTTCTCTTTCCTCCTACTATGGAAAAAGTAAGAGGTAATGTTATTTTTAGTCTTAACATTAAAATGCTCCATTTGAAGGTTCCTCCGTAAAATGAACTGTTGCTACCTTTATTGTAAATTTGAGTCACTAGTATGTCTGCTGGAGGTCCAAACATCCTCCAGTCCATCAGTTAACATAGCTTCTAGATACATATTTGTGTAAACAAAGCTGTGTGAAAAACAGCTGAATTTAATGAACAGCCATTAGAGCTGAAGCATTGTCTTGCAGTCCCAGATCTCGAAAATACAACAGCCTACAGCATATGTAAACTTGTGTTAAGGAGAACAACGTGGCAAAAGAGGCATATGTAGCATTACAGCAGTATCTGGAATGTAGCTCTGATGAAAATCAATGCTTAGTATTCCAATTATTTCAGAGATTCAGAATTCAGTTATCACCTAAAATAAACATGTGCATCAAGTAATATTTTTTCATTATAGAATTAAAAATGAAATTGTAATTCCAGTATATGTGGCAGCTCCAAGTCTACCTGTTGAAGACCTCTCCATGTTTTTTTCTCTTAAGCAAAAGTTTAAAGTTGTCTACGCCAGATTATATTGCATACTGAACAAATAAGACAAATTCTTGTCAAGCAAACAAAGACACTAATCTGAAGTCCATTCAAAATAATTAACTGATTCTTTCTTTTCTCCATTGGGGGAAATATGACTGAACTTTCTTCAGGTAGCATTCTTCAGTGCAAGTATCAATAAAAGCAAAGATTCAATCGGCATTTTTACTTACCAGAATGTCCTTCAGCAACAGATTCTGAGGTAAAAAGAAATCGTTTTTCTTTTTTTGAGGTATGAACTGACATGTCTTGGTATCTTTAGCGAGCTGGCAAATGAGAAAGACCCAAACTGGACTACAGAAGAAGCACAGGCGGAAGGTGCAGTGGAAAGGTTAATGTATCTATGCAAACAGCTGATGTAATTGCTTCTGCATGTTTGTTCCTCAGAAGTTGAATAGATTAAGACTGATCTGTGAGGATTTTACAATGCACTGCTACAGAAACTCCTTTCATAAGACTTTTGTGTTTGGTTAACCTTGGTCCTGCTAAACTCAGCAGAAGCATTATCATTACGTGAAATGCGAACACAGCTAAGCCAGAGTTCAGTGCTTTTGTACACTTCCCCAAGCCTCCATTCTTACCCTTTCTTCTAAGAGCTAACTAAAAAGCACTTCAATATAGTAACACAGCACAGAGATTTTACCTGAATTTGTAAGGGCAAATGATGCTTTCTCCTAGGCATAATATCCATATACTGTACTCAGCTGCAGTAGTGAACTGTGCAGAAATGTCTCTCTCTCTGTGTGAGAACAGATGCACTTAACAGCTCCAGGTGGTAAGCTGTGCTCTTCTTCCCGAATACTATTTGTGTCAGTGACTAAGTGAGGAGCTGTAGAGCAACCAACAGCATGCTCTGTAGAAATAGCGATGAAGACAGTGCGTTCATTGTGAGTTACTTTGGATTCTGAGACTAAAAGCTATGCCCTAGCTCAATAAATCTTAAACTTGTCAATGGTCAGGCTCTCGTAATTCATTTTACAGACCCCTTTTCTCCTACCATTTGCCTTGATGAAGAGATAATAGTAGGAAACAGCTGGACTCAAGTATCTGAGCCAAGCAAAGAAGTGCTGCCCCTTTGGAAGCACTGTTTGCCTTTGGCTTATTTCAGAACGCAGTGCAACAGCACACTGGAGCACCTGCGTACAGCACACTGTCGCAAAGCTACCTAGGAACGACAGCAGGTGCGTCTGGTCTTAAAAATCCTTGCCCTGCTGAGCAGCTCTACACTGCTGCAATACATTATGTTTTGAGCTCAGCTTCTCTAAATCAGTAGTCATTTCTGAAAATGTTTCTCCGTAATCTAAGCATGTTAAACAGTAACAAGGGTGGTATTGAGATGTAGGTACAACTTCAGCTACAACTGAAGGCTTTACTATGGGCCATCACAAGCAAACCACATCCCCTACCAGGCCACCAGCAAACATCTCGCAAGAGATGTGTGTTCATTCTGCAAAGAAGTCTTCGCTGCTAGGAAGCAGCGTGCCTTCCCTTCAGGACACTTCCCAGTAGTGAGGTATATGAGGTAATAAAAGCAGTAATGAAGGCAAAGCACTTAGACAAATGAGTCAAAGCTAGCCCTCAAAAAATAAAGCAAAATTGTATTTCAGCTGCAAGAATGACTGGAGAAGCCACTGCCTGACTGTGGTAACTCAAGTGGTAGCTAGTGTGCTGCAACAGGCCAGTCACCCTCAGTGAAAACCACCACTCCGCAGAGTATACATGAAGAGGTGATTTGGTTGGAGGAAAGAGACCATCTGCACCCCTTTTGGTTTTGCCTTTTTTTTTTTTTTTTTAATCCTAAGAACAGAAGTTTTCAGCACATAACACCAAAAAACACCAGTTCTCAGAGGACAACAATTGCTTAAGTGTGTGTGAAGGACAGGAATAAAGAGGAAGACTTCAAACCACAGTTAATGATTATCAGAAGTGCCCTATGAAATCCATTAACTCATCTATTTCATTGCCTTTCTTTAGCTTCAGAATTTATTATGATACAACACAAAATTAAACTAGTCGTACAGAGATCTGTGTGCCTGGAGGTATTTCAATTCTGTGTAATAGATACTCTTTGAGCTCGTTACATGTTCCATACGACACTTCATACAAAGCATAGAAAAACATTCATATGCAGAATTTCAGTCTCCTCCACCACGAACTCATATTATTCTGCATTCTAAAATACTTGTGCTTTACATTGTGTCTTACACACCACTGTCATTCAACATATGCTCCTCAGCATGTTTTATAATGTAGGGTATACATATACCTCAACCCCAGCCTTGAATGTAAAAGCAAAAAAAAAAAAAAGACAATACAAAGAACAGTCAACCTTTGTAAGTGAGAAGCTAAAAAAACAGGGCCAAGAGACAGCAAAGCAGAGGGAGAAGTACCAGGGTAGGAGAAACGTGAAGACAGGAGGACACTGGAGAAAAAGGAGGCACGAGAAAAGTTACCTGAGCAGGACTAGAGCAGAGAGATACCCACACAGGGGCAGACACACAAAAGAAGACACAGGTACGCCTCTGAGGGGTCTGCAGACGGTGGAGGAGCCCATGCCAGAGAAGTGGAGACAGAAGCATGGAGGAGCAAAAGAAAAGCAATCACAACACGCTTAGCCCAATCTCGTGCTCCCCATCGCCTCATCCAAGGGACTGAAGCCAAGAAACGGCGAGGAGAGGTGTCCAGAGGGAAGCTGGAGTATTTCCCCTAAGTGATCTTTTGTCTTCTTTATTTTTCAATACTAGAATGGGTAATTAAAAGTTTGTTAATTGGCAATAAATTAAGTCAAATTCCCTGCAACTAAACTGTGACAGTGGGGTTGTGTTTTACAAGGCATCTGTCCCAGCGAAGACTCACCTATAACTGTTGAATTTGTTCGAGGAATATCAATTGCTTCTTAAGAGTCATGTTTTCCTTCGCCTCTTTTGCTGATGTTTCTTGACCAAGTGTAAAAAACACCATCAGTGTCACCAGATTCAGAAAGCTGCTATGGAACATGGAGACATGAACCGGAAGACCTTTTAAAAATGGGATTGCTTCAGCAGCTGAACTTTCAATATTGCTCTGCATCCCAGGACCTCATGAAAAAGTTACTGTTGGAGCCACAGAACTGTACCTGTCTCAACTGAAGTCCATGCATACATATTCTGCTTATATTTGGCACACCAATTCAGTATTTCAGCCAAAGCTTTGCCCCTTTTTGTTTTACAAATTTATTTTTGCTGCAGTTCTATTTTCTCTCATCATCTATACAATACTTCAGTTCAACTTGCTTATGAAAAGAGATCAAGTTCTGAGATCTCACAGTTGAAGTGGCTCTTGTGTCTGTAATCAGTTCAACAATGTGCATTCCAGCTCAGACCACTCACGTCAGCCCCAAATGAAAATGCTGTTTATTCACGTACCTGCCTCAGGAAACTTCTGAAGAACAAATGCTCTTCTTATGGGCAAATGTATTCAGGCCATTCCCTCTGGACTCGTTTCTGGCACTCCACCAAGATCTTGAAGGGGATTTCCCAGCCCGTTCTTTGCTCAGGCCCATTGCTAGTGCCTGACGAGAGTGTCCCCACACCTGTTAAAAAGCTACTTGGCTGCTGCTTTTTTCCAGCTGAGGCCTTCAGCTTTTTAGCTGTCTTCTCTGGCCTCTTCTTGCTTCTGAGTGCAGCCAAGATTCCTGGCTTTTCTCACATTCTTCTTTCCAGGAAGACTACTCGCAGTTTCAGGCATATCACACTCTCTGGCTGATGGGTTCTGGCGTACAGGCAGGTCTACAGCATCCACCCACTTCCCTGCAGACCCCAACTGGTTTAAGAGCTGACTTCCACCAGATGTAGAAACACCTCTCTTGAATAGAATCTGAGGCACAGCTGAGTGATTTCCACAGGTTCTTCCAACTATTAACTATATCGTATTGTATTATTTCCAATTCCTATTTATGAATTTCAGAGATTTCCACAGCAGTTCTAGCATATCTGCTGGACTCTTCCTTCCCAAAAGTCTATTACAAATTCATACGAATCTGTAGTACATACTCAGCTGTGTATTTCTGATCTGGCCTCTGAACTTCAGTTGATACAGGAACTGTATCAACCGATAAAGATTGGTTACTGTTTACTGGAGGCAGCATCCTGTACTACAACAATGCAGTATCGTGATGTTTTTCAGTCTAGAACATCTTGGATATCTAATTCCCGTCAGTAAGCTAAGCCAACTGTTTATGAATTAAACTGCATTCTCAACGTATTTTCAGATTGGAACTTGTCCAAACCTAGAACATTTTCACCCCATCAAAGTGCATTTTTGCTCTCTGCAATTAGAGTTTGTCACATGAAATTTGAATTCTTGGCTTCTTCTCTCGATTTGTCGTATGAAATCCATTATTTAGTGAATAGGCTTTCTAGAAACGGAAAATACAAAGTTTATGATGACAAAGACACTGCCAGACAAAAATCTGTCAAAAATTCAGGTATGTTTCCTTTGAAGACCCTTCTCTTTCAGTTACAGCAAAAGACTTTAAAAATGCAAATATTTCTCTGCAATAAAACCACTTTGTAACAGTGTTTGAATCGCTTCAGTTAGAGCACAACTTGACTAGAAACTATAACCCTTATATATTCCACATAGACTATCATTATGGTATGAACTGGACATGCCAACAGAATAAAAACCTGAACATAAACCAAAAGCCTCCAGTTCACAGCTCCGACGGACAGAAGGCGGCACATAAAACCAACGCCAAATGGTTTGAAGTGATGGGGTGAGGTCAGTGAGGCTGGTAAAAAACAAAACAAAACAAAACAAAAACCAGAGGGAAAGGAAGTTACTTTGGAATTCAGATTCGGATTTTAAAATATGATTTATAAACAAAGCTGAGAATCTGCAGACACATCTGCCTCTGGTAAGTGTAATCTTTGGTGTATATACATGAGCTGTAACGAGCTTTGGCAGCGCGTAACACAGCAACACATGATTTATAACACTATTCCTTCCACCGGAGCCCACCAAACTCACATCGTATGTATCAGCCATCAACTTTAAGATTTCAAGGCACCAACACAGGCATTCCCAGATGTAAGGAAAATCACCCTTAGTTCATACGTATTTAGTTACTTCCAACAGCAGCACAAGTCAGCCCTCCACCTCTCAGACCCTCTGAGGCCGCCCCTCACCAGGAAGCCGCCGGCTGCCTCCTCACAGAGGGCCGCGGCCGGGGGAGGGGGAGCACCGCCCCCGCCCCGCCCAACGGCCGCCGGCGCCGCAGGCGGAGCGCAGCGGGGCCATGTCGGCTCCGCGGGCCGCGGCGCCGGGCCCCGTCGGCGGGCCGGCGGAAGCCGAGCCGGTACCGGTGCGCAGCCGGGGGCTGGAGCTGGACCTGGGGAGCAGCACGCAGACGTCGCACCGACTGCTGGCCTACAGCGACGCGCTGC
Source organism: Calonectris borealis (assembly GCF_964195595.1). Lineage (NCBI taxonomy): Eukaryota > Metazoa > Chordata > Aves > Procellariiformes > Procellariidae > Calonectris > Calonectris borealis. Next base: position 31,660,053 of record NC_134352.1, read on the forward strand.
TCTCCATCATCGCCACCGTGATGGTGAGCGCCCGGCCCCGCCCGGCCCAGCCGCGGCGTGGGGCCTGCCCGACCCGGCTCCGCCGCGGAACCCGGGCCGGCGGCGGCGGCGGGCTGGCGGGGATGGGGGCGGGCTGACGCCGCGGGGAGGCCCGGCAGGGTGGCCAGGCCCGGGGTCCGCCGTCGGGCGGCGTGAGGGAAGAACCGCGAGCAGCCGCCGCTTGTCCCGGGCTCTGCTGGTTGCGCCCGTCCCCTGTCCGCGCGCTTGTCTGCCTGGCGAGCTGCCCCCCAGCCCGGCGCTTCCGAGGAGCCGCCTTCGCCTGCTCCCCCCAGCCCCGTTCCTGCAGTGCTACTGCGAAATGCCGGCGCCGACCCCGCAGCCTGGGAGCCCCGTGCCGGCGGGCGCGGCGGGCCATCCCCGGGCAGCAGCGCACGGTTGTGGGTGGGGGTACACCGTTGTCCCTGTGCGGCCAAAAAGTGGTTCTGTCTTCCAGAGCTGCAGGCTGTTAGTAGCTATATGATCCAGGAGTATTTGCGGCCACCTGAAGTTTTTTTGGATTTTAATAAAGCTCTCAATAAGGAAAAGAACTAATAAGGTTTTGTTATTTCAGATTTTGCCTGTGGCTCACACAAAAATACATCCTGATCAGGTATCATATGTCTTCTCTTTTGTTGTTTCTCGAGTCCTTGCATGTAACATCCTAATTTAGCACCCCCACTTCACTTCGAGTACCAGACTTTCAAAAAGCCCAAACCATTAAGTAACATTAAAGCCAACAAAAATTTCCCCTAGGGGGAGGAGCTGTTGAACTTGGGGTGAAAAACTTAAATACTGAAGATCTGTGTAATCTGCAGAAATTGTGACATAAAGCCTGAACAAGCTTTTATATTGTAGGCCATAGATTTTATCCAGTTACTTTTGTCTGAAAAATGAATTGCCCATCTGACCAAAACATCTTTCAGAAAGCATGTGCTCTTTTTGGTAATACATCATCACCTAGAGAAGCCACTTATATAGTGCAAGCTGAATGCTGGTTTTAAAATCAGATTAATAACAAATGTAATCAGAATAAGCAAAGGTGGAAGAAGACTACAGAAAATAAACTAATTCTGAAAGAAACAGGAATGTTAGGAAACATAAATTAATCATTTGAGAAAGTTTACAGTTTTTTTTTTTTAATGAGAATTTATTTTTCTACTTTTAAAAACAGACCTAGACACAAATATTTTGTCTCATTTAGTTCAGGAAACTCAAGTATGATCCATAACGTAGCAAATATGCCACATTAGTGTATTTAAGGCATTGTGGCACTACATGCAAAGTTTGCTGTGGTTAAGCCCTTCCCTTTCTCATTGTTAACGATCATCAGATGAGAATCTGTGTGATGCTTCTACTCCAGAAGTCAGTGCTAAGAAAATAGAAGATGTGTTTTGTGGCCCGCCCTCCCCTGAAATACATTATCACAGTAACAGTGATGAGAGAGTGCATAAATGAATCACAAGAGCATTGGGAAGCCTTTTTACAGATTGAAGAGATGTGTCGGTACATCATATGCCACTAACTACACATTTCAGCATACTTAAAAGTGTCTAATAAACCAGTTCTTCTGCATGATAGCAAAAAGACTGTTGGAAGAGAACTGCATTCTTGGCAGGCATTTTCAAAAAATCTGTTACATGACTGCATGTCCTTCCTCATTTGCAGATATTGCTAATAATTTCACAATGTAACATTTAACTTTTTCTTTCCTTTCTCTGTCTCTGGGTGTCACTTCCTGTTTCAGAAACTAGGTGAAAGTGTTCAGCAACTTCTGCTAGCAAAAATTGCAGTCTACTTGATGACCTTCTTAATAGTCACAGTGGCATGGGCAGCTCATGTAAGGTAGGAACACAGCGTTTAACTCCAAAGTTAAAGAAAAATTATTGTTTAAAAGGACAGGAGGTAACCATGTGTCTGATACATTTCTGTCTTGCTGATATATTTCTGAATTGTCTTTTGTTGGATAATATAAAAAATTCATTGTAAAGAAATGCTACCTTAAGCAGTGAATAACTGTACTCTTAAGCCACTGACACAGTGATACAGAGAAAAACAAGCATTATATATCTTTTAAATTAGAGTTTTCTTCATTTTACTTCATATTCTAGACGGAATTAAACTTCTAATTATGCTGAAAAAAGTATGACTTTGTAGCTTGTGTGCTACACAAATAGAGCAACTGATATAGTTGCCTAAACTGGCCTAAAACTTGTCTCTCTCAGTCCTCAGCAGTGCTTCTCACAAATCAATTGTAACGTTGCATGCAGATGCTGCATTTTGTAGGGTTGTGGACACTGCCATCTGCCTGTGTCTTGGTAGTTAAAAAGAAATTTACATGCAGGCATCGTTCTGGAAGCAGGGCAGTTTTTGTTTGAATTTTGAAATTTACGAATGTTACTATACTCTTTCCTTAAGTAAGTGGATTGACTGTATTCTAATAGAGGTGTGCAACCTGTAATTCCGTACTTGAAGCCGATACTTCACATCAGTGCTTTTATCACATTGCTTTTCTTTGCTTGCGTAAGTAAATGCTGAGGCATAGTCTTTGAATAGCTTAGGGTTTTGTGGAGGGTGATTGGTTCTATTGATTCTAAGTGACACTTCTGTGGATCAGGAATTTCATTAACAAGGTGTAGGGCAGTTGGAAGAAAAACTTATTTGCTTTGCGTAATAATAACTATGCTGTATCTTCAGGAGAAATAATTTTAAGCCTTAAAGTTCTGAAAATATTCTGGCCCTAACAGCACGAACTTGCCTCTGTTCTCTCAAATAAAACTCAGAGAAAATCAGAATAATAACTCTTCACAATGGCATGTGAGACAAAGAAAAATATGAGACTCTGGATGGAATCTGAATCTGCTCTGGAAGATATGTGCAGTGCTACTGCAGGGCTCAGATCCCTACACAGCATTGCTTCGTCTGACAAGCTGAAAGTCAGTCTGGTGCCTGTATTTTTATTTTGGCATCAGAGTATCAAATGGACTTGTTCATGTTCTTGGGTGAGCAGTGAACAGTGCCTGCTGGTGAAAGTCTGCCTTGGTTCATGCTTCAGAAGCATTTGCTTGAGCAGTGAGCACAGGCTGTCAGTCTCCAGCTAGTTCTGGGCTTTGCCTGTGTTTAAGTAAATAGGTGATTAATTGACAGCTAACTACCAATGATAGTTGTCCTGTGGCTCAAAAGCTTTGTGCAGCTCACTAGCAGTTTGCTGGCTGTCCTCTCCCAGGTGCGTCAGGCGGCAAAAGATAAGAGCTGTTCAGGGACAAAACTGCTGTGGGAGAAAGCAGACCAGTGGCCTGCCCTGTGACTTGGCTGCATTTCATCCTATTTCATCCTACAGTGAAGTGGCAAGTCATCCAGAGAATCGTCATCAGCTCCTGTTCCCGAATTACCCCCATATCTTCCATCTTTCAAGGAATGATATCCATTTGTAGCTCACTGCCTTGTTAGGTTTTTGGTATGTGGCTCGATGGGTGAAAACTGACATCTGGATCATTTCTTCACAAATGAATTGGCTCTTCACAATGGTGAAATTTACTTCAGAGTAAATATATAATTTCAGATGTAGAGGAAGGATAGAGTAGGGAGGAAAAAAGCCAGTTTGCTACATCATATGCCACTTGTCGTTCAAATAGAAATGAGGTTCTTAATAACTGCTTCATGATTGAACTTGACTGTTCATATCTCGCTTTTCAAATTTTTCTAACAAATTACTTCCATGTTTGAGCTAATGAGTTTTGGTAGCACCTGGACTACTTGTATATGTCCTGGAGCAAAGGAAATCAGATTCCCCTACAATATCACAAACATACAATTTGTATACAGTGTTGTAAAACACATTTTGGGAGCTGGCTTGTTCATGATATCTTGCCTTGCCTTGACAGGTTGTTTCAAGTGATACAGCTAATAGATGATGTCCTCGCTCTTCTAAATCTGGTGAGTCTTGTCAGACATGCTCGATGCTTAACTAGCAGGTACAGGTCACTTTTTCTTAAGTCTGTATCTATATATTCAAAAATTTCTAATTTAAATAGCGTAACGCTGCCAAATTTCCAAGTCAGGAAAAGAAAAAGAGCTTGAATTCCTCCTTGTCAAAGTGGCTGATTGATAACTAACTTGCTTTTAACTTGCACATGTTTTACTGTAAGCCAAAAGAAGCTCTGCAATAGGTTAGTCTGAAGTTCATCTAAGGGAACTGAAGAGGCACCTATGGCAAACGCTTTTGACTCTGTTGATCTGTGTCCAGCTGAAGTATCTGTCCTCCAAGCTTAAGAAAATGGAACACTATGTCTTTTGTGGCAAAAAATCTTAGTGGTAGGTTTGAATTACAGTTATATTTTCAGTCATTTCTCTGTTTTAAGTTGCTCAGAAATTCATTCTGAAGCTTATTTAAAATAGAGGATTATATGCTTTTTCAAACACTACCACTGAGAGACCAATCTCTGAATCAGTGTTTTGAGCTTTACACTTTCCTAAATCTTATCTCTTAAAAATTCTTCATTTATTTGAGTATTTTTTAGTGAGCCACCCTGTGTAATATCTTGGTTACTAATAGTTGTATTGGGATGCTGAAATGGTGAACATATTCTTGCTTTCAGCTAGAGCTTTGTATTTTACTATATTGTTTAAAATTCTGTTCTCTGACATTGTGCAACCAAACAGTTAATTTAATTTTGTTAATAAAAATACTGAGTTTAAACTCCATGAGATAAGACTACAGGAAATTATGTTAGAGGACTAGCTTAAGGCATGTAATTCTTATCTAATATAGCTTTCAAAGCAATGTATTTCTTTGTGCTTGAGGTGTTCGTTTTAATTTGGCTTTTTTATATATGAAATGTTTGTGATCGGAGATTAATGTTTTTGACAAATCAGAAACACATCTTTAGGAGGTGTGGTACTTTTGGCATTGCTACTTTAGAAAGAAGCCTGTTAAGAATCATAGCAAGACTTTTACCCATGGTATTGGTAACAAAACTGTAGTCTTTTCTAAAATAAGCTTGTACAGTTTGGGTAGCAAACACGGAAGATGTGTACAGAACTAGCCATTTGTTACAGTCAAAGCTCAGCAACTTCAGAAATATGGGTTTTTTTGTGATGCAGCACAATCATTTGATCTGTTTGTGTTGCTTTTTCTGGACACATCTTTAATGAGGGGATTGCTTGCTTTGTATTTTATCTAATGTTTCAGTATGCTTTTTTCTTTTTTAGGCTTGTATGATGATCATAACTTTCTTGCCGTACACAGTAAGTACTTTTCTAAAATCTGGCATATGTTTACATTACAGGGTTTTTTTCTTTATTTATTTGGAAGGACTTTACCAAAGGATTCAGAAACCCATGAAAGTGTTATTATAGTATAAACCCTGAAGCCGTTGTAATAGTTAAGGCTTACTTTTTTAAAATTCATGAGGACATGTTATAACTTTCAATTATTGCGTGTTATAGACCTGGCAGAAAATGGGTATTCTTGAAGAAAAATTATAATCATGGAAGGTCATAGTTTCCCATGATTTCTTCCAAAAAAGCAGCTGTATTGAAAAATGTGAAAGTTGCCTAATGAAAATTTTGGATTTTATAAGGGAACTAAATCTGTGTTTCAAATTCCTCTTTAGATAACAGAACATTTTCCTTTTGTAATCTAGACAAAGTTTTTGGTATCACTTTTACTTACTCGGCAAGATTAATTCTGGCAGCCAATCATTCATTCTTCAAATCTGCAAATTTGATGTTCTGCACAATTTCTGGTCAGATGACCTTTAGCCCTAGCAAGAATATTTGCAACTGAATGCCATATTAGCAGAACAAAACAGTTGCTTAAAATGCATCTTGACTTCTATTGTATGTGTAGAACAGATTTGTATGACAGGCACCTGTTTCTCTGTGGATATATCTGTGTTATATAATAGTCTGCAAAGAATAAGGCTCTGGTCAGTAAAACGATCTCTATCAGCAAGAGCACATACTTCTTTGCCTTGAAGCTGAAATAATTCTTGGAAAGTTGCCAATGTTACCCTACTTTTTTTTCCCCCTGCCTAATGAAGCTGCAGAAATTAATACAACTGGGAGTCACGGAGGTAGAGAAACTAAAAGATTCAAAAAGGTGTCCTAATATCAAGAATTTTCACAGCTATGAACATCTTGTCCACTGAAAGCACTGTTAAACTCTATGCTCAACTATAAGCCAGTCTGTAGTTATTATGGAGGCATAGTGTCAGAGAGGTTAAGGTTTTGCGGTATCAACGTGAGAGCAAAGCCATCTCTCCAGATGCCCTTTGTTGGGATGCCTGCATGTATTTGTGGCTAGAAATTGCATTTAGTGGAATTACGTTGAAATGCACAGTATTGTTTAGGTTTTTGAGTTTTAGTATTGAAATGAAGAGTGCTTCCGTTTCTCTACTGTTATTCCTACGTTACTTCTTAATTAAAGATTTGATCTAGTTGCATTTTTTTCTAGTTTTCCTTAATGGCCTCCTTTCCAGAGGTACCTTTTGGCATTTTCCTGTTCAGTGTCTGTGCTGTTGTCATTGGCCTTATACAGGTATTGGAGCTATTCATTTACATTTTCAATTTTAAATAGATTTTCTTGGGTAGAACTAAAATTGCGTTTCTCAACTATGGGTATAAGTTGCTAAATGTCTTTTTTGTTTGTATAGCATTCTGGTTCAAAGTTGTGCCTGTTGTGATAATACAGTATCTGTATACAAGATGAAAGTTTGCATTGCCACTGTCCTGTGAAGCTGATTTATGCAACTAAATCAGCTGATCTCAAAGTCCACAGAATAGTAATTCCTATCCCACTCTTTAAAAATGCCCTGGGGAAATAGCAGTTGACTTTTCCTGCTGAGGTTCTTACTGAGCTGTGCAGTGATGTCTGGGTGAACATGGGCTTTCAGCCTCATAGCACTGGTTTTCTCCTGGTGCAGTGCCTTGTCGCTTTCTGTTCCTTATTGTGGAGGTCTTCATTCCTCTTCATGTAAGATCCATGGTCATGACAAGCTCTGCAGACGAGACTAAAATCCTGACATGCAGTGTATTGTGAAATCTCAGAGTTTCTAAGACCAGCTATCCATGTGACAGTAAAGAATAAGGTTGAAAGTGTTTTGGAATTTATTGATTTATAGTTTTACAGTTTTATATTTGAAAATATACTGCATATACTTGTACGTAATAACTTCAGTAATGCTTTTCTCCTTGCAGGCTGTAATAGTAGTGTATGGATTCTGTCACCCACACTTACTGAATCAACAGATACAGGTGTCTGAAAATCAGAATTTCTATAAACATCATATCTTAAAGATTATCCTAAGAGGACCGGTTTTATGCTTTTTAGCAGCCATCTTTTCTTTTTTCTTTATTCCTTTGGTAAGTTCTCCCAGTTAACTGAAAACTTTGATGCAGCAGTTTATATTAGTTGTATTTAGGACTGTGTGTTAAAATAATGATGTCCATGTTAAATATGCAGACTTTCTCAGTTGTCAGTTCTGTGGTGGTGTAATCATGGCTGCTATTTTGCATTGAAGCTGTTCAGTTCACAGATACCAATCCGTAACGTGATCCATGAGTTTTGATCGTTTTGAAAGAATACTCTGCTACAATATGTGCTTTACTTGCTCTGCCTGATTTTTTTTAATGCTTCTCTTAATTAGAAGCAGGTCTTCTGAACTGTAACTTAGCATCTTGCTCATCATAAGTAGGTGAGATAATGTGGAAGGTTACATGAAATAAACATCATATTGCACAAACTGAAGACAAGTTAATATAATTGCTGCACTAACTCAGGGTGTGAGAGCAAATAGAATAAGCAGACCAGTTGGCCAACCTGCATCTCAAAACAAATGTTTTTGGCTAAGGGCTGCTCTTACACAGCCTTTTTCTCTGCCATCTTTATCAAATGGCAGCGAGTTGCTCCTACTTACTAATAGCTTTTATTCTTCTCAAAACCTCCACTTGGAACTGAAATCTAGTTTTTGGATGTATCCTGAACTTCCTTTCCTCTGTCTTGTTCTTTAGGAAAAGGTGCATTTAACTGAGTTTTGAGAAAGATTCCATGGGAATTAGCAGAGTTTAAATAATCCCCAAATTTGGGAGGAATCAGGTTGCTGTTGATAAAAGGGACAGTAATGAGTCCAAACGTGAAAAGGCCTAATTTTAGCTGAAAATATGTTTTCCTCTTACATCCTTACTTCCCTCTTCTCCCTCACCTTGTTCACTAGTGTATTTTCTTTTAATATTAGTAACAGTGAAATTAGTCTCCAAGTTGCTCTTTTGCTTAGACCTATGCAAAGCCTGTGAAGCACTTACGATCCACTGAGGTGTCTCTGGTACACAAGTAGTAGAATCATAGAATCATCGAATATCTCAAGTTGGAAAGGACCCATAAGGATAGTTCTCCAACTTCCAAAGACGTCATTGCTGCATTTTTGTTAGCAGAATTATCGCCTTTCTTGTTTTAGGTTGCTTCATTACTGGTACTAAATTAGCTGTCAAAAAGCAGTATTAGGTTGCACATGCAATATTCAGGAGGTGCATGTGCATTTCAGGTGAGCCTTTTCCATGTCATAAAGTCAAGATTTGTTTTTCTCAATGTGATTATACCTAAAGATTGAGAGTAATAGTTTATATTAAACTTGGAAGGTAATTTGTATTTTGATAACTAAATTTAAACTGTGTTCATTTTCCTCTCCATAGTCTTATGTACTTCTTGGGCTCGTAATCGTTTTTCCCCATCTCACTCGATTCATTACATGGTGTAAAATCAAGATTGTTGGTGAGTAACAATATTCATAGGAGTACGTTCTGATATGTTATTAGGTTGTCAACATGTTATCCAAACAGGCTGGAGTGAAGTAATTTTAGTCCTACTTCCATTTTCTGTCTTGGAACATAGTGATTTTGGGGTTTATTGCTGTGCTTGTAAACAATTTCTCCCTCGTTCCCTGGTTTCCCTTAATTTGTGACTAGATTTGTGTAAGGTAGAACACATTCAAAGATCATTTCTAAGTGCAAAACCTCTCTGGTTTGTCCTGAATATGCACATGCATGCACACATACACAAGTACATGAATGATGGCTGCAGGCCATCTATCCCTTTTCCCTCCTAGAAAGGGAGCATGGGGACTGAAGAATATAGGAAGCAAGCTCTATGCCTGTATCACTTTCTTCCCAGCAATACTGTATGGTTCCACATTTTCAAACTGGCAAGCAGAGCACCTATAAATCGAATTTTTTCAGGGTAATTAACTGTTTATGGTGTTACATCTCATTAATCTAACTGCTGTGGTCTAAAGGCATGCCTTCACACATGGATTAAGTCAGCAAAAATCCATGCTTCCTTCCCTCATGCTCCTTGCTTATGGTCTTTCTGCCCCCCTTGTGTCAGCACTAACAATTGCACAACCACACCAACAGCCAGAGCTGCTCTTAAACTCTGCTGAGAAGGAGGTTGCCAGTGCCAAAGTAAAGGAGAAGGTTGGTATCGTGCAACCTACTCATCCAGAAGGTGGAGTGTCCCTCTTTGAGAGCAATATAAACTGACTACAAAACCACTTTGTTTTTTTCCAAAGATTATGTCTATGGAATTGGTACTCATGAGGTGAGTCAGAAGAATAACACCTTTGTGCTTCTGCTGCTGCTGTTCAGCCTAGTACACGTCCGTCTGTGTACACTGCAAATGGGAACATACTTCTGACTCCCCCATGTGGTAGCAATACTAGACAGAGAAGCAGAAATGCAGTGAAATGGCTGCACCCAGACTCTCAGAGCCTGAGAATAAACATGTGCAAATATTGCCTGTGCCTGCTGCGACAGGGGCCCTGCGGTTTGCAGTCAGGTCATGTCTGTGTACGTCTCGCCCCATCAGGTGGCTGACATAAGTTACTGCTCTATTGACTGAGTTGTGATTACACTTGCTTTTCATTCAGTTTGTCTCCTTACCTCCTCTGGAAGCTATAAGCTTTTCTTCGTCCAATCTATACTCCTGAAGTGGTGCAGCTTGGCTAGCTGGGCAGTTCAGAGTCCAGTCTTTAGGGATGTGTTTGACCTTTCCTATAAAAGCTCCAGAGCCCCACCTTTTGACCAAAGACTAGATGTATTTTAAAGCAGGCCATTTGATGTCCCAGTGCAGCCCCCCATGCTCCAGTGAGTTTTTTCTGCCATGCAGTATAAGTTCTCTACGCTGTCTTAGAGGACCCGCAGCTGTTAGGGCATCACGAGGCACAGCATCTGATTTGTTTAGCTCAAGTGTTTTGTTCAATTACAGCTTTGAATCATTATTCACTTGATGGAAATGGTCTGCCATTTCCAGTTTAAAGGACAAGGCTTTTTTGTCCCTGAAGCACTTGTTGTCCCAAAAGCAACATGAACTTCAGGGAGAGGCACAGCTGCCGAAAAAAGTGGAGTGACTGACCTGTGTGGATGAACTGCACCCTTCTTTCTACAGAAAGATTTTGGCAGGTGGGGAGAAAGAGAAAGGGAGGTCACAGTAGGTTGTTGAACTACCTTGTTTTATACTACCTGATTTTGTCTTTCATTAGTAAACATCTGGATTTGTTTCCAGGTCAGAGAGATGAAGAGGAGGCACACCATATCTTAGAAACCTTCGCTTTTTACCTCAGTGAGCCTCTGAGTAAGGAACGGGTAGAAGCATTCAGTGATGGAGTCTATGCTATTGTAGCAACCCTGCTCATTTTGGATATATGGTAAGGCTTTGTGTTGCCTCTTACACATTATGTTATTAAATATACATTAACTTTTGTCTATGTGTAATATTTGAGGAAATAAAATTAACCAAACACTGTCTTTGACTTCTAAAACCTGCAGTGGTTACCTTAAGTATGGTTTTCTGGAAAGATACAGAACACAAGCAAAAGATATTTCTAACGCCCACGTTTCAGCTGTAGTGATCATCAGTCTATTTAATATATGTTGGGGTGGGGAGTCTTGAAGAACAAAGCTTCCTTTTTGCTTAGTCATGTTTTCAGATGAAAGGATTTTATCAACAAAAGCTTTTTAGTCACTGTGGCAACTTTATTACATTAACCTAAAGGAATGCCAACTTACTTTCAGACTTCCTTTCAGATCCCATTTATTTGCAGAGCTGTTATTTGAAATGCTGTTTTTAAGTTACAAATTAGAGAGCTACAAAGTGGATGCCTGTTGTTCCCTACTTGCTCAGAGTAAAGCAACATAGTTCAGTGTTGCTCCAGGTGTGATTTTATAACAGTAATATGCAAAGTAAAGTGAGTTTTCTCTCCACAGTGAAGATAACGTCCCTGATCCCAGAGAAGTTGAGGAGAAATTCCATGGCAGCCTTCTTGAAGCTTTAAGTCAATATGGGCCAAACTACCTTGCCTACTTTGGCTCATTTGTAACAATTGGTCTCCTGTGGTTTGTCCATCACTCACTTTTCCTTTATGTAACAAAAGCTACACGATTAATGGGACTGCTTAACATACTTTCATTGGCTTTCGTTGGTGGGCTTCCGCTAGCTTACCAGCTGACCAGTGAATTTGCAGAGAAGTCTCACAATGAAATAGAAGCCATTCAGGTCAGCTGTGTTATCACTTTCTTTGCCAGCATATTTCAGTTTGCAATATGGACTACAGCCCTCCTCCATGAAGGGGAAACTTTGCATGCTTTTGCTAGGTATGGTGGCAAGGAGCATGCCTTCATGTTTGCCAAGCTGGCTCTCTACCCTTGTGTCAGCCTTGGGGCCTTCTTTCTAACATGCTTGTTAAGTGAATTTAGCACAGAAATTTTCCATCTTATGCAGATTATAATCCCATTTGCTTTTCTTGCCTTGCGCATTTTTGTTAGAATTTCTTTAACTGTTATAAAGTCCGTGATGTCTCTCTCCAGACGGAAAGTTGTATTGTTAGAAGAAGAAGAGGCATGTTTGTCTCCTACTGAAACACTGTCCTAAATTTCTGTGCAGTGCATGTGAAGTTATAACATTAACGTCAGTTCTTCTAACTCACATTATCTTGATGTGTGGATTATATTGATCTAAAACAAAGCCTGCGCTGGCCATAACTGGGGCATGTTTAAGTTTTAGCTGGTCATCCTTGAGACCCTTTCTCCAAAACCTGTAATTGAAAAAATTGGGTAAATAGGGGATACAAAGAAAAGCATGTTCCCCTTCCTTTAGAGCTGCCCTTTTGAAAAAAATGCTGCTTGACACGTAACTGCAGTGATGAACGATTAAGAGGTGCACAAACAGATGCCCAGCAAAATGCCCTTTTTTCTGACACGTGGCCATCATTATGGCAGCCAAACACAGGTATAGAAGCTGGTTGTGCTGCTGCAAGATACAGAGTGAGGCCTGGAAGACATGGAGACCTCTAGATTTCTGGGTGGTGCAGAACGTTTATGCATACAGGTTGCTGGTGCCCCTTTTTTTTGTTTTTTCTTTAACGGTTACAATGTCCATTCTGCATAGTCACAAACTTGTGATAGCATTTTCAAAACTACTTGTGTTTGAGTGGCTCTGAGCGTGAGTTTAGATGGGAGTTGCAATTGTGACCCATATGCAGTCTTCCAGGCTACCTGAACACAAGTTCTTTAGACATACCTGTTCTTTTAAAAAAGGATGTATTTAACAAATGAGGATTCATGTGGCTATGTATCCAAGGGTTGAACTAGCTTTGATATCTTCCAGGGAAGAGATTCGAAGAGGTGTGGGACTAGAGGTAAATTTGTTTTCAGTGGCTGCTCATCTGAAGTGAAAGGTTTGGATTTCTCAGGCTTTTTGTGTCTGTTTTCATGCCTGCTGAAAGGAATATCCTTCTGTTATTCTGAAGGCAAGATGTCATATTCAGAGAGAGTATGAGGCTTTCCTGCCACGTATAAGAGTTTCCCATCAGGTAAGGGAGTTGAGTTTTTCCCTAAGTAGAGGCTAACTGAGGGATCCCACAGATTTCTGAGTCTCAGGAAGACAACAAAAGAAACTAACCCTATAGAAGTTCCAGTCCATGGCATGTTGAATTTTTTTACACTTACATGCAGTTTGATAAGCTTTATGCCTATCAAACATTACCCTGCAGAGAGCTGTACAGAAGGAATGGGCAAAGTCATCTAGCCTCTGGCTGCCCTGGAAGCGTTTACATTTCTTCTTGGCAGAGCCATTAGTTTGTATCTTGACTTGTCTTAGTGCCTGATAACTTTAATGCCATATTTAAAGGCATTTGAGGGATTTAGTTGTTCCTCTTAAAAAAAGTTTAAAAAGACTGTGGCGAAGTATGCCTGGAACAATTGTTAGTGAAAACAAATTCAGATCTCTCGTTTCAGTTGAGATCAATCTTGAAAGCACTTGTGCTTTTGGTTTGAAGCACCTTGGAACCAATATGTAATTGTTAGTATTAGGTACTTCATGTGAGAGTATGTTCAGGTATTCAAGGGGTTTTATACCTGGTTGAAGTTAAATGACTTCCAGTAGGATTCTGCATTGTGTTGTGTATTGCAGGGATTTTCTGGTATTTAATAAGAGCACTTTTTGTTCTATATGGTTTTGTTTCTAATGTGCAGCAGGCACATAATAATCAGTGAATATGTGTATTTGTAATAAATTTCAATGACTGAAAACACAAAGCTTCTAGCCCTGTATTTCTGCTCTGCAGGTGAAACTTAAACCTGATGCCCACAAATAAAATATATGTTGGACATCTTTTTTTTTTTTTTCTTCTTCAAAATCATCAAGGTCCCTTCTAGCCTCAACCATTTTGTGATTTGTTGAGAAACACCCAAAGTTTTTAATGTGATGTAAAGAAACGTTGGTTTTACTTCCGTTGGTACTTGGAAGAAAATGAGACCAGAAACTGAATCTGACCAAAGAGTTTCATTACAATGTTTACAGGAATGCTTTGAAGAGCAGTGAATTGCAATGTCTAAATACTACAAGGAACTGTATTGGCTAACTAATGCATTTTTCCTGTTTTTTTTTACCCCACTTGCAAGTAAGTAATATGTTCTGCAGAAAGAACAATTTTTTTTTGCTTGTTGTCAAGATACCATTATTCAAACCAAATTTAGTAATATCTCAGAACCTAAACTTGAGGGCAAACTTGACCTGAGTTTTTGTATAAACAGAGTTGGTTTAGGATCATACTGATAGTTTTGGTAAGTTCTGGAGAAACAAACTGCATTTCAAAACGAGGCATTAATTTGAATTGTGTGATTCTCAACTAGAAATAACATTCCCAAATCTAACTGTAACTAGCTGTTCTTTACAGAATTACTAATGACCACAGGTCTTTGTCTCTAGAAAAACAAAAGTGAAACACTTGTAATGATTATAAGAATCCCAGAATGGATGAGGTTGGAAGGGAGCTCTGGAGACTCTGTAGTCCAGCCCTCCTGTTTAAAACAGGGTCAGCTAGAGCTGGTTGCTAGGGACTGTGTCCAGTCAGACTTCGAGCATCTGCACAGATGGAGACATCGCAGCTGCTCAGCCGGTCAACCTGTTTGAGTGTCTAGTCACCCTTAGAGTGAAAAAAAGGGATTCTTTTTCTTTTCTCTTCCATTTAAAAGGAATTTCCTATATTTCAGTTTGTGCCCATTGCTTCTCATCCTGTCACTGGGCATCACTGAGAAGAGTCTTTGCTCCTCCCCGTCAGGTATTCATAAACATTGATAAGATCTCCCCTGATCCTTCTCTTGCAGGCTGCAGAGTCCCAGCTCTCAGTGTCTCCTGAGAATGAGAGATGCTCCAGTCCTGCGTCATCTCCATTGCCCTTTGGTGGACTCACCTTACCATGTCCACGTCTCTCCTGTACTGAGGAGGGCAGAGCTGGACACCGTGCTGGGTGTGCTCTCACCAGTCGCTTCCCTTGACCTGCCAGTGGCACTCATTCATAAGTCCAGGAGGCTGCTGGCCGCCTTTGTCAGAATAATAGTTCTAATGATACAAAGTCTCCTGAAAGCGAAGAAGTAAAATTGCAGTAAAACATTGCAGTAGAACTTCCCTTCTGATGACACTGAAATTTTTTGCCTGTGGTACTGGTGCTGCCAGTCAGGAACAACTGCCTCCTAAAGTGAATAGGTCAGGTTGGACAAAATGTGGTCATGCACAGGAGGGATTTGAGAAGTCCATTGTCTCTCAGTTCACAATTGTGATTCCACAATGATGGCTGTTTTGTTTGTTCAGGCCGTTTGGCCTTCTTAATGGATTCATATTCAAGATTAATCTATTCAAGACATTAAACGATGATAACAGCCACTCGCAGCACTGTCATCTCTGCCTTCCATAACCAATAGTGCTAGCTGAAAATTTCTGTTAAAAGACTGCTGAAGGATGCAGTTCCAGTTTGGAATCTTCAGAATAATGTTGAGCGTACAGAGCTCTTAATTTACTTTAAAAGAGCTGGAGTTCTTTGCAGAGGCAGGATTTGTGTTTAATCGCTGTAAACATTGTAAATGGTTAATGACTTTTTTCCACTATATTTGAAAATGACTGAGTTAGTGCAAATAATTCTCCTACAAGTTATCAGGAAGCTGTTTCTTATGATGACTCAAACTTCCATGTAAGTTTGGAGCAGACACAGTCAAAGCTATTGTTTGGCATCTGGTAAACCAAGAGCAGTTCTTGCAATTGGATTTTTCAGTAAAATAAAGTCAGTCACCAGGAATTTTGGACTTGCTTAGTTTGATTTTTCAGTGTGAGGGTACTTGACAGTAGTGTGCAAAGCTTAAATTCACTGTAGGAACTTGGTTTGCAGCCTTCAGCTTGGTAACCTGTGGGGTTATTCAGGACAGCGTCAGGTAACTGTGATCTATTTGTTTGCTACTATTGAATGGGGCACAAAGATAAATGTTTTTGTGGTAAGAAGAAAACACACAGATCTCTTCTAATGCTTGTAATTTGGGATCTTATTGCAGGTAACTACATGGTGCATTTACTCCTTTTTCTTCACCATGTGTGACGGTGTAGCATCACAAATTGTAGTCCAAGTTGCGTGCTGCATCAGTAGGGGAAGACCAGAACATCTGTTCTATCTGTGTATCACCAAAAGAAATGAAGAGCAGTAGTGATTTTCCTCAGAGCTTTAGTGCTTTCTGTTTAAACATCCAGCATAGGGATGTCATTCAATTAATTGCTCAGTCATTACAAAATGGAGCATTTTGATGTTTGGAATAAATCAAGCTCAATCAGTAACTCAGGAAAGCACTTCTGCAAAGCAGAAGCTCAAAAAACGAGTTAGTGCTCATTCATAAAGGCACTGGCTAAAGAGCAGACTCTGCTGTTACTGACATACTCCTTCTGTAGAATTGACTTTTTTAGCAAGATGTAAAACATGCTTCTTTGTTCTGACCCTGTCTTAGGAGTCTGGAACTTTTAACATATGGGACTTATTTCCTTTTTGAGCAGTAATTTGTATTTAGCACCCACATTCATGTGAATGACAAAACCAAGTCAGCACTGAATTTGTTAGCCTGGGTCATCAGAAAGCGTTTCAGGCTGATGGTACACAGAAAAGGCTGGTTAGATGGCTGATTAAAGTTAGCTGTATTTCAAAATACGTAATTCAAGACCATCACAGTTTGCAACTTTTTTCTTTGTAGTAGTAAGTTGAAAAACACTTCTGTCCAATATATGATCTAACTTGACTTATTTGCTTTTAAAACTGGTATACTAGCATCTGGAGAAATGCCAGCCTGGGTTCTAGTTCTGCAAGTGCCGCTCTCCAAGCCAGCGTGTGTTCTCTTCGCAGATCAGCATAAAGGCTCCTAGTTGTGCTGCTGTGGCTTTGTGTTTGGGAGGTTTGCAACTAAAATCATGCCACTGTCGGGCATTTAAGGATGTTAAAATTCTCATCGGGACGTGGATTGGGCAGAAGTGGCTGAATAGGCAATCATTGTGCCACTAGTAACTTCACTGGCTTGTTACTGACTTGGCATTGAGCTTTGTGGTGAATTACTGTGACATTAACGACTGGTACTGGCGTTTGGAACTAAAGTGATGTCACCCAGCAGTAACCTCTCATTTGTAGTGCTCCACGTGTCCCTCAGAGTTCTTGCTACTGAAAGTAAGTAAAAAAAAAAGAAATGTAAAAAAAAAAGTGATAGGTTACATACATTCCATACAAGAAAGCACTTTCGGGTCTTACTGATGCAGGACATACAACAATAATTAAAAAAACGTCATGATGCGACGGATGAATGGGATACTGAGGATCTTCCCGCAGGCTCCCTGAGGAGAAAAACATTCCAGTCCTCTTTTAGTGAAAGCCTTTCAATTACCTGTGGCTTGATTAGCAGAGAATAGCCCAGCCAATTAGCTGCCAGAGAGTTTAGTAATTATATCCATTTTCCATCCGTCACGGGAGAACGAGCACGGTCCACTTTGTGACGCGAGGCTCGTCACTGCTGGATGACGTCTGACCAGGCCCTGCAATCTGGCGCTGACGGTCAAAACACGTCACACAGCGCGCGTCGCTCGACGTCTTTCGGGTAGCCCCGCCCACCGGCGGGCGGAGCTCTCCCCTCCTTCCGCCCCGCCGCCGCTCTACAGGCGTCACTTCCGGCCGCCGCGCACCGCCGCCAGGATGATCCCGCCGGTGCAGGTCTCGCCGCTCATCAAGGTGAGGGCGGCGGGCGGCTCCCCCGGCGCCGCGTGGGCGTCCCGCCACGCTGCGGGGCGGGGGGGCGGGTGGTGGCCGCCTCGACGGGGCGGGCGGGCCGGGCCTGGCGGCGCGGGCCAGGCCGGGCCCGGCCCGGCGGTGCGGTGCGGTGCGTGTGAGCTGAGCGAAGGGCGCGTCCTTATCTCTGCCTCCTGCAGTTCACCCGGTACTCGGCCCTGCTGGTGGGGATGATCTACGGCAAGAAGCGATACGGTGAGTGCAGCGCCCCGGGCCGCCTCTCCCCCTCCCCCGCGCAGCCCGCAAGGGCACCTTGAGGCGGCCGGTGCGGGCCGCGCAGCCGCGGCCCCGGCCGCCATTTCCCTCCTCCCCGCCGCAGCGGGAGCTGCCTAGGCCGTGCCGAGGTGCCCCTCCGAGACGGGCTCTTACTGGTTTGAAGGCACAGATTCGTATGAGATGTGCCTTTGTGCCAGCGAATCTGTTTTTCCTTCCTTTTTGGGTGAGCTAACAGGTGCAGAGCTTTGTGCCGGGTTCTAGAAATCGTGTTTTAAAGCAAATGTGTTAATGACAGACTACCTAAAGCCTATTGCTGAAGAAGAGAGAAGAATAGAGGCTGAAGAGAAAAAGAAACGTGAAGAACTTGAGCGGATTGCAAAAGAGCTTGCAGAAGGTAGTCCCTCAATTTAGTTTACGCATCCCGTGCCAAAGCGCCCACACTGGCTTGCAGGTGGACTGCTGTTTTACTGCAGTGTTTTTCGGAGAAATTTAGGCTTACAGCCAGTGAGCTGCAGATCCATGTGGATCTATGGAGCAGTGGTTAGGATTATGTGAAGGGTGAATAATGCTACTATTTGACAAGCTCTTCAAAATGTAAGCATCAGTAGAGGAGGAGTTAAAAACACTACTGCAGCCAAACAGGACTTGTTAAATGGCTATCTGAATTTCCACTGAGAAAACAAACTGCTAAAAGCTGCTGGTTATTCTGTGAGGAGTAACTGGAACTGTTCTGAGATGTCCCTTATTCAGCTGAATGCAGCAAAGCTATGATCCCTTTTCTCCATGCAGTACAGAAATCTCGCAAATGTGACTAATGATCTAAACCAGAAGTCTTAGGCAACTGCTTGTAATTGCAACTCAAACTTTTAAGTAGTATCGCTAGCGTAGCGTTAGAGGTCAGCTTCATTTGTTGTATCTCTCGTGTGAAGAGAATATGCTGAAGGTGATCAGTGGGGATTAGTACTGCTGCTTTTTTCTCATTCACTTCCACCCTATAGCATTCCTGCTGCAGCAGGCTTTCCCTCGTCCTTAGGATTATTTCTTGGGTCCCCTGTGCATTTCTAACAGAAGATTCCTCCCCCTCCCCACCTTACAGAGGAGTGTGCTCTCTAGCTTGAATTCACCTAGGTTTTTTTTAGGTGGACTTACAGTTAAGAAGAACTTTAAGAAAATTGATTAATAACTCAAGCTGTTCTTGGTGCAGCTACACAGTAACTATTTCCCTGGGAAATAGTGACGTTTGCATTGTCCTGAACAAGAGTAAGGTTGAACAAAACCCTGTAAAGTTAAATGAACTGTGCATACATAAAATCAAATATGCAAGTTGGTGAATCGTATTGCTTACTAGAGATAAAGCTATTTTGCACAGCTGTTTACCGTCTTAAATATATAGTCTGTATTGGTCATGGACTAAATAAATGGGTCTTTTGGATGTTTTCTACTTTAGCTGAAACTTTTTGTATTTTTGGAGATAGAGGTTGTACTGCGGTGTTGCTACTCCACTTAATAATGGAATTCTGTGATTATTTCTTTAGAATGTTTAATCTGTTTAAAAGTGGCACACAGATGACCAGTCTGCTTTCCCAAGGTTTTGGTGTGGTTTTCCAGTTAGAAAAGCAATTGTTAAAACTTCATTCAGTGCAATGCAGTTGTTGAAGATTGTTCTTTAAAGACGGATAACTGGACTTATCTGTAATGATAGCTTTTTCTGGGCTTCTTTGAATTGTCAGTTCAGGAAACTGTCATTTACTAATGAGTAAGCCAAAAAAGTGTCTTTACCCCTAAGCATTGAAATACACTTCTCTTGAATAAGAAGCAGCAGGAATCATAAAAACTGGCTAGAAAGAAATTGCGTACTTAAAGGTAGCCTTTGATCCCACTAATGCTTTGCATATTTTAGTGCTGCATGGGAGCGACTAGTAGTCCTAACTATGTTTGTTTTTTCTTCCCTTCTAGCAAGTGAAGAGTCCATACTGAAATGAACAAAAGATTGGATCTTAATTTCACACGTGGAAATACATGGCTAGGCTCTGAACTGTTCAGTGGTTGGTGGACTCCGCATGCTATTCTATCAATAAAGTTGATACAACACTTCAGTTGGTATTTTTTGACTGATGTGCACAGAACAGCAGCAGAATTACTTATAGAATGTGACAGGCTATTGCTGCGGCTGAAACACCCTGTTGTATTCCTCCAGCACAGCCGGTCACTACCTCTGTTACTCATAGGTAATGTTTGTGATCAGAAAATAAATACAATTAAATATATATGGGCAGGTGGGGGAGGCTGGCATGGCACTGGCTGCGCGACCCTATTTATTAAATGGCTTGTCCGGGGAGTTGCTGTCATCTTTTTTCAGCTTCATTATCACAGTGGATTATTGCACAATTCTTGCATTTGACAGTGCAGTCCAATTTGATTGTGACTTGCCAAGCCATGCTGAGATCTGAGGAATTAGTGCTGACTCACTAGTCAGATGTTTCTAAGCACATACCTTTTCAGATTTAACAAATGGTCAAATGTTGTTCCCCAAAACTAAGAACAAGTTACAGTCAAATTGTAGCCTGTCTCTTTTCTAAGAAGTGACTAGCTATGCAGGTGAGTTGGCATTTAAAAAATTAGTGGCCTTTAATGTGACATTAAGTCTGCTTTCAGCATGTAATCTGCTGAGGCACCTCCTCAGCTGTACAGACCTCAGATGTCCCAGAAGAAGGTGAAAAGCCTGTCCCTGTAGATTGTGTTATTGTTCTTCTTACTGTAAATAATACTAGTAACTCTTTCGGAGATTCAGGGGATCTGGTTTCTTACTTGGACAATGGCTAGCTTCCTTTTTCTGACATTGCAGATTAGACACCTGAAGCAGTGATTTCAGATCTAAATCTTTCTAAGTGATAGCAATCTTTCAGGAAACATTGTTTTATTAAACTAATTGCTCTTAATAAACATCCAGTCTCTTCTAGATTATGCTTTGGAAGAAATAAATCCGTAACTACCAGTGCACAGTGTCATCTAATAAAAGAAAGCAGTCCTATGGAGTATAGGGAAATGAAATAAAAAAAAATTGGATTTGAATTGAAACTGGGAAAAGGCATTAAGATGGGATATTTTCAAGGAGAAACGATCAGGAAAATCAGCTACATGTCATGATTGGGTTTTTAGTTACTTCTTGGCGTGAATGTATACCTCATGATATTGAAACGATTAGGTAATGCTAATGAAAGTGAAGATCTAGACTGCCAATTAGTTTAAAATTCTATTCCTGTAAAATAGAAATAATGCATCATATCCTGATCTCTCAGGATAATAGGATGCATTGCATA
This sequence comes from Calonectris borealis, assembly GCF_964195595.1. Classification (NCBI taxonomy): domain Eukaryota; kingdom Metazoa; phylum Chordata; class Aves; order Procellariiformes; family Procellariidae; genus Calonectris; species Calonectris borealis. Next base: position 31,681,258 of record NC_134352.1, read on the forward strand.
CTTAAAAGCCAATATTCTTCCAAAAGCCTCTTATTTTCAGGAGCTGTAAATTAGATCTGAATTGCCAGAAAACACCTTTTTTTTTTTTAAAGCACTAGTGCGCAGCCCATGTCTGTGGTGCTAGTCTGTAAGCTGTCAAATGGTGGTTATGTGAAATAAGTGCTACTGAAATACCACTGAAACTCAACACTTGGGATTCAGCTGCGACTCAGTGCTTGAGCAAAATGTGATTATGACAAGATGCTTATTTACTTCAAGCTGAAATACCTTTACTGCTGTTCCGTTAAGGGCTGGCTGTAGAGGTTGGTAGTGCTCTTATCTTTGGGTTGCTGGAGCTGAACCCAGTTGCTAGAACAGCTGTGGCCTGCTGCTCTCCAGAGGGCTAAATGTGCTCCTCTTCACCTGCTCCTACTGTCCCACCTTGTTAAAGTGTGGAGTGTGCCAGAGGGGGGAGTTTCATCCCTCCCCTCCTTTTACTTCCACTGTGGTGTTTGTTATGCCAGCACTGGTTTAGTCCCCGCTGAGGGCAGCATGGCTGCTCCCAGCAGAGCTGAGCCTGGCCTTCCTGGTGAGTAGGTGCAGTGGGATCCCAGCCCATGTGGTTGGGTAAGAGATCTCTCTTCATAGAGGACACTTAACGCGGCGGCCATACACAGGGGTTTCTGCAGCACTGGCCACCTGGAGTTTTGCTGTCTTACCTAGCTCTAGGGCCACAAATGACTCAATCCAAACTCTCCTGTTGCCTTTGCATCGTGCCTTCGTTAGCCTCCTACCCCTGGAAGTTGTCCTGCATTTGGGGCCCCTGTCTCCCTTGTAACCTAGCTGATAAATGCTGGGCTGGGCTAGGTTCTAAATGTGAAGGGGATGGGTTCTTCCTTTGCAGCCAAGGATGTTTGTCAGATCTGTAGGGATTAGGGTACAAGAATCCTCCACACCGGATGATGCAGAAGTGCCACCCTTTCCGTACCATCCTCAAAACCTGGCTGCAAGGCCAGGCAAGAAAGCTGTCCTTGTAATACCTGTTACATCGGGATGAATCCCCATGTGAGTGGGAAAGGTGCCACAAGCCTCATCACAGCCATTCCACAGTGACCAAATTACTCTTCTGCCACCCCATTCTGGCCAGGCAAGAATTATCAGGTTCAAGCCAAAAAAAGCCAGTGCTAAACAGCTATAGTAAGTTTAACACTTTTTGCAGGAAGACTAAGGTACCCGTGAACACTAATATGTCTTACAACATCACCTAGGAAAGTTAGCATGCAAAATGACTGAAATGGATGAGTAAATTTTTTTTTTTTTTAAGAGAAGGCCAAGGGGTGAACTAATTGTCTTCAACTGAGGGAGATTCTGGGAAAGACAGCCTCATACTCAGAGGTGCACAGCAAAAGGACTGGACGCAGCAGACACGGATTTCAGCAAGTACAGAGAAAATTCTGACAACACGGGTGGTCAGACTTTTAACAAAAGTCCACAGATATAATTTTTTTCTTTGATTCTGTGACAGGCTTGGTTACTCCATTTCATACACATGTCCTACGAATAGGATTCGTACAAGTGTGTGTATCCAAGGCTTCATTTTTTCATTGATAAAACACATGGAAGAGAGAGGCGAGCCCGTGGGAAGTAAAGGTAATCTGTCGAACTCTGTGCACAAGCAGTTTTGGAAGCAGTCACCAAAAGGTGCAAAAGGAAAGAGTTTAGCTTTGCCCCTGCGGCAGACTAAGAGCACTTACATGGTCGGGTAGGTTTCCTGAGTGGTGCATGATCAGGCTGCTTGCAGTTGAGGGAATTCAATCCCAGTCTTTAGCCCCTGTAATCCTGAGAAAGCTGGTGGAACTACCTCTAGAGGAAGGAGGGAATGTGAGAACGGACTGCAGATACATCTAAAGACCGCTGCGGAAAGGATGGGCTTAAATTCTATTCCAGACTGCTAGAGATGAGAGAAAAAATGGGGTGGATGTGTTAAACAAGCCTTTGATAAGTATCTGCTGTCACTGAGAAATAAGTGAGGCCAATTCTTGGCCACGTGATGCACACCAAGCCAAATATTTGTCTGCAAACTTGATGAAAGTTATGTTTGGCAATAGATTTTGATATAATTGGAGCTGTGTTATTTGAGCCTGAGGCTACTGCAACCCCCAGCAGCAAGTAACAGCAACCAGAACTTCTTGAAAGGTGCAGAGGAGAAAGCAGGAAAGACAAAGCATCCGACCCGAGGTGGCATTACACAAGTGTAAGGTGCCAAGAGATGAAGAAAGCAGGGAGAAGAGGAGGCAGATAGCTCTGTTGAAAGACAGCTTTTTATTGAAAAGAGGTAAAAACTGAAGCAGAAAGTCAACCTGGGAGCAGTTGTCTGAGAATGGAAAAATGAGGAAGGAAGCAATAAGGAAATGCCTTTCCTTTCAAAGGGTATGAGAGAGAAGATCCCCCATGTTTGCTCTGTAGTCTGGAAAACACTGCAGCCACCTTTTCTTCTGCTGGAATTAGGTTTGACTGACTCCTCAGTGCTCTGCTGCTGCTTGTCTCTCTACTGAATGTTTTTCCTAATCTTCCCCATAGCCCACCTTAAGGTTTTGTGGAAGAAGTAGAGGAAGAGGTACAGAGAAAAAAGATTTTTCTCTTGCAAGCATTTGTGGTAGATGACACAAGCCACATTCAGCCCAGACAGCAATAAAATCTTACTTGGATCCAGTACTCTCTGGGCTTTCATGGAGGTTTTCTTACACAGGATCTGGAGCTGCCGGAAGGACAAAGCCACTCTGCTGAGGGCCAAGACATGCAACCCATCTGCCTGGAGGGTGCAGCTGGGATCCGTACCCCACCTGTGGCGTTCGGTACCGTCTCCTCCTTGGAGAGCTGGGTGGAGGTTGAGTTGTTCCCATCCTGCTTCCCTGGGAGGGGAGCAGCACTTCCCAGCCTTAGCTGGAGTCAGATCGTGGCCAGCTGGGAAAAGACAGTGAGCACTTCTCCCAGATCCATGAGACGTGGCTGAAGACAGGACCACAGTCTCCGCTCTCCCTGGCAGTTTTTCCCTCCCTCTCTGCAGGAACTGCCACCCTCACAGCTCTGCCAGCAGCAGAGACCTCGTACGTACTCCTACATCTCTGGCAGTGCCAGGTCAGGCACCTCTACTCACAACCCACCAGCAGCAGCAGGCTAGGCTCCAGCTGAGGGAACAGCTGAAGGTCACCCCCATGCTCTTTTTTGGTAGCAGAGCAAAGAGACCTGTCTTGAGTCAGCTTGTCCTACCCCTTCCATCTGGGACAGCAGACGATGGCCAAGGCGCAGCATTAAAAATCCCTTGGCAGCTCTCCACTCAGGCAAGCCCTTCCTCCTGCACAGAGGGAAAATTTACTCTCCGCCCCTGAGCTCCTCCCTGAGAAACCTCCCCTGCCAGTCTCACAGGGATATTAATTTCCCTACCACCTGCCTTCAACAGCAAGAATGGAGGTCTGTATGCATTACCTCCTTCAGTGAGGCACTTACAAAACAGGCCCCCTCTTGTCTCCCACTGGACTTGAGAGCTGCATCAAGCCAGAGGTGAAAACACTTCCCTGGGGTATAGGCAAATATGCCAGAAGCAGCGCTAAATTACTCTACAGCACTCAAGAGGCAGCTGACCTCTCCTGAAATTGTGTTGCAATGACACCGCTTTTCTCTCAGACCTGGGAAAATGCTGGAAAAATCTGTTTCTTGGCCCTTCCCTTCTCCATGCCCATAAGTACGGGCAGCCAGCTCCCAGCTGTCAAGGGGGAGCACTGCAGGTAGGAACCATGCCAGGTTTCACCTGCATCTAACTGGCTAATACCTCTAGTGGGAAGCAAATTACAAGTGGTGTGGTTGCGATGGCGCAACAAGATGTAGAAACATCTCTTAGTATGGGATTGCTGACCAGAAAGGACAGTGGTCCCAACCTTTGGCAAAGTGGCTATGTGGTTAGATGGTACCATTTTGCAACAAAAAAAAAAAAAAAGAATTTCATCACCTGGCCTGCGTAGTACAAGAAAGTCAGTGTTCCCCTCCGACGCTCAGCATGTGTTAGGCAATGGGAGTGAGACCCACAGCGAGGGGCAGAAGGGAAAGGCAGGCTGCCCGGATCTCAGGGCTGTACATGCTGTGTTTGGACACGACCTGTGTGTCAGACGAGAAGACAGGAGCAGCAGCTGGAGCATCTCATCACAGCGTTTCCCCAGGTGTGGGGAGGGAAGGGTTTCCTCACACCAGCTGCACCTCTCTGGGGCATTGCATTGTGCCATTAATGCTTTCCCTGGATGAGCCAGCCTGGGATGCGAGGGGTCAGGGCCTGTCCCGGGGTGCCATGGATGAAGGACAAGTGCTGCCCTGCACTTTACTGTTGGATAATCTCAGGCTGTAGCTGTATGTTGCCTCGCCGGTCCTTGCACCCCACCCTGCACCTCCTCTTGGCTCCACCAGTGCAGACATGCTGCTTGCCTATGGACCTGCAAGGATCAATTCTGCCTTCTGTCAGAGGTCTTTCCCCTGGAAGGAGAAATTACTGATGACTGTCCAGCAGGGATGCAATTTCTGTGCAGAAGACAGGCAAGAACTCTGCAGCCCCTGAGATTAAGCTGCAGGAAAAAAGTTTTACCTACAGACTGTATCCTATCAGAAACAGATACAATGCAAGGGTAAAATAAAATGAAAATGAAAGGTCTTGGCTTGCTGTTTCTTTTATTGCCCTCTGATTGCTGCATGTGGCTTCCCACAGCGACATGAGAGGCAGTCAGCTGCAGAGCAGCTAGGACATGCGACCACTGACCCACAGGAATGGTCAAAAAAATCGGCCATGGGCGGCAGAGCTGTGTGCTCTGCCTGGGGTGTGCAAGGTGCCCCGAGCAGACAGGGGAGTGGTGGGAGGGGGACGCAGGAGCTGGTGGGGGAGACAAGGGGAGGGTTGCCCTGTCCCCACCGCCGGGGCACAGCTTCCCGTGGCACACACGCACGAGGTCCCCACTGCAGCGGGGCTCCCGGGCTGCCCCAGCACCACCGTTGCAGAAGGGAGCCTCGGAGACCTTCCTGCTCCCATGGAAATGGGCCCCCCTTGAGAAACAGCCGCCTCCACTGGCACCCCACGCTGCACATCCACGGACACCCCGCCGCATCCGTGCATGGTCCCCCTCGGAAATACAGGCAGCACACCTGCACCGATACCCTGCAGAGCGAGCAGCGCTCCCAGATGCGTGCAGGCAGATGGGGCACAGCCGCCCACAGCCCCAGGTCCTGCCAGCACGGCTGGGTGCGCTGGGCAGGCGCCCCGTGCTCCTCCTGTGAGAAGCCCTGCTGGAGCACCCTGCGGTGCTCCGAGCGCCCGGTGTTGGGCGCGGGGGCAGGAGGGTTAGCCTCCTGGCTTTATTTCCCAGAAGATGCTTCAGGGCATAAGGAATTTTTCTCAGCATTTAAGTGTACAGTGGCTTATCTTTAAAAGCCCACTGCTCACCACTCTGCAACATGATAACCTTGTGGCATTTTTCCCGCTGAAAAAAAAAGACTTGTTTGACCCCGTATGCTGTATGATGAAAGCCTCCTACATGGTTCTTAATGAAACTGAGACATACAGCATGAAGTCATTACTCGTGGCATATTTAGTTTCATGCAAGTGAACAGGTTTCTGTATTTTCCTGAAAGACAACATGCTGCTCATAGAATTGCTACATAGTGATAGAGGATTACACTGAGGCACAGAAAAATGATCACCAGGTACCACCATAGCTCTAGTTTTTCTTTTACTTGCAGTATTTTTGTAATGCAAAACAAGATACTGAAGGGTAAAAGCACTGAAGGTAGCAGCAGTAATAGAAGAAGAAGAAGAAAATCCCCAGCAAAACAGATCTCCAAACACTTTAAAAAAAAAGAGAAAGAGAGAGAGAGAGGAGCAGAGAAGGGTGAGTCTACTGCTACAAGAGTGTAATTGAACGTTCTAATATGGTTGCATGAATAAACATGAAAACTAACTTTTATCTGAAATAAAAGAGTACAAGTCATCAGTCTTTCGAAGTCTGGAGGAGAATCTAAAAACCAGACATCTCAGAACAGGAGGAGGAATGGAAGGAGGGTTGGTACTGATCGGAAGAGGACTGCATTAAATAACATTGGCATTACACGGCAAAACAGAACAAATTTAGGAGACGCCACGATTTAGGTTGCTTGGGTAACTGTAACTGTAACTGTAATGGGTAATGATAACACTGTCTTCTTACAATCACGTTACAGAGCGAAGCCTGGGTTGGCGCACAGTTTGGATCCTGCTCGTGAAGGTGGCAGCTACTGGGTGTTGCACGAATGGCTCCATGCCTCAGAGCAGCAACCTATCTGAATTCTTGAAGTGAGCGCAGAACTATTATCTCTGTGAATGTTTCTTGGATTTACATGGAATTGTAACTTTTTAGAGCAGTTCAAAGGTTTACTACGGTCAGGTTTTGTCCTTTATCCCCACCCACAGATTTCTTTCTGATATCCTAACAGGTACAGGCTTATATATGATAAATTTGGCTCTTCAGTTTTCCTACTCTGCGGCCTATGGTTGCATACATTGTCAATCACATGGGGTTGTATGGAGCAGGATATGAATTGAACTGGCCCCATCAGTTTTGGGGTAAGAAGTGTTTCAGTGCAGGAGAAATGCTCTTCCATAGTCTGATTTATTGGGCCAAATGTTATTCTGACTTGCCATATGCCACCTGACATCAGGTGCATTAAATGGAGCAAGAGACAGGACAGAACTGGCTCCTCACCATCAGGAAGAGATGCAATTAAGGCAAACGAGATCTAGCCCTTCCCTGGTTGGTCATAAGCCTAATTAAAGTAGCAGAACAGTCCAATCAGGAATGTGTTTGTATGCCATGATATTTTTTTTTTTTTAAAAAGCATGGGCATTCTCATTTTGGGTGGCATATATTGCATTGATAATAGGTCTAAAGTATGCTACAGGTTTTGGAAGCTGGAGCTGTTCCTCCATTACAGGTTATTCCATCTGCCATATAAAAAGAAACACAGAATTAGAGGTACAGTCATAAATCTCCTTCACAGTCATTACCAAAGTTTTTTAGCACTTTTAAGGTATCCAGTGATCAATGTAGGTCATACCTATATTACCCATATCTAGAGCTGTCTGCTGTGCAAAGTAAATGTACATGTACATGTACATGCTTGGAAAGAGTGTTTTAGAGTTAGTAGAAACCTTCCTCACTTAAATACCGATTACTTAGTCAGGAAATAATTAACCAGAAATTTTCCAAATCATAGATAAAACACTTTTTGATGTTTTAAGTTAATTACTATGAACTAAACTGAGATAAGACATCTGGACATCTCTAATAATTTCTAAACTGTGTCGTTTGAGGGATGTCCACCCCATGGGCTGTTGGGATTTTGGTCCAGTTTGGAACAAAAGGAGACTTCAGATGCAGTCTCTGTGGGGTGGAGGCACCAAGTTCTGACAGATGCTTGCTTAGACACTTGGGAGAGGCTAGGAGAGCCTTCTGCTTCCACCTTTCTGAGGGTCAAACAAATCCTCAGGCTTGATAGCTTCCACAAGCTTCCACCCAACGCCCACTGCAGCTGATGGATTTCAGTGCTGCCCAGGCTGGGCCCATAGAAGAAGAAAAACAGATTCGACCAAAATAAATTGCTACTAGGTACTACTACTTCTGCTTGCTGCTAGATAGTACCTAATCTCGGCTAGAAATGGGATGAACTGTAATTTCTCAAGTGTTCTCCCTAGGAGTGCGTTACCTTTTCTTAACTCCATCTGCTTCATGACCTGTGGGACAGCACATCGGCCACAGCCCCCCTGTACAAAGGATGTCTCCCTGCTCTTTTCCAGGGACATATATACACTGCAAAGGAATTCCTGCTGTCCCCAGCTTCATGGGCGCTTGTGCTGAATGTAGTCTCACTAGTGTCTCAGGCACTACTCCTGGGCAGTTGAGCAGGTAGCCTTTTTGACAGCCTGTCATGGTGTCAGGTTTGAAGAAAAGGTGTCTTCAACCTTGCCAGTGGAGCAAGATTGAGGAAACTTGTTCTGGATATCTGACTCTTTGCCGTGTCAGCAAAGCTTGCTACAGATCTGGGAGAGTATCGCATATGTATGTTTTTGAGTTAGGAATAAAAAGCTAAGTATTGTTTCTGACCTGTCTTTGCAGCCATCTTCTCCTCTTCCTTTTTCTTCTCTTCCTCCAGAGCTTTCATTTTTGCATCATACTCATCAGCTCGGGTCTTCCACTCATTTCTGTTGTTCAGCAGCCCATCAAGCATAGGCTGAATTTCCTCATGGAAACGGGAAAATTCCTAACCAAAACACACCCGTCAGAGGTGCAGAGGCAGTGCTTGTCCATCATACCCCAGGATGGACCCTGACACCCCGCCTCCCAGGCTGCCTCATGCAGAGAAAGCGTTAACGGCACGAAGTGGAACCATGCTGCAGTGCCCCGGAGAGCGGCAGCTGTTGTCTCCTCTACTGCACCGGGACTCACTCACCTGGGATTTGGACCCCTGTTGAGAAGGGCGGGGTGTGCAAGGTGCGCCTTGCTTACCTTATAGACGAACGTGCACACAAAGTCAATGAAACCCACTTGAAGCTTTGGAAGCTCAGCAGCTTTCCTCCGGTCCATCATGGGCTGCGGGAGGACACAAGTTTACCATGATTTATGAGAGCACTTCATTGAAAAACACACCTCTATTTTCTCCCCAAAACTGCCTTGTTGTGTCAACCTGGCAGTTCTGCCATGTCGTCCATAAAGGCTGTCCACCACAGCCCTCTTCCTCCGCTGCAGAGGAGTGAAGTGAGCTCACTTCCTCTGCCATTTTAGCAGAAACTTTCGACAGCTCTTTCAGCGTCTGTGGATGGGGAGGAGGACAGAGAGTTTTTCCCTTGTGCCTCTCACCCAGATACCTGAGAGAAGGTTTATGTTATAAAGTGCTGAAGAGGTTTTCAATTCTCTAAAACATAACTGGACATAAAATTATATTCTTATGAGGCCTTGTTGCTTACTGTATCATTTGCAATGCCTCTGTGAGTAGAGGGGATGTATGAAAGTCTGCTTAAAGAAAACCCAAACCACACAGGCGGAGGCTACATCAAGGAATGACTCTTAGCTCTTTCAATGCCAAATGTAAGTATTTGTTATTATAGCAGAAAAAATATGCTAAGAAACACTCCTTCTATGCACTTCCATTTACCAGAAATGATTTCTGGACTCTACGAAGTTTGCGTTTGTAGTTTTTCTCTTTATCGGAAACTCTGCTTTCCTCTACGACGTATGTATTGCATTTTCCTTTTTTCTGTAAGGGACCAGCACAAAATCTCCAGGGGTACAGTCACTCCTTGCTGGTTCACAGCCACTGGGACTCATCTAACTATATGGAAAGCTGGACAAGAGGCTCTGTCACAGAGGGTCTTCCCTAGCTGAGTACCCACTTTTCCGATGGATTTTGGCAGGCATGGTGATTTCAGGAAGACTCACAGCGCTCTGAGAGCAGCATTGCTTGTAGTAAGTCTCTGCTGAGACTTGCTGTCTGAACTGAACTGTCTGGCTCTCGCATGATACTTACAATAGGCTGTTGCTGAAGGACGCTTATTTCTAAGTCTCCTTGCTCCCAGAACTCAGCTGCTACCAGGAGAGCTACCTACATTGCCAAGGAGGGAAAAAGAAAAGTTAGCAATGACTTAGGCTTTATAACTTGATGCGCTTCAGGTCTCCACCATGAAGCAAATCTCACTTCTAGCCCCTCTGTTGCTTCATGTCCAACCCCAGCCCCAGCTTTTCTCCGGGAAAGGGCAGCAGTGGCAATGGGATTGCACCCATGTAGTGACAGCTCAACAACCTTATTGCACTGGAGCTCATTAGTCCACTGCTCATCTATTAAGAAATGTTTCCAACGTCTCCCCCTCAAGGATTTGCTTTGGTCACAATTGTGGCTGCCTATTATGATTTTCTCAGTTGTCCTTTCTCCATGCTGAAGAGGAAGGTGGGTTTTATTTCTTTTATCCTCCTTTAAATTTTAATGTTTCTAACTTAACAATTGCTTAAGGAAGGAACTCCTAAAGGAAATCAAACAACTGAGCAAGCAGCAGGTATTGCTGTAAAAAAACCAACCCATATGTTACATGCAAAAAACCTCACTGTAACCCAAGAAGCTAAATACTAGGGTTTATTCTTTTTTGGTAAACATGTATTTTCTACAGAATTCAGAACTACAAGCTTAAAGATTAATTTATCCATCAAAACCATAGTTATTCCAAAGTCCTTTTGGTAGTTTGGGTAGGAGACTTGGATTCAGCTTCTAGGCAGCTTAGGAAATTGCATTACTTCGAAGTATAAGCTAGAGAAATCTAACAGTCTATCAAGCACCTGACCTTACTCTGGACTTCCCAAGGCTTTGTAATTGCTGACAAATCACAGGCAGTCATCATCATGGCCCTAAAAACAGGAAATAGATTAGTTTCTTCTCTACCGCCTGCATCCTAGCTCTTGCAGGCTCAGGATGCTCATACCCCAACACTGTGTCAGGTATGCCCCGGTGCCTGCTGCAGTGATAGATAAAGAAAGACGGGTTGCTCCAACAGCCTTGGCTTTGACTGGGACACTCACCAAGGATTGCTCTCTTGATTAAAATGGGTTTATGCTGGGGAACGGTTTGCTTCTGGCACTAGGATGTTTGCTGCTTTAGTCTTTGCTAGGCTGAACCTCTTGACTTTGGAGTAGTATCTTTGGCTCCCTCATGGAGCTATAGCAGTGCAGACTGCAGTGAGGTTGTGGGTGCACTTCATCGCCAGTGCAAAGCGTCCTGCAAAGCTTCTGTCCGGTCACAACAGCAGCATTGGGCAACTCAGATTGGGTGCCACTGGGAGGAACAACTAATGGATTGGATTCCTGTAGATCTGCCATGGCAGCCTGCCCCTGCTTGTGGCCTACAGGGTGGTCTGGTAGGGGTCTATGGCCAGAAGGGATCCTGCGTCTCGTTAGGAGTATATGACCGGAAGGACACTCCAAAACCAGTCATTTATCTGGATGAAGAACCACTTTAAGTTTTTTCTCTGTTTTTCCCCTGCTTCTCCAGAAGATCAGATTTGACTGGACAGTAATGTATCACGTGCTGATTTTGCACTAAAAGTGCAGCGCAAGGCATGTTCTGGAGCTCTCACCAGCTGACCGCATCACTAACCTTTCCAGAGCCCATTACTCACATGACAACCTCTTTCTTTGTTGTCTCCAGAGACAGATATTCAGTCCAGGCAGTCACGCTATCGTATGTCTTGGACTCGTCAACAATCTTTTGAAACATTGTTCTCTTTCTTTAAGGGGGGAAAAAAAACAGAAAAAGCTCCAAAACAAGGAAACAGATGTATTAAAAACAGATGGCTGATCCTGGTATTGATAACCCTTCCAGAAGGGCTTCCAGTAGTTGCTGTCCTGGTGTTTAGGTCCTCAAGGAAGCCCCCAACAAAACCAAACATCATTACCTGCTTCTCTTAAGTAGGGGAGACTATTGTAAATGACTTTAAAATAAGTATAGTGGTGAGACATCAGCAGGAACTTGAAAGTATGTGCTACTGCAAGTTATGTCAGCTGAGAAATGCTTCCACCTTTGTTGGCAGCACAGGAAGGCTTTTCCCTGAATATTAAGCAAACTGCGGAAACCTGGATGGTTGGAGTATTTGTAAAGCTACCTGGCTTTATATACTTAGTCTGCCCTTGTTAAGCTTATTTATATACCTAAATATATGTAGCAAACTCTGGGGAAGGGTTTATACACAACACACCCATGTTTTGAGTGGTGTGAAATCTGGAAAAATCTGTTTTTCTCTGCTGTTTCAATGCTAGCAGAGAAGACGTTTAGGGCAGATCCACAAAGCGACTTGTATATGTGTTCTGTCTGTGTCATTTTGCCTGGGTCTGATCTCAACCAAGCCTTCGCTTGCAGACCACGGACCAAGGAGGGCAAAGACCGTCTTGTTCCCACCTGGTAAGGAAGTGGGGGTATCTACTCCCATACAGCCACCCTACCTCAGGAGTAAGAGGACTGGGTATTGCACCCTCCCTCATATTTCTCTTTTGTGGACTGTTTACATTTTGCATAACCATTCTTCAGTGCAAAACACAGAAGCAGTCTCTGGTCTCGGCATTGTATTTTGAAAGCACATTTTGAGAGCTCCTTGTTAATTAGGAAGTCATATGTTGTTGACTTCCAGCCTTATGTCCCAGGAAGTCTGTGCATGCTGCTCCAAGATGTTTGGCATTTGGGGCTTTTGGGTATGAAATAGACTATGAACTGGATATTCACCTACAATGGACCAGGTGTTATGTGGGTTGTACTGCTCTCCCAGAGAAGGTAATGTAGCCCTGGCCAGGTCATTTGCCATTTATGAGTATTTTTAGTGCTGAAGTACTAGGTAAAAAAAAAAAAATCAGACATCTCTTTCCATTAGCGGATCGTATAGCACTGCCTTGTTGGAAATAGAGGGTTAAAAAGTCACGTATGTGATCTAATGAGTAAAAGTTCAAGATTCTTTTGAACAATTTGAGTTGTCCCCACCAGCTTTGATGTCAGTATTAAAGGCAGCCTCCCAGAGGCAGTGTCTGTGAAGAGGACTGCTGCAAGGGGGGCTCTCAGAGCAAAGCATCATGTTTTGCCTTTGTAAAGTACCAGCTGCCTTCTGCCCTTCACACATGGTGTACGTGACCGACTTACTTGAAGTAGAGTGCCAGGTCTGTTGCTATAATGGCAATATCCATCAGATGAATCACGTGCTCATGCTGTCTGCGGTTGAGGTTCTGACATATATTCAGTGACTGAAAAGCAAAGGAAAGGGAGCTGCAAAATCCAAGCACTGTGTTGTTGTGAGTTACTGGCCATCTCCCTTTCTCAAATGTGCTCACTTTTTTTTTATTTTAATAGCTTCAGCTTGCTCCCCTAAGGTACAAGGGTTGTGAGCCCCGTTCACCATATGTTGGTGCCTCGTCTCCCCTTTTGTTCACTGAACAGGGTCAGTGTCCTGAAGCTTGTTACACAGCGTGTGCCCAAACCCTGGCCCCTGGCCCCAGTGTGAATTTGCCTGAAATGAAAAGTTAGCTGGGGAAGTGTGTCAGTCTTGGCCCTGTCAGAGGGGTTACAGGAGGACAATCCTGTATTTAACATATTCCTATGGGGATAACGATACAGCTTTTGAAGAAACTAAGTCATGCATTAAGGAAGCTTTTGCATTTTGGTCCTGGGTTAGCATAGAGTACTTGGGGAGTGAGGCAGCTGCAGTTCCTCAGTTATTCAAACCAGAGAAAGGTCTTGTGCTAAGCTCTGTTGTTGCTGAAAAACTTCCCTGAAAGTAAATTATTCATGTCCTTACGTTATAGTTCACTACCAACCTCTTCAGAGAGCAAGAATTTTCCAAATTCCAAGTGATGTCTCTCTAAAATTGAGGATCCATGAAGTTTAGCTAAAGGATTTTGAGATCTGGTTGCGTAAAGGAAAATTAAAGATGTTAGTGCAGCACTTAAAAATAAAAAGAAGTGTCCCATTTTATTTTTAATTTTGTCACACACACAAGTTCAACTAATTTTAAAAGGCTTAAGAGTAATTTTTTTAATAGCTAATGACTTCAGTCTAATAACAGACTTTTGTGACACTGCTTATAACTATTTGGACACTGTATAAAACAGTCTTCCAACTACAAATTTCACCCAAAATGTTGTTTATGACTGGACTGTTATTACTCAGCATAGTAAGCTTGTTTAATTCCTGAATAACTACATGTTGATATCTAGTAATAGGAACAGAAAAACCAGCAGTCCTTGAATACTTTTCTAGCTGAAAAGCAAGACTCTCTTGTATCCAAAACACCAGCCAGCTTCACTTACATTTTTCCAAAGCTCCAGAAAACAGTAAGACTGTTCTGTAGCTGGTAACTACCTACTGAGAGCAGCACCCTCATACTCGTATGTGCTTTGTTTCTGCAGGTGGTGAGAGCAGTGCCGTGTATGGTGCTTTCTCCATAGATACCTTCCAGCAAAAAGTAGGGTTCTTATGTCCAGGATGCTCCTGGTGGCATCCTCAGTCTCCTATGATGCTCAGGCTACTAAATGCCTGTGCAGCACCTGTTCCACACTGTAATGGTAACATAGAGTGTTGCTTTACCAAAGGAGGTTTACTAGGAGGTAAAGAAAGCCTCAGAGAGCACCGCAAAATTTCAGTTTCCCCCACTGGCCAAAGTATAAGCCCAAGTGCTGTAGCAGGCTGAAAAGCAAGGTTATTTGCAAAAGAAAGTTGTTACCCCTGTGTATGAAACAGCTGTACTGGAGTTTTGTGTGATCACAGCCTGATTCCACTCCACACAAGAGCAACAGTAAATGGTTTGAAGTGGCAGAGAAGTGCTTACTTCATTTGGTAAAGGTTGTTGGTTCCCCTGTGGTCAATATCGTGGCACAGAGCAGCAGTTACCATTGCAAGGGCTTCGAGGTCTGTGTAGTAACGCTTCAGCTTGCCAGTCTGGAGGGTGAGAATTTGCATGTCGTCTGTTAGTATCTCTTACAGGAAAAGGTACTGAGCTGTGACTGCCCTGTGCTGGGGATCTCCTCATTGAAACAGTCCAGGAGAACTGAAAATACTTGTGAAGCTAAATGGAATACACAGTACACTTAGGTTAAAATGGGGAAGCAGCTGGAAACGAAATGCTTCAGACTCTGGTAGGCATGTGTGTGGTGCGTATGTGCTCAATGCCCACCTGCGATGTTGGCTACCTGCTGCTGTAGCAGCCTCCTGCCCTAGGGACACCCGGGTCCTCAGAAGGACCCCTCCAGTCACTGGACACAAAGTACTTTGCGAAGGGGCTCTGCACCTTTCTGAGCAATGCGGTCTCCAAGCTGAATCGCCCAAAGGATTGTGCAGGGGTGGTAGGTGTAATTCTGCTGCCAGCTGTGTGGGCCATACCGTCTGCACTGGGTCCTGGTGCTGGTCCATCCCTGGTGTGGAGCAGCAGTCTGACACCTGCTTTTCTTGTTGGGGGATCTGTTGCCCTGAGAGCCTGTGAGAAATGGCACTTGCCACATTCACACTAGCGATAGACTTACACCTGTGCCTGTCCTGCCTGGAAATGGAAAGTGTGAGGTTGTCTCCATTCCAGCCAGCTAACTTCAGTCTGGTTCTTACTGTCAGAAACTGTTGGAGAAAGGGAAGTCCTGTAGCCTCGCTCCCCTACCCTGCAGAAGGATTTAATATGGAGGCTATTCAACTCTATACATATCTGTACCTACGAGAATTAAAGCACTCCATTCATTGGGCAGTATTGTCCACAGTTTTAAGTGTAATGCAAAGACTATCACTTAAGGCAAATGGAGACCTCATTTAGCAGGACCTGTGCTAGGACAAACTCTTATCCTACACCAGGATTCAAAGGAAGCCCTGCATATCTCCAGGACGCCACAGAAGACCTCCTGTAAATAAAGCCGTGCCACAGAATTAACTGGGGTGGTGTTACCTTACCATCAGGAGTGTGAACATGGTCTGGGCGACGTTGAAGCCATGGCGCCAGTTGTGGTAAGTTATCTTCCGGTAGCCTTTGCTGACAGAGTACACAAACCTTACCAGAACCTGCAAATTGGGGAAGAGGATGTTAGTTTGCGTGATGAAGCTGCTGCCTGTTGCTCTTGCGGTAAAGACCATGTGCAGAAGTCATGGATGAGGTTTAGACGAGCTCTACAGAAGTGGACCCAGAAAAGAATCAGAAGCTGTAATATCATCAGGCTTCCCTGACAGTGTTGTTATAGTAAAGCTTAGCGGACAACTAAAGGGGATACTAAAATACAGCTCTTTGCTTTCTAATATCTTTATCTTTTTTTTTTTTTAAAGAAAAATAAAATCACAGAGATACCTGTGGCAGAAACAAGAAACAGCAATGTCCACAGGAAAAGAAATTTCATCCTACTGTTTGTGAATTTATTGAATTTCTCTGTTTCTCTATGTTGTCACTCATAAGGTATGTCCCTGACATGTCTTGTGATTTACTAATACTGATACCTGTCTTCAAAATATATGGCTCCATAGATGTAGAGGTGGGTGGTGTTTATATCACCTAAACAATTACAATAGAGACCATTAAATAACAAACTGTTTTTTCCCTCTGCATTCTACTTCCCCACGTGTACTACCTCTTGTAGTTATATAGGTTTTCTCATTAGAGAGCAAATTAATCATGGATGAGTATTTATTTTTAAAATCTCAACTTCTCAGAGTGGCAGCAAAGAATGTCTGCTTTTCACACCTGTATCAGGGGTTAGTTGTTCCATAGTAGATATTTTGAATACTTTTTGACATTCATGTTATAAGTAAGAAGCACAGAAGTAATTAATTCCCATTCAGAGTGCTTCACTTTCCTCCTACTCCCCAGCCTGCCTTTCCAGGGTGAAAACTCTTCCTGCAGTTACCTCCAGATCCCACTAGATGGAAATAAACCTCACATGATGTGCTGAGAAACCCCTTGGGGAGCAGCAGAGCTGCTGGAACGCCAGTTTCACGAGTCCTACAGGGGCTCGAACTGTGGCAAAAGCCGTAAGCTTGCACACCAGGGGCTATGGGGTCCTTCTTCCCACAGGGTCACACCAATCCTGTCGCCAGCAGTCAGGAAGTTGGTACCAACTGCACCGACTGAAGGCACGTCCGCGTTTGCAGGGGGAAGAAAAGCGGAGGGAGCTTCCAGCATGGGTTTCAGCATATGTTGGCTGAAAGCTATAGGGTACATATTCTAGCAAACGAAACATGCTCGCAAGCATGCACTGCCCCATGTTACACCTGGAAACTGTGCTTTTACACTGCGGCTGTGAGCGGCATTAGACACAGCAAGCGCAAGTAATTTTTTGCATGGTGTAGCTCCCATCGACATAGACCCTATAGCAAACCCACACCTGTAGCAGACAGTGCAGAGCAGAAGAGGCCAGCTTCACGCTCCAAACCTGCATGTAGCGACCAGGGACTTTGAGAGCCCCCTGCCCTCTGCGGGACAAGGGGGCTCAGGACTCACGCCCTTCTCCCTGCAAGCCCTCGTGAGCCCAGACCTCTGGCCCCTCCGTGAGCTGCGCAGGGCATGCACGGGGACCTCAGCCACATGGCAAGTCTGCTGGCCATCCAAGACGGGAGTCCCTGGGTGTGGCCAGCTCCTACCTCCTGTGGGATCTGGAACTTTTTCACCACGCCGAGCTCATAGTACATCTGAATGCCACACTTCACCAACTCTAGTTCGGTGCAGTCAAAGTCGGAGAACCTGAACTCATAGATTTCGAACTTGGTGGGTCCCGGAAGTTCTTCTTTCTGTAAGAAAGGTGGGACGATTTGTTGCTGTGCTACTTATGCCATCCCTAGAAACACCTGGAATGGATTTTGCTTAATAAAAATCTATCAGTCTGATACTGCTGGGAACTTTTCCTTTTAGAATGTAACACATAAATAGACTGAAATGCAGCTTTTCATGATAAAGTGGGGGAGGAGGGAGGGCATTTTTGTTCAAGTGCAAGAAATATTGCTTGTCCTCTGTTAAGCACTTTTCTTGTTGATTTGGTATAGTTTGGAGACTCCAAACTTGACAGGACTTACAGGGGAAGACTTACAGCCCTCCATATTTACTCCAGAGAACAAAATGTGTGACAAGTCAAGGTGGCTGATGCGTTTCCAGATGGACTTTGAACGCCTTGAGATAAAGTGGCAGAGAGCAGGTATTCCCGGGAACCGGGGAAGGCATTCGCTGCCCCCTAATAATAATAACCTCAAACCCACACAGCAGAGGAGGGCAGGGTATGCTTTGCCTTCACCCTTCACCAGGTGCCCTGTCGATGTGTACTGGTGTGCCAACACTTGGAACTCTTCCCTGCATCCACCCAGGCAATATTTGTTTGCCAGGGCTGTCCGTTCCAGTAGTACATTGCTCTTACCAGGATGCTTGCCAGCTCCTCTTCCTCACACTCACTTGGCTCCTTTCCCAGCTTTTCTCGTGTTGGCTGCAAAGAGCATGGACGTGTTAAACTGATGACTGAACCCCACTGGACTTCGCACTGTGCAGCTTTGGGTCAACCTAGGGCAGCTCTCATATGCAAATTTTGTTTTCTTCCTGGACCCTACTTCTATTTCTGGTCTTTCAACCTATTCTTCCTGGCAAACAAGTTCTCCCTCTCCTTGATTTTGGTTCATGTTTCCCCACTTGCAAATGTCCCCTTAGAGCCAGCTGGGTCCCAGCTGGGTCCTCTAACTCCACATCCTCTGCCCTAAGGAAGTTTTGGGGAATAAATCAGCTCCTTTTCCGCCCCTACAGCCCTGCCCTGAGTAGCACCTCTGTGCGCCTACCTCCAGGACTGGCTTTGCTGAGGAAATTAGAAGGGACACAGTGTGGCAGTGTGCCGAGGTGGAAGGCAGACCACAGAGTCAAAACAAAGACTTGTTCTGCCGCTGTGCAGTAACAGGGTGCTGCCTCCACACCGTGGTGGCTGGAAGCATTTCAGTGGGATGTGAGACCTGTGTCTGTGCCTTAAGTCACGGGCTGGGCCAGTACACTTGGGGGTGTGCTGCATATTGCGAGGCATTACCAGAATTTCTTGGATTTCGTCCTTGTCACATTTCACATGGTAGAGCACCATATCCTGAGCAATGTCCTTCCGGTTCTCCAGCTTGTTCATCTTATCATACGTGTCTGTGTTGAGTACAGACCATCCCAGGAACTGTGTCAAGGACTTGGTGAGGGGAAAAGAAGGAAACGGTGAAATAGCCAAAAAATCTGTTCCTCAAAGACATAGAAATATAACTCTGTATGATATATTTTTAGAGAAACACAAGCTCCACTTTGGCCACAAGTTTAGCAATGAGCAACTGTGTGTTTGCCCCCAGCCGCTACTTGCTCTTCAGCAGAGCAGCTCCCCAGCTGTTGAATCTGCCTAGGCCTCCAGAGCATCCATGCTGTGAAGGTTTGAGGACCCTCTGTCCAGTTCAGTATATGGAAAGCTATTTCTTTGTTGTTGCAAGTGTCTCCATGCCTGTGGAAAGGCTGGTGTCACAACGGTGAGAGCAGGTCAGGAACCCTCGTATCAAGGAAGAGCAAGGTGGTCTCATCACCTTTCACATGTTTACTCACACCCTGTGTTTGCTCTCAACTTGTTTGCTGTCCAGTGGCCAATTCAAACTGTTGGGTTTTTTTTTCCACAGACTTTTTGTTTGATAAGAAAAGTCTATTTCAGGAAACGTTCTGATTGATAACAGATGCCAAGAGCTGAATGCCTATATTGGATCGAAACTAGCATAGGAGCATTTCTAAGCAGCAGGGTCTTTACTAACAGCTGCTGTTGGTAGATTCAATAGCTGGCCACCCTTTGTATCTTAGCTACACAGAAAATTTCTGTGCAATTTCTCAAGAGTTGCCCAGCCAGTGTGAGACAGCTGTCATGTATGTGAACACAGGTCAGAATGGTCGTGTTAGTACATGGTAGCTGCTCATGGCTACGTGTCCAATCCAAGAATGCTGAAACAAAATGATGCGAACACAGATGGGTTTCCAACACCGAAAAACCCCAGTATTTCATATAGCTGCTTTCAAAACTTTCAAGCTGATGCATAACACCTTTATAAGCAACAAAGAAACTTACTTAGCTGCAAAAGAACGGGGGATGCTTTGCAGGTGTACAATGAGCAATAGTGACCTCTCTCAACCATACGAACTAATTCTAGCTGCAGCAAGGAACTATACCTCCATGAGGGTCTCGTCCTGTTCGTCAAATGGTTTCCCATCTTTTCTGTTATAAAATGTGACAACGCCAACAATTTCTTCCTTTTTATTGACTATTGGCATGGAGAGAACATTTTTGATAGTCCATCCTGATTCATCTAGAGGACCTTCCTTGAAGCAATAGCAAGCAGAAAGACACCATGTACTTAATGTGTTTTCTCAATAGATCAGCACTCCCATTTTACATTAAGACTGCAGGCTAAAGAAATATTTATATGCCTAATATTGACCCTAAATTACATTTCTGCAAACAAAGTAGAATCCTTGATAGGACTGGAAGTTTTCACGGTACCTGAAAGTTAAACATCTCATCTGCAGCAGCATTCATAATGTTGCAAATCTAGGGGATCACACAAAAGAAGAAGTTTTACAATCCAGGCAATAGGAATTTTAAATACCAAAGCAAAAAACTGAATTGATGAGAAAGCAGCATTAGTATGACTTCACCTCAGAAAGCTTTGATGAAGCCTAACTTAAGTACTTACAAATCCACTTTCAGCCACATAAGTTGGCAGTCCAGTAACTAGTGCCCAGTGATCCGGGGTAGGATTTCTGAATTAAAGAAAAATGCATAAGGGAAATTAAGGATATATGTTTACTGAAGAATGATCATGGAGCTGAAATGTATCCAGCTGATTGCACAATCCACGTTTACGTGTTTCGCCCTCAGTAACTAAACAATCCTGTTACTTTCAAAGGACCTATGTGTACAAGCAAAAATTTGTCACCTAAGTACTTTTCCTTCAAGGATCCAATACAGAATAACTCATAAAATATCATAGTCTGCAGAGACTTAAGAAAAAGTCAGTCCTGGGAGTGGGGGCCATGTTTCAGACCTTCAGCACGGAGAAAGATAAAAGAAAGTTCCTGTCTAAGAGTGTCTGCCAGCCTGAACTTTTGAACACCGCTGTACCTAAGCAATGGGGGCCTTTCTTGCAGCACTTACACCAATGCAAAGCGGTGTGACCAGAACTGGGTGAAACTCCTGTTATGTCAGATTTGCCTGAGGTGCCCAAGGTGCCGCTGAAGAATTCCGTGGCAAGAAGAGAGGGTGGTTTTCAGAAAGAGGGAGTCTCAGTGTGGTGTCAAGAGAGGAGGAAAAGCCAGAGGTAGCCTTGTGATGGGGTCAGAGACCAGAGGGTAAGAGAGAAGAAAGGAAGCTGGAAGACAGGCAGGGGAGCAGAAGTGACCATGAGAGGTCAGGAGGGTAGCAGAGGGGTGAGGGGCAAGGCTGGGACAGCGGGTGCCTCAACACAAGGGCAACCTGGATGGGCTCACCCGCTGACACAGGGAAGGAACCGAGGAGGAGTGATGCCTCAACCTGGCAAGGACAGTGGCAAAACTGCAGGCAGTCAAGGCAGTTAACTTCTGCATCTAAAAAGAATCACTGGTTGCAGTGACTTTTGGAGCCTGACTTGCAGGCCAGGATCTCAATGCCCTGGAGGAAATCTTGTCCCGCAGAAATGTGAGTCGAAGCACCAACTTACATTCTGGCTCTCTTACTCAGTCTTGTATTGGTCCTTTGTATATCTCCTCATGAATGTCTTTAAATCATGGGGAACCTTGGTTTTAGCTACATTCTGTGTCAGTACCTAGCATACAGAAAACTAGGCACTTACGGGATGACTTTTATGTCTTCTTTTCCATGTAATATATAATCAATGACCTTGTAGAAGACTATTTCCTACAAATAATAAGAAGAGAGGTGTTAAAATTAGTGTGAGGTAATCCATCCAGACAGGAGAGAGTTTAAGAAATCTGGTTCTGACGTACCCTGCCATCTGGGGTGCGAGGTCCTGAGTAGGGGGGAACTTCTCCCAGCAGGACTGGCCACAGGTCAAAAAATTCCTGGTTTTAAAATGAAAGAAGTATTTTTAGAGTAGAAAAATGTGTTCTGCCTTGAGCCTCAAAGTAACCACTGCTCTACCATACTGGTTTTGGTACTGTGTAAATAAGGCATGAAATAATAAGACTAGTTCAATACTAGGCAGTAGAATGGTATATCTAAATCAGGAAGTGTCAGGTGCATTATATGGTTTTTTATATATATATATTATTATTACATATATATAGTCTTATACTGCCTTTACATAGGATGTTGCTTCATTCAGTGAACAGCATGGGCTGTACTTACAGAACAAATGACTATGTCAGTATTTTTTATGTTCTTCATTTTCCAGAGTGTGACCATAGGGCTGATCTACTACTTGCTAGCTTGCCAAAGTGAAATTTTTTTTTGTTTTTCTTAGGCTACATTATAATGCTGATCAAAGTATCTTTAGCACACTAATGATCTTTTAGTACACTTCTTCACAAGACAGCATGCTATAAAGGCTCTGGCAAAGTGGTAGAGATCAAAGTCCATGGTAGCCTCAGTCAGCCTGACCATGGAATAAAGCAGGGCTCCTATGACAAAGATGCTGTGTAACCCCCACATAAGATTGCCAAAGGTGTAAACAGTCAGACCAAATCAGAGCTGCAGAAGTAACTTAGCTTCTGTCAGCTTATTTTCATGAAGCCAAATTTCACCTAAAAGCCTGGATAACGTGCACATGGATGAGTCCTTGAGGAAGATGGCTGCTTTGTTGCAGGAAGTTTCCACAGGTATCTCACTATACTTCTGATATCCACAGACTTTGTGAGGCTGTGCTTATGTTGCTGGCTTTGACCAGGATTGCCCTGGTCAGATACGTTTGCCCTTCCTTTGTCTTCCCAGCCTGTGGCTCCTTCGACAGTCCCATTCCAGTTGATAAGCTCTTCCCTTTCCCTTTCTTTTCTTTATCCCAGGCTCTCCATTTACACAATGGAATAAAAAAATGCCAACCAAAGCAGGAATAATGACTCAAAGCTAGCTTGCACTTTGGCTGGCCCAGTAAAACTTAGCTCAGCGTGTCATCCAACCTCGGTGGATGGCAGCAATGCAGAAAGACGTAGAACACACATGTGAACACTCACCTTCTGCTTCGTCATGTCCAGGAGACCTACTGAGTACCGGTCGCAGTTCAGGTATGCTCTCACTGTGTAAAAAGCCTTGTGGAACTGCCTCTCAATGTCTGTCAGTTCCTCAAAAACCTTATTAGCTGACCACAACAGCACCTGCAGGATAAAATCCAAATGTAAGCATAGCCTTTCCTTGAGAGCTGGACTTCCCAAATGTGTTTGGATAACAAGGAAACAATTGGCTTTTTATACTACACTTCCTGAAAAGTGCAATAGCAACCTATACTGCAAAACGTAAAAGCATTGCTTATTCACGCTGGGAATTACTAGGGAGAGATGCACTCTGAGGAATAGTCAGGTCATCATGGAGTGCTATGTAAAAGTCCAGTCTTACAAATATAGCACAAAAAAGTAGTAGTGCCAGATAAAGAGATAGCCCCGCTTACATTTTATACCCACAAGTAAAATCTTGCACCCAAAAACAGTTAGCACCAGAAGTATTGCAAATTCCGGAGGCTGGAGTTGGAAATACCGAATAAACACTTTCTTCAAAGCCTTTGTGCAGCTGCTTTGTGTGCATATCAGCCTATGATCCTTTTCCTCATCCCGTGCCCTGCAGATGTACCCTTAAGAAAGCTGTTGCTATTAGGCTTTTTCATTTGTAAAAATGGAGGTTTTTCAGCGAATTAGGCAAGTATTTCTGGTGGCACAAAGAGAGTCTTTGGGGGCCTAACTGAGAACTTAATTTTCTCTGAAATGGTAAGGAAGCCATCTATGCAATTGCCTAGCTTAGCTAGTGCAAGTGTGCCTGTACCTGAGTGTGTGTGCTTTGCTTTCCGAGCCCAGGAGACATGAGGAGCAGTGCTTCAGAAGCACCAAGAGCAGCTACCTGAAGCTGACTGGGCATGTGCTTTGAACAAGAAATACTGTTATATGGTCACAATCAGGAAAAGTGTGTCTCACCTCTTCACTGGGCACTAGTAGATATTTTTGACAATTCTGAGCTGCATCAGTCTCTGTTTCTAATCCATAAATTGGGACAACTCTGCCACTCCTATGAAGTCTGAGGTGTTCAGTGTCACTGGCCTCTGAGCATCCCTCAGACAGGATAGTGGTGTTGTCATACAAACCATTAGAGGAAAACGAGCAATGGTTTATTTTGGCATTTTACAGCATGCAATAAGTAATGCTGAAAGCCACAAGTCCAGTGAGGAGGACTGAAAGGAACACCTGAAAAATGGCCAATTCATGGCATGATGTAAAGAAGTTGGGCAAAATGTGTTATATGGTCTTCTAATAAGACTCTTACACAGTATCTGAGCACAAGCAGACTGAACTATCTTTGCACAAGCCATTTTACTTACAGTATCCCCCAGTCTTTGCAGTTAGGGGAAATCTAAATCTAAAATCCTAGAGCCCCCGTAGGAATGTAATTTGCTCACTCTGTACTTCAGTACTTTTAAGTCTAACACAATGAACCATATTAACTCTTGCACAGACCTTTAGATCTAGATGGCCAAAGGTCTGCCAACTGAACTATTGGTAGAACTAGCATCCTGTTCTCGCTCTCCTCCCTTTCTGTGGGATGCGCTGGCGCAGCAGTGATATATGAACACAGGACTCCTGGGTTCAGCCCCAGATCAGAGCACCCTGTGGGAGACATGCGGTCTTCCACCTCTTGGGTTTCCACTTTGTCTTCTAGCCCCTTCCTTACCCCTCCCCCCCCAGTCCTACTGCTAAGCCTTCGACAGGAATAAACCTTCACTAGTTCTACTTTAGTTGAATTACTCAGCATTGCTAGGTGGCTGTATCACCTGACCATTGTTCATGTTTCTGATTACTGAAAAAAGTAGATGAAGCACATGAGATAATGAATTAGTAAGTATAAGTGCTGTCCCAAAGCTTCTAAAATAAACTTTCATTCTGCATCCATTTTGCTGAAACAGGTGCTTATCCCCCACGGGAAACCCCACTGGAGATGAGAGCATGGCTGCCATGAAGCATAGACGTGATTGCATGTCTTCTGCAATGACAATCAGTTGTCTGCTGCAGAAAGTGATTGCATGGGTTCACATCCATCTCAGTAAATTCAAGAGTCCTTTCATAACCCAAGTCACGCTGAAGTGGTTAAATGCCACAAGAGTGTTTCATAACCTGAATGCAACAAAACATCTGGAGCTCAGTCCTGCTGAAGCTGGTGCCACTGCATCAGCTCCTGCAGTAGCCAACAGTAGCAGGAAGAGAGACTAATGAAGGACTCTGGGGAAGATGCAAAGATCCAAAAGCAGATGAGGGCACCTTTTTATTTCTGCTCTTCAGACACAAATCTCTGAAACAGATCAGCTACACCTTTGAAATCAGAAGAATGCACTCATTTGATTTTGAGATACAGCCCAATCTGCATTTTCACTCTTACCTGGCCTCTTCGAGTCTCACAATTGTGAAGATAACTCAAGTGATAAATTTTCAAGTTCAAGGAGGCAAAATTCAGGTACTTCAGAAAAAGCTGAAAAGACAAACAATGAGATTGAGTGGAATGCAGTAGCAGCCTCGTGTATACTGGATTTCATAACACACCTTTAGCAACGTCATGGTAATTCCCCTGGATAAATGCTTTGCTTTGCACTGGTGTGAGATGAGGCTTATCCCACTGTAACTTCCCTGAAAGATTTCTGAGATAAGCATCCTCACAATAAGCCTCTTCTGTTAGAGGGTGAATCCCCTGTAGGGAAATTCGCACCAGTGGAGCTTCACTAAAGCATTCATCCCTAGTGTAGAAGAGTCTGTGTTACATGGCAAAAATGACAACTGCTTGATAGAAACTGAGCTACTGACCACTTACTGTTTCATCAGAGCTGGTGAAGTATGGGCCGTTCAGCTTATTGAGAGCCAAAATGACAGCAACTAAATCTTTGCCATTCAGGATGGGTGTTGCAAGGATGCTTTTCGTAGTGTAGTCGGTGAGCTCATCAACAAATGGACTGAACTGGGCACACTGTTCAATAGAGAATTTACAAATTAAGCATTTTCCACAATGTCTGTAGTCTTAAAACCAAGTCAAAGCACAGCCTCTCGAAGTAAGCTGCCTAAAGAAAGTTTTGCTTAAAAAATTATTGAGGAAGAGAAATGAATTAGCAGAAAATTGGACAACGTACAGGTGATAAAGCTAGTATTGAGAGAACTGGCTGTGGTTTCTGACTGCAACATGTGTACTTTTTCACTTTTTGCAAAGATCTTGCAAATCACAAGCTTTAACGTGTCAAACTCTGTCAGAACAAGGAGGCTCTCCACTGGTCATTCTCAGATCACTGACATCCTTTATAGTACCTCCTCCATCCTTTCCTCTGACTTCTCATTAGCACTGCGAAGTGAGTACAGCCAGTAACCACACAGCACTGTGTAGCCACAGTTTATAAACCAGTGCTGTCTGGTACAGTTCCTGGGAAGTTCATTCACCCTCATTTTTCTTCTGCTTTTGCCCGGACCCTGAAGTTCCTGTCAGCTTGCAGCCTTCATGAAGCTATCTACCCCTGGTTTCTCTTGAAACTGTTCTCCCAGGCATTCCCTGCCATGTTGCTGGGCCTTTGTGATGGTGGCTGGTAGATGGTAGGGAAGGTATCCCAATGGAGGATGCAGCTGGCACCAGCGGTGTGTGGTTCCTGGCACCATCCCCCTGCCTCTGAGAGCAACCCACCCGCTTCTGCCCCAGGAAGATTTTCGCAGCAGCCGCAATGTGCAGATAGCACCACTACGGATTGGGCTGCCAAGGAGTCGCCCATGAGGCAATCACCATTCAAACCACTGGAAGAGTGCTAGGTCAGGCTGTAGGGGCAGCACAAAGGGAACTCGTCCAGTTGTTCCTTATGTGAATGTCACTGTCCCCCTCATCCCAAAAGAAAACAAAGAAGAGAAAGGGTAATTCGGGGAAGGGAGATGGCCCATCACCTTGCCTGCACAGGGCCTTATTGACACCATCATCACCTGCCAATAGTGAGTGAGCGCAGGGATGGTCTTGCTAGCCGGAGAACTTCTCCCTGCTCAGCTGAACAACTTGTCAGCTACAAGTCCTTCTAGCTGGGTTAGAAAAAGCCCCACAGCTCTGATCATATTAAGAAGTCTGCACCAGAAAGAATAATCATTCCCTAATGCACCTTCTCCCCATACCTCCTCCATTGCTGGCCTTCCCTGCCAACTGGGGTAGACGAAGCATTTAGTCTCTGGGTCTCCTTCAAAGGAATTGCCTTATGGTAACGCCTGAAAGCACTAGAGTTGGAGTGCAGCACTTGGCTCATAACACTGAAATTCTTCCATATTCTTGGAGAAATGTCTGAAGCCAGAGAGCTTTAAAAAGTTTAAATCACATTCTGATGCTTCCTCCCCATCGCCCTCCCAGATGGTTGCAAACCTAAATCAATGTCTCGGTATGTTCTGTGGAGGATAAGGAAGTTTTTCCTGAAGCATTTGGATATGCTCGTACTGAGCAACAAATGGATGGATAAACAGATGGTCTTTTTGCAACAAGCAAACAATAGACAGAGTAATCCCAAATGCCATATTTGGGTCACATGGATTTTAGTTTTATACCTATGATTAGAACAAGCGGATTGTTATTGCCGCCATTCAGGTTTACATGATTCAGCCCAGTAGTATGGGCAGTAAATATTGTCAGGGAGGCATAAAAATAAAACATTAAAATTCCTTGGATCCCTCCTGGTATTGCAGTCTGCAGTGTTTGCTGAAAGAGTTTTTTTGGTCAAAGTTTGTCTCTTGATGCTTCTGATGAAGATCACCCGTACACAGGTTGCAGTTAATACCCCTGCTCTGAGGTCCGCTCCCTCTGGTTAATAAAAATGCCTCTAAATGCCCTTGGCCCAAGCTTCATCAGACAGCAAACATTTTCAAATGTCATTTGTGGTGGAAAACCCTTTCTGGACTCACTGTAAAGGATTTCTCTCTCTTTGCCAGTTACTCATGGAATATAAATGTGTGTGGAAAATTTCACATGCATTCAGTGCATTTCTGACTGCACCTCACTCTCTCTTCTCTGCTGGACTAGATGTGATTATATTTTTTTTAATTAGACAGGCAAGGTGTGACAGTGCACTTGTTTACAGGCATTAACACCTACTGTAATTAATGTGCTTAGCTTCACCTCACTCCATAAACGAAATTGGAAGCAACTTACAGACTTGCTACTGGTGCTTTGGTTTCCACTACACACCGC
Source organism: Calonectris borealis (assembly GCF_964195595.1). NCBI lineage: Eukaryota > Metazoa > Chordata > Aves > Procellariiformes > Procellariidae > Calonectris > Calonectris borealis. The sequence goes on from NC_134352.1 coordinate 31,709,193, forward strand.
AAGAGGTTTGACCAAGCCCTGAGATGCCCTGCTGCCTCTTGACCCCTTTGTACTAGTAAGCATGTGAGCCTTTCTTCTACCGAGTGAATGTATAAATGGCCAACCTACCTCACTGACATCCTTGATGTTCATGGTTTTCTTGGTTTGCGCAACGTAGCCCACAATGCCTAGGTCCAACGGATAGACAATCTCGCACTCTGGGGAGACCAGGCATTCCTCCAGGGTGCTTCCCTCTTGGATGTTGAAAAGCCTTGTTGCCAGTTCAGGCGTGCCATTTCTCTGCCTGTACATGAAAAGACTACAGCGGTCAGCGTGAATAAGGGACCTGATTCTTCTCAAGGTCTTGAAAACAACTTTCTCCATGTTGATGCTTTCTTGCATGTCTTGAATCAACTCAAAAAGGATTTCACACTCATTGCTATCCCCGGACTCTGTTCTTAGCTTCTTCTCAAAGTACTGCTTGGCGAAAGCAGGGTTGCCATCAAGAAACTTCTCCACGTCGTCTTCACTAATGCTCATTGTGAATGCCCTGGGTCTTGTGGTAGGTAGTAGTCCAAAGATGTGGTCTATGCAAACAGCACTCTAATTTCTGATGTAGTTCCTAAATTTTTGTAATAGAAGATGTTGCTTCTGGAATGACCAAGGGTGAGGTAACACTGCAAAGAGAGCTTGTCATCAGGAAGAGGTAATCCTTTATAGTGCCGAAGGTGAGTCTGTGGGAGGACAGATCTTCTCAACCAAACAGATTAGATGACCTCTACAAGAGCTTTGGGTCAACTTTCTTCTTCTTAATCTAAACGCAAACAAAAACTGAGTACTCACAATATCTGAAAACACTCTCCTTTCTCTTCATAAGCAGAATGCTTACTGAAACAATTATATTGAGGCAGCAGCAACAGGGAAGAACTGCATCTCCTAACATTGAAATAAGCTCTTTAAAGTCTAATTAAATATATACTGCTTGGGCCTAATCCTTGGCTAACAAGGTGAGCATCTTATTATTTCTGCTCTCCCAGCTCCTTGCAGTAGTAGGAAGTGCATCCTTCACAAAAGAGCACAGTGGTCAGAACAAAAATAGTGAGGTAATGCTGCTCTTTCAGGGCTCCCACTAATGTTGCATGGTTCTTTATCTGCTGCTGTAAGGGTTGTTCTCACACAAAAGCACCTATCCTGAATGCTTTAGTTCAGGATTTAAACTGAATTTGCAAGGTCTGTTGCCTTTTCTTTTTGCTAGTAAGAACCAGGACAGGAAAACACGCCTCTTAGTGGCATCCCTTTAGGAAGGAATCTGGAGAGCTTCAGGTTGGGGTGGCTGGGTGGAAACATTCTGAAGAATCATGGGAAGCCCTGCAGACAAAAAAAAAAAAAAATCAAAACACCAAGGAAGGTAGAAAAATTTCCCTCATCATTATCAGTGAAGAAAGGGTGGGAATTATGGCTGTGAGGGATAGAAGTTGTTTCACACCAATGAAGCCACCATGCTGTACAAACAGCAGGTGAGGGTCAGCGTTATGCTGGGAGGCAAAAAGCCATGGAGGCCACTACTCTTCAGGGGAATTAAACAATGCACAAGGTTTTCTTCAGTGGGGAACAGGGTTAAGTCCCATCCACCGCATTGCTGGAAGATAACCAAGGCTCACCTGCTCAAGGAGTAAAGGTCTAGGCTGCCCGTCTCTGTGAGCGTTGGCACTACTGCCAGGAGTGGTGCAAACCAGCCCAAATGTGAATGTGGATGTTTGGGAGGAGGGTGACAAGAGAAGGAGCTGTGGTGACAGTGTTAGGAATGCTTATGCAGGTGGGTCTGGAGCTCAGGAGGGGGACCAGTGGGGAGGGTCTTGGCTCCCATCAGCAGGGAGGACAGAACAGATAGCTGCTGATCCATCCTTGTCCACCCCTGAAACAGGAGGTGACCACCCGCACACAAAGACATGGAAGTATAGGGGAAGGGAGTTAAGAGAGAAAACCTGTCAGAAGATTGCAGGTAAAACAGTGGAAACTGAGACAAAGCTCTACAAATTTCTTATTTACAATTCCACTTTCTCCTATTCCCTCTTTCAGTTCCCTGTATCACTGGAGATGCAGTAGGAAAGTTGTTGGGTCAACTGGTTGAATGTCTTCGACGCTTTTATGGTAGCACAGCAGAGACTTGCTCTTGTAATTCTCGTAGTCAGGATATTGAAATAGAATTATTGTTCAAACAGACTTGGAGGAGGTGATGTGTGCCAGGGGTGCATACACTGCCTCCAGCATCTATGTTCTATCGGAAAGACAAGGACCTGTTCAGCACTAGCATGGTGGGCCTCCAGAATGCGGGTGGATGAAGTCTTTTTGTGAGCAATAAGCAGGACTGTCCCAAGCACAGGACTTGGTGGCAGTGGGGAATTTTAATTGCCTGACATCTGTAGGGATGGCAATGCTTCAGGTTGCACGCTGTTCAGCAAGGTCTTGCACCCGTTTTCTGGGTACAAAGGGTGGCAGAAAGAGCAAGAGGAAATTTTCTTTGTTTTTGACTGGAGGCATGGGAAAGAACTAGCTGAGACGTGGGAGACAGTTTAGGTGAGTGAGACCATGAAATGAGTAAATGGTAAATGGTAAAAACAGGCCACTTTGTAAATTATGTGCTCTTGTTAATCTTAAGCAAGAGGAAAACAGACGTAAAGTGTGTAAGTATGGTGAAATTATTGAAGTTGAGTATAAAAATACCATGAACGAATGAAAATGGAAAGTCAGAAAGGTCAAGATACAAAATGAGATTAAATTAGGAGGGAATGCAGGGCAATGACCATTTTCTGTTATCATACTGGGAAAAATAGGAATATCAAGGAAAGTATTGAAGGACTGGAGTGCTTAGAGGGTTGTGTGAAGTAACCTCTAAGCTGGTAATGGCTTTTTCTGACAATTAACGGAGATCTTCTGAGCTTCTGAAATACTGGGAAAAGGTAGATGTAATGATTTTTTCAGCAAAACAGGAAAAAGGAAGAACTGGAGAATTCCACAACAGACCGCTTTAAATCTAGCTTCTGAGAAAACACAGGAACAAACATGTTTCTGTAAATAACTAGAGGAGATAAGTAACAACCAATTTGGTTTTGTCAAGAGCAAACTGTGTCATAATTTCCTCTATGCCAGAGTTACAAGTCTGCGGGCAGAAGGAAAGTAATGACTGTCACAGCTCTTGACTGATGAGGAAATGACACACAAGATATTCTGTCTCTTAAGGTGTGGGCTTAGATGAAATAGTTAAAAGGTAGTGGCAAATCTATTTGGAAGATGAAGAGTCATTGTTAGTAGCTCACTATTGAAATGTAACAAATTCTTGACTAGGATTCTCTACGGAGGCTGTCTTAGATGTAGAGCATCTCAGTATTTCCACTGATGGGTGGGAAAATGCATATTAAGCCAGCGTATGAGCCACGGTCACGTGTCTGTAAATGTGTCTGAGCATCATCTTAAAACTAGATTGCAGGCAGGTGTGTAGAGGAGAAGAGGACTAGAACTCACCAAGGGTGTGTGGAAAGCCCTACTTATGTGGAGAACAGTCACCTGGTGAATTCATGGGGATGAGTCACTATCTGGGCTTATCACAGGCTGAACATGTGTCAACACTACCAGGCAGAAGGAGGTGTACATCCATTAGGATGAACCTTCTGTTGTATAACAGATTATGCCAAGTTGTACTAAACAGAGCTGTCACCTGGAAGACAGTGGGAAAATGTGACCTCTGAGGAAAAACTGAGGTTTGTCATGTCTCTTGAGTCATCTCTTTTCTAAACGAGTCCGTCCCCAATTGTGTAAAAGGCTACTGCTAAGACAAAGAGAACAGTCTGTTCTCCGTAGTCACGTAGGACAGGAGATTTCAGATCTGTGCTGAAAGGGCTTCCACAACAGTGAGAAGAGATGGCTCTCACCTTATCTTAGGTAAGTAACAGAGACACCACCCTTTTTCCCATGAGCACCTCTTGTCAGAAGTGATGCACATGTAATGACATCAGCCTGCTGGAAGTGGTATGGACAAACAATTTCTTATAGCTGGCGGGAAAACCATTTTTCTGTGGGTCCGGCCTCCCACAGTCCATGGCCTCTCAGGCCAGTTATATGTGAGGAAACCATTGCTTGGACACTGGGGAAAATCTTAATGTGCAGCAGTGTAAACTTGCCAGATGAGAGTAATTTTATTGATGATTAATGCATGATGAAAGCTGGAGGCATCCTTCTGCTTTCCACGGCCTCCACCCCAGTGTCAACCTGGGCCCGACCAGGGTGCTGTAAAGTACAAGCCTTGTTTCGTACCACAATGGTGGGGAGGAAAAAGGACTGGGTAAAGTAAAATGAATTTAAAAACTTGCCAGGGGACTAAAGCATTTTGGATTGTGGTATCCCAAAGGAAGGAGGTTTCCTATCACCTGGACTTTGAAGAAGGTCTGAAGTGAAGTGTAGCCCCTCTTACGGTTTAGCATACCATAGGACACATTTCCTTGTGCCAGGCCAGATCTTTGGAAGGAGAGAAGTCTTCTGGGAGCTCATAGCCACTTCCCTGAACTATGTCAATCTCCAGGAATCAGGCTGTGTATGAAACGAGTATCACAGCACAGAGCTATGCAGTCAGAGGATGTACTCAGGACGCCCTATGTCTTAACAGAAGGTCCTTTGGGCTTGGTAACATACGGTGTTTTCCAGGCTGTATGGCTTCACTCTTTTTGTATAAGCTGACATAAGCAGGTTTGGTGGCTGTGTTCAGGGTATGCAAACCGTTGTACATGCTTTTGGGTTGTGATTTGGGAGCTGAAAAACTGCAAATGGGTGAACTATTCATATTGAATCGAAGTTGGCACTCTTTTGGATCCACACCTCCCAGATATTCGCACTTTGTTTGATATGAAACGTTCTGTTCATTTCAAGATAAATGTTTTTGTTTTGAAACATTTGTAAGAAAAACAAGCAGTGTCCAACAGTGACACTCCAGGGTCAAAATATGAAAGATCCAAGCTCAGTTCCCTCCTCTGCATGCAGGATTTGAAATTTAACAAGATTTTCCCTTAACAAGGGGAAAGAATAAAGGTCCTAGAATACTGAAGTTTATAGCTGCAGAAGCGGAGAAACTGAGGCAATATTGGTTAAGCCAAGCTAGGGCTGTATACCTGCAGTGCAATTGAAACCACGTAGGAATGGCGGGTGGAAATCTAGATCACCTGTGGAAAGGGAGACAGTGCCAGAGCAAACCCCTTGGAGCAGGGTGGTGGCTGACGTTCCCAGAATTTAAAGCGTGGTGCAAAGGCTGCAGGTGTTCCCTAGGCCTTCAGGGAAACTTAGGTGGCACCATGAAAGCCATTGCTGGCATACCAATAATAACTAAGGTGGATACAATCTAAGCTTGCAACAGGATAATGCTGTTTGATTGGACTTAGGCAGACAATGGAGGATTTTGGAGGAGGATGAGGCTGCTATTTTAGGAAACTTGCACTAGATTGTCACACAGCATAATAATATCTGAGCACGTGTGGTTGCACACATTGTTTTTTAATAGCTTTAAAACTGAATTGCAGAGTTGGCATAAGACCTCTGCCTTGTTGGGCATTGGCGGATGTCCTTTAAGCAGTGTTTCAAATGGAAACCTCAAATGCTTAAGCTGCCCTGAAGGCTTGGCTAGTGGCTGGGAAAATAAGTTGGAGTCTCTGGGAAGAAAATTCCTCCCCTCCCAACAACCCATATCATAGTCTCTCCCCAGTCCTAGGATGGACACTACAAAGAAGTCCAATTGTGAAGTACAATCATCTAGCTGACGTGGTGCAAAACGCACTGCCCAAGAGAAGCAGTACTGTTAGAACTATTTATGGGACTGTGTCCGAAGCAGATGGTGCAAAGCAGAAAGGGTGATGGCAAGCGTTGGGGATGTTTAAGTCTGAGGATGCTTTTGCCCCTCCTTTATGGGAACAATGTTATCCTCCTAACCAAGAGGCTGTGGGGAGCAGAGCTGCAAGTGACTAATTTGATTAGACATTATCCTTATAGGATGCTGTATTGACAGCTACACTCAAACCTTTCTGGTCCACTCATCTGTTGGCATAACAAGATTGCAGTTTATCTGATTTACCAAGTAATATTCTCATGCCACCTGCTTGTATCCAAGAATAAGCTTTCCTGCCTGGAGCCATGGGAGCCCAGCGAGGATCAGAGCCGTGTCCCTCACCGCTCCTGGGCCAGGGTCTTCTTCTGCCCCTGAAGTCCACGCCACTCCTCCAGCCGCACACAGATTGTCTCTTACCGCAGGGAGGGCTAGCGTGCAAAACCTCAGGGCTCTTGCTCAGCATCCTCCCCTGGCCTTTCCTTCCCCTCCGCGGCTGGCCGGTACCTTTGGATGGCACCACAGCACGACCCTGCCACCTGGGCTCTCCCCCCCGCGCCAGGCACTGCCGGGGCCCCATTCCCGCCTGTGGCCCCAGCTAGCCGAGCCACCAGCGGGTGGGAAACTGCCGCAGCTGGCCTGCGGGCACCCGTGGGCAAGGCAGATGGAGCTGGACGAGGGGTGGAGGGCAGTCGGGCAAATCTGGGGACGGTACAAAATTGGGGGAGCAGAGGGCAGGGCTGCCCTTCAGAGGAACCACAGGGGCTGGAGGAACATCCTACAGCTCAGCCTGGACAAGCGCCGGGTCCTGCCCCTGGCTGGCAGGAGCCCGGCAGAGGTGCGGGATGGCAGTAACGGGGACGTGTGTCAGCGGGGGCGTGTGCATGAGCGCAGCCCGAGCTGCGTGCTTGTTTTAATGTAATCTGGCTGTTACTCAGAAATACAGCAGTGGAGCAAAGGAGCACAGCTTAGTGATGATCCTAGGTCTGCAGAAAACGCAGCTTGAGCAGTAGCTGGTTATGCTAGAACTCTATTTTCTTGCAGGCTGGATAGGTGGTATCTGAATTATAGCAGGATAGTTAAATGTTTATAATGAAGTATAAACCCCATACACGACTGTGGACAGGGGAAAGTGTGCTGCTGGCAGTTCAACTGCAAAAGGTGAGCAATGTGTTTTAGAGTCAAAATTAGTACCTGGACACCCCTCAGAAAATTTTGCTTGCATTTTGGCAAGAATGTTGGCTCCATCTTGCCATGACCAGGTAACATCAACCCCCTCCTTATTAATTCTTTTGAAGAATTGCTTTAAAATTAGTTTAAAAAATTAGGTCTTTATTTTAACCATTTTAACCATTCTTAACCATTAGTTAAAAAACCTAATTTAAATATTGCATTGGTGAATTGCAGGAAGCAGTCAGAGATTTGAATCTAAATGGTTCTCACAAAAAGGAGGTGGTGCTATGGACACGCACACAGATACAAAGTTTTACTTTAGATAGTAAAGTGTTCTGAGTAAGCAACAGTCAATAGGCATGCTGGGTTAGCTTGTCACATGCTTTCACGCTCAGGTTAACGTGAGGTTTGTTCTCAGTTAATAGTTTTGTTTTATTTCTGAAAAAAAAACCCTCTACCTAAATGCAAAATCTTGCAAACTTTTAAAATAAATGCCAGCTTTTTTTTTTTTTTTTTTAAATAATTGCCTAGTGTTTAGAGAAGGTATAAGAGCACTTGCTGTACTGGAGGTACCTCACTCAAGGGAATGGTAGTGTGTAAGAGGCCGGACACTGCACTGCCCAATGCTCCAGGACTAGTCCTGGGTTTCCGAAAGTGGCAGCCCTTCCCTTGCACTCTAGCATGTAAGTCAGTTTGGGATTTGGCTAGTCTAGCTGTCGTTTTTTGAGAGACATCTATGAGAAAAGGAATCTTTGCCATGCCGGAAGACTGGAAATGTACCTCAGCCTTGAGTAACTCCACCAGACCTGGCTTGGTGATGTGCCTTCTTGTCTTTATCCTCCTTGTATACGTTGTAAACATGCACAGATTTTCTTCCTCTTAATTTTATGGAAAGATGGCTCAGTTAAAGACATTATTACAATACCATAGCAATGGCAGTTTCTGCAATAAGACTACATCAGTTTATTATCTTTCAGTTGACAGATTGTATCCAAAGCTCTTAGCACAAATCACTGAACCTTGGATAAGAAGATTACTTAGTTGGTCAAATGTCCTGTGAAGCTGAAGAACAAAAAAGATCATTAAACTCTTCCCAAAATCTACCATGTGCACTCCTTCTGCAACCATCTTGCCCAAATACTCTGGGCATGGAATTAAGGAAAACACAATGGCAGGACACATGAACCTTTAATGAGGAACACTAATCACGTAATATAAGTGCTCAGATCTATCCAGATGTAGGTTTGCTCATGCAGTGTTAGGGGGAAATGGTGAAGAGGAGAGAAGAGGCTCTAAGGTTTACAGATGTCCGGAGAACAAGAAGGCAGCATCCCAGATGAGTGAAGTGATTTGTGGGAAACATGGCCACAATGGGAAAAAAAAAAGGCAGAGAATAGGATTGTTTAGCAGAAAAGAAGTGGAGCAGAGAAACCGACTCTAACTTCAAGAGTCAAGAAAGAGCAGAAGAGATGAAAAAGTGATGAGGAAGAAGAAAAGGACTATTGAGTCCATAAGAAGCTGTGGAAACAGCCAAGGACTGAAACTTGGGAAGGAATATGGAGAGCATGGAGAGCACAGTGATTAAAAAGAGTGGTGATGAGCCAGGAGAGCCATGGGGCAAAAGCCAACAGGTGATGTCCATCCATGCTTCTGGAATTGGTTCTTGAGGAAAATCCTTGGGCCTCTCATCAGGGAAGATCCAGGGGACAGAAACATTTCTGCAAGCCAGGGGGGGCTGTTGGGTAGGGGGAAATCAAGGCTGAAAGGGTCCCACGGGGAGTATTTCAGAGTTTGCTTTTGACTACTCAGTTAGGAACAGGTGATGCTGAGTGATTCTCAACACAACTGCTCCAGGACAACTAAACCAGGCTGGAAAGATGCTCAGAGAAATACGTGTTCAGGTGAGTTTAGAAAGAGGCTGATGGCACACTGAGATAATGAAGATGGAGGTGTCTCAGGGATAGGCCTTGCCAGGATGGGGTGACAGTGCTAGGCACAGGGACGCCATCACAGAAAGTGGCTTTAAATTGAAGGACAGACTACTATGAACATCTGGGGAACCGGAAGTGTGGGACCGAGCATAGCCACCATGGGTAAGAAGAGGTCAAGCCAAGAAATCATGAGAAGAAGCTGGGTAGAGAGTGTGTAGCCTCAATGCAGAGCAGAACAGTGTAAAGAGGGGTGCAACATCGGCAGGCACAAGGCTGCAGCAAAGAGGAAGCAAGTACTCATATTTCAGAGACCAGCAACAGGGTTGATCACACAGGTGTTTTACTGGTCATAAGAGGGGTGGCCATAGCTCTCCGAGATGGGGCTGCAGGCACAGAACTGCACTAAGGTTTTGATGGTGTTTGGGCACACTGCAGCCTGTCTCCTCCTCCTTCCCTTCTTGTGGGCAGAGGGGTGCCTAACGTTCATTTCCTGCAGCAGAGGTTGCTGCAGTGATGGTATTTTTAATGCGCATTAGTAACTGTCCCTGTGAGGCAACACTGCAATTTCCAGTGTTTCCAGCTTGTTGCTCAGTCTGAAGTGGATGTAAGCTTGCTCTTTGGGTCACGTGTATTCCAGTTGCGAGTTCACAGAAGTGGTAACACTTCGAGATCTTGAGAGTTGACTCTGGGCCCCTCTGTAAAATAAATCGCTTTGCTACGTAAGTGCCCTCACCTGACGAGAAGCATGCCATGGTGAAAACAGTGAAGTTTCCTATCTGTGGACGATTTACCCTATCTCAGGTCTTGCAGCTTCAAAGAAAATCAGCTGTTTAAAGCATAAAACAAACAAACAAAATCCTCTGTGAAAAAAAACAATTATCATCTTTGATAGCCTAGAAAAAAACCTCACAGTTCTTTTCCCTTTTCCAAAGCAATATAATGAAGTCCATCCTTTTCACCCACAGAGGAAGCAGAGATAGAAAGATGAAATGCAGTTATATGTGAAAGCCTTTGGCTTATTCTCTAGCTCTGTGACTCACTAATCAGCCTCACGTTCACAACTGCCCTCTCCTTGGAGTGCAGAGAGGTGGTCTGACCTAAACCTTCCCTCCTTAGTCTGTTTCCACCTTCTGTTGCAGATGGAAACTGTGTTCTCTAATGCTTACTAAGGCCAGGTGCCTGGCTAATGGCCTTTGGCTGCATGCACATACAGATTCCCCTGGCTTTGGTAATTTGTACTTCTGGTTTTAGCTTTTAAATCCATCATCAGGGCTGGCATGGACATCCTGGCTTATCCAGAACTACTCAAGCTCTGTGCCAGCAGTACCACTTTTGTAAAGCACCTTGAGTTGCATGCCATGTAAGAAGCTGTAAATATCCCGTTGGAGTAATCTGGAGCAATAATCTGGAGGCAGCACTTACTGTCTGCAATACGTAATGGAGGACATATGTTCTGCCATTACATCCTGCTTTGCAACAAGTTAGAACCTATAGATTTATTTCTGCATTTTTGGTGTTAAGCTGCTTCTGTTGCATCAGCAGAAAAGGAACCAGACTTAGAATACTACACGCATGACTTACACCTTCAGGGATATTCACATACCCTCTCTGTGCCTCTTGTTTTTGGAAGGCATCCTGGGAATAACATCAGGGATTAAAAAACCCCTGGTCTGCTCCCTCACCGCAAAATGTGGCAGGGGGTACTGGCTGCTTCAAGCGAACAACCCCCTTCCTTCTGCCTTCCCCTGGGAGAAGAATAGGATCAGGCCATGGAGATACCCCTCAGCTTCAAGTGCAAAGACCTGAGCCCCAGACAGCTGAAGGCCCCTCATGTTTGCAGATGCCACCCTCCTTGCCCACTTTGAAAAGGCAGGCTCTCCAGGCTTCCTGCGCCGAAAGGACTGATCTCTGCCCTCCAGGAGCTGGCAGCTTGGCAAGGAAAGACAAATATTGCATCTTTAGAAAAATGTTGCAACTAAAATTAATAAACCTGCCAATGTCTGCAAATGGACCAGTTCAGTAGCAGTAAATACTAGGTATGTCAACAGTAGGCCTAGTAGTAAATACTAGAAAACAACAATGAAAATGTCCACCTCTTTATCTGATGGTCAAAAAAGGTCTCTTTTTCAACAGGTTGCCTCAGGTCTGGATGGTGTTTTGGTACAGAGTAGCAACAGGCCATTAGAGAAACTGTCATGGCTTGGAGAGTGAAATCCAGCAGCTCACTGATCAAGCTGCAACCGTCGTCCATACAGTTGTGCAGAAACCAGGAGGTGGCACAAAAACTGATCTGCCTCTTTGGCCGGTGGATGCCTGTATGTTAAAATCCCACTTCATGAGGGATTTTAGCCAGCTCTGCATTCACCCTGTGCTCTCAAGACAGCAAGATGCTGGTGGGTTTGGGCTGTAACTTAGTTTTGCTGCCAAGCCCTTGACAATGGCCGTGGGAAAACCATTCCGCCTGGGCTGGCTACCCATCACGGCAGAGGAGCTGTGAGCAGCCTCCTGTTTTCACTTGCGAACTGGGGGGGGGATGTGTGTGTCTGTCTGTGTCTGAGATGTGTTGTGTGCACAGGAGCATGTGAGCCCCTGCTCTACCAATTGTCAGTCAATACATTTAGCAAGAATGACGCTATCATACTTCAGAAGGGGAAAGTGCCTTTCAGTTTATGTCATTTAAAGCTGTGAGGTATTTGAATGGCGCCTTGAAAGTCATAAGGCAGTGATTTATGATGCTTTTTTATCTAATGATGTAACACACCCAAGAACCTTACCCTTGAACCGCAGAGGAACAAACTTCAAATTATTTCCTCTTCATCTGTATTGCATCACTCTCTTCATTAGCACCTTCTCTGCTGAAAAATCAGCATTTCTGAGCAGAAGTCACCGAAACCAAGAACCTCTTAGCTAACAGCCTTCATGTGGTGTGCCACTATGGGAAAGGCTTATTTCTCCTGCCTCCCACCCTGGTGAGGGAGTAGAGCAGACTATCGCTGTCCTCTCGGTCCTTGGCAGACCTGGGACTGGGACACAGGTCCTCCAGCAATGCAGGCACATGTGTGTGACACCCCAGAAGGAAGCCCTGCATCCTCAGCAGCACGAATTAGATCTAAAGTTAGAGCAGGAAATCCTCCCGACTTACGGTGCAATAACCACTTCAACAGCTGTCAAGGGCACTCAAAATGCATCTACATATAAGTTGTTCTCCAGCACCCTGGTAAACAAGCCCACAACTTGATTGCCTGCTGGACAGCAGGGAACTTAATGCCTGATGCAGGAGGCTATTTAGAGATCTCATACTGTGCCATCGGCTGCTGAGCTAGCACATGTTGCTAAATCTGAGCTGGCAATGCAATTGCAGTAATTCCCAGTTTACCCAACGCTTATTCCAATAATAAGGCAGAAGGAAGAGGGGTGCTAGGGGTAGGAAATCCAAAAGTGCTGCTGCTGTATTTCATAGGGCAGAAGATAAGATTAATCATCTTGTCTGCGTATCTTTTTTACTGCAGGCTATTAAAACTATCACTTACTCTTGTGCTGAGTCCAGTACACTGAATATATGTTTTATTTGGTCAGGCCACCTCTTCTATTAAAAAACAGTCAGTTTTGATGAGCAGGTCTGGAACAGGCCCTTGGATATCTTCTTTGACAACCAGACCCTGCAGTGCACCTTTGTTTTTATAAGATCCATTTCATGTTACATAAAATTTAACAGGCCCAGGAATATGCTTCAGTGTTTTGATGCCTCCCTTTTTTTTTCTCTGCCCAGCACAAACTACCACAATACTGTGAAAATGAAGGTTAGTTTGATTTTGTTTTCTTCTTGCTCCAAACAGCAGATAATGCAGTGACAGATGTTATGGTCACCAACCAAAATCTTGTGCTGTGATTAGCTATTATTAGCATGTCTCTAATCCCCAGGGGATTAAGTGGTCACCTAAGCATGGCTTCAAGTGTCACCTATGTCTCACATGGACATAAACTAATCTGTTTTGTGGGAAACAGATGAAGTGGTAAGTGTTTCAAAGCCCTTCTAATTTACAGAAAACACTGCAGTTTGTTCTCTCTCAATTCCCCCTGTCAGGGTGGTAAAGCACACTTCTGCACTTGGATTCAGTGTCAGGGGAAGGTCCTTTGAAAATCTAGTGGACATCTAGCCCTCAAAAAGCAGTTAAAGAAGTTACTTTTTATGTCATTCTTTCAGTGGCTGAGCATTTTAAAGAAATTAAATGGGCTTTCTGTTGATTTTCCTTTCCCTTCTAAAAGAAGCAAATGCTGCTGGTGAAGAAGATGCAAGTCCAAGGATCGTGTGCCAGGGGAGCTGAAGGTAGGCAGCACAGTGTGCGCAAGGCCATGGGTAATGAGCTGTGCCTGAATTAACAGAGCTAGTTATCTCCACACTCTGGAGGCCTCCAGCCCTGTGCAATCCTTTCAGGGACCCTGCTCATCCCTGGAGCACGGTGCATATGGTGAGCAGACAGCTGCAGCTGAAGGATTAGTTTGGCAAACGGCTGTTTGGCGTCTTTCTAGAAAATTAGGCCAAGGGGTCCAGGCAGGACAAGGTAGATCCACATTGCCCAGGACACGAAGCAGCCAGTACCTCGTCGCAGCAGCTGGGTGCATGCCATTTCCCCACAGCTCCAGGTCTTGGTGTCCCTGGATAAACCCAGCCAAAATGCCCAGGGAGAAGAAGGGGCTGTTGTGCATAACACTGGCCAGCCCCAAAGTGCTCCACCTGCCCCAAAGAAAGCCACTTATAAAGAGCCAAGAGCACGAGGTGTGATGGCATGGCCCCACCGTGGCTGGGGAGGGCATGGGGGCTGCACCCAGCCCCTCCATCAGGCGGAGGGGGGCATGCGGCACTTGCTCCTGGTCACCCCCAGCCTGGGATGGGTGCTCTCACCTTCCTGTCCCAGCCACCAGCAGGTCACTCCCCTGGGAACTTGCCGATGCTGCCTTTGAAGCCACACAGATGGCGTGAACAGGGTACGCTCAGTCCCTCCACCAGACATGCGCATGCAAAGTATCATTGCCTCCCTCTAAAGTGCAAGTGGAAGCTGCACAGAGGCCAAATCAAAGTTTCCTCTGACAGCAACCAAGGATTTTCCCAGGTAATGGGCAACCCTAACCAAGCTGCCTGGAAAGCAACACGGTTCACACCAGCTACAGGGCAAGGTTGCATGCTTCTGTTCAGGAATTCCTGGGCGAGCAGCTGTAAATGATGTCTGCAGCAAGTCCGACACATCCAGAAGGCCTTAGCCTTATTCTGAATGTCCAGATTGTTGGATCAGTACCAGGAGGTTCAGGACTCCCTGGGCTTACTCTGTAGGAACTATAGAGTCATCTCTAGCGGGTATGTCCAAGGCTTCCCCACACCCTGCAGCCCACTGGGAGAAGTAACTGCTAGTGCTGGCAGCTCCTAGATGAGTGTCTGAAGTCTTAAATTTCCCAGATGAGCCTGGGTAGAAAGAGTAGATGGGTAGCCTTTGCAGTTGCAGAAATTTTTTGGGCACTTGGGGGAAATTGTAGGAATGGCAGGCACAGTTTGCTACCAAAAATGTTTTTCTAGCCATTTCTGCCTTCTCATCTCTTTGTGCTTTATTGCGTCCCCATGGAAGGCTTCTAGGAAGAACATCTGGGGAAGGAGAGAGCTATAGTATTTATGTAACTGGAAATGTTGACAAGGTGGGAAGAACGCGTATAAAGATGTTTCAGTCCACAAGAGAACTGGGGACCCAGAATTTTGATGTGAACATGAAGGCAAAATCTTTATTTTTGTACTTTTTTTTTTCCCCAGTTGATAATGCATAACATCTTTCTACTCTTGCAAGGATCACCTTAATTTGATGATGCAAATATTGGAAGAGCTAATTATATATCTGCCCCATGCAAATTGTCAAACATGAACACGTGCCTATGCACATGAATATGTATAGTCCATGAGTTTCCCTGGTTAATGCTCTGTGCTTATTCTCCTAACACGTGTTAGAAGCAGAAAGACTTCAGTGAGACAAAGGTGTGGTACAATCACATCAGCAGACTTATTAGCTTTCTGGGCAGCTTTTTCCATTATGTAAAAGCTGTGTTTGTATTAGTATAGCAGTCAGACCCACCAGTGTGAGGATTACAGTTGGTTTTTACATAATGGATTATCCAAGATTAAGCGTTTTATTCAGGCACACGAGCAAAAATAACCAATTAGTGACTTTGCCGATTCGTTATTTAAAGGCAGCTGGAGGGCAATTGACACAAATCTCTCCTGCTGACTGCAGCCCAAAGACTGAAGCAGAGTAGTCTCAGAGATCTCCAACGTCTCCACCCCAACAGGTAGGTCTCTCTTCAGCAGAGGCGGGCCAGATTAGCACCTCTCACAGCAGGGAAGTGCAGCTTGCATGGCAGCAGCTGGAACAGAGTAGCTGCTCAGGTGTTTGGAAGTCCTGCGTTGGTAGCTCAAGCTTGGATGCTGCAGGCAAGTTTCAGGTAACTGTGTTTTATCTTGGCATCAGAACAGGTATTCAGGGTCAAATACTCTGCAAGAATATATATGCAGGTGCTTTCGTCCCAAAGTGTGAGAAACAAATATGCTGGGATATGGATGAGCTGGGATACCTGAGGAGACAAATAAAGTCATGGCCACCTTGTGGCTGTGCTGCAATGGCAGATCAAATCTCCAGAAATTGAATATTATTTGTCGTGCTTGTAGAGGGAATGGTCTGAGGGAATGGACCAAATACAATACCAAGATGTATTTTGCCATTAGAGTAGGCATTTGGGAAGAGCCTGTTTCGGTGATGAGAACACAGCTTTGCTGGCTTGAAAGCAAAGTGGACACTTGCCATGAAATAATTAGAAACAACATCCTTACAACCTACAGTGCTTTACCAGAGCTCATCAGAACATTATTCTTCTTGTGAAAACAAAAATTCAAAAAATTTCAAATTTTTATCAATTCTTACCAACCTTATCCAAAGTCTGGCTTGATTTATAATGTAAAAATACCATGAACTGGAATACTACTACTGGCAAGCAAAGTACTCTTGCAAAGTAGTTGCCACTGATGCTCGGTTTTGGCTGGATTTAGGCACCACAATGACCCAATGTTTCTCAGTGGAGGAGTTGGTAGTCTATGCAGCATGGAAGGAAACTAGTTTTAAAATGAGGGGAATGTATCTGTAGGCGCAGCACTAGCTACCCACGTCTACTGCATGAAATAAAACTCCATGTTTGCTTTTGTCTTGCAGAATGAAATACACACAGTATGTTTTCCTGGCCTCGATCTTCTCCACTGTTGAATATAGCCTAGCTCAGACCTGTGCAGTGGAGTCTTTCTCTGTGAAAGACAATTTTGATCCAAAAAGGGTAATTATGGTTACTTCAACTGTATATGTGAAGAAGCTTCAAATAATATATGAACTGTCTTTCCAGGTTATGGGTTGTGTTAATCTAAAGGGGTTCCTCACCAAGAAGTTAACTTCTTTTGCATGCTGTCTCTCAAACACTGTTCCTGTACTTTGCTTTTCTCACTACTGTTTAACCTTCTGAACATTATGGTAAACCTGGCCTTGAAAGTCAGGGATGTTATTCTGTTAGATGCCATCTCCTGTTAGCTCGAAGCTCGGTACAGATCTCAGCTTTGAGTGGTCCCATGAATGAAGTGATTTAGATCCCCATCAGAGAGAAAGTCCAAACACATGCCCTGGGGGACTTGCATCGACCACTCATTCTTGGGAGTCATAGCAAACTGAAAATTTATCTAGTTTGGTATCCTGAACACAGGATGACTCTTGTTTAAACACAGCATTTAATCTGCCTGCCTCTGAGGAGGAAATCAGGGCTAACCTGGTGTTGGAAAGGTCCAGACAGGTGTGCCAGTACCTATTCTGACTATCCCTCAGCAAACATCACTTCCAGCTGCAGCTGGCGTGGGGCCAGCACTTCCTCTATACAAGATTGACTTTGCTGGAAACAAACCCATGTCGGGGGAGAGCTTTGGGAACATCCCAGTTTTAAAAAGTCAAAGTTTTTCTCAGGCTCCTGTTTTGGGAATTACGCACTCTGTTTCAGGCTTAAGCATGTAACTTGCCAAAGTTACGTTAGCTTCACTGAAGAGTCAAATTTAACCCAGATAAGTTCTGCTTTCTTCAATATTTCTGCTAATAATGTTAACTTTTGAGGGCCTTCCTGTCTGTCAGTCACCTGTTTAAATCTTGTTTTCATTCTACTAGATACTGCTTGTACATTTTCAGGGACCCATTTTTTCCTAGAAATTTTCTTCCCCTTAATCTCATTTCATTTCTCCCTGCTGCGAGTCTCCCCAGCACATCCTTTCCTCTTCATAGTGCACAGAGTCATCGCTTTCTGCTTCGCTGGCTAGTCCCTTTTCACCCTCAGAGATCAACTGTGGCCCCGGCAGCCACAGGAGTGTCTCCAGCCAGCTTGCTAAGGTCTTTGTGGCTGCAATTTGTTATTGTCGGTGGCATCTTCCACGGAAAAGCAGGGACCTGAACGGGAGCAGGGAAGAACCAGCCTGACTCCCAGCAGGCATCTTGGGATGGGAGAAGCTTTCAGTGTGGGGTCACTGTGATAGGAACGTCTCACATGACAGCGGGTATGTGCACACAAAATTGCAGAGCTGCTAGACCCACTCCTCCTGGCACAGAGGCAAGGGTTCATCAGAATGCGCAGCAGGACCTGTGTGCTACATACCCACCCAGACTCGGACTTTCTCTGTAGGCCAGGCAACGGGTAGTTAGAAGGGCACTATGTTTACAAAAATGCTTTTGTGCTAATCTTGCCATGGTGATTAATCCAGATATTAATAGTCTTTCATGTTAGTATGCAGGGAAATGGTATGCCCTGGCCAAGAAGGATCCGGAAGGCCTTTTCCTTCAGGACAACATCTCTGCTGAATACACCGTGGAGGAAGATGGCACAATGACAGCATCTTCCAAAGGCCGAGTGAAGCTTTTTGGGTGAGCTCTCTTGACTTTCAGCTCTAGCTGAGGTGCTAGAGTAGGGGGACATGGATGGTGATCTATCCTGAGCACACAACAGGATGGGTTTTCTTCATCAAAAAGGGAAGCTCAATCAAGGTAATATATTAGAAGCCAGAAGTTGTTAGACACTTTTGAGTCATGGGTTACTTCTCAGCCTGGCTTTGGTCTTTGTCCATCACAAACTACTGCATAAAGTCAATTATAAAGTTGAATTTTGAATGATAGAGCGGTTAGGTAAACGAATTGCAATGAATTCATGTGAGGAGCTAGTAAAGTGAGAGGAGCTAGTAAAGTGAGAGGAGCTAGCGAAGCCCGTCGGGCTGCGAGGGCAGGACAGCTGTCACTTCACTGAGCGGTTCAGCGGAAGGAGAGCAGTGTAAGTGAGCATTACTTTCACGGATCTTTCAACACAGTGTTGGATGGACTTCTGAGGAAAACATGTGGTTAACTCTTGGATGCCATTGCAACGCCTGAATAGACAGATGGAAGGAAGCTCAAGAGTTTTGCCTGTTGGTCATGGTTACTATAAGGAATTACAGCATGTAAAGGGATTAAATAGCTTTCTGGGTGTAGAAAAGAAAATCTGGGGCTTCCAGTAGGCTAGCACTAGTTCTGTTGTGCATTAACTACCAAAAACTGTCTAACTGCATGAATAATAGCGTAGAGCAGGTGGCTATGAACCTGTTAAGTCTTAACAGCATAGCACTCCAGGGTATTTTGGGATAGGGCAAATGAAGCTTTGCAGGCATGCCACTCAGTGCAGGTGGGAAGATTCCTGAAAGGACTTTTAGAAACCAAGTGAGGACTCAAGGCTCTGGGAATTTATTTCTGCAATGGCAGGGTAAAGGGGAAGCACAGCCTGTGCAAGGAAGGGAATGAAGACCCTTCCACTGTTTCACAAATCCAGGTAACACTTGACAAACTGTGCTAAGACGCAGGTGGTATTCAAAGCAAACAGATGCCAATCACAGAAGGGCATTAGAAGAAATGGATGATGAAGATAGGCTGTTCAGGCACCGACGGGGTTCCAACAGCCTGTGTGAAGGCCTTTAACTAGCTTGCACAGCAGACTGGCTGCAAATATTTCCGTGCTTGTAACAGAGGTCCTTGTGCCAATAGAGCTAGGAAGGGTTAGAGAGAGGAGAGCCAACTCCCTGCCTCCGCCTGGGGACACAGCAAATGGGCCCAAATGAGCCCAAATGCAGGTCAGCTTACTCTGCAAACTGCTAGCAGGGAGCCAAGAAATGACATCCATCATTTTGCTTGGTGGCTGTCTGCTTGTACAGAAATGGGTGGTAAAAAGCCCGCTGAGCTGAAGGAGGGTCAGGGCACTGCCCCAGCCACAGCACAGTTGGACAGCAGAGGGGGGGACCAGACAGCAGCACTGCACTGACAGTGATGGGGGAGGTGTCACAGATTTGCATTACTTAATGACAGACAGTGGCTTTGCATTAAGAAAGGCCCTGCCCATGCCTGAGGCAGTTGTGCTGAACCGCAACCTGGTTCTTGCCCGAGTCCTGAGTCAGGGGGGGACTCCCATTTGAAGCTCACGTGCCACAGGGTTTTATCTTCAGTCTCATGGATCTCGTTGCAGGTTCTGGGTGATCTGCGCTGACATGGCTGCTCAGTATACAGTACCTGACCCAACCACTCCAGCAAAAATGTACATGACCTACCAGGGCCTGGCCAGCTACCTCTCCAGCGGTGGTGAGCGAACTTCTCCAGCCCCCTGGTGCTGGTCGATAGCTTACAGCTGCCCAGATTTGTGTGTTTCAGTGTATGAGCAGGAAAAAAGTTCAGCTCAGATTGCTCCAAGTAGAGATAAAGCATCCTTTTTTGGGGGGATGCTTTATCCAAGCAGTGCTTTTTATCTCCACAGAAGGAGCAGGATCCGGAGACTCTCCAGAGACCCTACCTATCTACCATATATATTAACAGGGAGGGTGCAGCTTAGAGGCAATGGGCCACACACACAGATTTTGTACAGCCAAGTGGGGTGCTGAACCTAGGGAAGCAATACTTCCTGGGCCCCGCAGTGGAAATTATAAAGATGCTGAGAGTCAGTCGTCCTTGCACTCCTCGTAGCTAATAGGAGGCAACATGTGGACCCACACCTGCGCTCCAGCAGCAAGGCACAGTTCTCCTCAGACAGACACAGCTGGACTCAACAAAATGGAGCTGTTAACTGAAGTCCCCCTTGCAGAAACTGCTCATGCTGAACCTCAGTTATGCACCCTGCACACCTCATACTTTGTGCCTGAGTCTTCTACAGCTGTGGAACTCCAGCTGTGGAAGTGGGGCAGGACTTGGCCTGCTAACGTGTAAGAAGTACATTCACTTAGTACTGGCAGGTAAGCCATACCAAAACGCACTTAGCTGAGCAAGGCTGGAAAACAGGAGGCATGTTTTGCTGAGGCTTCTTGTATAGGAAATGTAATCTGTATGGCCAACATTTAATCTGTATGCCCCACCCACTAAGCTTGAGCGAGAAACATAAAGCTATTTTTTGTCGTTGAAAACCTGGAAAGCCCTAGTCCCCCTAATATTTCTAGCCTAAGAAACCGAAGGTGAAAATGCACTGAGCATCATGGGCAAGAGCATGGTCTCAAGATGCCCTGTGCTTGTCCCAGTTCCTCACTTCATGGTGTGGAGATAAGCTGGATGTGGGAGGTGACTATAGATCCTCTGGGAAGCTGTCCCTGCCATGTGCTGAAGTGAGGCATCTCCCTGTGAGATAACTAGGTCCACTTCTGCTCTGTTTTGCCCACCATGACAAACACGTGTGTTCTGATGTTTCAGGGGACAACTACTGGGTGATTGACACTGACTATGATAACTATGCCATTACCTATGCCTGCCGCAGTCTAAAGGAGGACGGCTCCTGTGATGATGGCTACTCTCTGATCTTCTCACGCAACCCCCGCGGCCTCCCCCCAGCCATTCAGCGCATTGTGCGTCAGAAGCAGGAAGAAATCTGCATGTCTGGCCAGTTCCAGCCCGTGCTTCAGTCAGGTACTTCGGGCTAATTAGCAAACTCACTGAAATGGCTGCGCTGGCAACTTGTAGAGTAGGTGATCGCATTTGCTGTAAACGCAACAGAACTGTAGCAAATTAAGTTGTACTGTTTTAGCAACTTTTAAAAAATGTTATATCTAATAAGAAAATAGCTCCAAAGGGAAGTCCATGCAAGAGAGAGAGCTTGTTACAGGGTGGTTCTGCAGCCTTAAGTTTGCCCTTATAGGAATCCTGTGTGCTGAAACTGGCACGCTACCAAAGATCAGCTTTGTTACTCTAATAGATAGGGATAGGGATGGGTGTAACAACCTGGTGTTTCTGCACTTGGGAATGCTTGTCTTGGCCACCTGGATAACAGCATCTTACCTTAGATCTGTGCACTGTCCTCCAGGAAAGGAGAAGAAGCTGCCTCCAGGAAGGAGCACCCTCACTCTTCTTAGCTCCACCATGGTTTCTGTCCTGGGCGGTCTGAGTCGCAGAGACGAGGGGCTCTGAGCAGCGGTTCTGACTGTGTCTACTGGCAGTGGGAGTCAGCAGTTGCGCCACATACATGCGAACAGAGCGTGTCTAAAGCCCATTTTGGGAGACCTTTCTTTCTGGAGGCATGGGAGCTGATCTTCTAGCTCATGTGCTGTCCATGAGATAGGCAGATAATGTTTTAGGGCTATGCTGGAGGCAGAAATTCCTCTTGTCGGCCCACACGCTTCACACGCACGCTGCCTTGCCTGGAGATTGGCCCTTTACTAAGCCAGGCCTGAGGAGTGGGGGGATTGTCTGAGGGGATTGCCACAGTAACAAATGTGTCCTGCACCGCTGGGCAAGAAATAGCCGCTAAAACCTTCTGAACGGCACATCGTTGCGTGAGCCAGTCCTCCACTACAGAGCAGCTGCTGGCATCGTCCAAGGTTATGGGACTGGTATGGGCATCCCTGCCCAATGCCTCTCTGCATTGCTCACTGCAGCAGAGGGAGGGCAGCGGCTTTGTGGGCTCATGCCTAGGTGCTCACCTAAGCTGAAAACTCATGGCTAGCTGGGACTAGCAAAGGCTGCGCAAGTGCTATGCCAACAGACACAGAGCGATGCAAACAGCAGCTTTTGCACCCCCCCATCCTAATCTTGGGACCGTGATTCAGAAGTACCCTGGGAAGGTTGTAGCTACAGCTTCACCAATGACCAAAAGGCTGTTAAAACACTTTGCAAATTTACTTACAAGGACTAAAGTTTACTTTTCTTTCTTTCCAGGGGCCTGCTAAAAGTACACTGCTGATCCTACCCTTAAGCACAGAAACCAGACCTCTTGGTCTTGAAGTTGCCGCTCAGCTAATAAAAAAAGAAAATCATAGTATGGACTAGTGTGTTTTTCCTGAAAAACACATGAAAATGTTGGGGTTTTTGTAAACTGTGCAATGAAGTATCGGTATTTGACTTTTCAAGGGAATACCTAACGTGGCATTTGTCAATAAATGTTTTTAAAAAAAACACCTTTGGAACTGCTTTTGTTACCTGCTGTCCTGTCGGGGAGCAGGAAGAGCGGGGCTGGTCACCGAGGGGAGGTGAGACGGCAGCCAAGGGTGGCCCCAGCACAGGCGCAGCAGTGTCCCTCCCCGGCACCGAGCAGGGGGAGCTGGGCAGGGGTGGTGACAGGGACAGGTCCCCTGACAGTGCTGATTGTCAGACAAATGCACGGTGACAGGGTGGGTCTGGGGTTCACCCGGGGAGTCCAGCTAGCAAGCGAGGGCAGCAAGGCACGGGGCAGGGCACAGGCATGCCTGCGAGGTGGCCCTGGCCAGAAACAGGACTGGAGAGTGGGTCAGAGGCAGAGCTGCCTGCAGCAAGGCTCCTGCGGGGGCAGGGGCCTGGGCTGAGCTGAAGAGGGTTTGTGGACCATGGGCAAGGGGTATGTGGGTGGAGGTCCCAGGTGAGCCCTTCTTGCGCAAGGCAACGAAGGCTTGTGGGTGCCTGCAGGGCCCTGGCATACACAACGTACCTCTCCCACCAACATTTCTATTTAAATTCTGAAGCTAAGAAATCCTCTGGAACAACAATTCTGAGATGAGGCCGATGCTGCCTGGTAGTATCTTCTTGTTATTTCTGGTACATGTGAATATTCAAAAGTCTGCACAGAGTATTTCTAATTAGCCCCTGAATTACAAATCCAATAAAGCAGATGTTCCTTTCAATAACACTGGAACATTGCTTTAAATGAGCAGCTACTTGCATTTCTAATGGCATAAGCAGTAATTTACTCCCCACTGCCTTCATAATCCAGCGTTCAGTATCTGAGAGGTATAGAACTGAAAGATACAGAACCGACAGGTTTTATGGCCAAGGATTTCATAGATGATAGTGGGAACCGAAAGAACAGTATCTACAACTCCATGTAGAAAAAGGGTAGCCTGAGTCAGCATTTTTGATATATATTTCCCTCTGCTCTTAGTAAAATCACATTCACTTTGAATGTTTCCTATGAATAAAACTACCAGAGAGCCCCAGCACTCTGCTGAACCCTGCAGTTTGTCCGCAACACAAATCTTTACAAGTCATGATTACCAAGCACAGAGATAAGACCAAGCTGAACAGCCCCTGCTCCTGAGGCTTTCAAAAGGTACGTGGCCAAGGTTGATACTGAGTGAAGACCTTCACAGCACTACACTATAAAACAGCTTCTGCAAGATGCTTGCACAGTCTTACCTACAGTATCCAGTGATTATCTACTGCACCTGCTGGAAGGAGCATAAAAACCACTGACTAAAGACTCTTCTCCAAGGCCAGAGACATTATCCCAAGGATGCAGGGAAGTCTCTCAAGCTTGCGTCTCCCAGGATATCCAGGCGGGACTCCTAAGGCTCTCAGTCAGCATCAAATTAAGGTGTTCTGTGCTGTTCTAGCCTAAGGAAAGCTTCCCTGATGGGGAACAAGATGGTGAACCATCTAAAGCTAAGGACAGAAACAGAAGAGCCACAGCAGGCAATCAAACAAAAGACCACATAGATAGAGACTATTGAGCGTTGAAAAAATATCAGCCTTTTGTGCTGGACTAAGTGCAAGGTCAGTGCATTGATTGCATGTTCACCACTTGCCCCCCATCTCCCGTGAGGAAGTATTGGGGTGGAGATCTGTGAACTTAGGACTTGTATGACAAGTGATTAGACAACGCTAACCCTTAGCTGAAGAAGCCTGGCCTTTGGCCAGGACATTCAGACCAATACTACCAGTTCTAGAGAAGTGGGATTTTTAATGTCTACGGTTATAATAACTGTACGACCAGAGCAGATGTGAGTTCTAGCAAGAAGGATCTGTAATGCAGGACCAAGTGCACCCTTATAGTGCTTGGTATAGTCTGTCCAGATGAGTTAAACAGTGAAATCCCTCCTCAGCCACACAAGGTTGTGCCTCCAGGTTCATAGGACGACAGTGGTGATTCTAGGAGAATATACCATGGAGCTATACATGCCCCAAGGAATCTGCCTTGTTCTTGGAGGAACTGGGTGAACACCTTCCCATCAGGACCGCATGCAGGCCCTCATCATATGATCTGGTGAGTTAATAAACAGATGGGAGTTAGCTCATATCCATTTCTCTCCACTGACTGCAGGAAATGTGAAAGACGAGGTAGGGTAGGGCGGGCAGCTATGAGTGTAGTTTGGTCTGATTTACACTTCTCTTGTTATTCCCTTGAGTTCAACATAAAACATCTAGGGTATGTCTAGAGGCAGACACACTTCTGTCTGCTGCTTGAGCCAGCTGATGAGAACCAGTCTATTATTCCTTTTTTTAAGTGCATGTGTAGGTCCCAAGTCATAATTTCTGTCCTGCACAAACCTTCCACTAACAAGAGAAAAGAAAAAGCTGCTTACAAATGAAAAGGACTGTTGTTTTGTCCTCAGGAGGTCCTTAGCGCTGGCAGAAAGGCTACGACTGTGCAACAGCAGGAGGAACCCTGCAAGGATATTGTCCTTTACACGCCAGTGAACCTCCTCCCAGCAAGGACACTGCAAGTCCTGAGATCTGACGCTACGATACCATGTTGAGTCAGACCAGTTTTCCCTGGGCTGTGGTAACTGAGGCGATCTATGCATTTAAGTTCCTACTTCAGCCTTGAAATTTCTTATGCTCACACTTCCTTCACGCTTCATTTTTATGTAATGTAGGAACTTGCACCAATCAAGCCATCTTTTATACCTCGAGAACAGGCTTTACTTCCCCAGACTGTTGTTGACACAAGAGTTTTGAGCAGTTTCCAAAACACAATGATCAGATCCTGTTTTTACAGGGTTCATGTGAAAGATTAAAACCTGGTTTTATTGGGTGGCACAAAAGATAGTAACAAATGCAGTATACACACAATTAGACAATATAAAACACTCCTTTGAAAGGTTTTTCCCTAGCATCCATTTTAACAAACAGTTGCAAAAGTGTTACATAGCCTCAGAAGCTTTTGCTTGAAAAGCAGGCAAACAATCTCATCTTGCAGTTGCGGTTATATTTTCCTATTTGGATTTATGGCCAGCAAGAGACATACCTGAGTGCTCTGGAGTCTTGCTTTGGTTCTGATGCTACAGAACTACTAAGCATCTGCTACTCGCACTTCGCGCTATGCACATCTGGCACTCCTGAAATCTGGGGGTGGGGGCTGATCACTGCCCGGTAACGGAGGAGATTAGTAGAATTAAACATGCAATTTTGGAAGCCCTATCAGACAGAGTCAGTGACAGATAGTTACAGAAAACTCAAGTTCCAAGTATTAAATAGCATTTTTCTGTAGACATTAAATTATAAAAAAGACAAGGGCAGCCCAAAACTTCCATACTTTGTTGGAAATAAGTTCAAGCATGGAAATATCAAATTCTCTTTTCTGTTGCAATTGTTTAGACTTGCTCATTGCCTAAAGGAGTAAGTTTATACCAAAGCAGCAAAGAAGATGAAGAAGAAAAAAACAATCTTGCTGAATATTAAAACTTGTTTCTGAACAAGACAGTGCACCATTTTTGGTTACCTCTGCTTTCCATGCATATTTGCCACTGCCAGGAAAACACCTGAAAATGCACTGCGCCTTCCACACTTTGGATGACGTTTAATGTAAAACCCCTAAAAGAGGGACTTAGTGACAGATTTTCAAAGTGGCTGGACTTGACCCTAAGAAACTGGATTTTATTTGCATCTACAACATGTTAAGCTCTGCCCTTGCAAATAACATTTCTGCTTTTTTGTGGCTTCAATAAGCAATACAATAATGCATAAAATTTTACCTTGAAACTTTAGAGAAAACAGCACTCTTACTTTGCTTTTTACAAGACAAAAAAAGTAAGCATGAGAATTACAAACCACTTCAAAGAGGCAGCTGCAAGCCTCACGTCTGCACTGCTGAGAAGCAGAAATCCTGGGCCAGCAGAACTAAAATCTTCTAATAGATGATAACTTGCCCTAAAGGAAATCACTTGCCATAGGGACAGACTTTAATACAGTGAAAAACTAAGTGAATTGCCATTCTCTGTTCTGCACTTTTGCAAAAGCCAAACATTCCACCAGGACTCATCAGCTCTGCATCATTTGCCTCATATATGCCATTACTGACCTCAATTGTGTGAGGTGTAATTTAAGTGTGCTAAATAAAGCAAGGCAGTGATTTTTGATCTTCTGTTTTTCATGATTTGCACACCTATACATTTTCTACTACATTCCTGCATAGCAAAATCAATACTCTTCAAGACAGCTATGCTTCATTTTTTTTTTCAAACACCTGTAACTAGTGCATGGTCCTTGGTTTGATAAAGATGCTATATTCTGATTGCCAGTGTGGGAAAATTTGAAAGCAGGCGGCTGCTCAAATAGGACATCCTAACAGGGTAAACTGTCCTCTCAAGCTCCTGTATCTTCCCCTGCTTCAATGCACTGAAATCTCTCACGGACTTATACTTAAACCTTTCTAAAAGTCATTTTTTCTGTGGTTCAACTTCATACTGGCAAAACAGTATGTCTTAACCACTAGATTTTATTTAACTGCGTATTCTGAG
Source organism: Calonectris borealis (assembly GCF_964195595.1). NCBI lineage: Eukaryota > Metazoa > Chordata > Aves > Procellariiformes > Procellariidae > Calonectris > Calonectris borealis. The sequence continues at coordinate 31,736,164 of NC_134352.1, forward strand.
TCTTCACTTAGGGGCAGTTATAACAACTTTGAAATGTATTTTTACTATCTCCATCCAAGTAGAACTTCTCACTAACTTTTTTGAAAGGAATTTTCAGGAAACTGAGGAAGTTATCAATTAAGTAGACTCCAATGGCCCTTTTCTGTTCTGCACAAGCCTTTATGGGCAAGGAATTGGCAGATAAGGATGTGACAAGCGCTCCTTATTCGAACTTCAGTGAGGCAAGAAATATTTCATCTGAATTCTGCGACAAAATGAATCTTTTAAGGCTGACTTTCAGCATAAACACATGAACAAGTAACCAGAAGGTAAGGAGATACAAGGCCTCATCTCATATGTACTGACTTTTTGTGTATGTTTCTCTTCTGTGGTGTAAAAGTGAGGCCATTTGAGGTAGATCAGCTCTCCCCTACTGTGCAAACTTGTTTTTTTTGTCTGAGACCTGAATGTTTCATCAAATATGCAGTCTTTGTTGTTATGTTGGTGAGGCGGCTGATGTCAGCAAAGAGAGCAGTAGGGGATTTGTTTGTGTGACAAAGTTGCTCCTCTTATGGAAAACACTCCAGCTGTTTTCACTGGCATTATCCTTCCCTCTACAAGCATTTTAAAGGCACAGTTCAAACTGAGCCAGTTGTGAAAAGGGGAGAGTAAAAAAACACCCCTGCAATTTCGGGGAACTTTGCTGTTACATAAAGTGTTTGGCAGCTGCAAGGACAGCCAGAGGTGTTCTGTAGCCCATGATCTGGGGCTATCACACGCTTGTGCACGTGCTTTGCAAAGCACAGAAGCTCAAACTGTTCTTGGTTAATGGTTTTTAATTGTTAACTGGTTGTCAGTAGCAGCCCTGTTACATTCAAGAGTGTGCTCCCCCTGTAGTACGAAAACACAAAAGGCTCTAACTAGCATTTCAGCTTTCTCCTGGCCACCCAAAGCCAAGCCTCATGTCACTTACAGTCTGAAAGGGGAGGCACGCTGGGGAGAGATGTTAGCTGTAAGGGCTGTAGAAGGCCAGGCTAGGTGACAGCAGTGGAGAGGAAGAGGGGCTTTCAGGGTTAGAGCCTCCACCACAAAGAGGCAGCGGCTGATGGCCACAGTGCCCCTTTGAGGAAGAGCTGCTACCCCTTCCTCTGCTTCTGTGAGGGGGATGGCTCCGGCATCGAAATAACAGCCACAAATGCTCTGAAATAACCCACTGGAGCACGTGTGACTAACTGGCGGGGAAGGAGGGATCCTTCACTTCGGATGCGTCTGGTTGCTGTGCGCTTTTCAATCAAACCATTATGTCAAGACAGCCTGGCAGCTGAGGCAGACAGTTCGCTCTCAGTCAGGTCCTCGTTGTGCCTTTGCTGCCATCCTCACTCATGCAGTGAAGCGATGGTTCTGTTCCTGCTGCAGTTTGTGACCTCTATAAATCTTCGGTTTGTCCTGGCCATTAGCTCAGTGTAAAATAGGGAATAATAAATATTTGTTCCCAGAATTCCTAGTTACCAGGCTGAATCCCAGTCCTACAGCCTCCTACAGTTGTACCAGTTGGGTTGTCAGTTGTGGCTGTTTGATAACGCTGTCTTTTGAGCTCTGAAGAGTTAATAGGGACAGTTGCTTCTAACTTGCATTCCTAACTTGCTTCATCAGGTCCTTTCGATACTCCCTCCTCAGCCTGGGAGGAGTTTATCTTTCTGGGGAGTTGTCACTTGCAGGGCGCATACACCACTCAGTCACCAAGCCAGGCACCACTCTTCGGAGTCACTTGAAAGCTTCAACATACTCCACAGGAAGAGAGGACAGGCCTGCCTTCCCCCAGTAGTCAATGGCACGCACTCTGTAAAAGCCGGAGACTGAGCTTCCTGCAAATGAAAAGGTTAGAAATGGTCACTGTCAAAGGCTGACACCTGTGGTGCTTGGACAATGTGGAGCAGGCACTACTCCTATAAAATGTAGGTTTGTGCAATCGGCTGGGGAAGTGGTGAAATCAGTTTTGCACCCTATGTAAACGTGTCTGTGCCTGTCTAACTAAAAATTATTATAAATTCCTCATGGCCAAGTACTGGCTCTTTTTCTTCGTTGCACTCAGGACCTCCTCTCTCCTCATTAGGATTTGCAAGTACAGCTACAGGACTGCTCTCCCAGCAGTCCCTCTGGAAGAAGGTTATGACATCTTCTGCAACCCACAACTAGTAATTTCCTTTCTTCTGACTTACTTTTCTGCCTGAATTGTGCCTTTGGAACAGGTTATGTGGGGACAGGATCAACGAAGAAGCAGAACAAGAAGCATGCAGGCTGACTGAAAACCCTCTGCTCAACTCAGGAAGCAGCACCACTTGCTCCAAAGGTATGTGAGTTGATGTTCTGTGGCTCTACTGGTTTTCATCCTTGATCCAGTTTGAAGAACACAGCCTTCACTAGCAGAGTCTTTAACCTCACAAGCAATATAAATGTGTTTTCTCATCTATTTACTTGATTTTTATGTGTGCTTTAGTATTTAATTTTTTTGTCTAAAAGAAAAAGAATGCTAAAAATAATGAGTGAGAAGGAACTACCTAGCAATAAAGGCTGCTGAGATGTGAGATTTTTTCAAGCAGTCTTGTTTTTTTTGTTTCTGAAACAAACAATTAAATCTGGTAGGTTCCCCAGATGTTAGGTTATAATGAATCCTAATTTCAGAGATTTGCCTTAGCCATGATTTACAGTCTTTGCTTACATGTGTAGCCTTTACATTGCAATAATAGCTCTGAACTTTATTACGCACCCACTGCTGATGCTAAGCCTTTCTCAGGCTAAGATAAGCTTATGTTTCTGGCAAAAACCTCTCTGAATTGTTCTTTATTAGTATCACTCTGAGGCAAGGTCTGTCTGTTTCACACAGCTCTGATCAGTGCTTATTAGCAACACTTTTTGGACAGTCACATTGCGGATTAGACCACATTTGGTTAAAAAAGCCAAAAAACCCAACAAAAAAACACCCAAAGAAAACATCACTGCCTTCTTTCAGCATTTTTTGTTTGTACTGCATCTAGGCTGTACTTGAGGAGAAATGAAAAAAAAGCTTGCCTCTTGACAAAGATGAAACTCGCTGCCCTCTAATGTGAAACATCTAAAAGCTAAGCAGCTAGTCAGGGCTGAAGAGAAAGCTCTAGGAAACAGCAAAGAGAGGGGTCTCTCCTTGGCTAGGTGTTCAGACAGCTAGGACAAACTGCCCTACAGGAGGACCTCTTCTGTTCTTACAAGGGAGCACCTTTATAGCTTAAGATTGCCAAGCCATAAAAGAGTATGTGAACAGTGACAGGTGATCACGATGAGAGCAGAATTGCAACCTTCCCCTGGAGCACCTCAGAACATGATAAATGCAAGACAAACAACTGCTCCATGAAAGGCGGACGTGACCTCCCACTTATTTGTGTGTTTATGCCAAATCCTTAGGCAGTCTGACACCTCAAGACTCAGTGGTACAAAACAAGTGTTACCAAGGCAGTTTGCTCCTACTGCCCTACCCCAAGAGCATTGAACAAATTTAGGCAAAGGCATGGCCAATACCTGTGGAACTGAGCCCAAACCTAGACTTGCCTTGCTGTGAGTCTACTAGCAAAAGCACAACACCAAGCTCTGGTCATGTGGAGCAATTTTTTTGTTCTCATTTTTGCATGCTTCTACACCAGCTACAAATAGAGACAAAAGTGCTGCTTTGCCTTTGCGGGAGCTTGCCAGGCCCACAGCTGGGTGACTTTGGTTTCTGTGACAAGGAATTTACTCACGGCAATACTCCTAATAGTGTCCTCATGACTACTTGTCAATTAGTGCTTGTCCTGGAGAATAAGGCTTTCACTGAGAACGTGGTCCTAAAGGAAGGGACGTGCTCTTATTTGTGATGGGAGTGTATGTCACTAGCAAGCTATGTACCTTCCGTAGTTACTAAATGATGTTTCACACGCTCATGAGTGGCACTATTAACATGACAGATTACATAATATGCATATTCTTGCCTTACCTGGACTGTAGACCCAGAGAGTGAATATTGTGTCTTTGGCATTAATCCGCTGATATGCTTTTCCATCTGGTGAGAACTCCACTTCAAATGTCTTTATACATCTAGAAAAGAAAACCAGACAGCTCAGTAAATACAACTGATAATGCGGTGAGCAATCAAATCCTAATCTCAGGACCATTTCAGCAAAGAAGGCCAAAAATAGGAAATATTCAGTTGACTCACTCCTACCAAATGTGGGATGGCATGAATTGTCAGTATTAGGAAGAACCATGGCTCCAGCAGCCCACAGGAGAACACCCAGACTGACTTATATTGGATACTTGCAGCATCACAACTGTTACGCTCCTTTCACCCCCAACCCAGGGTTGTCAAGGCTGAAGAGTCTAGGGAGACTGGCCTGAAAAGGAACTAAGTCAGTGCTTCCTGAGGGAGCCTGGATGTATACTGGATCGCCTCTGACAGTTCACCTACAGAGGGTTTCCAGACTAGTACAGCTTGCTGGAGCAAGGAACTGGAGGATTTCTCTTCCAGCTCACATCCCTTAACAGGGATGTGCAAGATCCCACCTAGGCACCTGCTGCTAATATAACTTTTATCATGGATCTTGCTGTCTGCTATGGTGAAGGCAAGTCCCTCAAAGATGCCATTGGACGCTGGTGAGCAACACGCAGATTCCTTTGCTCAGACCGCAAATTAGTCAGGAGTTGCTCTCCGTAGTTGCTGCATGTAGGTCCTTACAGTTCATTTTGTCAGACAAATGCACTGTAGCATCTCTCAAGGAGCAAGTAGTCATTACTTTGTGAACTCGTCTAACTTTGTAGGACTGGTGGCAACTTAGGGAGTAATATGCTGGTAACTTGGTTATATCCATTTTATTTTAAAAGCTACTTACTTTGAATTTACACAGCCATCGTCCCACAACACAATGACCTGCCCCTTTGTGAGAGGGATCAAACGAACACCTGTTACCTGTCCAAAGACACATGCCCATGTAAGAAAACTGTACAAACCAATCAGCTAGGTCAGATTTCTGCATTCATTCTGCCTTGCTAATTATTTGCTTTGATTCTTTCCATTGAGACTGGGGGAAAAATAAAATTCCTGACTCTGTGGCTTTGTGGCCTATGTCTCCAAACTGTCAACCTTGCAGAGGACCTTCAGAGGCTCTGGGCACCATTATGAACATGGGTGGGACTGAATGAGCAGATATAGATGTCTGATCTACAACAGCCACAATTCCATTTTATTTTTAGCTATCAATTATTAACTGGAGAGCTGTTGTCAAGGCTGGTAGCACATGATGTGATTTTAAAAAAGATACTGCACTTTCCAGTACTGTATTATTTTCCCACCATGGATAAACTTGCATTTATCTCAATGATGGCTCCTATCACTTGCTGTGGAATGCTTTTTCTTGAATTATGCCTTGGAGAGCCTTCTCATTAAGGGAGAGAAGAACGGTTTTAACAAATAATAGGCCCAAATGCTAGTCCAGCTCTTCTTAGTGAGACTTAAAGCAGGAAGCAGTTTCTAATTTGGTGAGTCTGACAGTAGAATACAACACATACTTGATCAGGAACAGATTTGGGTCTTGCACAGATGTGGATAAGAAAGACTGAGGGAACGGGAAAGTCTTGCTTCAGCGTCAGGATGCCACCTTCAGGAAATGGGAATGGGCCTGTTGCCACCGGGTCCTGTGGAGCCAAAGAGAAGTGTTGGAAGTAATCTTTCATTACAGCACCTAAAGGCCAACTGTTACAAAAGTGTAAAGTGACTGTGTATTTACTTTGGGACTATAAATTTCCAATAGAGTTGGTGCTGATAAGTGGCTTACAGCCATCAAAGTTCTTCAAGCTGGGAGACTTTTCTATCATCTCACCTGTTTTCCAGCCCTTCAGGAAACAGAAGGTTTGTCCATCTCACAAACTGGGTTAATCACAAATGTCCTTTAGGTGCAATCTGTCAATTCTAGTAACCTCCCACGCATGCCTTTCAGGCTAGTGGTCTTTTTAAAACTCACACCCGTCTCTCAGCTATGGATTCCCAGTATGCAGTGAAACCCAGTGTGCAGTGAAAGATATCGCTAGCTACAACAGCCACTCAGCTGGTCTTTGAGGATGAGGTTTCACCAGATGGCCAAGAATATCTAAAACCTTGCTGCTGCCCTATTGAAGGAAGATCTGATGGCTCCTATAGTATCCCACCTTAGCAATAGTGGGTTATGGTGACTGGAAAGAGAAGACATAGTACTGTACACCGAAGTCAGAAGGCAATACTGTCTGTGGCCCCAAAGGGGATAAAGGTGGCCTTCATTATTTTATCCCGTGGGTCTGAATGCATAGGGAAACTATGGGAGAGGGAGCTAAAGTGACAGGCTGCTCACATATTCTCACATACGGTAAGTAATCTGGGCATGGCTTTTCTCAGTAGGGAGGAGAGGAATCCTCAGAGAGGACCTACCCCCCAGTCCCCTCTGGGGTGTACTCAGAACTGGTGAGGATGAGGGGAAACCGCAGGACCCCCTGTGAGCCCCTGAGAGATGCCAAGTGTCTTCTGAACTTGCACTGGTAGTTTCCATCTCAGGGAGCTGGTTGTTTTCTGTTAGTGAGGGGGGTTCATTTCAATTCTCCAATGCAGCAATTTGGCCCTTCTGTAATATACACCGGGCCATGGACTTCTCTGGGGAGACAAAACAGAAAGGGTCTCAAAGCCCATTGAAGTTTCAGAGAAAAGGTGGAACTTGCTCTGGAGCAACTCCACCTCCTTAGTTTAAGGGTAGGCCAGTAGCAACGAAGTTGGTCATCTACATTTAATCTCTTGTATAATGTAAATGCAAAGGTATCAGTTGTGTATCAGCTACATTTCTCTGCGTGACTGCAAGTGCATTTTCATATATATATGAGATGCACGTGACTGTGGGCTAAGGAAATTTTTACTACCTGAGCTGATTTCTTCAGCTGTAGTTAACCAGTTCACAAGCACTTTACCCATACAACACTTCAAGTAAATACATGGTCATACCTCAGCGTCCCTTATTTGCTGGAACTGTTCTGGGGAAGGAAAGTCAGGGCTTCCCAGCTTTTTCCACTTCAGGTAGGGATTGGTTTGGTTGTTATCCAGGTAATATGTCACATACACCAGCTCTTTAGGAACACAAATAAAAGAGAGTAAACTCTTTACTTGGATTTAAAGATTAACAAGAATAAATTTAGCAGAAGTGTATCTTCTCAAAAGCGATTTCAGCACTTCAGACTCTGGCTTCTACTGGAAAGTCACAAGGCTAGCACTTTTACAAGGCTCTACAATTTATATTTGCCAAGTTCAAATTTCAAGCTATTACTTCCATAACCAGAATTGAAACCCTCTTATTTTTTGCACAGGTGCTGCACACATTTGTTGGACAACTGCATCGACTTTGTAATCATGTGGTCATGTTGGCTGTCTTGGAGTCATCCCAGTAAGGGAATTGTTGCCTGGCAACATTCAGCCAAGGACACTGAGATTAATAGCTTTCCAAAAAGGTAGCACTTGCAGCTGCCATTAAAGGCAGGGTCAAAGTGCAGGCATTAGGAAAGAGCCTTTCCTAGAAGAGCACCATCATATGTCAGAAAATCTGGGAGCGCCCAAAAGATGAAAGCTAGCAAATGAAACTCTGGCAACAAAAGGCAACATAGCAGAAGTGTTTCAGCAGATGTTCTAGCCTAAAGATCAATTATGTGAGCTGCCTACATGATTTTTGTTTACCTCTAAGTTTGGGGAAGTGGGTGGCGTTCACTGTAACAGTGCTGATGTTGGATGAAGTCCTGTTATCCTCACTTGAATACATCAGTAGAGTAGCTTGCCAACTGTCTGAGAGTTGCATCTCACTTGGGATGTGCACAGATGCCAGGACACCAATTGTGCTGTTCTGAGTGCTTTCGCCTTCACTGCTGTTCACTTCTGCAAAAATCTGCTTTTCTCCTTTAAAAAATGTGACAACTCTGTAAGCATCACCACCAGTCAGTCTTGTATCAGCTTCTGATACAGGAAGGGTCAAAACATGGGAATCTATAGGTTGAGCTATGTTCTAGCTTATTTTACCAGGTACAGCATTCAGTCAGGCTTATTTTGCAACAGCAGAGCATGCACATATTACAGCAGTTCTTATGCATAGCAGTTCAGCTAGCAACATCTCAGCATGTAACAGTGAATTAGGATCTCCCTTCAGTATGCTGCATAGGTCTTCCTGTGGGGATTTCTTGAAGACATTTGCAGCCTGATGTGATGGCACAAGAGGGAAGTACTAGTCAACAAAAAAGGAGTGGTTGGCATACAGAAGGTATAAACAAAGCAGTAAACTAAATCAAATGGATAACAGACTGTCAGGAGCATCTCCTGAGCTATTAATTTCTCAGAGGAAATGAAGTTTCATTTTCTTAACACAGCTGGTAAACAGAGGGTAGAAGAAATCTTGCTTTTATCAGTGGTGAGATGGCTGGAAAAATCTCTCTTAGGTACGAAGCTTCTAGGTAGAAGAGGTTATAGATGTGCTCTTTAATCAGTGGTTACTATACCTAGCAGTGCCAGCAAGCCCATGACAGTCAGCACTGGTTTCCGCACCATCTGGACATGAGGTGGCTTTGTATTGTTCATCTGAAAACGTGCTGTCAGAGTCCGCTGTGTGAAGTAATGGGGGTAGTAGCTCAAGAAGGCATTGTCATTACTCAGCAGTGTGTAGTTGATGGTGGTGTTGGCTTTGGAAATGAGCAGGTTTTGATGTTGGATGATTACCTGCAAAGTCATAGAGAAGATGGAACTTAACTTACTAATACTCTGCAAAAATTATGAATATAATTCCTTGGCTGCGGCACTACAAATAATGCTCCTCTCTCTTGGCTATTAAATTAGTAATCTGGATTTACCATCTGAATTAAATCTAAATGGTTCTCCAATTCTGCAGTTACTTTGTACCCATGAGTGTCTGGGAGCTGGTCCTGGATTCTGTTCCTCAATGAGTCATTTTACCCACTTGGGGCTAATGTGGAATTAGCACGCTAATTCCCGCTATTTCACTGGTTGCTGTGCTGCTTTCCTGCGAAATGTCAGAGCTCCCAAGCTCTCTGTTTACCAGATTGTGCCTAAGTACCAGAATCAAACAGAACTTCAGAAGGCTGACAACTGAAAAGGTCTCATAGTTGTGTGCCTGAAGGAACTCAGGGCTCCAGCTCCTACCCACCCAAGTATCAATTTTCCGTTGGAGGTGACTTTTTTTCTCCCTTCGTATCATCATGTCATTATAAACACTGTTGTTTGCTCTCACAAACTCCCTGCAATGCAGTCAGTGACTTGTTGCTTTGGAGAAGACTGCTTCTGTATGCAGCCTAAAGGAGCTGGGAGCCTTTGTCTCCACAGGAGCAGCTGATAAGACGTATCTTGTTTCCGGGTGACATACATGCTCCCAGGTTGGGAGTTACTACTTTGCACAGGAGCGCCTGGCCTCTGCATGCTGTATAAAGTAGTGGCTCACAGAGCTGCAGGCCTGCCGTGGGAACTATTGCTATGCAGGGGCAAGAGCTGAGCTTGGTCTGGGGCCAGGCTACAATTCCTGCAGGGGCAGGAATGCTGAGCATTCTCTTCTCCTTCTGCTTTTCTGATCAACAGCAGTAATTACTAGCAGTAATTAATAAGACCACGTGTACAGTCATTATCCAAAACCAAAGAATGGGCTTATGCTGAGAGCTCAAGGGACTTCTTAATTACACCTGATGTCTCTTGATGTGATCAGCTTACAAAGGAGCTGGGAAATAATGTCTCATGTAAATGAGGTGATAGCTAGCAGTAGCGAGATGATAGCAGTAGTATTACAGGGAGAGAGGATGTGTGGGTACAGTCTTATCAGGTGGATCTAACGGTGGGAATGTATACAATATCTGACACATTCTCCAACACATGGAAGGCTAGTTCTCAGCTGTTTTTTTTTTACAGGGAAGATGAAGAAAACTAATACAAACTAAATGAAACTAATGAAAATAGACTGTTCGGGGAAAACTCAACTATATCAATAGGGAGCTCTCCTTTTGTTAGATCTATTATTCTGAGTAGCTGCTTAAAAATTGACTGTACTTTTGCAACTGCATTAACGCATCAGAAGACCCTACTGTGACAAAACTGTCAAGGAACTGAGTTACCTTTACAACCATAGCTGCATAGGTCACATCAGCTCGCCACAGTTGTGGAACAGACCATCCAACCATTGGATCTGCTTCATCATTGTATATGGCAACAGAAGCAAAATTTGGAAACAGCTTCTGAATTTGTTCAACTGCTTCTACTTCTTGTTGCAAGATGTAGAGAGAACTCCCACCTCCCTGCAACAATATTTCATATCCGCTTAGTGAAAGAGAGCAAACAGTAATAAACACACAGACATAACATACAGACATAAACATATTCTGAAAACATGTTCTTGGAGTCCGTGAGGAGCTGTGGGCCAGACTGTATTAGTGTTTTTACCTAATCCATTACAGCATGTGCTGTTTGCATGAGCTCCTCCTAGAATATAAAATGGAGAAGAGGTAGAGGAGTTGTTTCCCCCTGGGAATTAGGCAAAGGCAAATTTGCAACTGAACATCTTCAAAGTTTCATTAGAATAGGTAGCCATGCTTCCTGCTATAAGCTGGACACTCACCTGGAAATCAACTTCATAAATCAGAACAAAATGTAACTTGGATTGAACTGATTAAAAAAATAGCCTTAAACTGAAATCTTGGACTGACCTTCTTATGGAGAGAGATGTAGTCTAGCCTTACACCAGTCTCCCCTGTGAAGAAGTTGGTTCCATTGTAGCAATGACACAGAAGACTCCAGCATATGGGTGACTTGGGTAAGGGGTGGAAGGAATCCCCAGGCCCTCCAAATTTTAGTAGAGGACTGGCTGCTCTTAATCCTTCTGAGCAAGCATCATAATAGTTGAGAAACCCTGAAGTCCAAGCAAATGCATACATCAAAGATGATAACTCAAAATAGAATCTTGATCTAAAACTACAGGGAGATGTTATAACTCTATTATTGCATTTATTGGCAGGACCTCCCAAAGCAGGGCTACTCTTTCCTATGCACTGACAACACGAGAAGACATCAAAACCTCAGCTGCATTCACAAGGTTCTTCCAAAGGTCTTGTGAGGACAGGTTCCCAAAGCACACATCTGTCAACGAACAGTTTTCCTCTTACTCCACCCTTCACCCCCTTGCCCCCAGTAACCTTTCTTTATACCCAAATAATGAACTGCGTCTTCTCTCTGTAACTCCTGTTTTGTTTTCCCTGTTCTACTATCCCTGTATGTAAACTGATGTCCAAGCAGGGAACGAAGTGTAGTCAGTAACACGACCTTAGCAAAACAAAGTAGGTATACATTTCACGTTCCTTATCTCTCCTACCGACCTTACTTCTTTGGCAGCATCTCTCCTTTCTCACTGACACCCCTCCACCCACCCCACACATCTGTCTCACTTTACTACACTAGTAAGTGCTCCAAAACGTGCTTACCTTTCACTGTCATAGACACATTGTCAAAGTCGTGGTGATCTGGTTCATTCCACGTTTCAAAATTCCATTTAGCAACATGCTCCAATCCATACCTATCTGTAGGAGAGGCCTCATTTATCAGTGAGCTGCGTATTCAGACGACCCTATCAATTAGTCACTAATCCAGACAATCCTATCAATTACGGCTGCAGGTGAGGTTCAGCACCCAGAGCTACAACAGGGCATAAATATTACTTATTCTTAATAGTGAGGGAAATGTGATTTTGGTAGTTTCAAAATGATCTCTCATTCTCGATGAAATGCAGCAATATTTGAAAAAGATGAAAGGTGAGAGGAAGGTGATGTGAATTACAGCCTTGTGGTTAGGGCACTCACCTAGCCTTAATTCAGGTTGAGGCTTTTGTCTCATTAGAGATATTTGAAGCTGGTATGTGGGAAGCATTCAGGTTATCATGTCCTAGTGCAAGCTGGTGGTTTACAACCACAACAACATAATGAAGTTAAAAGACCGTCCTCAGATGCAGGCCAAATGTCTACCCAGAACACACTACTCATTCAGGATGCTTCATGGATCAGCAAAAAAAGGGGCTATTATCCCACTGTCTGTTCTGGCATGGGTTTTTTCCCATTCTGTGCTGAAATTCAGGGTCTTGAAATTGATCACAATACACAGAACTTTCTGAGGTAGTTAAAAGGGATTAGAACAGAATAAATAACAGGGCTTTTTTCTTCTTTTTTTTTTTTTTTTTTTTTTAGAACTTACCTATGTATCTGCTGGCCAGAAGTGTAATTAAGTTTCTCCATCTTACTACCTGTTTTTTATCTTCAAAATCTGAAAAATATCCTGATGGATTCCCCATCAATTCAAATCCTAAAAAAGACACAAAAGATTGGTCTCTTTTTTTTGTGACTGCTATCTCCTTTTGATTTACGAAGTGGTTATTGCGTTATCTGAAACAAACTTGTGAATGAAGAAGCATCATTAAATGGGCTTTCCTTCCTGTTTCTACATGTCTCCACCAGGAATATTTCAGATTTGAGGTTGCTCACACCTGTTACTTGTCAATGACTATAGTAATCAATACTAATACTTACCATCATAAATTCAGAGCTCAGAGGGAACTTTAAACGGTGGTAGTTTGCAGAAATTCAGGGGAAACTATACCTTGAGTATCTACTTCTCTGGCCCTTTTAGGTACATGTTAATGGGCACAAAACTTTCTCCTCTTCAAGAGATCTCATTTCCCAATTCATACATCTCAAACTGTTGTTGAAAGCCATGTAAAACCATTTGTGTTGTCTTAATTGCCCTAATAGTGTTTTGCTCACACTGTTTACATTTACATGGACATGAGGTAAAGGCAAATAGGAAAAGAATGAATTTTTATCAAAATCAGCTTCGGCAAAACTCTCTAAGAATCTTCTTATGATTGCACAATATGGGCAAACAGATGTAGCAAGTTGTGGAGGTAGGGAGCTGCCCTTACCTGGAATTAGCTTATTCTCCCACAGGCGATCCATAAGGTTATCCAAGGCCGTAAAATTGTAATGAAGTTTCCCATTCAGCACTCTGAAGAACACAGGTAATAAAAAGTACAAATGTAAATATTAGCAAAGGTGGCACTTGGTGGCAGACAATGGGTCAGAGGGCTGCCTTCTTTTGGCTCTCAAAATTTACATGTAGGCTTCTTGGAATTGTACACAAATTTCCTTCCTCTAAAGCGACGGGTGTTCACCATAAGCAAGTCATGTTTCTTGTCCAATCCATGCCCTTTTCCTATTCCAGCAGCAGCAACAGAAGCAATATAATGAACTTGCTTGCTGGATTTTGAGTTTTTAACAGGATATTAAGATTTCTAATTCTTTCCTGAAATGAAATTTACCTAGACTTTTTTTGGTTAAGCTGTTTTTTGTTTCCATTTGATTACCTACTGATAGGCCAGCTGGTTTCCACCTTGTCTTATATGCAGTCTTTCTTAATGTTCTCTTAACTTGCAATATATATACTATAGCTTTCTTAGTAGCACTTCTTATGGGTTTAGGTTCAGCTGAGAAATAACTTTGTATCTTTCAAAGAATGCTGAATTTATGCACACAATGTCTGTAATTTTTACTTTATTGTTAGCATTTGCTTACTATTTCTCCTGTACTCCCAGGATCTCAGGCTGCAATCCTTTCACCCAGTTTTGAATACATGCGTTCAAAGAATAGGAGATAGCCCCATGACGCATCCCTTTGTATCAGTGAATCTTGCAGGAGCACAGGTAATAAAATTTGGGCATGCACCTGCATGGGAACACTAGAGTTCTTTTACCCAGGGGATGAAAACTGGCATTTGCAATTTATTTGTTTATTGAAGATATGCTTTAAATTCCTGAAAGACTTTTCTTGCCTGGTATCCAGTGAAAACAAATATAATGTAATATATAGGTCGCTGCATGATTTCCCATAACTTCTGAACTTGTAGCCTGATTTAACTGAAATCTGACAGGACAGGAGAAGTTTTGCCAGTATGAAGTGCCAAACAGGCATTAAAAATGAACTTCTATTGACAATATTCTGGTAGCGTGACTTACTGCCATTTGGCCCAAGCCACAGCCTTGGCCTGGTGCCCAAATTCTGACCCAGTATGCCCTGAGCAAAAGGCTTTGTAAGCATCTTTGAGAGAATTCCAGCCCTGCTCATACAGGAGGGCTGATCAGGGCCTTGCCAGCGCTTCTCAAAGCTGATTTCTCCAGCCTTGCCAGAGCACTACACCTAATTTCTCTGGTACAGTGCAGCCTGAGCTCTGCCTCTGCTGTCTTGCCTGCTCTTTCCTAGGCACCTGGCCCCTGCTTGGGTGCAAAGCTTTACAAGTGAACTGCAGATGCAATGTCCTAGATATGGCGGAAGGGGGAGAGACAATCACAGTTCCTGTAACTGATCTGTGCTAGCACGGCATGCTGGGCACACAGGATAAAAAGTGAGAATGAGGCAGTCAGCACATCTCTTAAACCATGACCATGCTGGGCTCTGTGCTGAGATTCACAACTTGTTTCTTTCTGTGCCTTCCCATGTATTTCCGAGCCTCTCAGATTGAGGCTCTTCCTCTGCGTTTCTTGCCAAGGGAAGGTTTCAGTGAAGAACCTGCAACAGCAATCCCGAAGTTGTCAGAGAATTAAGAAGGGCTGACAGAATTGCCTAGTGAATAAAGAAGGGAACCGTGCAACCTGAAGAGGACAAAGTGCCATCAGCATCTCTGACTATGATCTAGAAGAGGAAAACAGGACAGGCAAAACACATGTAGTATAAGCCATATCCACTGTACCAGCTCCTCCTGTGATGTAACCAAGCACACAATCTTAGCCCCAGCATGGTCACACTCTTTTACCAAAGACCTGAAGCTGGCTTTTCTCCTTTGAAGTATGACCTACCACCATGACAGAAATTGTCATGTCTGCAGCCACCGATGGGCTTCCAGTTCCTGCCAGAGTCAAATGGTGCAGCTGTGAAAGAAGCGAATAGCAGAAAGATATTTATTTACTTTAGTATCCATAAGAGCATTTTAGAAGTTACTGTTGAACTACAGAATGGCCATTTGGAACTAGGGGGTTTTTCTGGCTTAGACAGGGGTTAAAAAAAGTCTGACAGTCCTATTCCAAAGTTCAAAGACAAATATTTTGTTGCAGAAGGTAGCTCTGCTCCCTCAGATCCATTAACTATTTCCAGTTGTACCCTGTGTTCTATTGAAATATTTGCTTACATGCACACTTACAGTCAGTGAGCATAAGAATGATTAACTCTACTGTCCTGTAAAAACTTAATAACGCCATTTAAATAATAGCAAAGAAACTAGTGTCTTCCTGTCTCCAGTCTAAGGTCTATACAGTACTATGTGAAAACATATGGGTAAATAGGGCCTTTTATATGATGCATGTACACTTAAGATCCCAGCACATCTACATTTTTCCTCCTGTATCAATTAAGTAAAACATTTAAAACAGAGTGCCATTGCTAGTCATGACTGAAGTGACAGTACATGAGATCTGTAACACACTGTGTGTAGGTGTAGAGGCACTTCTTACATCCTTTTGCTGATCTGTCACTTTATGAGACTCTTTTCTTGCTTGCAAATGGATTAGGCAGTATGCTCCTATTAATAAAATGATTACTTGACTGATAGGATTGCCGCTTTCTCAGATCTTCATCTTATCCTTACCCATACTACTTTTCTGATGTGAAACCGATGCTTTTTTTTACAATCTCTACAGGATCACTAGAATTTGGGTTGCATGGTTGCATGCTATGCGGTGTCTGGAAGCCATGCTGACTGCCGCGCGTCAGGCACAGCAGGAATCTCACAAGCTGGTATTATTTACAAACATCCTGCATGGGGAAAATCGGTTCAACTGTCAGGCTGTTACCAGGAGTGCTATAAATATAATTTTAGGACACTGAATGCCAGATCAAAACTGTTACAGCATGTGACCAAGTAAATCCCTGACCCAGGCTAAATTCACTTGACATTGTCAAAGTTGTTCAAAACAGCTTTGTACATCTGACCTAGGACCTGCTGATGCAGCATCGCGTATCTATGACTGGGCCCTGGGTAGCAAGCTCACAGACTTTTACAGGCTTCTACCTTTTCTTTGCCTGCTCCTCTTCTGATCTCTCTGCCCTTAAGTCATGGTTTCTAGACACTGCTGTCTTCATTTATGAACACGCAGAAGGCTATGTCCTTGTCATTTCATTTGAGTACTTGCCAGACTGGGGATCGTTCATCGTTTGCTGTTGGGTATTTCTGATGTGACCACTGTCCTGTCTGTGCCTGGCTTTCAAATGTTCCTCAACTGGGCTTTTTGTGGGAGACTTGCCAGATAAGACCTTCCTCATCTTCAGTCATAACAAGCAACTACACTAAAGCATGTTTACTGGCATCCTGGCACCAATGTCCTTATAAGCCCCAGGCCTGAGGCTGCTATACTCCAGAGACCGCTGCCTGCTGGTGAGGTGTCTTTCCAGTCTTTGCCATGATCTGAGTTCCAGACGCATTTGTATGTGCTGCCTCTTGAGAGCAACAACCGTGCTGTGAACAGGAAGAGCTGTGATGAGTACAGAGGGGAGCCCGCCGGCTGTCACAAAATACTGTCGCTCCTTTCTTTGGAAAGGCTTGTTTTGTGGGCCATCCTTTGCTGAGTCAAAGGTTACAGGCCCATGTTAACAGCTTTCCACTGCCTCCCTTTACTGGAGTAAGGTTTTTCCAGTATGGAGGGAAATTATTTTCAGGTGCATAGGTAGCTACTGGATAGCTTGCCAAAGTGTTGTAAGATACTCATGTTGTGCTTCTTATCCATGCCACTTTCGGCCTACTCCCATTCACAAACTTAATTTCTTGGGCGGGCAGGGGTCAGCTAGTTTTGGCTGTCAACACCCTGCATCACAGCCAGATCTCCGCCAGTTAGCACAGCTGTGGATACTGCTCCTCAGCCTACAGCTACAGCTTCCCTCCTGTGCCCAGCATCTGCGGCTTCTCTCCTGCCCTGGGTTGATCCTGTCCAAGGATACAGTTGCGCACCCTAGAAAGCAAGTGCACACACAGACATTGGACCAAATATCTTATCTACAGAGAAGAGAGCAAGAAAAACACAGGCAGGGAGTGTTTCCATTCCGGGTAATCTTCAGCCAAGTATTGAATCTCTGATAACAGGTCAAGCTAACTTTATCAAACTTTATTGTAATATACTGAACAAAATTTCCCGGGATAGGAAGCCTGGTGGCTGACCCCTGTCAGTAGGTCACAGCCCGTTTAGGAACTCAAAGGTAACATGTAGCGTAACCATCAACAGAGCTATTCTATTGAAGAGAGCTTTGTCTGGCCTAGGGTTGACATGATCGGGAAATACCTGTATACCGGAGTGGTGCCTTTCTCATCCTGACATTCTCACTTAGCTGGTGTGGCCTCCCTTTGCATTTCTGGTGGACACAGTTACCACGCACATCAGAAGCTAACATAATCTGGCTTGCTTTCACCAATGTCTGAGAACAGCCTCTCTTCTGGTAGATTGGCCATAGCGGCTGGCTAACACTACTCCCAAGGCAGCAGCGCCTGCTTACATCCTCTCTGGGAGCTTCTGCTGGGAAAGATTGCTCACCTAGTGGCAAATGCAGCCAAGAAATAGGGACAGAAAACTGGCACAAGGTGTTGGCAGAAGAGAGGTGCAAATGACACCTTAACAGTAAACAAAATTTTTCAGCAGGGTATTGGCTGACCTCAGACTTGAAAAGCGCATTCCATGAGGGACCCACTTAAAAAAGACCCTGCTCTATGGCAGGTTTTCTGTGTTACAGTCTTAGAGAGAAGTGAAAGTGCAGTCTAAGATACTACCCTGCTATAGTGTCTGCTGAGGTAACGACCAAATTACATACCACCATTCGTTTGATAGAGGTGCTTAGCTGTGTGCCAGACCATCTTTGTCCGGCCTTGTAAGCCGGTTCCTGCAAACATACACTCCCTTGGCCATGGTGCCAGGATGTGGACCAATGGTAACACAGTTGCTGTTGTTCTGATGAGTGTAAATATGCACGATAATTAAATTCCCCCTCTCAAAAGTAGATCAAGAGTGAACAGTTATTGCAGTAGGTGACTACTATCAGAAGCATCCTTAGATATAGTGTCCCAGGGAATTGCTTATTGCCTTTCTAGAGTCCGTGATGCCATGTTAGGGATCATAAAACTCTAGAACAGAGACAAGTGCCCGTCTAACCTGGAGAGGAGCTCAGTGTCCAAAGCCAAGATGTTCACTGGAAAGATGTAGGAACAAACACTGATAAACTCTGCCAGTTCAAACTCTTGCTGCTACCAGATCTTCCAGAAGGACCAGTCTTGAATAAACTGTTCTATTTCTTTAGCCAGGAGAGCAGGTGAAGCACATAAGCTATGAGCACAGCATCTTCAAGATGAAGGTCAAAAGCTCTGGATAGGAAATGTCAGCAAGTTTATCTTTTCCAACAGGGCAACTTGTTGCCCTCCAAGTCCCTCTCACAACACAAAAGGATTCCGCGTCCTTGTTTTTTACTTACTTTTGCAGCTATGAGGAATGAAGTGAAGCCAGTTTAAAGTTCAGGCTGTTACAAAGACCTTGTTTGCTCCAAACCCACCAATTGTCTACATAAGCTTCCTGTTCTGCTGAGTACTTTAAAAAACTTCGGACCTTAAAAACAGGTCCTAAGGGAATGTGAGCACTATGGAAATGATACCTCAGAGTATATGAAGGGCAGAATAGCCCTCATTAGCATTCACCTTTCCAGAGGCTGCTTTCTCAGCAGTTATTGCTCCAGGTTTCCTCAATGTCAACCAAAAAACCCTACTAGATTGGTACTTCAGGTTTAAGCACAAAATCATTAATGAATAACAATGACATCAGCAGGCTCCTGGGTTATTCATAAACAACACTTCCCCCTTCTGAATTCAGTGGAAGCTGACAATACAGTACTCATTCACACCAGAGCTGCTTCTAGCATGTTCTTGCTCCACTCGTTCTTGCTTCCTGTGATCATTACAGGTACGGCAAATCGGCTCCCTTCCACGAAATCCCCATATCCCAAAATAACCACAATCACTTGACCTTTTGCAGGATCATGAACACTGATTCTTTCTTCCTGGCAGTCCCCAGGCAAAACATAGCCTGTGCTTTTCACACATGCTTTGCAGACCAAAAACCTTATTCAGAGGTTTTTTCAAAGATGCAAGGCCAAAGACTACCGCACCCACGCTAAAGAATTGGCATATTTTATCACTTCCGGGTTTATTTATTGCATTAATACTTCCCTGCATTTGCTTCTCAGCTGTATCATTTGTGTAAGCAGGGATTGAAAATTTGCTGGCTTTACAATTATGGCATAGCTTCTGCACAGAGGGACAACGCCGGCCGAAGACTTCAGTCCGTGCTGGGCCCATACTGTGCATAATTCACTCACCCTATAGCATGAATGAGTCAGCCCAGCAATAATGGGAGGATGCATTACAAAACCACACAGCCAGGCAGCATCCAGCCCTTGCTGATGTCACAGCCTGTCACAGCTAATCCATCCACACAACCAACCAGCACGATACATGCGCAAAAAGAAGGACGGGTATGAATCTTTGTGGTTTAGGAACAAACCGGCTTCAAAAATGCAAAATAAAACATCTGTTATTTATTGGAAATCACTGCCTCTTCTACAAGCCAGCCAGGAGGCTGCGCATTCAGCTGAATCTTTTTATTTTTTAAAATACATAAAAAGAGAATTGATTTGGATTTATATGGCATCTTAATTAGCTTCTTTCCTCTTTGAAACCAGCGTGATTTGACCTCTACCTTGCAAAGCAACTCACAAAATCCTTGTTGTGATCTGGCTAAAACTCACATGCAGAGAAGTGCAAGCAAACAATGAATGCTTTCAAGCTGATGCTAATCACAGCCTATGATTTTCCACTTCTTACTCAGCCTGCTTTTGTGAGCACAGCCTCAGTCGTTCTCTCAGCAATGAGCGTGCTGTGTGTGGGGGGAAGAGAGAGAGAGGCAGACAAAGCATCAACAGCTTCCTGTGCTGAGGTGAGTTAGCTTGCTAGGAAAATATTGCTAGACTGTTGTGTCTCTTCCCCCCACTTCCCCCTTTTTAAAACAAATTCAAGATGTAAGAGGGGAAACAGACTACGAAAGCATAGCAATTTAGGCAAGGGCATAAGATATTTTAGTATCTGGCCTCTCCAGACATGCAAACATACCCAATCAGATCATCTAGGCATGGATAATTTAGATTGTTATGAGACCTTGTTGTGATCCCTTTTTGAGATCTGTTGTGTCTACATTCATTTACAAAGGGAAGTAATCAAATAATGATACGGCGAATCCAGTAGCAGGAAATGCTTTTTGACTGATTCCTCACTATAAATTTAAAGGCTCAGTCAGTGACTGAAAGGTAGGTTCAGTCACTATATGTGAGCTGTGCTGCTAGAGGACACCTTTCTTTCTGATTGAGTTTGATGTATGGAAGTGATTTCCTCCTGCATAACACATGGCTACAAGTAAAATGTTCATTGTAGTTTAATGCTGTCCTTGATGATGGACCTCCAAATAATGTCATCTATAAGCAAAATTTTCGGAAAGTGGGGATAGGGAGACTACATCCATAATGAAGATTAAAGGGTGACTTGTCAGATGTACAACGAAAAGAAACGATGACCAAGTGCTAAAACTAGCTCACTTCAAGCACATAACTCCTTTTGGCACTGCCTGGGAAAGCTGTCACTGAATTTTTCTTTCCAAGCAGCAGCAGAACTGTTCTCTGTATGCATCCAGCATTCTAATTCAAGCACCCAGCCTAATACTGAACCTTCAGTAACGAGTCTCCATGGTACATATTCGACTGGCTGGTTTCATTTCACAGTACTTGTTATTGTCACTCCTTCATTTTCACATCTTTATTTTCTGTTTATGCTCCTACTCTTTTGCCTGTTAGCTGTACATGGAAATATAGTCCAAAAGTATGTGAATCCAACTATAGCACAGGACATAGCTTATTTATTGTTGTGTAATACCACAACAAGGAGTTGGAATGATTGCCCTCGCTGCTGCCAAATATGCAACAAGAACCAAATTCAACAATGCTCTACTTAGACTGCTCTGTACATCTTGCAAGCACTCAGGTCGCTCATAGCTTCCTCTCACATGCTGTAACTGGACCTGAAATTTTGCATTAATGCACAGTGTGTTACTTTTATCAGGCATTCAACTTTTTTCACCTTATGGTTCTCAAAACCCGTTTCCACTTGGTGAGATCTCTATTGAGGAGCATGTAATGGGACAACTAACAGTCAGTCTAAGAAAAGAAAAACATGGAGCTAAATACTGAAGGTGTGAAGATTTGCAGCTAGACTTCTCAGCTGATGTACTTCTCTAATGTCTGAAGTACAGATACTGGTGTCTGATGAAGTCCAGCTGCTCCTGGATCCGTCTGCATGGCAGATGTACTGTCAGGTGTGTCCTTCTGTATCAACCATTGCCTGCCCACAGGCAACTGTATGTCTAACTTGAATATATCACTTATTTGCAAAATGAAAAATAGAAGAGGTCCTCACTAAATGATACCGAGTTCATTTCCTAATTCACTGATGTTTAGTAACTTATGATGGTGAAAACGCATAATCTTAACCTTGCAGAATTTTTGTCATGGGTGGTTTCTGAATACTTCAGAACAGACAAATAAGCACTATAACCCAATCGGGAAAGAGCAGCTCTTTAAATGGCATACCAGTGTCTGCTCTTGGCTCTTGAATGTAAAATATAGAAAAACCTCTTACAATTAAGGAGGTAAAAAACAAACCAATTGCATTTATAGACAGTTTTCAATGAGACGAAAACCTACACGTCTCTCCAAACTGAGAGATGATAATTCTATTCTGATCCTGGTTTTGGCATTACAATTTAGGCTAGTGATGTATTATTAAATACAGTGATAGCTCTTCCACTCCATGGTCTTCACGTTCATGTATAACCTTTTTTTCTTCTTTCTTTCCCCATCCCAAACAACTTCCACTAATATGAAAAATACCTCCCTTTTCAGTATAAAAGTGCATTGTATTCTGTGCTTACGAAACATGAAAATTTACCTCACAATGCAGTAAGAAATCCTCTATTTTCTTTGCACACAGAAATGGGTTTTGAATATCCAGTTAAGATTACACATGAATGCAAAAAATGGGTGAAGAAGCTTTGATATTCCTGAAAGATTATCCTTGCTACAGTAAATTTGCCTCTAAGATTTACAAATATGAGTAGTAACGTTCATCCTATCAAACCAATCAATAAGCAGGCTTTGGTTCCACAGTTCTGGCTGTTTAGGGATGAAACAACAGGTAGTTTTGTTTATGAGGCAGACAAGCTCAGACATTTAGCACTCAATGGCAGCTGAAGTAATGTAAAGTCTTCCTAGACTTAAGATTTATTAGCCAAGTCCCCTCCATGATGTACTTTAATAAAAAACCTTTTTCAAAGGACACAACTCCATTAATGACCATGGACAGCTCTGTGTAAGGACAGTTCCACACACTGCCTACCCTAATCTGATTTAACACATTAGAGTATTTTTTTGTCTAATCGAAGTAAGCATACAAACCCCCTGAAACTGTTAAAACTAAGTCAGGACTGCATTTCTATTTGATCTCCGCATAGTGCAACTGGCTCTATTAAAACAGAATAGCAGGGGTGAGTAAGAAGGCAGAGATTACCAGCCCCTGTAATGTAATGATTTTAAGCTTATCTTCTACCTGTGATTACACTCTACAGGACAAAGATTTTCTCCAGTGCTACTATTTATTTATGTTATCTCACTGTAAACACCATTGTAATATCATTGGACAGACTCAAACTATATCATGACAGAGTTTCTAATCCACTCTTGTAGAAAGTTGTGCTCCTGAGGAACTGTGCTACTGTGTGCTGATAAGAAATCTGTTGTGGAACTACTGCAGCTACTTTGTGCCTTTGGTAAGTGCTAATCAATTGGTTCTATGTTTGTAGTGGGAAACAGAAGGAGGGATGCATAGTAAAGGACAGTCTTACTCAGTTTTGAATATATACATTTGCACTGAACTTTGCAGATCTCAGAGTTTCTCCTGCAGCAGGGACTATGGAAGATTTTTTTTTTTTTTAAAGATAATCAATAACATGTCTCTCTCCTCCCATAGACTCAACATTTTCAGCTGCACCGGCCACTTGCCACAGCTAGAGAAGGAATGTTAGGCGTAGCATATAGAGGCTTTTAGAAGAGTGGATGTTTATTTCTAGTGCTCCCATCTCCTATTAAATAGCAACCAAATGTGTGCTTTTTAGGCACATCACCTGGTTGCTATGGTATAAAGGTAAATTGAGACTAACTGAGGCTTGAGGGCATTTTAAATAATGCAGACATAAGGCTTAAGTGTTTTTTGTAATTCACTGAATTTATGAACTTCAATCACTTGCACAGAAGGAAGAATGAGGCTATTACATTTGCACTATGTACTTTTGAAGATTTGATGTTATTGATTGAAGCCCAGTAAATAAACACTTTTAACCTTCCTTGTATGACTAATTTAGCGTTATTTTTTCAAGTATGTAATTAGGTTGCCAGATATGAATTGTATGTAGGAATGCCGTGAATTGTTCTGAAATCTTCTGAAATCCTCAAGTAAATGTGTTAACAAAGCCAAATATATTTTATCTCTTTACAGCATTTATTTCATAAATACCCTCAGGTACTTTTAACCTTTTGCAATTCTTAATCCAGTTAATATTAGGCATTTGTTCATAAGGATAAATAGTAAGTCACACAAAGGAAAATCATCTGTAAATTCTCAATTACTGGTGAATAGTAATTTTTTTTTTTTAATGTCATTTCTATACTTAAAGATAGGTGTTTCATTGTAGCATGTCTTTTGGTTATTTTGGCCAATTACCATTTTTTCTTAAATACACAATTGAGCATTTGACATGGAAAGGCAATCCTTCTAGAACTTAGTCCTGCTTTGTTAGTGTCAGTGGAACTCAACCAGGATGCCAGGAGCTGCCCACTCAGAAATTATTGTTGCACTGAAACCTCGATGAATGGCTTCATGCTATGGCATGTGAACTAGCATCTCCATAATTCAAGCACTGATGAACCTTCTGCTGTCAGTACTTCTGTATGTTAAGTAAAGCTTGTTCACCATAAAATGTAGTTTCTTCAAAACTAGATTATTTTCACAACTCCTAGAGACAGAATAAGAGACTGCTTCATTTTGTCACTTTTTTCCCTACGTGGAATTGTCCTGTTCAGAGATATTTAGCCTCACTTGAATGGCGCTGTGCCTAAATAATGTTCACACATTTCAAAATTATAATTTCAAATTTCTTTCTTTTAAAATTTCAGGAAGTGTTATTTTTAGGCTAGCTTGAGGCAAAACAAAGTTACAACTGACTATATGGTAGGGGTCAAGTGATAACCTGAACATCCTGTAGTACTCTTAGGAACCTGATATTGGGAAAAGTGCTGTTGGAGAGAAATGCAGAGAGGTCTCTTTCAAAAAAATGTTAAGTGGGGCAAAATCCAATTATTCTGCAAATTCCAGAACTGCAAATACTAGAAGTTGCAGAGTTTCCAAATATTGTTAACATGTTGTAAAGCAGAAAAAAGTAGGCAAGCTTAGTTTGGTCCTGAAGCAGATGGCATGCACATTTTAAAAGCTCATTAGAGAAGATGACTCTTGCTTCTAAGAACTATGTAGTAAAATGGATGAAAGGACAAATTTGAGAGACTGAGTTTAAGTCACTTTATCTTCAAGAAAGAAATACCGCAGGCATGAAAAGAAATTAACAGAAGCAATAAACTATTCTGTGGTGCACAAGACCGAAGAGACCCACTATCTTACTGCTACCAGTGTGCAAAACTCATTATGCAGATTAAGTGCACTACTGCTTCCCTTTTATTCTAAGAGCTACCTTGGGAATAGCAAAGGGACAGGAATGCTTGACAAGACTTTCTACAGGAAAGGGGCAAGAAAGAGGATTTTACTAAGACTTAAATGACCTTCTTTAGCTTTTGGGATTCGAATGTCACAACTACTGTCACCAAGTTTGAGTTCTTGGTAACAGCCAGTAGTTTTAAGAAGCCATGACTAGTTTAGCATCACAGAGGTGAGATGTGCTTCCCTTTCTGTTCCACCCTCATGTTGGTGTTTTGACTTTTCATTTCCATAATTTTCATGTTTTCTTTTTATTTTTAAAGAGCAGCAAACAACTTTTTGCACTGGGATAAAAGATGATGTTGCAACCTGGCCCTCTGTAGACACGCTTGTGCACTGCACCCCCCTGCAAGCACTCCTGCGGGCAGGGAAGGAGGAACCATCTTCGGCTATTCAGCAACACAGCCTTTTTCAGGCCTCGCACCACCCGTCTCAGATTCTTATTGCATGTTCGTGTTCTCCCTTGGCTGAGAAACATACACATCTCCTCATCCCTTAGCTTGTAGGCCAACTGAATGCAGTTCCTGTGAGCCCTGGCCTTGTGCCCAATCTGTTAATCTACCCTTCTTAGTAACCATTAAACATTACCTATCATCTTTGTCAAGAGGAGGAGATGGATGATTATTTCTCTTTTGGATAGGTCTGCACCTATCCAGAGAGCTAAGGTAACCGAGAGGGGACTTGCCCATTTATATACCTCTCAAAGAATGAACAGAAAGTCAGTCTCTGTCCTGCTGATCTGCCAACATTTTACAGTCTTCGGTTTACACAGAAGCAACACAGATCTTTTGATCTGAATGCGCTGACGTGTAGGAATGGAACTCTGACCTCCAGCAGTCCCATCCTACGTGCTGAGCAGAACAGTACTTATTCCAGCCTGCAAAATGCACAAATCTCAGTCAAGACTGCAGTTCTATTCTTACATCTTGAATATGTAAAATCAAAAGCTAATGCTATATGAGGATGCATAAACCAGATCAAATCTCAGATGAGAAGCAGCTTCAAAGGTCAGGGATGTGCTAGCCTGAACTCAGCATAATTTTTGGATCAGCGTTAGTTAATTAATAATCTTACGCATTATTTAAACTCAAATCCTCAGCGAGTGCTGCATATATGTCCAAGAGTTCAGAGCGGTACAAGTGACAACACACTACCAAGCAGCAAGCTCAAGATTCCATAACTACTCATTCTTCCCTTGAGGAATATTTAGTTAATAATTATCCTTTATGCAAATAGAGCAATGCCTGACTGAAGACTTTCATTCATTCCAACGTGCAAAACCAGAGCTGAATATCCCTGTCAAACAGCTATCCAGGTAAGAGATTTGCCTCCCCTCCCACACCTCTGAACTCAGATTTTGTTTGTTCTTTGCCTGGTTTCAAAGGTGCAAAACTGCCTCTTTTCGGTTATTTTGCGCACTAGTGTTGCTTTTTAAGTTTTGTCATTATTCTGTTCTTCATAATATTGCTTATAAGGTAGATATTGGGCAAAGGTTTGTAAAACATGTAGTCAGCTGCAATTGGTGTGGAAGTTTCCTACAAACCCTGGTCTAAGAATTCAAGACTAGCCATTTGGCTAGTTTTTATTTGTACTTAAGAAAAGTGGCCTATATGAAGCTTACATGGTTCTCACAGTATTTTAAAACTGAGCATTTTCTTAGTGATTAAATATGAAAGAGGGTTTCCAAAATATTGTCCTTATTGCGTTGTAGTAAACCCAAGATACCAGGGAAGGCAACAGGAAAAAACATAAGAATGGGGTATCAATTTGGTTTTCTCTACAACAGCTTAGTGTGACTAAACAAAGTCCAGCAAAACCACACAGCAGAAAACAGAGCTTAGTGTTTAGCTTTGTGACTGATGACTAAGGTTTTGGAAAGCTCTCTTGAAAGATTTTTTTAAAAAACAGACTTTCACTTTGGAGCAGCTACCTTTCCAAAAGCAAGAAGTCTGATTTTTAAGAATGTTCTTTGACCTCACAGAAAATGTCTTTTTAGTGGTCATGCCCTAGGACTCTCCAGAAGAATAACGCTGTCTTGCCTTCGAGTGCATGCCAATACTTTGACCAGCACGTTCTGGAACCCCTGAACAAAACCAGTCCCTGGGGAACGAGTGAAACTGCTTGATCATTTATTTCCAAGGTCTGATCATTCCCAGGGATGATCTGATGTGCCAGCTTTAACAACAGCTGCTGGCTGACTGTGTGAGTTCTATTGTAGCCTGCTCATCACCTCTGGGATTGTTACATGTCAGTGGCTGTCATCTTACCCATTGAGACACTGGACTGGGAATCCTTGGGAAAATATGAATTGAATCACAGCTCCTGGTGAATGCAGGCATTTGAAAAAGAGCCTAACTTGCCTTGGAAATCCTAGATCAATGGAAGTAGAAGTTGTGAATTGGAGATTTTAATTAGAAATATACAAATCTAAAAGATTGCTTGACTCTCAGAATGATTCCTTAGTATAGCAGTGTTAATTTGTAGAGGACTTAGACTACTGTCCTGGCTTTCCTGACTTGTAGAGACCAATAAACTGTAATATTTTTTCCTCTTTCACTTTTGGATTAACATAATGTTGAAACTCAACAGGAAAATGCTTTGAAGCCACAATATTTTATCCAGATGTAGCAAAAACCTAACTGAGCCCATCAAGTTTTACATGATTTTCCTAAAAAGCACTGCTACGTTCTTTGCCTATAGCCTGAAAGCTTGCTAGGTCAGCGTTTAAATAAATGGTTTTGGTTGCTGGCACCTTGCTTAAGTCTGCTGCCAAGTACATCTAGGTCCCGGTGCTCTAAAGCTGAAAATACAATAGCTTATCCAAGACAGAGAGAAACATTCATTTCACTTTTTTGTTTTGTTACTTGATCCTTTCTAAAACTCACAGGTTATGTTGACATTTCTAAGTAATTCTGCACAACAAAAGCAGATTAATAAATCAAAGCAGTAGGTGCTGAAGCAGTATTATATTATATTACACGCATTTTAGGGGATTTTATCTGACTAGTCAGATCCCATGGACTAAATGTCCTCACCACATCTGTTCAAATCTGTCCAAAGAACTAATTGCTGGCTTGGGGTTTTATGCCACCACAAAGGGTCAGAGTGCACTGGGGCAGAGCTTCTGGGTACTTTCCTCTAAAAAAAGTCTGGTTTGCAAGCATAACACGCCTCTGTACATTGAATCTATGCATTGTAAATGAGGCTAACCAGGGATTTTTTTAAAAACTGTGTTAATGCTCAAAACCAGAACAGTAATGTAGTCATAGCCATCAGAGACCAAGAGAGGTTCCTTACAGGCAGAAAAGGTTGCTGATATGAAAGATGAGTCACATGAACAGTTTAACTCAACACCTACAATGTTTTAAATCAAATGCTTCGCTAAACTGATGTCTCTCATGTTTTTCTGTGATTTATGCAACAAAAATACAATGAAACTTCAGATGATAAATACAAAACCTGCTCTACCCAGATTAATTTTCAGCTGATTTGTCATAGTTCAAACATAGAGAAAACTGCAAGCATCACTTGGCTCAAGCTATATAAAGGGCTCTATCCTAACTTACATTTGCAATCACTATTTCAGCAAGAGCAAGCAATTCTACTATAGAGTTGTGATACACTGTCTGACTTCTGTCTCAAATACAGCATTTAAGAGATCTCCTTAGCATAGAGAGGCAGGCTCACCCTGCCTACTCCCTCTTGGGCTTTCTAGAGATACAGCTTCAGATTTTCTGATGGACAATCAGGATGGGGAGACAAAAGGATGCATCCGAATAAAGATTTTTTGCGTTGTGCTGTTTCACAAAGAACAACTCATCCAGCCAGAATGGTTATATATGTACCAACAGAAACTGCTTGCCAAGGAATCTGCAAAGAGAAATCCTACTGAACATGTTGTGATGAATGTTTCCTCACCTACAGACAGATTTTGTCAGGTCAGTGGCATGATGAAAAGACAGAAAGAAAGGTGGGACTAAGGTCAGTTGGAAAGTTGGCAGTTTGTTTGGCTTGAATGGTTCTTTGCTTTGTTTCTCTTTTTTCACACGACAAACTGAGTCAGTGCATTAAAGAATGAGTGGTTCAGTGGTTCTGCTTATGTAGGGAAAAAAAACGCACAACTTTTTGCTTTTGCTCATATGGTCAAAAACTTAACTGTGAAGATTTCAAACATCAAAATATAATTAAAAGTAACCAAGACTACTTTTCGTTGTAATGATGTGGATGATACATACATATCTGAATGTGCTCGCAAGTAACTTTCACTTGTATCAAACAGTTGAGAATGTTCGATACCAAAGTCAAATACAATGATAGACATGCTCTATGCTATATGCTGCTTCATCTGTGCATCTCCGCTAAGAACAGCTCTTTCAGCAAGTGATGGGAAGCCTTCACTTGAATAAAATGCAAACATTATGTTCTGTGAAGCTCTGGGGGGAAAGGGGGAGCCTGAAATAGGGGTTGCCCCTTTTCTCATAAACCACTTAGTATGGGCTGAGCTGAAAATGGGTCAGTTTGGCCAATCAGTAGAGGAATCTATTTACTGACACCCCTAGGGGTCCTGAATATTGCTTGAGTATTACCACTGTGGAAGGATGGTGTTGTATCTCAGTGCCAGAATCAGAAGGCCGGAGTCTACTCATGTGCACAGGAGTAGACAGATCTGCTCTCCACCCTCATGTCTTTGGAGAAGGCAAGAGCATTGGAAGCTCCCAGCTCTCTGCTAGGCTGCACAAATTTACAGCCGAGAGCATGCAGCCACGGTGGAATCCCATTTTTTTCAGGTGAAGCAACTAAGTTATTACTGAGCTACCAGCATCACAGACTGAGAATCCTTGGGTTACACAGCTGAAGAATGTTTCGCTGGTAACAACATCCGTTCCATTATTTGGTGTGGCCTTACTATGTTCTAAAAGTAACAACTAAACATTAACAGCTTCTGGAAACCAGTAACATCTTGGTTTAGAGCTGAGTGTTTCACAGCTAGCATGTTCATTTGACATGGATTCTGAAAATGTATCTAGCGGAATAAATGGTTATTTACAGAAAGGAAACCCTTATTTTCAGGAGAAAAAAGAATTGAAGAAAATTACTTCCTGTCAGCATTTGGCTGTGTTTTAGCTTAAACGTATTTATTCCACCAGGAAGGTTTTTTTGACCTTTGTCTAAAATGCATCAAAACTGCTGAAAAGATGCTTTACCATACTAGCTTTTTTTTTTGTTAGCTTTTACAAAAAGCTACTATTCTGATTATCCAGTAACGCAATAAGCTGAGATATATTACTAAATTATCATTCATACACAGGATCTCTTAACAGATTTCCAGAGAAATTATATTCCAGTAATCTTATGTATTAAAAACTATTATCATCCCTCAGGAAGCTGCACAAACAATGCATATGTGTGAATTTTAATGGAGTTTTTTTTGTAAATACAAATTTACTTGCAAGTAAATTGTGTGAGTTTAGAGAGACGGACACATAAACTATACAATTAAATATACGAGCCCAGTGTACGGAAGCCAATGCAATCTTTTTTATGTAGCCTATCAAAAGCACTCATTGAATATTGAACTGCCCACTAGCTTTTAAGTATGTAGAACAAGGGCACCGTATTTATTTCTTGGCTCTCTGAATTCACTTGGCTGTAAAAAGTGGGTGGCATTCGAACAGGACTTGCTGTCCTACACACAAGCCTCTCATTCTCCAAACTAATTTAGGTAAGACAGGAAGTGTTGGTTTTTTCCATCTTAAAAATGAGTGCCTTCATTACAGTTGCTAGCATTCTATATGTGGTAAACTTTAATCATATACTCCTAAGTATTTCTCTTGGTGGTGTAACTTCTTTTCTCTTTTCTCTCACCTTTGCATTCTAACAAAGATTAGATCCAACCTATTTCCTGTCCACGCAGATCTTGCCTAGCATAACCATGCAGTACGTTAGAGTCTAAAGTAGATTTGGCATTACTAACAAAAAATCGCCACCAATCTTTCTAAATAATTACATTAAATTGTAATTAGTTTTCCCTTATGATGGAAATAAATGTTACTTACAAACATAAAGAAACTTATACAGTGGGAGCTAAAATCTATTTAATGTAATTGGGATGGATGGAAATCTACTGATTTTTTAAAATACATTTAGACTACTATGCAGGTCATTTTCAACTTGGACAATCAGTCCACACATCTCTAAGAAGAATCTCTTTTCTGCCTTTTACCAAATTACTAATTATGTACCTGTAACACCTAAACAGCCTGTTTGAAGCTGTAGTTAAACTGTGCATGGCCTTAGAAATCAGACTGGGTCATTTAAAATAATACCTGGGAACTTGTTTTGCAGATACATATCTTCTTATTATTTTCAATTTGCTGCAAAAGGTATTTGTAAAAATCTTGAAAAAAATTTCTAAGCAGGCTAGACAGAGGACTTTATAATAAGCCACTCTCCATTTGGAGTGCTACAGATCAAAAGCTCACAGGCTGTTGGTAATCTATTCTTTTGCTTATCAGTTATGCTTCCAGTTGGACTCATAAGCCTTTTGTTTTTTCTCAGCTTGGAATTCTAAACTTTAAACTGGGTGTTACCAAACATTAAGAAACCAAAATACTCCTCTTAAAACAAAACAAAACAAGTATGAAATTCACACAGAGAATGATGACTTCTGCCACTAGAATCTAAACTTACCATTAACTGTTAAAACTATTAAAATATACCAACAGAATACTGCGCCAGTGAGTGTACTTCCAGTTTTAGGAAACTGACGGGTATGGCTTCTGTCCCTAGATACTGAAAGAGGAAAGAAACAGCTTTTACTCGTAAGTGAAGACAAGCTTTGACATTATATTGCAATGTCAAACCTGGCACCAAAAAGCTTTGCTTGCAGAGATTGTGGCTGTTTATGACATTGGGAAAGGCTGGGCTTGAGAAGTTCTTCTTTCCTAGAGATTCTGCGTACTGTTGTATTAGCACATACTCTCTTCTTCTAAGTCAGTATGAGTCATTCCTCCCAGTACTCATATATGGGCACCCACTCTTGGAAGTCTCTTCTTTCATTCCACTGCAAACCAGAAGACAAGATTTGCCACTTGGCATAATCTGTTTGACATTTTCCAGCTTCTTGCTCCTATTTTTGTTTTTAAACTGTTTATAGTAGGGGACTTGCATGTTATACTGTTTTGCCTCTCAGTCATGTCCCCACCTATGCCCAAACGATTTATGAATGCACTACGCTAATTTCAACTTAATTTGACAATTGAGCAAAAATGCAGAGATTGAGTTTGGTGAAAACAGTTGTGTTCACAGAGGCAAGAGACACCAAAAGCACCTCCATCTGGAGAATACCAATTTTCCCAGTCTTTATGTATCAGAAAACTGACGTACAAGAGAACCATAGGAAACACCGCTGTGTTTGTTCTGCTGCCCACAGAACTACTTGTTATCTCTTATTCCCTGGAGAGCAAAGCTAGCGTAACTGTGGGTTTAAACTTGAAAATACTAACATGTAGCACTCTTCTGAGATGGTAACAGATTCCATCATGGTGCATGGTCCATATGATGCCAAAGTGGTATTTGTGAGGAAATACTTATTAATGGAAGCTGCACATCAAAACAATCTACAATTCAACAGGTTCATGTCATGTAGCAGCTTCTAAGAGTCCATCAATGGTTTGTGTACAAATTTTTGCACAAGACTAAATTGTTGCTCTCCAGAAAACTCTGCTTTACAGGTTCTATTACCAAAATTTTTCTCCTGTGCATTGAGGACAACTGCAGTGACAGATCACTATACTACATGTGAGTTCCACATTAATGACTGCAAATGCATTGTTAGAAACACCATAGCCTACCTCACTAGTATATGTTTATTTCACACCATCAAGTGCTGCCTCTGATCAGAGAGACCTCTACGATGGAGCATTTGGAAGAGCTGATGGAAATATTTATTGGACAAAGAAATTACTAATTTAACTCAATTTTTCCTTAGTAAAACAAACTAGATTTAATCAAATGTACTCTTAAATGTCTGCAAGAAAGGGCTCAATCTGCACATTTATTTTTTAGTGTTATGTGTCACTGGAGCCCTATGGTGGCGTTCTTGTTGGGATGATGCTTCCTTAAAAGCACAATCAGGTGACAAACTTTCAGCGTTAAGCATCTGTGCTAAAAAAACTTCATGAACTGCAACTTAACAGCCATTTTCTTCACATTGCAGGAACACATACATGAAGTAAACACTGGGACAATGGAAAAACCACTTGAGGCTACCAGGGTGGAAAACACCACTTCTTCCTGCTTTCTCATGGAAAGAAAGACTCATGTCAAGATTAATAGGAAAGAAGTCATGCTAGCTAAGCTGAGGAGGAGCTGCTCCTGCACCCCAAAGAAGCTGAAGAACTTTGTCATGGACTTCCTTCCCGTTTTACGATGGCTTCCCAAGTACCAGTGCAAAGAGTACATTTGGGGAGATGTTATGTCTGGGTTAGTGATTGGGATCATTTTGGTGCCCCAAGCAATCGCATACTCACTGCTGGCAGGTCTGAAGCCCATTTATAGTCTTTACACATCATTCTTTGCCAACATCATCTATTTCTTAATGGGCACATCCCGTCATGTCTCAGTTGGCATTTTCAGCTTGATAAGCTTAATGGTAGGACAAGTTGTAGACCGAGAACTTCTCTTGGCTGGGTTTGACTTGAACGATGATGCCCCATCAGCCTTGGGTGATGGCTCTCTGCAGAATGACAGTCAGCCCAACACAACTGCCTTCAACCTTACAATTGCAGGGATGAATGCTGAGTGTGGGAAAGAATGCTACGCTATTGGCATTGCTACAGCCTTGACATTTGTGGCTGGAGTGTATCAGGTAAGTGGCTGCTGACATCCAGAGGCAAGGTATGAAGTTCCTAAAGCTTCTTTGCATGACCTAAGCTTTGGTTTGACTTTCTTTCAATGAAATATCCAGCATCAGTTTACTTGAATGACCTTGGACTGTTTTCTCCAGGAAGCCTAACTGTAGGTGACTCAGAGAAAGCATGAGGTAGGCAGTTTTCTTAGCTACTAGCAAGCACAGGTAAAACAAGAGTCTTCTGCAAGACCGTTAACATTGTTTTGATACTCTACTGTCTCTTGGCCTTGCTGCTTTCATGGCACCATGAATCCCATACAGATCTTACCATGAGGGAAATTCCTAGGTAGCTATGTACTTCAACAATGAAGAAATAATTCTGTTTCCCTAGATACTTTAATGGAAGTGCAGACCCACTCACCTACTTCTACACAGGTTCAGAATGTGCTGCAGTGTCTTGCTAGTGGCTACTATGTTCTACCAAACTCCTGTCCAAAGGTAATTCAGAAGCAGAAAGGACAAGGGGAGAAATAGATTGACTAACCTATTTTTCAGACAATGGCTGTGCTGGACCCTTTGAGACTTACCAACGTGCTGCCTGTCACAAGGATATCACGAGAACACAGATGGAAGCACAATGAACATACTTACCTATTAATTATATATATATATGAATTAAGAAAGAGCTAGCTATCTTCCTGTTTGCTAAGAAATTTCAGGTCACGTTTATGAACAACAAAATGCCCTTGTGAAGCTGTATTTTCCAAAGCCATCAAAGGAAGGAGAAGCAACTAGCTAAGGACAGTATCCTGGGATCTGGGAAAGTTTGTGAGCTCTTCTGCCACTTCTGTCCTTAGGCATGCCACAAAAGCTGTCTGTGCCCCACTTTCCCTTCTGTTCACAGGGCTGTTTAGTATAACAGTGCCTCTAAAGTAGGGATCTTAGCTGTTGTCATTCAAGTTCTGTTTACAAAGCAATGGCCGTAAGTTTTAACTTTATTCACTTTAAGACAGGAAAAAAGAAAATTGGTTTAGGTATAACAGAAGTATTTTTGAATCCACTGCTCTTTTGCATGGGAAGCGCAGTTCAGACAAGCCACTTCAGTGGAGTCACTTCAGACCAGTGTTTGACTGACCTTGTCTCAAACTCCTCATTCAGCTCTTGGGTTTGTAGTTCCCCACAACATTAAAAGGAATCACGTTTTAAAAGCAGACTGGAAACATCAAAGGATAATTCCTGTTTTAAGATTCAAATAGCCAAATACTATCTGCCTCCAGCTAGTTCTCTCCCATCTGTACTTAATTATTTGCAGCACCATTTAAGGCTCATCTTTTTTTTTCTTTTTTTTTCCCTGTGTCTCCTCAGGTTCTAATGGGAATCTTCCGTCTGGGTTTCGTATCTATGTACTTATCTGAGTCTGTACTAGATGGCTTTGCAACTGGTGCTTCCTTAACCATTTTAACAGCTCAAGTGAAGTATCTGATTGGAATAAAAATCCCACGTAGCCAAGGGCATGGGATGCTTGTTATTACCTGGATTAACATTTTCCGGAACATTTCTCAGGCTAACCTTTGTGATGTCATCACAAGTGCCATTTGTATCGTGGTGCTGGTCGCTGCTAAGGAATTGGGAGATCGGTATAAGCATAAGCTGAAATTTCCTCTTCCCACAGAGCTGGTAGTTATTGTTGTGGCAACACTGGTGTCACACTATGGAAAGTTAAATGAAGTGTATGCATCCAGTGTTTCTGGAGCTATTCCAACAGGATTTATTCCCCCCAAGGTACCACATTTCAACTTAATGCTCCGAGTTGCTGTAGATGCTTTGCCTCTTGCCATAGTCAGCTTTGTCTTCACTGTATCCCTTTCTGAAATGTGTGCAAAGAAATATGCTTACACCATCCGAGCCAATCAGGAAATGTTTGCTGTGGGGTTCTGCAACATCATTCCTTCTTTCTTCCACTCTTTTGCAACCAGTGCAGCTCTGGCAAAAACACTCGTGAAAACATCTACAGGATGCCAGACTCAAGTCTCTGGAGTAATTAGTGCAATGGTGGTTTTGCTGGTGCTGCTCTTCTTGGCACCTCTCTTCTACTCCTTGCAGAAGTGTGTCCTGGCTTGTATCATCATTGTCAGCCTCCGAGGAGCCCTGAGGAAGTTCCGAGATGTGCCAGCACGGTACCATGTGAATAAGGTGGACACACTTGTTTGGGTCATTACCATGTCTGCCTCTGCCTTGATCAGCACAGAAATAGGGCTGTTGGTTGGCATTGTTTTCTCCATGTTATGCATCGTAGTTCGGACACAGCGGCCGCGGACAGCCCTGCTTGGTCAGATCCAAGACACCAGCTTTTATGAGGATGACTTAGAATATGAAAATCTCTCTCCTGTTCCAAAGGTCAAAATATTCCGTTTTGAGGCCCCACTTTACTATGCAAACAGAAACTACTTCCTAAAGTCTCTGTACAGAATGACTAACTTAGATCCTAACCTAGAAGCTGCTAGAAGGAAGAAATATGAGAAGAAGGAAAAGCAGCATCTGAAAAAGGGAGATCACACAACTGCTAATGGACTGGGCATCGGAGAAACCAATCTGCAACTAGTTCCTAAGCAAATTGATTTCGAAGTGCTTGTTGTAGATTGCTCTTCCATCTCATTTTTGGACACCACCGGAGTTAATACTCTAAAGGAAATGCTGAAGGACTACAAGGACTTAAACATTTCTGTTCTCCTCGCTTGCTGCAATCCCTCAGTGATAGACTCTCTGAAAAGAGGAGGTTACTTTGGGAAAGATTTTGGAAGTATGCAGGAAATGCTGTTCTACAGTATACATAATGCTGTGCAGTTTGCAAAAGACCAAAAGCTTCCAGCAGATTGCTCGGTTTAATCCTGTGTCCTCCTTGACAACTCACTACAAAAGTGACAGGTGGGGAGAGGCAGTTTGCAATAATTAAACTATCAGACACACTGTTGGCTGTGTACAGCAATGGGCCTACAAGTCATTCTCCCCTGAAGAGCTCTGCTGTTTGTCAGATGCCACCTAGAACAGCCACTGGGGATGCAGTCCAGGACCAGGATGGAAGAGGTTGGATTATGACCTGCACCTTCACTTTAAAATGCAGGTGATGTGCAATAGGGCAGTTTGGGATTGACTTCCCCCTTGTGCCATGATCACGTGTGACCCAACATATACATCATGAAACCGTTGTGCTGGAAGGTCTGCCCAGCGTCAGCTGACTCTCCCAGTGGTTTAATGGCTGGTTTGTGTTAAGAGGGCTAAGCCATCTCCATGAAAATGCAATCAATCTAGCATCTTGGACACATAATGGTTTAAATTCTGGCTCACAAGGCCCTGCCCCTTCCATCATTCTAGGTGTGCTCCTAAACAACTCCCACTATTTGCATACAAATAAAACGTAGAAAATACTGTGGAATATAGCATGTCTCTCAATCTTGATTACATAGGCTTAATGACAGAACCTGCCACGGGAGAAGAAACCATGATCCATCACAGGTTCCTCTCAAAACCATAATTTCCAAAAATTACTGCTGGAGTCACCTGTGTTATTGGCTTCAATATGTGGTAATTAGTTACCAAAGGCTGTGATATCCTTAACGATGCTGGAAGAAATATGACTCTGATGCACAATTTTGTAAGTAGTAAGCGGATAAACAGGATTAAGAAAAATGAATGGCTTTAACTGGCAGTCACACAGTTACCCAGGTAGTTGTACCATCCTGTAAAAATAAGTTGCTTCTGGTAGGCAGATGCAACTCCAATTCAGGGACACATAAGGACCACCAAACATAAAACCTCAGAACTGTGATGCAGCACAGCACGTTATTCCTACCACTGCCTCCCTGGGTGCAAAGAGAAACAGGAGGGTAGGGTGGGAAGGTAAATCTGTGATCTGCCTAGAAGGGGAGTGATGGGTCAGTCAGAACTGCCTGGCTGGTCTTCTCTAATGCAGTGCGAAATGAAGCTTTACAGCAGTATAACTGGCGAAGTAAAGGGAGCAATGCTTTACAAGTTGTGTACCCCCATATGCTGGAAAAATTCCACCACTGTTTGTATATACTACAGACGTTTGGGGTTTTTTTTTGTCCTATCATGTTATTCTTTGATTTGAGGTCCACTAAACCATGTTTTCCATGGCTGGGTTACTTTCTATAATAATTTGCTTTAACTGCTGTTCATTCTGCTTTGTGTCAAATGATACCCCCAGAGTCAGTTGTGTTGTTACATATGCATGTTCTCTCTTTAAAAATAAGCATAGATTTAGATTTCAATTGTAACACAGTTAGTACTCGGTGTTTTGGCCCACGGCATTGGCAGAATATCCTCTCTATACTCAAGCTTATAATTACCTGCACGAAAGGTAGGACAGCAACCCTATCTTTCTCTCCTTATTCATGGTTGGTTCACACACAGCACTAAGCATGGAAAGAAATTTTGTCACAGCTGTGTCTCTTACAATTAGCAGACTCTAGAAATAGGTTCCATGTATGCAGAAGCCATTTCTCTGCTGTGCCGTTTTAAAAAAATAACGTCAGGTCAACACATCATGTGACTTGCTTATTTCAATGTTACAGGTCACTGAATGAAAGAACACTCAAACTGAGGTTCTCTATGTGCCCCAGAGGCTGTCTGGCTCTTAAGGACAAATATTTTGTTACGGGAAAAGCATGCATTCCCAAAAGACAAAATAAAAAATGTCTTCACAGGGACTGAGAATACCACAATATTAGGTAAATGACTCAATGCTAACATTTTCATGCACTCGTTATAAAAAAGCTTATCAGCTTGCACACGGTTAGTACTGCCAGAGCAGTAAAACCTAACACAAAAGTCTGTCAAGAGATTAAAGGATTGACCACTGGCAGCATTTTCCTGCCATAAAACAATTTAATTACATTATTCTTTAAATTGCTGACTTGGTATGGCTTTTCTTCTTTCGTCTTCATAAAAGCAAATGGGCAGAGCCCAAGGACAAAGTATTGCTTTGTGTCTGTTTTTATTTGTAACCATTTTTTGATCAGGGAATACCTCTTTTAAGGTCCTGCCAGGGCCTAGCTTGAGGAAGTGAGTTTACAGGAGTTACTGCCAAACAATATCAATATAGACACTCTTAGGCTGTTGTGCTAAAGAGAGCCGTCATTGGAAGTCAAATAAAATTGACAATAAAAACCCTTCTTAGCCATCTAGACTTCTTTCATCTTTATGGGTCAAGCTACCAGCCTAGAACATAAAGGAAAAAATGCAAAAATACCCGTAACTTTAGATGAATCTCATTTTAAAAGAGAAAAAAAAAAAGAGAGATTCCAGTGGAAGGTGTATCCTTGCAACAGTCTCTGGAGAAAAATGAAGAGAGGCTGCCCTTCTCTCATCCAGCAGGCTGAAAAACTAGGAGTCAGAAGTCTCTTTTTCATCATATTTATTGTAAGAATGGCACCAAAGAATATCTAAGCAAAGAAACCTGGCTACGTATAAGAGGGGGGGTAAGCTTTATGACTTTTACTAGGAAGAAACTATTGACCAGAAGAAACTATAAGAACAATTTTCTGTTTCAGTTTCATTGGCAGAGCTGGCTCACAATCAAGTTGTTGTGTTGGACAATGTCAAACACAGCAGGGAAACAGCTTTTAGTGCTATGGCATAGGGATGCTGGGAGACTGTAAATTATTTCTAAGGAGTACGTAAAAGGCAACTAAAGAAGCAAGCCTTTTGCTGGCATGTTTATGTTTGCTATAATGCATTATACCATGATTAAGAGTATGAAGATTGAAAATGTTAAAAACTGCCGATTCTTTTCTCTCCTATTCTACCAGGAATTAGGTACCGTGACTTGGAGAGAAGCTGGGGATGGGCTTGTAATTCCAACTAGGTTAATACTAATGTTGAAATAAAATCATTATATGTCTTTTAGGAAATGTAGATTGACTGTATTTTTGTTCACTGTGGTGCCTTGTATAAATCATGTATCCAACAAACTTCAGTACTGCTACAGAATAGGAAAGGGTTCTTAACTTGCGCACTGTGTGGGTCCCATGGAGCTGGGGAAAGAGCTGGGAATCTTCACCTCAAACTCTCCTGTTGACTAGTGCAGCATGGCCAGAATGTGTGGTCTAGGTGTCAAAATGGCTGTATTTACTGGCACTGGTAACTAACAACCAAATATGGGTTCCCCCATAACCATGAATATTCCTGTGTCACACGACCTTGAAACAAATGTGTGCTTTCGGTTGGAAAATAAAACTAGCAGTTCTTTGAAAACAGTTTGCCTCGTGGTATCCTTTCACGGGTGGTGAAATAACAGGATAACTTTGAATAAAGAAAAAGATAAGAGGTGGGTTTGCTGCCCTAGAGAAGTGTTAAAATACAGGGATGCACTTGGCATTGGGGGATTAGAAGACATGAGAAAGACCATTATAGAAGTGAGAAGGGGAAGGTGGCAGTCTTTTATTTGAGCACATCTGCTTCTTGGGAGGAACATTTAGGGCACCTTTTTACAGATGGCACAACTGTGAGGAAAAGAAATGCCCGTATCTGTTAGCCTTCCACAGTGGTGGTATCCCCTAGTCCTCTGTTTTCTGTAAGTGCTCTTCTCCAGTCAAGTACCTACCATTACCTTCCAAGAAGATTTCTCTACTCACCAACCCCATGACATAACACAGTTTTGCTGTTACAGAGTTCTTGCTCAAAAACTCTTTACGTCCTTCTGGAAATCACTGGTTCAGGAAGATAATTGTACATGCACAGAATTCAGCATCAACACTGAACTCCTCCTGTTTGGACTTGCATTCTTGCCTCTGTTGCTTCTTTCAATCCCAATGTTTGTCTGCAGGCTCCATGCTCTCTCCTTTTCCAAACCATTGCTGCCACTCAGTCCACTGGTTGGCCTTCCACAACGTAAGTGTCTTCTTGTCTTTGACAAATGCACATTTTTGCAAAATGACCAGTTTTAGCTTGGTTCTAAACAGAAGCGAAGTTTCTAATTTCTACATGTCAAAGCTGGGCTAATTATTGAGGCTAGTGGGTTAGAATCCTACCCTTGAGGCACTAGAGCTTTTCTGGGGTTTCTGGCTTGACTGCTAAGTTTCCATGCTCCTAGAATTTTGATTGTGCCGAGGATTGCGTCCCGCTTTGAAGGACTCTGTGCCTCACTCCCTACAAAGGCTGAGCAGAATCCATGACAAATGTATTCCTTTCCCTCAATCATTTGGAAAGCCCAATCCCACACATGGCACAGCTGAGATAGGTTGCCAGGAGGGATTTTGGCTTCTGAGGGTAGATGTGGCTACTTTCTTTCCAAAGATACTCACCGATTTTTCTATAAGTCAGTTGGTTACAGAAACCTGAAAGACCCAAGCCATCTCTCAGGAGAAACCTCTGAGATTTAAGACAGCGACTCCAGCCGTGGTGAGCAGTGACAGTCATCCTTGCCCCTGCTGAAGCTGGGTCACTGCAAGAGTGAGTACAAAACTCATAGCCCAGTAAGAGAGGGAGTGTCCCGGTTTCGGCTGGGATAGGGTTAAATTTCTTCCTAGTGCTGTGTTTTGGATTTAATATGAGAAGAATGTTGATAACACATTGATGTTTTCAGTTGTTGCTAAGTGCCCTCCTAGTCCAAGGACAGCTCCCGTGCCTACTGACTGAGCTAGGTACACAAGATGGGAGGGAACATAATCAGGACAGCCAGCCCAGCTGGCCAATGGGGTATTCCATACCATATGACGTCATGCTCAGTATATGAACAGTAGGCGTGATCCAGGAAGTACCGATTGCTACTTGGTTATCGGTCAGCGCGGGTGGTGAGCAATTGTATTGTGTATCGCTCATTTTGTATATTCTATCATTATTTATTATCATTATTCTCCCTTTTCTGTTCTATTAAACTGTCTTTATCTCAATCCACGAGTTTTTCTCACTCTTACCCTTCCGATTCTCTCCCCATCCCACTGCAGGGGTGGGGGGAGTGAGTGAGCGGCTGCGTGGTATTTGGCTGCCTGCCAGGTTAAACCACAACAGTCCCTTTTGGCGCCCAACGTGGGGCTCGAAGGGTTGAGATAACGATAGATCTGACTATAAATTCGTTATATTGATTGGTCACAATGTTGATGTATTGGCTGTCAAAGTTGCGGGGCTGGCTCTCAATGTTGGGTCATGTAATACCTTGCTTGCAGTATGTGTTCCTTTTTGTGTTATCATCAGTCGGAACTGGGCCAAGATTATCATTTTGCTGCTGTTTTATGAGGTGATAAGATCATTGGTCGTAAGTCTAAGCTGGTATCTGTACTCAATACTGCCGCCATTTCTGTACATCGGGAACCACCTCTTAGAAATTATTAGTAATTGCACTTTTTTCTCCTTGGAGAATGAATTTAAGGGGGAGACAGGATGGGACACTTTCTCCCACTTGTTCATCTTCCCTTCCATATTGTCAGAAACTCCTTTTTCTTCTATCCTCTTCACAAAGATGTCCACAATATTCCCTGAGAATTTTGAATATCCTTGGGATGTTCAAACAAGCATGTTCATATTGCTATGTATCCTGAATGTGGTTCAGGCCTTGTTTAGGGTTAAACAACTATTCAGGAATACTGTCCAGAGATCAACCCTCAGGAACAAGAAAAGAGGGAGGGCAAACGGTGTTCCCTCGTCGGGGCGGGCGGAGCAGCGAGTCTCAGGGGCAGTGGGCAGCCGGAGATCAACCCCAGCAACAGACACGGTGGCTACTCAAAACCCCAGGACAGATACTGCGGCTACTTCAACCCCCACGACAACCCCTGCGGCTACTCAAACCCCGGCAACAGTCACCGTAGCTTCTCCAACCCCTGCAACAGGCACTGCAGCCACTCAAACTCCGGCAACAGGCACTACAGTTACTCCAACCCCCATGATAAGCACTGCAGCTACCCAAACCCCAGCAACAGGCACTACAGCTGAACCAGAGGACCAAGCCTTGCTGGTATCCGTTGCCCCTGTACAGAAGAAGAAATCTTGGAAGCGGAGATCAGGTTGTTTAGAAAGGGATGATGAAAGAGGAGAGGAGGAGGAAGAGGAAGAACTCATAAACGAGACAGAAACCACCCGATCCCTATCCCTGAGTGAGCTGCGAGATATGTGGAAAGATTTCAGCCGTCGTCCAGGCGAGCATATTGTTACCTGGCTGCTCCGATGCCGGGATAATGGGGCCAGTAGCCTGGAATTAGAGGGGAAAGAAGCCAAACAGCTGGGATCCCTTGCTAGGGAAGGAGGCATTGACAAAGCAATTGGAAAAGGGACACAGGTCCTCAGCCTCTGGAGGCGACTGCTGTCAGGCGTGAAGGAAAGGTATCCCTTCAAGGAAGATGTTATATATTGCCCAAGCAAATGGACCCCTATGGAGAGAGGTATCCAGCACCTGAGAGAACTAGGCGTGCTGGAGGTGGTTTATAGTGACCTGGATGATGACCGAACACCCAAAGATCCAGATGAAGTCCAGTGCACGCGACCCATGTGGCGGAAATTAGTACGGAGCGCACCAGCGTCATATGCCAGTTCGTTGGCAGTACTGTGCTGGAAAGAGGAAGAAGCACCAACGGTGGATGAGGTGGTTAACAGACTTCGGGATTTCGAAGAAACTATCTCCTCCTCCCTTGTCTCGGCTGTAGAGAAACTATCCCGAGAGGTCCAGCAACTCAAAGAGGATAGGTCCTATTCTCCACCTGTACGGACCAGTATCTCAGCCATTAGGAGTCAGCGTTTTTCTGCTCAAGAGAGAGGATACAGAAAGTACACACCACGGGGCACCCTGTGGTTTTACCTGCGTGACCACGGAGAGGACATGAGGCAGTGGGATGGAAAACCTACCTTGACCCTAGAAGGACGTGTACGTGAGTTGCCAGGAAAAACAATCACACAAGGGGGTTCTCTCAGGAAAAATGCTGCTCCAGTTTTCAGGAAAGATCTGTCTCACAACGGTCCAGTTTCCAGTGAACAGTTCCCCAGACAGAGTAGGAGGGCTGATCTTACTTTGGACTGTAATGAAGGAATTCTTGATTCACGTTTGCAAGAAGTGAGAAGCGGATACTATGACCAGAATTAGAGGGGCCCTGCCTCCGGCCAGGTGGAGGAAAGGGACAACCGGGTTTACTGGACTGTGTGGATTCGATGGCCTGGCACATCAGAGCCACAGGAGTATAAGGCTCTCGTAGACACCGGTGCACAGTGTACCCTGATGCCATCAAGCTATAAAGGGGCAGAACCCATCTGTATTTCTGGAGTGACAGGGGGATCCCAAGAGTTAACTGTATTGGAGGCCAAAGTGAGCCTAAGCGGGAATGAGTGGCAGAAGCACCCCATTGTGACTGGCCCAGAGGCTCCGTGCATCCTTGGCATAGACTACCTCAGGAGAGGGTATT
Source organism: Calonectris borealis (assembly GCF_964195595.1). Classification (NCBI taxonomy): domain Eukaryota; kingdom Metazoa; phylum Chordata; class Aves; order Procellariiformes; family Procellariidae; genus Calonectris; species Calonectris borealis. Next base: position 31,780,427 of record NC_134352.1, read on the forward strand.
TCAAGGACCCAAAAGGGTACCGGTGGGCTTTTGGCATAGCTGCCCTGGGGACAGAGGAAACTAAACAGCTGTCCACCTTGCCTGGTCTCTCGGAGGACTCTTCTGTTGTGGGGTTGTTGAGGGTTGAAGAACAACAGGTACCAATCGCTACCACAACAGTGCACCGGCGACAATACCGCACCAACTGAGATTCCCTGATCCCTATCCATGAGCTGATTCGTCGCCCGGAGAGCCAAGGAGTGATCAGCAAGACTCGCTCACCCTTCAACAGTCCCATATGGCCAGTGCGAAAGTCCAATGGAGAGTGGAGACTAACAGTAGACTACCGTGGCCTGAACGAAGTCACGCCGCCACTGAGTGCTGCCGTGCCGGACATGCTAGAACTTCAATACGAACTGGAGTCAAAGGCAGCCAAGTGGTACGCCACCATTGACATTGCTAATGCCTTCTTCTCCATCCCTTTAGCGGCAGAGAGCAGGCCACAGTTTGCTTTCACTTGGAGGGGCGTCCAGTACACCTGGAACCGACTGCCCCAGGGGTGGAAACACAGCCCTACCATTTGCCATGGACTAATTCCCACCGCACTGGAACAGGGTGAGGCTCCCGAACACCTGCAATACATTGATGACATCATTGTGTGGGGCAACTCAGCAGAAGAAGTTTTTGAGAAAGGGGAGAGAATAATTCAAATCCTTCTGAAGGCCGGTTTTGCCATAAAACAAAGTAAGGTCAAGGGACCTGCACAGGAGATCCAGTTTTTAGGAATAAAATGGCAAGATGGACGTCGTCAGATCCCAATGGATGTGATCAATAAAATAACAGCCATATCACCACCAACTAGCAAAAGGGAAACACAAGCTTTCTTAGGCGTTGTGGGCTTTTGGAGAATGCATATTCCAGATTACAGTCTGATTGTAAGCCCCCTCTATCAAGTGACCAGGAAGAAGAACAATTTCAAATGGGGCCCTGAGCAACGACAAGCCTTTGAACAAATTAAACAGGAGATAGTTCAGGCAGTAGCCCTTGGGCCAGTCCAGGCAGGACAAGATGTAAAGAATGTGCTCTACACTGCAGCCGGGGAGAATGGCCCTACCTGGAGCCTCTGGCAGAAAGCACCAGGGGAGACTCGAGGTCGACCCTTAGGGTTCTGGAGTCGGGGATACAGAGGATCGGAGGCCCGCTACACTCCAACTGAGAAGGAGATATTGGCAGCATATGAAGGGGTTCAAGCTGCTTCGGAAGTGGTTGGCACTGAAGCACAGCTCCTCCTGGCACCCCGACTGCCGGTGCTGGGCTGGATGTTCAAAGGGAGTGTCCCCTCTACACATCATGCAGCCGATGCTACGTGGAGTAAGTGGGTCGCACTGGTCACACAACGGGCCCGAATAGGAAACCCCAGTCGCCCAGGAATCTTGGAAGTGATCACGAACTGGCCAGAAGGCAACGATTTCGGAATATCCCCGGAGGAGGAGGTGACACGTGCTGAAGAAGCCCCACTGTATAATAAACTACCAGAAAATGAGAAGCAATATGCCCTGTTCACTGATGGGTCCTGTCGTCTTGTGGGAAAGCATCGGAGATGAAAAGCTGCTGTATGGAGTCCTATACGCCAAGTTGCAGAAACTGCTGAAGGAGAAGGTGAATCGAGTCAGTTTGCAGAGGTGAAAGCCATCCAGCTGGCCTTGGCTATTGCCAACGAGAAAAATGGCCAGTACTTTATCTCTATACTGACTCATGGATGGTGGCAAATGCCCTGTGGGGGTGGTTGCAGCAGTGGAAGCAGAACAACTGGCAGCGCAGAGGTAAACCCATCTGGGCTGCCGCATTGTGGCAAGATATTGCTGCCTGAGTAGAGAACCTGGTTGTAAAAGTACGTCACGTAGATGCTCACGTACCCAAGAGTTGGGCCACTGAAGAACATCAAAACAACCAACAGGTGGACCAGGCTGCTAAGACTGAAGTGGCTCAGGTGGATCTGGACTGGCAACATAAGGGTGAATTATTTATCGCTCGGTGGGCCCATGACGCCTCAGGCCACCAAGGGAGAGATGCAACATATAGATGGGCTCGTGATCGAGGGGTGGACTTGACCATGGACGCTATTGCACAGGTTATCCATGAATGTGAAACATGCGCTGCAATCAAACAAGCCAAGCGAGTAAAGCCTCTTTGGTATGGAGGACGATGGCTGAAATATAAATATGGGGAGGCCTGGCAGATTGATTATATCACACTCCCACAAACCCATCACGGCAAGCGCTATGTGCTCACCATGGTGGAAGCAACCACCGGATGGCTAGAAACATACCCTGTGCCCCATGCCACTGCCCGGAACACCATCCTGGGCCTTGAAAAGCAAGTCCTATGGCGACATGGCACCCCAGAAAGAATTGAGTCAGACAACGGGACTCATTTCCGAAACACCCTCATAAACACCTAGGCCAAAGAGCATGGCATTGAGTGGGTCTATCACATCCCCTACCATGCACCAGCCTCCGGGAAAATCGAACGATACAACGGGCTGCTCAAGACAACACTGAGGGCAATGGGTGGTGGGACATTCAAGCATTGGGACACGCATTTAGCAAAAGCCACCTGGTTAGTCAACACTAGGGGGTCTGTTAATCGAGCTGGCCCTGCCCAGTCAAGACTCTTATGTACTGTAGATGGAGATAAAGTCCCTGTTGTGCACATAAGAAATATGCTGGGGAAGACAGTCTGGGTTACTCCTGCCTCTGGCAAGGGAAAACCCATCCGTGGGATTGCTTTTGCTCAAGGACCTGGGTGCACTTGGTGGGTGATGCGAAAGGATGGGGAAGTCCGGTGTGTACCTCAAGGGGATTTGATTCTGGGTGAAAATAGCCAATGAACTGAATTTTATGATGTCAATTGTTATATGATATTGTATACCATTATTTCTATGGTTGCTATCAATGGTATAGCAGTGAAATCACCCAGATTAACGAAGCATGAACTAACTCTGATGAAACCGAGCAAAGTGCAACAATGATAGAACTGAATGAGTGCAGCAGTAACGAAATGAGAACTGGCTTCAGGATGCAACAGCCCAACACCACACACCATCTCTCTGGCCCTGAAAGACTGTTATGACAGATGGAGCCCAAAGTTGTGGACTAAATGAACTCAATGTACATTTTAAAGAGATAGTCCATAGACTAAAGGAATTATATCTGTGTGTGCATATATATATATGTATATATAAAAAGAAAAATGTGAGACCTAAGCATAACGTAAATGGTGAGGAATAAGGGGTGGATACTGTCCCAGTTTCGGCTGGGATAGGGTTAAATTTCTTCCTAGTGCTGTGTTTTGGATTTAATATGAGAAGAATGTTGATAACACACTGATGTTTTCAGTTGTTGCTAAGTGCCCTCCTAGTCCAAGGACAGCTCCCGTGCCTACTGACTGAGCTAGGTACACAAGATGGGAGGGAACATAATCAGGACAGCCAGCCCAGCTGGCCAATGGGGTATTCCATACCATGTGACGTCATGCTCAGTATATGAACAGTAGGCGTGATCCAGGAAGTACCGATTGCTACTTGGTTATCGGTCAGCGCGGGTGGTGAGCAATTGTATTGTGTATCGCTCATTTTGTATATTCTATCATTATTTATTATCATTATTCTCCCTTTTCTGTTCTATTAAACTGTCTTTATCTCAACCCACGAGTTTTTCTCACTCTTACCCTTCCGATTCTCTCCCCCTCCCACTGCAGGGGTGGGGGGAGTGAGTGAGCAGCTGCGTGGTATTTGGCTACCTGCCAGGTTAAACCACGACAGGGAGATACAGCACAGGAAAGGGTGTTTACTGGGAAACTTCCACAGGGAAAGATGGAAGGGAGGAGCTGTGTTACCTGCCATATTCACAGATGGACTAACATACAGAGGCAGCTCTGGGGTACAGATGCAATACTCATCTGTGTGCAGGACCTCCGAACACCTTCCCAAACAAACCTACATACACAACCACACCCTAATACCTAGGCAGAACACTTCTCCTGTTCCTAATGTAGACTCTGAAACCCACTACTCCTCTGCTCACATCCCATTTCCAGTCTGAGCTCTCCTTCCCCTTGTTGCTTCCCCAAACTTACAACTTGTAAATTCCCACCCTCCTGTGTCTGGGACAGCAGATGCAGTAATGATATGGATTGTAAATATTTTCAGCTCAGCAACAGCCTGAACTAGGCAGCACTTTAAGAGCTATTACAACTTTGATGGCGTTTTTATGGGTTGTCTTTCCTCACAGACCAATCACGCCTGTTCTAGGCATTTGTATTCGGTTCTTTCCACTGGGCGTATTGGTATGAGTGTGTTTAAGCTGAGTTAAATGGGACTTGAAAGGCAAGGAATTCCAACATTGTCCTCCTAAAGTCTGACATGTATTTCCCTACAACTAGAAATGCTATTATGTATATGAATCCTTTTGGAAGAGGGTATTAACTGGTATTAAGTAAAGTCACCCTGTTTTAGTTGTCACTACTTGTTACTTGATGCAATGCACAGGTGGGTTCAGGATGCAAAAAGAAACTCCCAAGTTAAGTGGAAGGAAGATAAAAATAGTAATAAAATAGTGGCAGCTTTCATTTGGACCTCTCAATGAGTCAGGCTTGTTTTAATCTTCGTGGGACTTTTTTTGCTGTGTCACGTCTCCTGAATTAAAGAGACAGAAAAGTAAGCCATCTTTCTAGTCCCTCAGCGCTAGGGACTTAGAATGGCTAATGCACTTTAACAGGATGGGTGAGAAGTCTTGTTTGGAACAGTATTGCCACCTGAAATGCTTTGGTGAGGAATGGACTGAATTTATGCCTATCACTCTATTCCATTCCATTCCTAGCTTTCGCCAAAGACTGATCTAACCTGGAAAGAGAGCATAATACTGCAACCTGAACATCAAAAGCAGACCTACAGCCAGGAAGCGCTCTAGGTACACAGGCGGACAGCCGATATGCGGACAGGAACTCAACTCTTCAAAGTCTGCCTTCTCCCAGCAGTTCTTCACAGTACTGAGTCGTTGCTGGTGTTACTGCACTAAGACCAAACTCTGCTGGACTTGAAGGAATGGCAGTGATAACACCCAGTATGAGTCTTGAAAACAGTCAGAATGACCATTGCCTGGAATCCAGCTGAGCGCTCTCTCCATTGCACTGGGCGTAGATGCCCTGACTGCAAAGCAGAACTCTTCCTTGCTTAAGGAACCATTGGAGACTCCTCTAGAGCTCTCCTTCCAAGGTTGTGCCAAGCAGTATTTTAGAAAGGATGCACCCAGTTAAAAAAAGCTACACTAGAACCTTGTACATGCAATGGTCCATGAAACCCATTTCTGCTAGCCTAGGCCTCTCTGGAGGTCACGGTACAACTGGGAATCAAGATGCTGAGGTCTGGACATGGCTGCAGGGGAGACATGGAATGACAGTAGCATATGACCTGAGATGGTCTTGGTAAAACTTGACCAGCACACCCACAAGATTCTTCAGATGAAAGGAAACCTTAAACTGTTCCTTAACCTGTTGTTAGGATGTAATGCATGTAGGTTAGCCCCATCTTTCTCAATACGAGCTCTCTTTCCTAATCTCATACACCCCCAAATTGACTCCCCTCCATTGGCACTTACCTGACTTCCACGGAAGCAAAGACATGCCCAGCTTGCAATTATACCAAGATAAATATCAAAGTGAGCACCTGTTGGACACTTTAATGTGTCACATTTTTCCAGATTTTGACTTGAGGTGTTTGCTTACCTGAGAGCAACTAATTCCAGTAACCAGTGAATTCGAACTTGTTCAATGCCGCCATGAGGAACAGAAGAAATGTAGGCAAGGTTCATCTCTTGGTCTTTGCTCAGGTCAAATAGGTCAGCACGGCTGTGAGGTAAAGGAGGGCTTCAGGAAAGGAGGGACAGAAGAGAAACAACACATTGCAACATTAACTAGCAGCTCCACTGGGTATCCAAAGATCCCTATGCTAAGTCCCTATATCACCTAAGGAGATCCTCCCTGGCATGAGGAACACTGCCTAACATGAGATGAAAGCAAAATGGAGTTGCAGGTTATTTGGGGCTAACTGGCTACACATGTAGTTTGGCAAAGCGCAACACAACTCAGGTGCACCTCGTTGCCATGCTCAAAGGAAAGTATTACAAGCCGTCATTGCTGCACAGATAGCAATCTCAGGCAGCAACAGCCAGAAGAAGCCATACCATGGCAGTCATCTTGTCTCTGAGTAACTAATGATAAGGGAGCTCAGTGTCTTTTAGGCTTTGGAGTGGAAGTCAGATGTGCTGTGGTCTGTAGTAAGACAAATACGGGCTTGATCTTTCTGCTGAAGTCCATGCAATGACATCAACTCTTGCTCTGCTGTGGAAGCTACACTTGTTAGAAGCAGAACCAGACCCTCAGAGCCTCCACATTCTTTGGCCGTGTTCAACTCACCCCTAAGCATAAGGAAGCACAGGAGTATGTGGCTTGAGGTTTCTATGCTTGATGCTGCAAGCAGTTTAACCTGCTCATGGCTATACAGCAATAATCATGTTAACACGACTTTGGTGTCTACTTATTCTACTGAAATTAACATAACACTGGGGCAAATTTCTGCTGTCTCTATCTCCACAGATAAATAGCTGTGAGATGGAGGGAGATCTCACCCCCACCCTCCACAAGTCAGAAACTTAGAACGCTGCCCAGTTCACTGGATTTGGGCATGTCTCATTAAGTCTCCTGGTAATGTGCAAATTCTGAGTGATAAAGCATTCGTATTACAAGAAAGATAAAAAAACATTTTCCCCAAGGTTTGGTAAAATGCTTCCACATCTCTTCACATTGCAAGGAGAGATGACTTGTGCTCTAACTACAGACTGTATACTAACTGTGTAAGTGAAAAACTAACATAGTTTATGCTTTGCCTACCGTGATCTGTCTCCTCTGATGGGTGGATCAGCTCTGTGCTGACTGTTAACTATGCTGGGAAGAGTCATACTGTCATCCTCTTGTCCTCTGTCCCCCTCCACATATTCATCCCACCTCAAAGCACCCCACTGAATGAATCTGCTACTGTATAACCATCTGTGCACAAAGGGGGAAAAGCCTGACCCCACCTGGACAAGAACTTGATGCAATTTTTGTCCTAGCTAAGACACTGCCTATTACCCCATCTCCTGCATCCTTATTTGAAAGTACAATCTTCACACAGATTTCACCCTTGTGCTTCATGCAAAGCAGCCAGCACATGGGAGCTCCTCTGTGCAACTTCACCAGCGTACAAGGCACTTAAAAATCATCTCCCTGAAATTGCTTCAAGTCACACAAGTGAGACTGAGAAGTTACCAATTCCACTCTTACTAAAAATTTATCAGCTATTTGGGTCTTTTTAATTGTTCCAGTGGATAAAGGCCAGGTTAACGGCTTGTTTTTGAAGGAGTGCTTTACTAGTACTCTGAGATTCAAACCTGCTTCAGTCCAAGCAGCAGCAAAGATGGAAGTCAAGGCATAAAGCAGTCACATATTTTTGCTTAGTCCACGCTGAATAAATTGGATGAAATTCACACTCTGCTAGAGAGAAATCTAGCAGAAACCATGACAAGATATAAAAGAAAGCTGGCAGAACAGTGGGTTTTTTTAGTGGTAGTATCAGTATCCTCCTTTCCTGTTCTGAGTGGAAAGTACCCATTCAAGAGAATATCAAGCCTTGCAGTTTCCCAGGCTTTATCAACTACTGATCCACAACTGTGCATTTGCGCAACTGTCTGAAACTGTGATGTAGAAAAGAAGCTTTAACAACTGGAACCCAGCCCTGCCACAGTGTAAGCTTTCAAGGGAGCTGGGATCCTACAGCTTGAGAAATAGCAGTGTTGGCCAGGTGTTATAATCAAATAGCTCTGCCCCTGCTGTTGCTCCTCTGCCTTTCCCTCACATGCTTTTCATGTTTGCAGCTTCCCAAAGTTTATTTCACACAATTAAAATCATGGGTGCTTCTTGGGCTGCAGTTTAAATGGGCAAAACATACCATTTTTTAAGGTTTTTCCATAAATGTTTCTTAATATTGCAAGCAAAAATTAAAACAAAAAACGAAACAGCAAATTAAAAAAAAAATCTAGAAAGCCCAAACATTTCTTTTAATCAGAATGTAATTTAGGTTCTGTTCTGTTTTCCCATCAACATGGAAAACCAATTGAAAATTCCTCAAGTTTTGTCTTAGACTATCTTTATGCATTATACAAAAAAAGTGCACGAATTCCTTTTCGTCCAAAGCACACGCTGCTGATTCCATCCCTGTTGCAACTCTTTTTCCTACAACTGTTATTTATCCACTGCAAACCTAAACGCAGGAGGTCATAATCAGTTTAGAGTAAGATATGAACATGGCTGAGGAATGTACAGTCTCTTGCTTTTGAGCCTGCTAGAAGCCTTCACGAATCTCACAAAACTTGAAGGCTGTTCAACCCCAGTTAGCTCAGCAAGACTGGACTTTCTCTGAGAAGCAAAGCACTACCTGGATATGAAGCAGTGGAGCTGGGATTTATCCATGCTCCCACCCATCCCCCTGACTTAGAGCAACCGGACTCACGGGCCACGTCAGGAAGACGGTGCATGTTGAAAGCGTCTTGCAAGAAGAACAAACTCCTAGAACTGACAGGCTTTGCCTGGGCCTATTTACGGACTGTGACAATGGAAACACTGAAAAGGAAAGGGAATGAGCTCCGAGTATCCACGTATGTGCTGCGCTAGGGAAGAGGAAGGACTTCACACGTTCGAGGGCCCTGAGGCAGGGGAGCAAGTCAGAGAGGGGATGTCGCCTGGCCCCTTCTTGTGATCCGCTTTGTATACGTTAACTGGCCACTCCAGCTCCAGCCGGTAACACGCTAAGCAGCAAAGGGCAGCAAGGCGCCCTGATCCCACAGCAGCAGGCCCGGAAAAGCCCAGGGTCCTCCGGAAAGGCCGCCTCCTCACACCCTGGGGATCCTCTGCTCGAGGAGGGCGAGAGGCAGCGGCTCTCACCCCGGCTGCTTCCCGCCAGCGGTGGGTGGCCTACTACCGGGCGCCGGCCGCAGGGCTGTGCGCGCTTACCAGAAGCCAGTGCTTCTCCAGAAGTGCTCCAGGGGCCGCTCGGCTCGCCGGACATCCACGTACACCACGTACGCCGCGGAGCCCGCGCCCAGCTGCACCACCAGCCACAGCAGCAGCCCCATGGCGGCACCAGGAGCCGAGCCGAGCCGAGCCGAGCCCCGCCGAGCCGAGCCGAGCCGAGCCCCGCCGAGCCCCGCCGAGCCGAGCCCCGCCGAGCGACACCGGCGCCCGCTACCGACGCACCACGGACGCGACGCCAGGCGCACGCCCACGGGGCGACGGGAATGGCGGCTCCCATCCCCGAAGGCTGCTGGCGGCCCTGTGGTGATCGTGTTTAATCCGCTCCAGGAAGCGCAGCTCAGGTAATTGGGGTGGTAAGGTCTCCGTCTGAAGCCCAGGCGCCTCGTACTTTTGTTGTTGTGGCTCTCGTGGCGTAGCGAGGGAGCAGGAGTTACTTCCCCGAGGGTGCTGCACGGCTTGCGGGTGTTGCTGTTGCATTTCTCTTGCCTACCACATGAGGGAAGTATACTCTTACGCTATTGTTACGTCCTCATGCTCAGTGTTGACAAACCTGTGGGGAAGAGTAGTGTTATGTGGTCGTGCAGGTGATCAAAACAGCCGTTCCCGAAAGAACATATTAGCAGAACTGAAACGATGTCCGTTTTTTCAGTCTAAACATATTTATTCATCTCAGTATGGCAAAGAGCTTTAAATGAACTTTATAATAGAGAGGCTGTAGATTGACTTTCTAAATGCTTGTTTCTTACGACGTGTATCTGAGGACTGGGTTTTCTGTGGGGGTGGGACTCTCCTCCTTAGGATTCCCCTCTTTTATGTATTGTACTGCCATCGGGAATCTGGTCAAGCCTTGACAACTAGAAGAAAAATGTGGGTAATTGGGCTTCCCTTCCACATTCCCAAATACCATGGTAGCATCTCATTTTGTGTTCATTAGTTCTGATTAATTGGGTGAAAGGAGTACTCCAGTCTGATTTCCACTAGGGTCTTTGGATTTAGCAGGGGAAATCGTGGGCCCCTGCAGCAGTGCCCACACCACGGAAACTGCAGAGAGCTGCCAGGCAAAGAGCTGGGCCGCAGATGATCTCCAACAAGAGAATGAAGTGACAACTGTGTTTATGGAAATCAAGGCTATCAGTCCTAGTGGAGCAACCAAAATTTGCCACCCCAAAAGCTCTGGTATTTTGGCCCCTTTCACCAAAGGTCTCCCTGAAGCAGTTGTGCCGAAGATAGCGAGGAAGTTGGACAGACATTCGCTCCTCAGCTCAAGAATATTGCAACTAGGAAAAGGCTCTGCACGAGTAAGTTTATGCCATGTGTAGTCCTGTCTGAGCCAGGAGGTTCCCTGTCTCAGAGGAGTGGCAAACTGGGACCCATCTCTACGAAACTGCAAACTGGTTTGCTTCTGATTGCTGGTATGTTATTCCTCTGTTTGCAGCTTCGTCTGCCTCTTGAGGCCTTCAGTCTCTGTGGGACTTGTTGTGAGCTTACAAGGCTTACAACCAAAATTCCGGCAACAGCATTACATCCCATAGGCTCAGGTAGGAATGGCGATCTGGCATTATTACGTGACTCTGGCAAGCGGGATTTCCCTAAATTCCCCAGGGCTACTCACGCTGTGGCTCAGCTCCAGTACTCCAATGCCTTAGAAATGCAGCAAGGCCCAAGCTGAGCTCTGGCGAGGTTTCCATGCAGGATATTTAAGAGATTGCCTTTATCCTTACAGGAAATGCCAGTTTGGCAACCAGGGCTTCTGCTTGTTTCCTCCAAACTCTCTGTTTTCTGCAAAGACCTGAGGAAGGTGTTAAACAGGCAGTGGAAGTGCAAACTCAAGTGGGATCTGACAGCCGGGGGGCCAATAGGCAGGGAAGTTAGCCCTATGCTGCTAGCTGCACCCTGAGCTGGGGCAACCACTGCCTTTGGGGTGAGTGCTGCTGCCTGGGCTTCAGTGAGGGCTGCAGGCATTTTGCCAGCTGGAAAGGATGGTGCATGGGGGGAAGGACCTCACTGACGTTGCCTCTTTTGTTGGTTTCCCTTCCAGAGGGAGAGTCTGGAGAAGATGAGCCCCTGACTATCAAATGTCACACTGTGGTTTGTTGCTTATTAACAGCAACCCTGCATCTCGCTGCCTTTAAGTGTGGAGCATTCATTGCAGGGCAGGCACAGATACCAGCACCTCCAGCACCTAACTGCAATGGGTGTGGAAGCAATCCCTTGCAGAGGAGCCAAAAGCTCAGCCCCCAACCAAAGACCTACCAGCAAATTTCAGCAAAAAGATATTGACAAGGGAGAAACCACATGAACCCCCATGATTTCGTACCAAGACTGTCCCCATTGGCATCAGAAAGGCTTGAGCCCTGGAGACCGCCCTGACTTTCCCTGAGAGACTGCCAAAACAGAGCTGTTGCACTTCAGCTTGGCTGATTTCAAAGTCACATTTGGAAGACAAGGTGTCAAACCAAAACAATGTTCATTTGGGCCTTCTCAGACATGATATCAGGCATGTTGTAGAAACACAGGCATGTCCTGAAACACAACAGAGCCGTGGTTGCAGACAGCACTCTCTTAAGTGTGACGGGAATTTTAAAGAAGTGTCTGTCAGAGCTCAGGGAAAGACTCTTTCCCAGGAGTCTGACAAGACCATGATCTCCAGAGCATTTCCAAGAAGGTCCTTCTCAGAGATTGGGGTACTGGCTAAAAAGACTGTCTCCCTTGTTTTCTACAACTTCCCCCAAGGCATGGAGAAGTGCAACATCTAGCACATCAACCACATCAGACCAGAAGTTGGGAGACAAAAGATAAGACAAAACCCCTGCCAGAGGAGAGACAGAGAACTGGAGAGACATCTCTGCATCAGCCCCAAGTTTCTCTTCCCGTGCCTGAGAAAGCAGCTAGCAAGATTTTTCAAGGTACTTCTTCTGAAGAACTGCAATTCCCAGCAGAAAATCTTTCCTGCTCACTGCAGCTGCCCTGGTGCCTCCTGCCAGAGAAAGAAAATGCAGTAGAAAGAGTTGCCTGCCCCCTGTGAAGGAGCCTGATGTGCCTCTGTTCCCAAAACATCTGCAGGGATGCTGCAGGGAGAACAGCTGGGGACAAATGGTTTGCTTTTTCCCAACCAAGGTAGCCAACTGACCAGCGTGTCCCTGGAAGCATTTGCAGGATGCCAGGCTACACCAGTGAAATCCAGTGGCCTGCTCTGCAACTCTCCCAAACCTCTTCTCCCAGGGGCAGGGCAAATGCCAGGGTTACCACAGATGATCTCCAGCAAGCAGTTTCCCAGGTCTAAAAGTTTGATTCAGAGCTGAACACCTATGTCCAGCTTGCTATGAGCATAGTTCTGGAGACCATCAGGCAGAGCCCTGATAAAGACCCTAGCCAGGGGGAAGCTCCCCTATTGCCTTTGGCTTTCTGCTCATCCAAGGGCTGGGAAGTGCCCAGCGGGAGTTTTCTGTGGAGCGTTTTACCAGGGAGGTTTCCCACAGCTGACACTCCCCACCAAAGGACACTGGGGATTTTACAGCAGCCTCCTCCTGTCTCCCTGTGCAGACCGGGAGCTCCTCCTGTCCTGAGGCATTCCTGAGGAGGCACACGTGCACAGGAAATGGTGGGAGAATGGAAGTAGCAGGAGAGCAGCACTGTGAGCTGGCCCTTTCCAATATGCTGAGGTTGACCCTTCCCAGCTACCTGGCCAGCATAAAATCCTCCAGTGTCTCAAGCTGGGCAGATGAGAGATGTAAAACCTGTTACTCCTGAGTTGAGGCACTCCTCACAGAAAGGCTGTGCAAAGCATTTGGTCCCAGCTGCTCTCCCTGCAGCGTCCCTGCAGATGTTTTGGGAACAGAGACATATTGGGCTTCTTCAGGCATATCAGGAAGCCAGTAGTCTTCCTGCTGCGTTTTCTTTCTTTGTTAGGAGGTACCTGCACAATACGGAGGAAACCAGTGCACAGCAAATTTGGCAGAGGGGGGGCTTTTCTGTTCAGATGCCTCCAGCTCCTTCAGCACTTAATTGAATTACAAACTTGGCCTCAAAGAGCATCCCTGGAAATGCCAAGACTGTTTTGTCCCATAGCCATCTAATCATGCCACATGGCAGGAACAAGAATTTTGCTATAACGTATGGAACCTAAAGCCTAGAAAATCATCCAGAGCATGAGTTCTGCTCTTGGCCCTGGGAGGAAATGACAGACAAATATCTGGATATTTTTTATAATAACTAAGCACTAATAATGGTGAGGCATTCCAGGACTTAAGACAGCATATTGCAGACAGACATAATATCTGCTTCCTGGTGGTGATTGCCTTTGCTGGTGCTTGCTTTTCTCCAAAGCAGGAGTATCAGCCCCAGCTAGAAGTGGGATATGGTGCAGGTACACTGGTGTTCTCCTGAGAGGCATTTAAAGCTTGAAGGTGTCTGGGACATACCATCCTAAAGTTGCATGGTCACCACTTTGGGATTAGCAAGGGTTGATCAGTTGGGTTAGGAGAGAACAGGGTGCTTTACGCCTCTGTGTAGGGTGGGATGTGCCATTTCCTCCCAGGGGTTTCAGATTTTTCAGTGTCTGCTGCTTTCCTGCTGCCACACCATCATTTTTTTTCTGACCCCCACTTCTCGTCTAGAGATACAATTCTGCCAAGTTTTAGAAGTGTTTTATGGCTTTTGCAGTGTACTTTCTGGACTTCATAGCTAAGGTGCAGGTCCTCTGCACTCTGAAGAGATCAGTTGCTGATATACAATGTAGTCTGGGTAGATGCAAACAGCCAGACTCAGAGTGATGAAAACACTTCTCAGCCCTTCACAAGTGCTTTCCTTCTCATTATTTAGTTTACCTAAGATGTGATTTGGAGGTCTTGTTATCACCTCTGCAGAATACAACAAATTTAACAAGTATTATGGGGATGCTTGCAATTCTAGACACCATCCATGTGCATATCTCTTAATATCCCAAAGCTGAATACATTCACAGACAGGATTTGACATGTCCCTGCATTGGTGATACCTGTCATTCTGGAGTGAATGGAGTTAAATCCAGTTGGTGGCCAGTCACAAGTGGTGTTCCCCAGGGCTCGGTATTGGGGCCATTTCTGTTTAATATCTTTATCAATGATCTGGACGAGGGGATTGAGTGTTCCCTCAGTAAGTTTGCAGATGACACCAAGTTGATCTGCTCGAGGGTAGGAAGGCTCTCCAGAGGGATCTGGAAAGGCTGGATTTAAGGGCCGAGGCCAATTGTGAGGTTCCACAAGGCTAAGTGCTGGGTCCTGCACTTGGGTCACAACAACCCCGTGCAAAGCTACAGGCTTGGGGAAGAGTGGCTGGAAAGCTGCCCGGTGGACGAGGACCTGGGGGTGTTGGTAGGCAGCTGGCAGTGTGCCCAGGTGGCCAAGAAGGCCAATAGCATGCTGGCTTGTGTCAGAAATAGTGTGGCCAGCAGGACTAGGAAAGTGATTGTCCCCCTGTACTCAGCACTGGTGAGGCCACACCTTAAATACTGTGTTCAGTTTTGGGCCCCTCAGTACAAGAAGGACATGGAGGTGCTGGAGTGTGTCCAGAGAAGGGCAACGAAACTGGTGAAGGGTCTAGAGCACAAGTCTTACGAGGAGCGGCTGAGGGAACTGGGGTTGTTTAGCATGGAGGAAAGGAGGCTGAGGGGAGACCTTACGGCACTCTACAACTACCTGAAAGGAGGTTGTAGCGAGGTGGGGGTCATTCTCTTTTCCCAAGTAGCAAGTGATAGGACAAGAGGAAACAGGCTCAAGTTGCGCCAAGGGAGGTTTAGATTGGATATTAGGAAAAATTTCTTCACTGAAAGGGTTGTCAAGCAGTGGAACAGGCTGCCCAGCGAAGTGGTTGACTCACCATCCCTGGAGGTATTTAAAAGACGTGTAGATGTGGTGCTTAGGGACATGGTTTAGTGGTGGACTTGGCAGTGCTAGGTTAGTTGTTGGACTTGATGATCTTAAAGGTCTTTTCCAACCTAAACGATTCTATGATTCTGTGATTCAACATGACTTAAGGGGGTTGCTTTGCTGCAATTCAGCACTGTACATCTATTTTTGTCTTCAGATGTAACCTGGTACATGTAATTCTGTCATTAAAAATATTAGGCCAAGGGCTTTACATTAACCTGACAGTGTGTTGTCTCAGCGCTTGTCTTGGCCTGAGCTTGTTTTAGCTGTGGTAATGATTGTTCGGTGGTCGTGTGAGTGTTGCTTAAATTTTTTCAGCTTAGCTCGGTGAGTACCATCGAGGGTAAAATGGGTCAGGGCGCAGCAAGGGCCAGCTGCTCCCTGAAGCAGAGGCGGGGGGGCTAACAGGGCTGGCAGGGACCCCACCAGCCCCATCCCCTGCCTCTGAATTGAAGAGCAGGGCAGGTGCTGAAGTGGCAGATGTGGTCAGACCAGAGTCCAGATCATCAAATCTGGACCAGGCAAATTCATGGTGACAAGACAACTCTGAGGTCAAGCTGGGAAGTCAGTCTACAGATCAGGGTCCAGATCAACAAGGTCCATGGCCAGACACAGGCAATGCTGAGACCAGCATTTCTACAAAATAGCTGGGGTAGGGATTGAAGGCCCCGGGCTGAACTGAAATGGGGCTCCTGGCCCATGGACAGAGGCTGTAGGTGGGGACCTCAGGGGAGGCTGATCAGGGCCATTGAGGCT
The DNA here is from genome assembly GCF_964195595.1 of Calonectris borealis. Taxonomy (NCBI): domain Eukaryota; kingdom Metazoa; phylum Chordata; class Aves; order Procellariiformes; family Procellariidae; genus Calonectris; species Calonectris borealis. The sequence continues at coordinate 31,796,194 of NC_134352.1, forward strand.
GGTTAGTGCACTCAGACCCTGAATAAACATCTGTCAATACAGACAGTCATTGCATAGTTCCTTATGGTAGCTGAAGTTGGGGGAGGTAGCTACCCTACAACCACCACTAGCCTAACTTTGGGGAAGAAATTGGCATGGCGAGGACTCGGTGTGATATCCGCTTTCTGCGTAGGGAGAGCTTATGTCCTCCCTGAGTCTTAGGACTCAGAAGGACAACGCCGGGCTAAACATAAGGCAGAGAAAAGGTATAGATATTAGGAATCTGATGTATATCTGTCTTGATCTTGTTTTCAGGATGTTGGTATTACTGTAACTGAACTGTAATGATAGCAATCTCCTGTATTTTAATTAGACTGTGAAGACCTTAATTAGACTAACGATAAATTCTGAGCTCTGCATATAATCTGTGTCCCCTTTTGCCCATACTAAAATTTGGTTTGTAATGTAGGGACAGCGTTGCATAGGTACCAGAAAGAATGTCATTGATGTTACATAGCAGTCACCTAGCATACATCTGTTACGACTGTGGTCATGTATAGGAGAGGCAGCACTGTGTTGGCTGGCTGAGGGTGATATACTGCCTTGCATCCTTCTCACAAGCCACCTTATCTCCTCATTTTCCTCTTTGGCTGCATCAGCTTCTCAGGGCAAAAATTACCATTTATTTGTGTGGCACCCCACATACTCACTTCTCTTTCAGCTCTTTTAGGTCCTCTGGTGGAATGAGGGTTTGCATGTATTTACCTATTGTCAGAGCATGTTCCATGTCTTGCTTTGAGGAAGAGAGGCTGAGTGTGGAGGAAAGAACAGATTTACTCCTCAAACCTCAGACAGTACTATCATTGCTCCTAGAACTGGCATCAGCACGCATGGTGGACAGGGGGTGGGGAGTTGATTTCCACAGCTCACTCTGCCAAAAGCATACAAAAAGAGCTGAAACATTGGAGGAATGTTTAGTGAACTTCTCCAAGCCTCATGCAGAGGTAAAAGATTTACCTTTTGTTGTAATCTCTATTTACAGGGCTTCCTTAGGAGAGCACGTTCAATGTCAGCTCCTGTTTCTTACTCATGTTCTCCTTGACTGGGAGCAGCTACAAGGCTTTTCCTCAAATTTGTGATGATCTAGCACATCTCAGGCATGTGAACATGTGTAGATGGTTCCTTCCCATGTCAGACATGACAATTTCCTGGGAAGCCGCCTGGGCAACATGGTCTTTTTTGAAACTGTCTCTGCTGGGTGTCACAAAGATGCAGCTGAAAGCAGGGCTCTGGCCTATTCTTTTTACTTCTCTTTTCTGCTCTGCTCAGCAAAGCTTACTCTGTACTTATGCACAAAGCCGTTGTAATGTTCATGCAGAGTAACCTTGAAGTTAGAAGGGGAAAAACACAACTCTCTCTCAGCATCACCCGTGCATTTGGATGGGCAGAAATATGAATGTCCAAAAGCAGATAGAGGGCCACGTGGCTTCAGAAGAGCACAACTGTCAGGAGCTCCGTTCTGAATCTGGGGAGGAAGACGTGCCTACCAGGATGGAAGAGAAAGGATTCATGCCTGTCTAAGAACCCTGTTGAGTTAGCTTTCACTGGAGACCTTGTGCTAGGGAACAGGGTAATTTTGGTAGCAGTGCAGCAGCAGAAGCTGCACGGTCTCAGAAGTGCCATGCAGAAGTGCCCGTCAGAAGTTTTGGGCGTAGTTGTAGGAGGAAACCACACTGTCTGCAACTCTCTGACTCCTCATCTGCACTGGGTCTGAACAGGGAGGGGTGGTGAATCTGTTTTATCCTCTGTCAGCACCTTTCTTCTGCATGAGTGGAAATAGCTAAAGACCAGAAGGGAAACTTTCAAATTCTATGGTCCAACAGTGGTGGTACAGTATGCTACCATTCAAAGAACGTTAACCTGTGGGCCTTTCACAGCATTGAATTGCGCTTCATGGCAAGTGGAGGTTGAGTCCAGCCACTGGTAGCTGGGCAAGAGCAAATTCTTGAGCTATGGTTACAGTTTCCAGGTGCTCCCAGTTGCTACAACATTTGTGTCAACTTCAGTTTTGCAGCTGATCTATTATTGATATATCTGTTCTTAATGGGTCAGTTAACTTATCATTTGTCATAACACGTGGTAAAAAGAATTCAACAGACACATTTTTTGCGAGAATTAGAATTAAAATTGTCTGTATTCAGTCTGACAGCAAGGTTTGGAAATCTGTGATGCTGGTTGCGTTAATATCAATGATAGCTCATGGTTTGAACTTTTAGTTCAGGTTAGATGCCAGTCAACGTATTAATTAATAGAGGTTTGGAACCCTGCCCCAAAAATGGGAAGGCAGAGGATTTACACATTCTCACTTGTTTGTTCTAGAGGACATGGATTGTAACTGACGTTTTGTGTGGGCTGTGGCGAGGCAGAGGCAAAAATAATAACAAATCACAAAGTCCTGTAGAAAAATCGGAATGACTGCTCTTTGAGTCCTTTGAAAAGCTTTCATTGGCTCATTTTATTTAAACAAGTCAACCCAACTGTACTCAATTAAAACTGTATCTCTGTTACAAAGGTATTTGCCGCTTTGACACCAAGTATAGCCTTAATTTCCATGTTAAACCTCCTGTGGCCATCACATGAGTTCATGAGGCAACCCATTAGAAGCTCTTCCAGTTAGGAACCATGTCAATAATTGAGAACCTAAGTACTCTCCCAGCACTGTGCTTGTGAAGCAGGTAAAGAAAACTAAGGGCATTGGGCCACTACCTCTTTCAAAACAAGCAATAAAGTTGTTTTCCTCTGCTGTATGATCTTCTCAGCTGTAGGTCTGTATTGCTCATAATGAGTCAAGAAACCAAAGTTCAGAAATAAATGCTCTGGCTTTCATTCTACCATTGCTACAGCAAACCTATGGTTTGTCTCTAATCCATTTTATATCCATCTTGTATAAGCCCTAATTAATGTTTAATTCCTTACCAAAGTCTTCTATTAGGGATTCACTTTATTTCTGGGAGGCATAGGGCCATCACAACTAACGTGTATCATTTCTTTGACAGTTTTATGGTTCAGTTGGAACAATTTGCAGAGCTGTCCATCAGTATCTTCCCCGCAGCTTTGCAGCCTTTCTATTTTAGTCATGAACTGCAGAACAGAGCAGAGTAACTAAGAGCCACTAAGTGATACTTAGAAACTGAAGGAATAAAGTTCAGAAAAGCAACTGGAAATACTTTGTCTAATGATTTATTAATTTGTTTTACTTTGTTTTGCAAAGGCTTAATGCTAGTGCATTGGAAGAGGAGCTGCACTTCAGAGACATCTCCTCAGCATGCAGGACTTGCAATATTTTTGTGTCATGGGTTTACACAGTTCTCCCCATCAAGTAGTAGCACTAACTGTCACTTCTCTGAATCTGTGTAGGGGTTGACAAACACCTGTGCTGTCTTAGCGTGGGCTTGACAGTGCACTGTGGAAGGCTGGTAAAAGCCTTTTTGCACTCTCCGAGTGTATGGGCATCATCTGGTAGGGCAACAGCAGGAGAGAAAGGAAGAGATACCAACTACTTCAGCTGTTGGGCAGCTCTGCAGGTGTATTGCCTTGCAAAACAGGAACAAGACTGTGCCCTTACCAGCTGTCTGTGAAACGGCTGTGCCTCTCCTCTATGCTCCCCAAAGGTCTCTTTCGGTACTTGCATACAATTCTCAGGCATATCACCTCCTCTATACTACCTGGCTTAGACTCATAACAGATCCTGCATCTTGACAGATACCTGTGGTAACAGCTGTACGCAAGCCATAAATAAATAGTGACAGCTTGCGATAACCTTCCCATTTCATTGCCATTCCACATGATAGTGCGGGATATTCATGCCAGCATTTCATACAGCTTCCCCAGGAAGTCCATCCTTCTTCTAAAAGAGCAATGACCAGTCTGAGGACAACAGCTTCTTGCCAGCTGCTCCATCATTTTATACAGTGCTCTCTAGAGGTTTTTTGTAATGGCAGGAGGAGCCTGCTAAAACACAGAGTGCACTCATGTGAAAAGAAAAGCTTGGGATTTGCACCTCAGACTTGTATTCATGCTTAGCCTGATACAGAATGAGAAAAACAAGTCCTGAAAAATATGTGTGCATAGTAGTACCCAGGCTAAAGCAAGATGGACTTGATGGGTTGCTTGAAAGATTGTTGCTGTGCTTGCCCACAGGTTTCAGTCCAAGGAGAAGGTGTAGGTTATACTTGTGGGTAGATAATTCGTGGGAAAACATCTCAGGCAAGGTTTTCCCATTTGCACAGTGGTGGAGTGGATATGCTCAAGTTAACTGAGTACTCATTTTCAAGGAACAGAATTCTTAAAATAATACATGTTAAAACTGGCAATTTTTGGAGTTGAAACAATATATTAAAACAGAACGCAAGGTTACCCAGCTTCAGGGGTTTGCAGATGCTTCCTAAATAGGCCTTGTGAATTCTTTTGCACAGTTAGGCTTCTCAGTTTTGCTACTTTCTGAAAATGAACTGGTAAACTCCTTGAACTGGAGCGCAGCTGCTATCCTCCAAAGTCCAAAGCACCTTTAGCAGCTCAACAGACATGAGTATTGCAGACTTATTTCGGATTTTATGGGCATATGCTTCTGCACCGTTACACACTGGGATGCAGCCTAATGTGGATACAGGATCATCAGAGGGTTTAGATTAGCACAGTACATCAGTTTCAGGTATGCCTTGCACTCCTAGGGCCTTCCCAACCTATCGAGAGGATTAGTAAAAATTTGTATGCATGTACATGCACAAACACACAAATACATATTCCCCTTATCAAGGGAGTCAACTCTCAATTTCTTGTCAATCAGAGGTTGCTCTCTGCAAACAGGTCTCCTTGGAGTGGTGACATCCTGTATTATCATTTTTCTATATGGTGGCTTCATTTTTCTTCATGGGGCATATTTTGCTGCTCACAGATTTCCATGTTACTCCTCACAGTTTCTCTCTGACCAAATGGCTGAGAAAGGATGATTTTTGGGGGGGAAAGGGGATGCAAAGGAGCAGCACTGGAATCTCTACTTTCCAAACCATATCCTCTTCTTTGGCTTGTATTTTGCAAACTTCAGCCATACTGATAAGAATTTCTTCAGTCATTGGAATTTTTGGGCTAAAGGTGGAAGGATGAAACAAACTATAGAAACGATAGAAACAAAATAGAACTCAGGAATCTCTTAGAGAGCTTTTTATGTGATAAGTAACAAAGTATTCTGTGGCTACCAAGGCAGTAAAATCTAGAGATGTTTATCAGACTGGCTTTAATTTTTTTTTCCCCCTCCCAAAATGAACCAGTTTCTTTTCAAGAGAAATCACTTTGAAAAGCACAAATTAGGATACATGAAAAATTTCTACTGGCCATAGAGGTGGCCAAGGAAAATGAGGTGTCTTTGCAAAAGATGTGTCTCTTCTTTCCATTTTTGCCTTCATTCAAACTCCGACCTTGTCTGAATTGCAAGGCTTCTAGCCATCTCTAAACTAGCGGGTCCTGTTGGCTGAGACGGCAACATTTTAGTTCCAGCAGATGTTAGCTGTCATTGCTGCTCACTCCTCATGGGTCTACTCAGGGAATTTCACCCTTTGCTCTTCCTTGTCAAGCTGCAGCTTGTTAATAATGTAAATATGTTAGACAAGCAGTGACACACTCTTGCCTGTCTTGGTGCTGATGTTTGACATGGCACCAACTTGCTGTGATGCCCAGTGGATCACGGTTGCCACTTTGTGTCACTTCTTGCTCTTCATCATGTTTTCCCTTAATCTTTGCATTCGTGGCCCTGGAACTTTACAGTTGAATTTGCACCCCTGAAGCCAAGGCGTGTCCTGCCAATTTATATTTACCTTCTTCACCACTTTTGATTCAAAACTGCTGCATCTTTTGTAGTGTGTATGAATGACAGTTGAAATCTGCCTGGCCTGCTCTGCACATTCCAGCTCAACACATGCTTCAGCTTCAATTGTGACTGCGTATTTACATTCCTCTTTATGCAGGTGATGCAGGCTGATTTAAGATGCTCTTAACAATGTGCTACTGGGTGCTCTGCCAAAAAGCAAATCACAATAGTTAGTTACAGCACTCTGCTGCCCAACTATATTGCTGATTACTATCATATGTTTTGCACCAATTTTCGTATGGATATTCATATAGATGTGTCATGAGCTCAAATACAATATATGTACAATATTATAGTTACAATGCCTTAAGGCACGTAGCACAGAAAGCTAACATGGGACCTGCTGCACAGCCTCTGGAGGCCTGCAAAGGAATTGTCATGTTTTTCCTCACTTCTGTCACCCAGTTTTCCCCTTAAAGAGAAGGAAATTCTTCTCATTGTTCATGTAAGCCTGCCCTAATTATTACCTATGTGAACATCTGCCTTGTTACTGCCTGCTTTGCGAATTTTAGAGGGTGTCAGGTGGTACAAGCATACAGCAAATGGAGAGTCTGTGCCAGTCTCCGAGTCTAGCGAAGATCTAAAAGGCAAAGCATTGTTAGCCTGTTGTGCCAGATGAAACAAGGGGAGGAAAAAGGGTGGGGTCTGGCCCAACCTAAGCTAGCCCTGAAGGCAGTTAGCTAGTCCCTGTAGAACAGGCTCTGAGATGTCCCTGTTCTACCTCAAGCTCTGCAGCAGCAAATCTTCTTCCACTGGTAACAAAGAAAGCCTTGAATGGACACCTCATTTCTGGGTAGCTAGAGTTAGATGGAATTGATTCCCCATTAAGGAGATTATCTACTTCTGCCTGAAGCAAAGGTAGGAATATCTCAGCTCTGTCTAAACCTAAGACTGCATCACAAAGACTGTGGCATGGCAACTGATCACCAAAGACTCCTGTCTAATCCCAAGACGATGCAGAAAATTTGAAGCCTGTCCCTTTCAGACATTGCCTTGCTCATAGTTAATAGTCAGTGCCAATACTTGTGTAACTAAAGCAGATGATGTTTTTAATTAATTTTTCCACTTCCTCTCTCAGTCACAATGCACATTATGAGGTTGCTGTTATTCTCTTTTCTTCCTTCCAAATGCTCTTTCAGGGCACAACAGAAAAGATGGTTTCTGACTATAATGACATCAGGCTTTCTCCTTACACTTTTTGGCCAGAGGCACAAGAAGTATTGATGGCTCAGTCTGTCCTAGAAATGTCTGAACTCATAAGGTTCACAAAACCATGCATTAACTGAAGTGTACAGATCTCTGTAGCTGTCAGACAGTCATTTAACAAAAATAAAGCAAAAATAAAACAAAAATGAAACTGCGTAAAGAAGAAAGTCAGTCAACTTTGCTGATGGCCTCCCTCACTAATAAGAAGGCATCCATAGGAGAGATGTACAAGTCCACCAACCTACCAAAAGCAATATCCTGCCACTTGGCTCTTGTTAACCTGAATGCACCCATTTGTGCTTTCACTTACTGTTTTCTCAGTGGGATTGCTCCTCACAGAGCAGAGGGTAGATTCTTCTTCTTTCTTTCTGAATTACCAGAAGATTTGGATCTTAATTTGTCATCCATTTAAATGGGAATGGGCAGCTAGTCTCCTTTGGCAGCTTTGAAGTGCTCTCCTTCCAGATGCAAACTTAGGCCGGCCCCAAAAGGTTAAAAAATCGTAACTCAGGCATCCCAAAGTTACAGGGACCAGTGAACAGCTCAGGACCACTGGAGCTTTGGTCACTTACTCTGCAGTGTCTTTGTTCTTTGCACCTCTGCAGTTGGTGGTTGATTTAAATTTTGTCAGTCCCACAGCTGTCTTTCTCAGTACACTTTGTTTGAGAGCCAGCAATTAAGTAATGAATGAAGTGGATTAAAAATATTTTCAGCTGAATTCTGGATTTTTGGCTAAGTGGTTCTGTTTGCAGAAGGATGGCACCATTTTCAGAGGGTAAAATAGTCCTCTCCCTTCCCATCATATCAATCAACTGAAAATTGAAATATTTGACATAGGAGGCATGTCATGATGAGATTTCATGGGAGGTGTCACTTGGCTGCTTGCTCTTCTGAGGCTGCTGTATGTTACTGCAGTCATAACATGCTCCTCCTCTCCTCACCAGGAGCTCTGTCGAGGAGTTTGGGTTTCGCCAAATACTTCTTTTCCTCATTTTTCTTTTTTTACCTAAAAGGAAATTAAAATGTCTTGTGAAAATGTACATGATTTTCTGACAAACTGTAGAAATGGCTCAGAAAAATAGCTCTGGGCTATTTAAAACAACACTGCTAAGACGTGTTGGCACAATCTGAGTACAAGTTCTGTGGCACAGTGCAGACTCAGTTTCAGCACTGAGGTAACAATTTTCTCTTTCAAAGAGGACGAAATTCACCAGAGACTTGCACCGGTTCCTTCTGGAGAAGAAGAATGTCCCCTGAGAAGAATTCTGTCCAAAGTTTTCAGCTGATGGGAAATCCTAGCGCACTTAATGTGCTTTATTGCATGTCAAGGATCTGACATCAGTGCTGCTCTAAACCTGCATACTTAGGTTTTCATAAGTCAAAAGAAGAACATTCACACAATTTCTCAGTTCTACATGGAGTTTTAACAGGACTATTGAGGTCTGACTGACTAAATTCTTGCCTGTTTCCATCATTCATTTTGCTCCAAAATTTTTCAAGATTTTATGTCTAGTTTTTGCCAGAAGGGCTCCTGCTGACTGATTTCCAGTGAAATCTGATGAAAAACAGAAATAGGGGCTTAGTTTCAGGTGAAATTATGATTGTGAATATGTCTGATTGTCCAGGAAGTATCCCTTTGTGGTTAGTGCCCTGAAGTCCACATTTTCCTGTCCAATTTTTGTTGACTCCTGTGATTGCTCAGTGCTTTGGCTGTTCCAGGTGTTCACGTGACCATTGAGATATTTTTCCTTCATCCGTTGTCTCCTATGCCAGTTGAGATACTGACTCCTTTGAAGATGGGCTGTCTCTCAGTGTGTTTGTTCAGAGCTCATGCAAAGTCAATCTTTTTGACTGGAATATTTGGCTGCCCCTGCATTACAAGGCTGCATCTTCACTGCCCACTGGCTTTGAGAAACCTTTAGTGACGGGTTGGGAAAATAGGTGGAGAGAGAAATACTGGGTTCTCTCAGACCCAAACATTTTTATTACTACTTTTGTTATTCCAGAGAAAGGGTATGCTCTTTAGGAGCAGAAGGGGAATAAGCCAGGTTAAAAAACTAACATTAGTACTTGCTAATCAGAAGGGGTCAAAACTACTCACAAAACTGAGCAGAGATAATCCCAAACAAGATAGTTTCTTCAAAAGCCACTGGACGCTAAGGATGAGAGCATCTCACAGATTCTGAAATGAACAGGATGATTTAACCCTCCCCAGCTCCCTGGCTCATTTTAACAAAGATGGGAGAGTGGAGTTCATAATTTTTTTATATTTTTGCTCAGCTATTTTCCATTCATTTGCACTGAATATGGCAAATTCCCACACAAACTTTTAGAGGTATGTCTTAAATATATTGAGCCCTTACAAAATACTGCAGCACATATCTTGCTTCCAGAAGGATATCCTTCTCTGTCTTCAAGACTCCCATTTACCATGTGCAAACACCCTTGCAGTGTCCATAAAAATGTTGTAATGACCTGGGAGATGTTTAGGGGCTAGACATGAAGAATTTTTAAGAGAAACTTTTGTAAATCATTCCAGTGTTCCAGAATAAGGAGTAAGGACTGAAGTCTTGACAACTTTCAGAAAAGTTTATGGCCTCTTTATGATCCATGGAGAAGCTCTGTCCTTCAACATTTTCATCACCTGGGAAGTATTTCAGATTTCAGGCAGAGGTATCATAGGTATTTTTAAAGGGGCGTTGGTTTAGTTTTATTACAGGGGAGATCTGAGAAGTGCATGTCAGAATTCCTGCTGTCTTGGATTTTTGACCTCATGCATTTACATGTTCTCTCAGATGGCACTTTTTTTGATATCGGCTGGGGTGCCAGCTGGGAGCTAGACTTTCAGTGTACCCAGTGCGTTGTTAAGACTTTCCTCCAACATCAGCAAGGTACAAGGGTTTGCTTAGGTGTCCAACCCGACAGAAGCTTTTCCCTCACTTAGCTTCTCTTCAGTTTCTGTCCTCTGACAGAATGTCAGAGGAACGTCAAGCTGCCTGGTCTAGATGTGGTGCATTTCTGAGGTTTCTATCCCAGGTGGAATCTGACATTTTATGAGACGTGAATGGATACGGTGTTTATCACCATGTAGTCAAGCATTTGTGATCTCTGCTGTATATGCACACGCGGTGGGCAGGAAGCTTCCAGGAGATGCACCTATGTTGAGAAGATTTATCCTGCATATCTCTCTTCCGCTTTGCCAAGTGATTGGTGTTCTTCCTACTTCAGATCTGGGGATGAAAATTGGGGAGGGTATTGTATTTTACTTATTTCCTGTCCCAGGGTTTTATTTTCTGTATATGTTGCTAATGGTTAGAAAAACTGTTCTTTTTTTCAGCCCAGCTTCCTGTTCAAACAATATTTATGTCGTCACATTTTTTTTGTCTACTCAGTGACGCCTCCAAAGGCCAATTTATAATGAATTTTAAAGATAATTAAGTTTCTGTAAATTTGATGTGAATCAAAAACTGCACAAAGGGAAGAATCCAAATGAGATTTTGACTTTGCCCCATCTGAAGGAGCAACAGACAGACTATATATCTCATTTGGAAGTAGCCACATGGTCAGTCAGCACATATACATTAGGCCACTAATCAGCATACCCATAGCTAGCTTCTACACATGCTGCTTTGTACCCCATAGGGTTCTAAAAGGAAGCAGGATGAAGGTTAAAGCTGTTGAGGTGTGGGAAGTTTAAAGAGAGACAGAAGATGCATGCACGAGAAAAAAGGTTTCATTAGTCCTCCAGCTCACTGACCAGCCCATTTCCCTTGTGATAACTATAATCATTTTTTTCAAGTATTAGTATTTTTTTCCACATTAATTAAGAGTTTAAGAACTCTTTTTTCTTTTTTTTTTTTCAGTTTCCAGCCACAAAGTTCCCCATGGATTTTATTTCTTTGGAACACACTCATGAATTTGCAAAAACACTTGTTAAGTTTGAAATCTCAGTCCGCCAGAATACAGCCTCAGAGAAGTTATTCAGCCAGCGTATGAGTGTATTCATGAATTGTCAGATCAGCAAGAGCACTGTTTGGTATGCTTTGTCTGCGTGGCTCTGTTCGCTTGAGTTACCTGCTCCTTGCAATGGTCTATTATTTAATGAATTTGTAAGGGCTAAAACTGGGCATTTGCATTGTCATTTTGAGCAGCCTAAACTTCAGTTCGTTCTTCCAAGAAAGAAATATGGATGAAGAGGAAATCTGGCTTGATGCCTATACACAGACAAAACCACATTGTCCCCCAGTAATTCTTTTCTAGGGTCATCACACTCCTCCCAATTTCCAAGCAACATTCCCTACTGTGCTAAACCCTCTAATATTCTTCTTTTCCTTCATCCCTCTTAGGCTAGGAAATTTCAGACCTTCAGTCTGGCACTCTTTACTGCAGTCATATTCCCATCACTCTCTTGCTCAATCTGACCCTGCACCTTTTGTTCTAAGATGCCTACCCTTTCCAGTCATCAGACTCATTGCTATCGTATTTTCCCTAACAATATTGCTACTATACCCATTATCCTCAGTACAGGAAGAGGACATTAGGAGAGCCCCCTACACTCACTGAATCCAACAATCCGTCGTTTCAGGGTATTATGTCATAGCATCCCTTTAAGCATTTCCGTTTACACTTCTTCTTGATTTGGTTTTTTCCCTACTTAGGAGATGCTAAATTTCTTAGAAGTAAAATGTTGGCTGTACTAGCATCCCTAGAGGCACTGCAGATGTCAATGTAGAATAAGGTGGCTTCCAAGAGATCCTACTCAAGCTTGTGTGGTCACTACGTTATTTATGTTATCACAACTATATGCATAAACAGAGATTGTCTGTTGGTCTATCTCCATTATATCCCTTCAGAGTTGCTTCAAAATGTGTCTTGATTTTCATTTTGGGATTAATGAGAAATGGCATCTGTGGCAAAGAGATCAAAAGAAGGTATAGAAACATCCAATCCAGTACATTCACACAGCTGGAAGGCTTAGTGGTAATTGGAATGTTTTCAACATGGGCAAATGCAAGGTGAAGAGGAGAGGGAGGAAAAGAAAGTGGGTGCAAGGGGGCAGGCAGAGGCGAGATCGCTGAGGGACGACACAGGAGATTAGGACAGTGCCACGATGAAGCGACAGAAGGACAACACAAGAAGGAGAACACTAAAAGGACTTAAAGGTGGAGAAGGTGAGAGGTGGAACTGCCACCTAAAGCCCATCAGACAAACATTTGCCTACTGAATTGAGGGAGGGGGGGTAGAGGTGGGGGAATGTAGTTCAGAAACAAAGAGCAGGAGTAACCAAGAGAAACAGCTGAGACAAAACACCTCCTGGATGATGTCAGAAGGGAGAATGTAGGGAGCAATGATTTGCTCTGCCTTAGTAATAGATAAACACTTGTTAGTGAAGGATAACCCTGACAACACAATTAATAGACTCTGAAGTTTTGCCTCCAGAAGGTATAAATCTTTGTGACCATCTTGCCCAACTACTTGTGTGAAAAATGCCTCTTGGTGATTTCCACTTCGAGCCCAGTGCTTGCTGAGATAGAGCACGTCTGACAGAGGGTTGTCCCAGAGATGTGTTCTTGCCTCCCTGCCTGAGGTCTGCAATGCCTTGAATGGTTAAAAAGCCTGCTTTATTTCTACAGTCAACTAGAGTTATGCCTGACAAGGGATGGCAGCTTAGCTTGAAAGACCTGAAAGGTGACAGTCTCCTGCCATGAATCAGAACAGAGCATTTTAATGTAAAATGTCAGTGTTCACAAGCAACTGAGCTTGCAGCTGTGTCCATGCAGCACAGGCACAGAAGAAGCACTAGTCCCAACAACCCCCACAAGCCAAACTATTCCTTCACCACTCAGAGCCTGCAATGCAGCTTCACGTCCCAGCCTTTAGAACTTGTTCTTCGTTTACCTGCTCAATTAAAGCATTTCCCACTCTCGGAAATCTCCCCTCTGTCTGTGAGCTTTACCAAGTTCCCTCTTTACCTTAATTTAGCTAATGCACAAGCTATCCAAGATTGACTACAGAACTGTCAGTAAGATGGTGGGATTTGATGCTTTCACTGTCCCATTACAGTTTCCTTCCTCTGGCATCATTTTTATTAGCAGTAGGTGTCCCATGCCCAGGCGAGCGCTGTGTGTGAACACCCAGATAGGAGTGAGCTGTAGCTCAGTTGATTGCTTCCTTAATAAGGTTGCCTGTGTGCTCTCTAACTCTTCCTGAAGGTACACACCCTGGTGCTACGGCAATCCTAATGACAGATCCTGACTTTAGGTCATAGACCTGGACTGTTAACATCATTCTAACAAACATTGCAACTTGGGAAAACCAGACACAAAGCAAAATGTTTTTTTTTTTTACTTTTTCTCCTTGGAAAATGTTGGCAAAATGGAAATTTACAAGAAAAATCACTTATGCTGAAACCCACATCTTCATCTTAAAATCATTTGTAAGGAGAATTTATATCTAACTTCAGCTTGGAGATGCCTCATAGCCGTGCCTTGTGATCTCCACTTACAACCGTGTTTGGTTTGCTGCTGCTTGTGAGAGTGCAGGATGACTCCCAGCCCCCCCAAACACTCTTGTGAGTGTTTTCTCATGTCTCTGCTCTAGGCTCCCTGACTCCAGTGAGCTCTGGAGTAGGGTTTCTGTTAGTAACCCTCCAAGACTGCCTTTTCATCCCTCAAAACTTGCCATGGGCAGCTTTGTCCGCTTCAGGTATCTTCTCTATGTAGGCAACTCATTCCTAAGTCTCCTTCTTCCAGACAGACCTCTTCCCTTCTACCCATATTTTAACAACTTGTGTAGAAGATAAATCGCTTTCTCATTCTGAGCTGCAGCATTGCCTCTGTGTTCTGAGTGTGAAGGGCATCCTTTTTCTGTTCATGGCTTTTCTCTTCTCACCGCACTTACACAACAATGTAACTGCCTGGAAATCAGCAGCATTTCTGTTTTGATCAAATCATTCATCCAGTCACTCAGACTTGTTCATGCTGGACTGAGCCCACATAAAGGAGATTCCCTGTCCAAGCTGCTTGCTGGGAGGCTGAGCGGCACCACGTAACCTGTGGTGCCTTCCACCCCTCTGCAGTTAAGCAGGGCCCTCAGTTTCTCAGACCCTTTGCCTACAGATTCTTTTCAGGCATTCCTGTTGCAAGGACGTGCATACTGAATGCTTGAGGAGTGAACACGCATTAATCTCAACAGGATCATGATCTCTGGTTTTCTAACTTCTGTGATTAAGAGTAACACTCTGTCCCAGTGAACTTGGCCTGTTAGGTACTTTTGTGACAGTGCCTGATGTTTTTCCTTTATTCTGCTACTCCATTTCCACACTAACAGGATACTTGCACAGGAATCACTACACACACACAAAAAAAAAAAGATAGAAGAATTGATGTTGTGAGCTGACTTGTCTGTCAGGAAAGAACCTAGCATGCTTAGTTGTTCCTGCCAGATGGCAATAATAAATCTACTTGCCTTGGATTTATTTACTCAGAATACTGTTATGCAATTCCATCACATGGTACTGTGCTTATTTCAAGGTTCGGATGTTTCTGATAGAAGTGTTAAAACCATATAGCATCCATTTCTCCTGCTGCAGAATTAGTCCTCAGCCAAGAACCTGAAGGTGTTTCATCTCTGCGTATTCTGACGGGCTCAGTCGGGTGAGCACCAGGCCATAGCTAAAGCAGCTGCTTTTGGATGACTGTTCTTTAACCAGTGGGTGGAGGGCTGAGTGAATTCCTCCCCCTGCTCCATGCTGGGCGCCCATTGTCTTGCCTTCCCTCTCTCTCCCGCACTCTTATACATTCCCCCAGAGGCAAGGGTGAGGGTGACTGGAAATGTGAAAAGTCACCTGATAGGATGCTGCCCGACTCCCTTCTCTCTGCACAGCATAAGCTCTCCTCGCCTGGTGATACTGGAAGCAACTCTGCAAGGCTTTGCTCTGCTCAGCAGACTGCAGTTTGCTGCAAATGCAAAGCTGAAATCCATCTTTGTACCGCCTACTTACCGTCCAGGGGGCTTGTATGTCTTCTTGCCTTCTGTTTCTTTCCCCAAACCTCTCTTCTCAAAAGGAAGCTTTATTCTGCTGCTAGCAATGCATCCTGAGAGGTGGCTATGTTGGTGTTACCCTGCATCTTGTGTGTGGGCATTCGTGTTCACATCCTTGATTAAAGGTAGGCTCTCTCTGATACTAGTCTTTAAAATATTTTCTAGTCACTGTCTCTGCTTCTGTTTTCCTGGAATGAATTCAATGTAGGTCTTCTACCAGCTATTTCTAACCTGAAATCCGTAATGTTTCAACAGTATTTTAAGAGAGCTTAAAGCAATACTAGTTTTCACACATAAAACTCTTAATGCTGGTTTGATAACTGATTGAGGAACTGTTTCTAGCAAAGAATGAAAATGAAATAGGAGTTCTAGTAATTTCATTTGGTGCTTGAATTTTCCAATTGCTTAAATAATGCAGGCTAAAGATGTGCATGTTCAGTACTCACACCTTCAAAAGTGAGAACTTTATATTTTTTGTTCACTGTTGTTTGTGATCTGTGGTTAAATATGCTGGAGTGATTTCCATGCACAAATCTCACTGAGCTTCAGCAGGATTTTTGCTTTTAAGACACTACATCTTTTTTGAAAGTCTCACTTCTGCTGATGACCAAGACATGTATGAATTACAGTGCTTGTGTTAGCAAGGCATAAGGCATTGTCTTAAAGCAGCACCAATGGGATAAGAATCTGTAACTGAAGTATAAAAATGAAAGGCGTAAATACCTGTCTGTTTCTGGTACTTTATTTTAAAATATGTGTCTGTTAAGAAGGCAGTAGGAAAATTTCAAATTAAACACGATTTTAGACTCACCGGCTTTAGTCATGAGACTGTGGTAAGAAACTCATATTCCCACAGTAGGATACTTCTAGTCACAGTGCGATGGATGATGATGAGGGAATCTGAAAAGGAAATTGCAATTTCCTTTTTAAATGGCACAATACGTGATGTATAAACATCCAAACTTTACAGACATTCATGTATCTTCTCTGGATGATGCCAAAAGGATGAAACAAAACATCAAGTCATGGAAGTTTTACTAGAATTTTCTTTCCATACATTTAAGTCATCAGTGACCAACATTTCAGCTTTTAATTGTGATAATCCCCTGAATCTGAGCGTGCTTTGTATCACCTTAGAAGCAGAAATGTCGTTTTTCTCAAAAACAGGGGAAGGATGGCCTAAGTATGAGAACAGTGCAGTATGCTGAAACTAAACATCTCCCTGTAGGACATCTGTGCAACTGCAGGCCCTTGTGTTCATTGAAGGAAATGTAAATTGAAAATTTATGTCCTATGCTGTGCCAGAGACCACGCTGCCTGACACGAACCCCTTCTATGTTTAATATTTGCAGTCATAGAGGCTTATTGTGATTGCTTTCCTGATGTGTTCTAGTGCAGTCTGGGACTAACGCAAAAACTTAGGACCATGTATCTAATTTTTCCTCAGTTGTGTCAGTAGTATCTTTGGCATCATCATATAGCTTTGATAACACAGCTGTGCTCAATATGAGGAGCAAGCTCTAAATCTTTGCCTTATCAAGTATTTTGAATTTGAGTGCTGAATTACAGTAGTGCATTGAAATAGCAAAGTTATTCAAGAACAGTATTTTTCTCAGCTAATGTCGCCAGAGTCCAAATGATTTAATCTTTCCTTTTGAAATCAAAGTCTGCAGCCTTTAGCACTGTGAAAATAACTATTTCAGGTTTGGGCTGTATGTTACAGATTAAGAACATTCTTCCTGACCCTGCAGTGAGGCCGCTCAGTGCCTGTCATATACCTTATTCCCGCTAAGCCATCCAGTCAGTCCCGCATTGCCTGGGGGTTACATCTGTGATCTGCTTGTTTCCAAAGAACGGCTCTGTATTACAAAGATGTGTGCTATTCTATAAGAAATTTTAATATTTCTACTTTTTTCCTCATAGAACTTAATAAACGAACTTCCTTCGGAGCAAAAATTGTGCTATCTAAAATAGCTGAAATAGCAAGCATGAGGATAAAATGTAGTCATAGACTAGGAGGCATCGTTATGATCACCTAATCAGAGTCCCTGACATAGATTTTGCATCAGTAGTTGCAGCCTCAAGCTTTTTATTTCTGAATAAGTAGCTATGCTTTTCCTCTCAGTTTTACCATAAAAACTTCTGCGGATGAAATCCAGCACATTTCTACTTTTTCTACTTCACACCCCCTTATTCTGCTGTGGTCTGGTATCAGGGTAGGCCAAATGGAGGCCCATAGGCTAGATCCAGTTTAGGAGACATTTCCACCTTACACTTGAGGAGACAGGGAGCAGTGGGCAATGTCCTGCGGGAGAACACTTTCAGCTGACAGCATGCTGGCAGCCTTCTTCTCTCCCTTCTCTCCCTGTCTTGATACAGGGTCGCAAGCACAGGATCCAGAAATACAGCATGGACTAGTATGTTATCCAGCACCTTCTTTCCCTCTTCCTTACCTCTGACATAGCTGTTCTTTATCTTTACCAACACAGATACCACAGCCTGCGAATCAGAGGAGCGCTTATTTCACAAACTCTTCTCCCAGTACAACCAGTTCATCAGGCCAGTGGAAAATGTGTCTGATCCTGTCACAGTGTATTTTGAAGTGGCCATTACCCAGCTTACAAATGTGGTAAGACTCATTACAGAATACTGCTGAGATCTGGCGATGGTTGCGAACACACGAAAATTGCTGAAGCAGCAGATGTAGTTGTGATGGTTGCACCTACAACTCTCATAGCTGACATATTGCCATGTGTGCATACGTCTACCTTTGCTGTTCTTTCTGTCAGCCGAGTCGCTCCAGTTGCTCGGACGAGCGGTTCGAACTACAGAGATTCATTTGCTTACTCTGTAGCTTCAAATCCCTCCACCCAGAGCAGCAGTACCAAATGTTCGAGTCCACCCTCCACAGGACTAGCCCGCTCCAGAGACACCTGGTTGTGTCCACATCGTGTAGCATGTGGCCTCGTTCTCCTGTAGGGAGAACTGTCCACTGTCATTGCCCAGTGGTCCTGAGAGATAAAATTTTCTTCTTTTTGCATGTTTTTTCAGTCTGTTTGTTTCAAAATAACGTAAGAGACATTCAGCCTGCAGAGTGGTGTTTAAAGCATGGAGCTGGGGACGAATGTTGGGTGTTCTGGGGTGCACTGATACAAGGGTGGGTGTGTCTGAGGTGGCAGACCTGCTGGGCAGGGCAGAGGAACTGTGGAATAAGCAAAACCTGACCTTAACCCTTGCTGAAGTCTGCTCTGTGAAGCGAATTATCCACAGGACAGAGGCTGAGTTTTGATTCTGAGGTACCTAGTTGAGTCCATAATGAAGTGATAGGCAAAGAGTGAGGAGCAACATTCCACAGCAGCTGAGGAGCTAAGTTATCTGAGAGCAGAAATGAAGGCATTGTAAGTCCTCATGGTGAGGGCAGAGAAGACCCTGAAAACAGAAAAATCTGGTATCAGTTAATGTGGAATTCTAGTTTCCATTTTTATCAGAATAAGTTTGTGCCATCTCAGGATACTGTAACTGATTTATGGAGTGAAGAGGTGCATGCCTGTGTTTCTTTCTAGGATGAAGTCAATCAGATTATGGAAACAAATTTGTGGCTAAGACACGTAAGTGACTGCATTGCATTTCTCATGCATTTTGCATTGATATGATTAAATGTGTGTTACCTTGTAAGCTACATCTATGGAGTAAGTGCTTGTTTAGTAACAAGGATTTTAAAGGTATGAATAAGGAGAAGCTCCATTAACCAAAGCCACATTTGAAAAAGTAATTTCTTTATTCTAATTTCCAAGAAATTACATCTCCCATCTTTCCTGTGTGGTATATTCTCCTCCAACTTCATGATGATTGATTTATCTGGTAAATCTAGCTGGATGTACCCATTAAAGACTGATTAAATATGCAGCTCTGCAGTCCTGGATCATCTCTACATTGAAGATTCCAACCAAAACATTTATTAGCCAAAGGAACGCGCCTCCGTTTTTCCTGATGGTTTCAGCATTTTTACATAGACAAAGATCTGTAGAGGACCTAAACTGCTGAGAAAAACAAGCCAACTTCCACCAGTTTCCTTCAGGCACTGATTGTGGTCCACACAAAGCTTTCTGTAAAAGACACTGTACTTATGATCAGGATCTTCAGGGTAGGCTGCAAGAGCGTGGAGCGTGGCCCCACGGTAGGGCACTAGACAGCAATGCAAGAGAGCTGCTGGGCATCCCTCGCTGCCCCGGCTTGGTAATTCGCCACCCCTGCGGAACCAATAGTGTCCCCTGGCAGCAGCTGCCTGTCAGTGTGCGTATGGACCTCCTTTCTCCTGAGGATGGTGGTCTCCTTTGGTGCTGGCCTCCTTTAACCTGCAGGGTGCACTCTCATGACAGCAGCAGCAGGGCCTGTGTTTCCTCTCTGCAGTGGGAGGTAACCTTGCACAGGTAAGGGTCTATCCTGATGTAGCAAGGCAGAGGAGAGATCTCAGCCTGTTGGCAATGGATAACAATTGGCATCCCATCCCCTCACAGAGGAGGGAGTAGCAAATCAATATGAGCAATATTCATATATGTCCAGTGTTTCTCCAGGTCATGTCCTTGTTGTCTTTCAGACCATTGTCCCCTTCTACACGTGCTGCTCTTTCAGTCTTTATCATAGCCTGTCATCTTACAGGAAGATCTGAGAAGCAGATATTTGCTGATAATACAAGGTTTTAAAATCCTTGTTCATTATTCTTTCAGATTTGGAATGACTACAAATTGCGATGGAATCCCAGAGAATACGATGGCATAGAATTTGTTCGGGTACCAGCAGATAAAATTTGGAAACCAGATATTGTTTTATATAATAAGTATGATGAACATTTTTCCATTTTACCCTTTCTCTCAAAAATATCCTCTTGCAGTGTCAATGAAAGACATTTTACTTTCCTGGTAATTTTATTTTCTTTGCCTCATTTGTCTTTCTAGTGCTGTGGGAGATTTTCAAGTTGAAGGCAAGACCAAAGCCCTTCTTCGCTATGATGGAATGATCACCTGGACTCCACCAGCTATTTTTAAAAGCTCCTGTCCTATGGATATTACCTTTTTCCCATTTGATCATCAGAACTGTTCACTGAAATTTGGCTCATGGACCTATGACAAAGCCAAAATTGACCTTCTGATCATTGGATCCAAAGTAGATATGAATGACTTTTGGGAAAATAGTGAATGGGAAATAGTTGATGCTTCTGGCTACAAACATGACATCAAATATAACTGCTGTGAAGAGATCTACACAGACATAACATACTCCTTTTATATTCGAAGGTTGCCAATGTTTTACACCATAAATCTGATCATTCCCTGTCTCTTCATCTCGTTCCTGACTGTGTTAGTTTTTTACCTGCCATCTGACTGTGGTGAGAAAGTGACTCTTTGCATCTCTGTGCTCCTTTCTTTGACTGTATTTTTACTGGTGATCACAGAAACAATCCCATCCACCTCTTTAGTAATTCCCCTGGTAGGTGAATATTTACTCTTCACTATGATATTTGTGACTCTGTCAATTGTCATCACAGTGTTTGTCCTGAATATACATTACAGGACTCCAACCACACACACAATGCCCAAATGGGTAAAAAACGTCTTTCTTAACCTGCTCCCCAAAGTCCTGTTGATGCAGAGGCCACTAGAACAGCAGAAAAAAACCATCTCCAGAAAAAACAAGAAAGGATCAGCCAATTTGTCAGGCCAGTCAAAGCACAACAAACACAAAGATACCAAATTACACAAGGAGCAGCGATGCAGTCACTGTCATAAGGCAACTGAACTCGCTACCACCAAAAGAAGACGACTGAGCCATCAGTCGCTGAAATGGATGGCAGAGCACATGGAGTATTCCCCAGAAGTGAAGGACGTCATTAGCAGCGTTCAGTTCATTGCAGAGAACATGAGGTCTCAAAATGAAACCAAAGAGGTAAGGGAGGTAACCACCCAGCTGGGCATGGGGCCACACTTGCAGCAAGTGAAAACATGGTCTACGAGGGCAGCCCAGAGCAACTGGAGTTGATGGGTCTAGAGAAGAAAATTTTGAGACCTGAAAATGGGTCAAAGTTTCCTACAGAAAGGGAGGAGTTAAATCATCCATTGGGGATGGAGCAAGAAGAGTGATCTCATCTGTTCTTCCTCTATCCCCAGTGGATAGTTTATTTTAGATTAGACATGAGGCTCACCCTTCAAAGCAAAAAAAGAGGAGCATTGCGGCCGTGAGGAATGAACTTTGATCAGCAGTGGTTCAGGCAGAGTTGATCCTGCCATGAGGCAGGGGATAGACTAGATGGGACTTTTCAAGGTCTCTTCCAACCCTACTTCTGTAGATCCTCAGAAGCAATCCTCTTCCACTGCTCACCAACTGCTCAGCCCTGATAAGCAGTGACATCTCAATACTAAGCATGCTATTTGCCAAGCAGGATGCTTTTCTGTGTTAGTAATGGAAGAAGCAAATTTGGGAACTGCTTTTTAAAGAACAGGGCTTGTCTAGCAGCGCAGTAGTTCATCTGGAGAAGAACTATTCTCAGCCACTGATAAATCTGGTAAAGATATTCCTTTCAGAATGCTGCTGTCTGTACTTCGTTTCAGTCTGGTGTGTTCTGATTTTTTTACAGTGATTTGACTAATTGTGGCTTCAGCAGTACAGTATTTTCAGCCATGACAAATATACATTGAAATAAATGTTGAGTTTTGGGGGAAGACAGCTGAAAAAAAACAGACAACAGATGAATAAGGACAGATTAAAAAAAAAGAGGCGGGGGTTTAAAAATGAGACTTGGCATTTGAACTAATGGATTTGCTTGTGTGAGATTATAAATCTTTCATCCTAACTGGGATTACTGTCATAGAAAATGATGCACATTGGAATTTAGAGAATGCTGGGGCCACATCCTCATGTGTAAACACGAGCAACTAAAAGCAGCTCCAAGAAAGATTATCTGACAACGCCCCCCACCCAGGCCTCACAAGGAATAGGAATTCTCTCACACATCAAGATGTTTTAAAAAAATGTTTAGAACCTGATGAAACATTTACCTTTGATCTGTCATGAAATGTTTGCTTTTGGTTTTGAAGTTTTTTAGATGCTCTATGATAGCAAAATCCATTTCAAAATTAAATACTCAAAAAAACACAAATACTTTGTGAGGGAGATGTTGAGAGGTATTCTTTCTGTCAGAATATTTTGTTGAAATTGGCACAAATTCATGCAACTTCTGTGCAACGCAAAAATTACTTTTTTTTGCCTTTTTTATATCTTGCAGAAGTTTCATCTGAAAACAAAGTCCATAATTTTCTGAATAAAGGGCTACAGTTAAAGCCTGGTGACTGAATTCATAGGATAAGCGGGTAATACATGCCAGCCCAAAGCAAAAGACAGGAATCTATCAGCACAGAGGAGGACAGGGACTGAGCTGAGCCTTGCTTAATACTTATGTCCTTAATGTTTTGCTTGACCCCAACATTTTAGCCCTCTCACTGCCACACCAGCTGCACAAAACATATCCATGTACCATATTCAGCTGATTTCTCCAATGCACTCCAAAAAAGAAGAGGCGTTGCGTGAAGCAGTCCGAACGACATGCCGCCTTGATTATACAGCTCATGATAAGTCTTCCGTTGCCAGTTTTGCTGATTCGCATTTTGCAAATCTCTCCTGCCACACGAAATTGTATTCTTAGTCTGGTGTGTGCATCAACAGCTCTGTATCTTACCTTTCAAAACATACTAGGGATGAGGAGCAGGATTTTTCATTTGAAAAAATCCTCTGGAGAAAAAAAGGGGTTTGTTCTCAGGCAAGCACTGAGGAAATGATTCTGCAGTCTGCTTCTGCTTCAGCCAGACGTACAAAGCCATATAGGTGATATCATGCACTAGTCCTGTATAAATAAGAGCCCTTTAAAAATTGTGGCAACATTTACAGCAGCTGGAGCTCTTGCTGCATTTTCTTTCACAAGAAGTACAGCAGCAACCTCTTGGAGGAAAACATCAAGAAATTTGGAAAACAAGCCTCAGCAGAGAGCTCTTAACCAGTCACTAGTTTTATATGAGTGAATGTTCTTCTGATGCGGTGGTCCTTGTATGTAGGTACAGTTCAAAGGGCAGCAACTTCATTGGATGTGGTTCTAAGGTATATCTCTCAGACATAAAAAATCCACTCTGGCCTGCTTAGCACATGACACTGTGGTTTGCTCAGTCAGGGCCCTTGCTTTGCTATAGTCCATGCGTCCAGATGTCCAGTTTGCTGAAATCACTGGGGCTTGATTGGAGTGACAGTGTGGCAAATCAGGCCAGAATAGCAAACTGTCTCTTGTGTGGGCTGTCAGGATAAATCCTTTGACAGGGTCTAGTGATGTGCAGCTATGGTGATTCTGCCTGCTGTTAAACCACCCCACTCTGCACCCACCACATGATGAGGTCCTATTTGTTAATGTCAGCGTCACAGCCATAGCTTGCCAACAGACTCGAATGTTTAGAAAAATTCAGCAGACTAGGACAGTGTTGAATATTCTCAGCCAAAAGTCATAAATACTATAGAAAATCAGCTCCCTCTAAAGACACTTGAAAACTGCAGCAACTGTAAGCATGACAAGCAACATTCTTGACTGCATGTATGTTCTTCCTCACATTCAAAAGCACAAGGGACATTTCCGCTGCATAATGTCAACTCACAATTGCATGTTACATTACATGTAGTTTATCCTTTTCGTTTTTTTTTTGTCTTGCAGGTGGAAGATGATTGGAAATACGTAGCTATGGTGATAGACAGAGTATTCCTCTGGGTATTTATAATCCTTTGTGTGTTTGGGACTGCAGGGCTCTTTATCCAGCCGCTAATAGCAGATACATAACTTGATCCACTGCTTTTTATCCACTTCTGTTCTTCTCTCATTTTCGGTTCAGAACCGTCCCCTGTATTTCTTTCCTCTTACATAACCGCTCTACTCATCGCCTCCTCAGCACCCAACCACAGAGGAGAGGAGAAAGAGGGGGAAGGGTGCTCTGAGAAAGCAAACAACCCAAACAGAATGAGAAGAGGACTGAAAATGGGAGATGAGCATGTGGTCTTTCTATGGTGGAACGCCTGGGATTTTCAGAGTGGCTGCTTGTCTTTCCGTCGGTGAGATCAGCAATAACAATCTCACTGAGGATCACAGGAGCAGATTGAAGTTATTGAGCTTTTCCCTTGGTTTCAGTACAGGGGGCTATTAGGACAGTTCAGGCACTTCTGAGTGCGTTGCCCAAAGAGGACTCTACCTGGCTTCGTTTTTCTCTCCTGATCGTAACTCTTCCTCTGCTTTGAATTAATTTACATTTCCTCTCTATTTCTCTCCTTGTACAACAGTAGTCTTTGGTATGGCACTTAGATGAGGTACCAGAGTCCTACTGACTGGACCAATGCTCTTTATTGTGTTCCTGTGTCGGGGCAGCCAATAATCAAAATAAAAGTACAATCAAACCAATTCCTTGACCCTGTAAGATTTTCAATACAATCTAAAATAAGGAGTCCCCATCTTCTGCAATGTATGTACACAAATGAGGGTCCCAGATCAACAAAGCACATGTTTACATTTACAGTTGAAGTCAGACAAGCCTTAAGCACTTAATCACACTTGAAGACAAACCGACTTGATATTTTGCAGTGCATGTAGCCTTGCTGACATCATTTGAAGCATCTTAGAGTCACTAAAGAGGAATAACCTGGATGCACTATGGAAAACCAGAAAAGATCTGAACTATCTGTGATTACCATGTAAGACATCCACATTTGAAATCTACGTGTTTCTAAGACCTTTAAAAACAGTTCATCTGCCACTTAACTTTGCATGTGACCAAAGTCCCCTTTACTTCCTGATAGTGAATACCAAGACCTTGGTGAGCTCCAGCAGGATTTCCAGGCCATATTTCTCTCGTCAGGTTAACAGTGGTCCCAGTCCACAGGTTCTGCACTGAAAACTCTTGCTTGCTCAGGCTCAGACATAAGCCCAACAGGGAAGGGTTTGTCCCTGGGTAGCTACTCATCACAGACAGAATTGGCTTGACAGCATTGGATGGATCTGAGTTTTCCTGTGTTTTTAAAACCCGAGACCAGCTTGGATTACGCACATCCCAGCAGGAGAAGGCTGGCTATGTGAATCCTATGCAAAGCTGGGCATCTTGGTCCGCACAGCTCTGCAGCAATTTTCCGTTTGCTGGCTCATCGTGGGTCAGTGCTGTGTGTGCAGACCTGTAACTGTAGGGACACTTCCTCTGGGGCTGAGGCTGCTGCTATGTAACCAGGTTCCCAATCCTGAAACATTTTATAGATGTGCACCAGATCTGGTTTCTATACTATGTGGACAGTTCACCCTCAGGTCCCTTGTCTGTTTAGATTCCTGTTGGTTTTGTGCTGAAGGATTAATCTCTAAAAGGCACCATTCCAATTGAAGCCAATGGCTTCAAGAGTATAAAGCCCTTCTCTTTTATGGGAGGCTCTAAATTTAACTGTACAGTGTCAGTGCAGTGTTTTCAGTGTCTGTCATGTATCAGTCTCTGCTTTGAACATGACCAATCCTTGGAAAGTATGACTCCCTGTTTCTGAAGTCCCTGACTGGCCTTTTACTCTTTTTTGATGCTCCAAAATGAAGGGAATAGGACTGAATAAATGTATATGTCGGAGATAAAGGTGGAATGACAAGAATATGACTGTCTTAATCCAGTAGTTGAAATATGTAAAGTCATGATTTTCCAGAAGAAAATCGGATTTTCTGTAATCCCCCTGAACTTTGCATGATTATGTAACAACTGACAGATGTACGAACAAGCATGGTTTGTTTTGTCAGCCTGTCAATTAAATATCACTCCTGGGATCTACTTTCTTGAAGAATTTGTATTTTTTAAAAATCTCCCTGCTGTACAGAGTGTTTAGAGATGCTACTAAATGACATTTGCTATACTGGCTCTTTAATCAGAGAGGAGGGGAGGGGAAAGAAAGGGAATTTGAAGAGGAGAGCTGCATTCTGAGCCCGAAAGCTTCATTTCTACAGGAGAGACATCTGACTGCCAGTGTAGACTGTTGCTGTCTATGACCATACAAACAGTGAAAATATTGTGGCTGAAGGTGTACTGCATTGGTGTCTTAGGCATGACAGCTACTACCCCACAGCCAGTAAGCTGACTTTAGCAAAATCCCTGGCTTTTTGTCAAAGCATTCACAATTTTACAGCTCCTCATCTCCAGTTAGGAGGCCTCCGTGCCCCAGCACCAGCTCCCTGTCTTTGTCATTTACAGTACTACACATCTCTCTGTCTTGCCTACCCAGCCAACACAGGGTTTGCACGGTTTAGCTCATCAGCCTGGTATCCTAAGAAAGTAAGATTTACAAAGTCATGTTCTGTCTCTTTCTGAGTGTACTATTTCCCCTTCCTTCCCCCCACCCAGTAACTTTTGGATCCTTCTTTTGCCATTTTCAGCTGTGTTTGGCACAGTCAAGACTGGGAGCCTTGTGTACTCCTGTCAGCTTTGTGAAAGTAGTTGGCTAATTAGAGAGAGTGGGGCGTGGAGGATGCGATAAGCATCTCATCTTGGAGAAAGCTGCAGTAGGGGCCCAACTCTGAGCAGACATGGAAGAACCCACACAAAAGAGACATTTTTGCTTGCCCCAACTCCTGTTGGGGGACCTTCTAACTGAAATACCAAGAAAAGTTTCAACCAGAGCTGGTGCCATCCGAGGCGCTGAGTTGGGTCGCACGCCACACACAGCCAGAAGAAAGGTACCCACGTTCATTGCAGGGCACACGGAGTGATGTGTCTATTCTCGCCCCATCAGCTCCAAAGCCACATCAGCAACACCCCTTATTCTATGTCCCAGTGATAAGTGTAGCACTGGCAGCAAGAAATCTCCTTCCCTTGAGAGTGTTGGCATCTGTGAATTAATTTTAAAAGCACAGAAGCAATTTGACAGCTCGACCAGCTCATTACATTCTCTTCCCAAGGGAGACCATTCTTCCACTTCCCCCCCACTAAAAGGCCCAGAGGAGTTTGTCATATTTGCCTCTTGGTGAATGGATGATACACGTCCTGCCAAGCAGTGCCAAAGCCCTGGCAAACCAGTGCCCAGAAATCAAGGCAGCACGTGTTGACCAGTAGTAAGGCTGTTTTTTTTTAAGATTTGCAATTTGCAGTGTTGTCATCCACAGGCAGAGCACATGGAGCAGAGGGAAGGAGCCGATCGGAGGGCTGTCTGCCCAAATGTCCTCCCTATGTGTGTTTTTTAGTGGCAGGCCAGATTGTGGAACATGCTGAATGCATTTGTGGGCCAGCGGCAAAGAGATTCAGGGAAGCTCAGAAACAGTCAACGCAAGGAAACAACGTAGTGAGACTACAGATGAGGCAGTCCCAGAGGCAATGTTAGGAAGACCAGAGGCCAAAAGCCATACCTGTGCAGTGTTCATACATCTCCCACTCCAAGGACCTGAGCCCTGCTGACCTTTACCAGCATAAGCCAGAAAAAGCAGCTTGGCATCAGACACAGCCACATGAGACACAGCCATGTGTTGCCTGCGGTGGGGCAAAGCGAGGACAGGACCATCTGCCAGCTAAACACCTGAAGCACTTGCCCAGGAGAGGATTTTGTTATCTGTCATGGCTAACAGGCAGCTGCCTGGCAGCGGTGCTCAGGGGGAAAAACCTATCACTGATCTCAAGAGTCTGTAAATGCTGAAAGAAGAGCTTCCTGGCTGTTTTCCTATGGATATTTCACAGTACTGGCCAGGGGAACAAACTGACTTAAACAATGCAAGAAAAGAGGAGTGGCTGATAGTAAAGTCAATGTGTAAGAGTTTTATACCAGTGTCTTATGTTAAGACATCTATCTGTATATGCTAAACTAAATGGGTCTGTTCTAGGTTCCTGCAATATAATAATCAGATCAGAATGCTCCCTCCTCAACTCACACACAAAGCTAAAAATTTGTGAGGACTTTCAAAGAACGAGACAACCCCTCTGTTTGAATAGATTTGAGACGAGGCTTTTAAAATGGGCTACAACAAAACAACAACAAAACCCAGCATATAAGCACTCTCACCCCGGGAATAATTTATTAAATACATCTTTATTAATAATGATTGCACAAGTGAACAGAACTTTCTGCAGTGACACAAGGTAGGATGATATTAAATCACAGAGGTCTGGTGTGCACGCATAATCCAAGCACAAAAATACCTCCGTGTATTTTTAACACCTTCTAACCTCCATCCCTAGGGAGAAAGTTTCAAGGCTAGCTAAAGCTTTAACACCAGATTCACATTTAGATTGTCGAAAATGGGATCTCCAAATCCCTTGCTAGCCTTGAAAACATCTACAAGTTCTGAATGGGATTTTTTAAAGCACTCCATGTTGGCAAAACACTGCCCCAGCAAAGGAGGTGAGAGCTTCACCTGTGTCTTTTCTGTCAGTCTCATTTACACTTTCAAGAGCTATTTCTAATCATGCAAAAGGATCCCATTTAAATGAATCAAAGGAATGAAATTGAATGAATTGCCATGGGAAACATGAACAAGCCAACACCCAAAGATGTATCTTCCCGGTAGCCAGCCCACCCCACAGTTCTCAGGAGAAACTCCACTTCTGCACCAACTACAAGTTTCATTTGCCGAAAACAGTACTCAGCTTCCCTCCAGCTGAACTGTTTAGGAATATCACTGTTGCCTTATGGAGTAGCATAGCCACCTTTCTCCGTGCGATATGCTTCAGGTGATCTTCCACTTGTCTTGTGAACAAGCAGGTGCAGGAATCATAGTTTCTAAATGGGGAGCATGGGGAAAATCCTTACTTGTTCAGCCTTTTGGTACATTACAGAGCAGCAGGTTAAAAATTGCAAATAATACTGAAAAATGGGTAACACCTCATAGCTTCCTTATGGCCAAGAGTGTGCATGCCATAAAGGCTGGTAGCATGTGGGCAGAGTGGTAAGTTCTGCCACTGTTGAGCTGATCCTGTAGCAAGGTGAGGCCACAGAGTTGAGGTTTCTATCATCCCACCTAAAAGGCATTTGTACTTTTTCTGGTGCACATGCTGTGCGATTGCCAGTTCTGACACATGCACAAAGCGATCTGTAGACACTATGTGGTTTTCACTTGGAAATGTAGATAAGCTGAGTACTGATTTGCGTTCCTACTATAACTTCTTTTATAAAGTAGCATTTGAACTGACAGATCTGCCTTTTAAGTATAATCATTGTGCCAGAAGTACTATTTCCAATTTTAACTAATAATCTTGACTTTTATTGTAATATATGTCCAAGCTACTAGTAAATACTTATAACCCAACTGTGCAACCCCAATTCACTTCAGGACTCAGCTGCGCACCAAGCCTTTCTCTGATCTCAGCCAAATCTGTAACTGGTAGAGTTGTATGAAGATAGAAAGCACTAGTCAATGCCCGCCGTTGCCATCACTTTCCCTCGTTCTTGCTGTTGCTTCCCATCCTGTACAATAGAGACCAAGCTCGAAGGCACCACCTGCCTTGGCATTTACTTGTTGTATGCTACTGTGGGAGCATTTTCTACAAAGTGCTGTTCAGCCACATCTGTAACGCAGGGGTGAAGATGAGAACTGAACCCATCACTGACACCACCAGAAATAACCACAGGAAGATCCGATCCAGGACTTGAGCTACAAATTTCCAGTCTTGGACAACCTGGGAAGGAGAGAGGGAGAACAAACAGAAACAGTAATGAGCCCAGTACTTTGTTGATATTGCTACATGTATTTCAGCTCCAAAAATCTGTTTTTAAAAGTTGTGGTGTGCTGTATCCTAAAACAGGCATGGATCACTTTTTCAGCACCCATAGCTGCGAGTCACTCAAAACACCAAAACAATTCCCTAGGTCTATGCACATGGTAATCAGGCTTCTTTCAACCTGTGCGAAAGCTTTTAGCTAAGTTTACAGTCTCATGCTTGAAGATGGCTTTATAATGAACTGGGTGTCTTTTCACAGAACTGCATTTCCCTTGAGGTGCCAGGCTCTAGCACAGCACTTCGACAGAGACATTGCTTCCAGTAC
This sequence comes from Calonectris borealis, assembly GCF_964195595.1. Taxonomy (NCBI): domain Eukaryota; kingdom Metazoa; phylum Chordata; class Aves; order Procellariiformes; family Procellariidae; genus Calonectris; species Calonectris borealis. Next base: position 31,826,405 of record NC_134352.1, read on the forward strand.
AAGTGGTCCCATTGGCTTGGGTTTGCTTGAGTGCTCTGTTGGGTCACTTTGTGTGCATTCAGGAGGGGGATTTTGCATTGTGAGTACTAGCACAACCCCGCACACACAAAAGAGCTATTTATAAAAGCAATTCAAGGGACTTTCTTTATTAAAAATTATTTCAGCTTCAAACAGAAGGCTTCAGTCATGGACACTATATGCTCACATACGGCATGTTTGAATTACTGTTCATCTTTCCGCTGAAGTCCTCTAAGCACAGTTTGAACAAAGCCCTGGCTTTTGCTAGGAGGGTGCTTACAGAAGTTTTTCTCTTTCCATACGCTGCTAGGTGCATTGCTCTGCTGTCCTACCCTCGCATGAGATGCATTGTTTATGCACACAGTAATTTGCCATTTTAGTAGCCAGGTGGATTGTTGGGAGGAGGAGGAAGATGGTAGTTAGCGACTAATGTGAACTGATGTTAGTGAAAATGTAGAAAACCTCCACTCAAAACAGGGCAGCTACACTGTGTGTAGTTGCTGGGAGGCCAGGACTGAGACCTAGCAACTGTCATAGAGCCTGCCTGTAAGTGTTGTGAAAGATACGCTTTCAGAGCATGTGACAGTTCAGAGGTTTTCCAGATTCATGTCTATGTCCAACTTAAGCAGGACAAGGTTATTCAAGTAATTCCAAAACAGGAATTCCTCCAGGAGAGGCTGCTGTGGCCTCTTGCTTCTGTGAAGAACAGGGACTCTCACAGCACAATACAGTTCTCCTTGAAGCAATGCCTTTTCCCAAAAAACATATTATTTTATCAAGCAGGGGAAGCTCCCAGGACATGTCTCAGATGAGAGCAGGAGGAAGACGCACGCAGAAAAGATAAGAGCTTGGTAGCCATTGCTGTCAAGGAAACTGATCCCTCCTGGACCTCCCTTCACCTACCTGTCTGATGAAATGCTCCTTTTTAACATGCCTGGAAATGTATCGAATGGAGTCGGCTGCCTTTTCCAGAAAAGCAATAACAATTTTCTCTCCGTCTTTTGCTTGCTTGTGTTTCTGCTTCCCCGGAAACTTTGATTTCAAGGTGGTTTCCTTTTCTTCAGTCTCTGAGAAAGAGTAACGATCTACATGGCCCTTCATGCAGAGCAGCCGAGGCAATTTCTGGAGGAAGAGTCTTTTAACCCAGGGAGCCATGGGATGGTAAGTTGCCGAGGAGCGGTGGTGGACGTTGATAACAAACACAGTCACAATGATAGAGAGGGTCACAAAAATCATGATGAACAGCAGATACTCACCGATCAGAGGGATGACTTTGGAAGAAGAAGGGATTATTTCCTCAATCACTAAAAGGAAAACAGTGAGGGAGACTAGAACTGATGTAGACAACGAAAGCTTTTCTCCTTCATCTGAAGGCAGGTAAAACACCAGGACAGTTAGAAAAGACAATTCCAGGCAAGGGATTATTAAGAAAAGAGTGTAAAACAGTGGAAGGCGTCTCAACACAAAGGAGTAAGTGACAAATGGGTAAGAGTACAGCCCGTCCTTCCTGTTGCCTTTCATACCTTTGGCGTTTAAGATCTCCCACTCCCCATTATCAAAGAAGTCTTTCCTGTCTACATTTTCATCCACTAAAATCAAGTCCACCATACTGCCGTCATATGTCCACGACCCAAACTTCATGGAGCAGTTCTGCCTGTCGAAGGGGAAGAAGGTCACGTCCATTGTGCAGGAGCTCTTATAACTGGCCGGTGGCGTCCAGGTCACCAGTCCATTGTACTTCACTATGACTTTGGTCATCAGGGATCCTTCAAAACGTCCATCAGCACTGGGAGTTGGACAAGAAGAAACAGTACCAAGTTCAGGACTATGTTTGCCCCAGTCCTACCCCCTCACAGCTCTGCTTTCTACCATCATCTGGAGCACAAGGGAAGCCAACATTCATACTGCCTAAAGAAGCAGCCTTCTGACAGCACACGCAAGCTTCACATGTGCTTGGGCAAGGACATACCTTGCCCAAGCTCTGGCCTATGCCCGGAGCAAGGAGCCACGCTACTCACTTTTCAAACAAGACAATGTCGGGAAGCCACAAGGACTCAGAGGGGACACGGATAGCGGTGATCCCACCGTATTCCTCTGGATTCCAGGAGAGCTTGTGGTCGATCCATTCCTGTAACAAGCCAGCAGAGTCCTCTGCCCACTCATACACAACAGTCTCATTCCTCCTCCCACCACCTCCCTCGGAGGGACTGCATTGCACAGCACAATGAGCCGTCTTGGTGTAAGACTGCTCAGCTGCAGAGAGGATGCCAGGCAGGCACGGCTGGGAGATGTTAATCCCCACAAGCACTGTCCCTCCAGCCACAGGTGGGCCCCAGCAACCCATCCCTTTGCAGGCAACCTCAAGGCAGGCACTCCTGGAGAGCACTTGACTCTCACTTCACTCACCACCCTGCCCAGTCCACCTAAAGGTAGCCCAGAAGGAAGGTACCACTTCCTTTGGGTATGGCACCTCTTCTTCCCTCTGAGAACCAGTCCACAGTGGTTTTGGCTGGCACTGACCCCACAGAAGAGCCAGCTGGCATGGCACCCAAGTGACAAAGAGGTGGCCTTTAATTACTTTGCAGCAGAGACCTGGCTTTTTTCAGTGAATGGAATACAACACCTAATATCTGTACACTGCCTTTGCAACAAAGTCGTCATTCTTCCACCAGAAAGACCCGCATACTATTGCAGGAGAAATAATACGAAGCTATTGTAAAGCATTTGGTTACAATCCTGAAGAGATAACACTAAAAAAGCAAAAGTCTGTTTTCATCTTGCTGAACTCCAGAATAATTTTTCTCCCCTCTTTTTGTTTTTCAGATGGGGAGATCCTACCAAAGTGGCTCTAGCAGCCTGGAGATTTCCTCAGAGATGCAGTGGAAAAGCAACTCTCTGATGCCCATTCATTATTGATGGGGGGTTTCACTTGCCTACAGGAATAGCAGCAAGAGGAAGAAAGAGCTGTAGACTGTGGTCAATACCAAGAAGCGGAAGATGAACCACTTTCCATTAAGCTCCAGCACTAAGAGCTCCCTAGACATGTGGGGGCCTCAGCCTTCTCTGGGCATTTCTTCCATGACTTAAGGACGAACCAAAAAAGGAATATTCTCTGCTGCTTCTCCCACCATATTGTTCTCCTCTTACTTCTTCGATTCCACATGCTTTTCACAGCTATACCTACAGACACTTGTTATTGCAGTCCTTTACAGCGTGACAGCAACCCAGAGCCTCAGTAGAGACCTAAATATAGACAGTGAGAACAAGTGTCTTCCTCCTCCAGGTGCAAGGAGGGGATGGGGCCCAAGATCATGGGCAGGTGGCTGGTAGACCCCTCCTAAAATCTGGCCCAAGGCACAAGCAAACAAGACAGTTGCCCAGGGTGGTACCATGGCAGGATTCATGGCCCCACTAACTGCACCAGAAGAGATATGGACCCACTCTCTGAGCTGCCCGAATGGCTGGTGTCAGCTACCAGGCACAGCCCTCCACACCTGGCTCCTCCTGCTGCTGAAGGAGAGATGGGAACTGTTCAGCTGTGGAAAGAGAAGAGCGGTCTTATAGCCTCAGCAGCAGGGACAGAGCACACCACTTTTAATGTGAACTTTTCTCTGTGGATGGGTATCTACCAGATGTTTCCAGCAGCCTGGGCTGTTAGGTGGGCACAGACTCACATGCGTCCTGGACACCTCCTGCAATAGGTGCAAGGGCGCTTAGGCTGGAAACATACCTGTTATGCAAGGGGTAGTCAGGGCTGACAGCAGCAGCCAACACAGTCAGTTCATAGCCTGCACTAACACAACAGAAACAAACCCTGGAGTGTGGCTCACATCATCCCTCTGGAGTTGAATTGGAGCAGCCCCTTGGCCTGGGTTATTTCCTGCATCTGCAATACTCCTCCCTCCCCCCTATCCTGCATTGATTTCTCTCCCAGCTAAAGTGTTCTTTCATGTCTGCAAGGCAAATGGTTGTGTGTCTTCTTACTAGAGCAGAAAATAGATTGTGTGCAGACTTTGAAGATGAGCAGTTTAAAATGGGCATCTCCCTATGGGCTATGCTGACACAAACTGTAGCAGCAAATGCGAAGGGCCCTTTCCTCTCTTCTCCCTTTCTTCCAAGCTGCTCCAGACCCTCCCATTGCTCTCCCCTTCCTCCAGTTCTGCTAAATTCCTGTGTCTGGGCTGTCACTCAAGTGCTTAACCCACAGCAAGCGGCCCAAGAAACACTGGACCCAGATTCTCGACCCTTGCTAGTAGACTCCAAAGCTTGCCCGAACCCAGATACTTTCTCAGCAACCACTAAAAGCTCCTTTGCACTTTGCGTGTCTGCCTGCATGCACATCATCAAGTCGCACCGTCTTGAGCATCTGGATGTCTGAGGTAACAAAAAAAAGAAAACCCTTGCATTTAAGCTTTGCTCACCTAAGAAAAGCCAGACTCTTGCAGAGAAATTATGACTGTGATTCCCCCTCAACCTCACACACCCAGGGTAAGGACCAGACTTCCCTGACTTCCCCAGCTCCAGCAGAAGGACAGGGTCTGTGTCATTAGAGAGTTCTGGTTTGTTTTAGTGTTTTTCTCTTTTCCCTACCCGAAAGAAAAAACTATTTTAATTCTGCTTAGTTTTATGGACCTTTTCCTAGCTGTTGTGCTTACACACTCTAATAATCCCCCAAGTACTGGATTGCAGGTGGGACCAGTTCACACTAAGCCTATAGGAATGCATGACTCCCAAAGCAGGACACCTGGGTTAGGCCACAGGTATGTAGTGCTCAGCCTGGGGGCACCTGCATGTGTGAAAATCAGAGACTGTGTCTCGCTTATTTTCTGCTCCCTTTGCATTTCATTTGGACCTTGATGTTCTCAGCCCCTCTGATGGAGAAGGGGTATTAGAAACAGTGACAACTAGTAAGAGCCCAGCTCAGCAATTCTGAAAATCGGTGCTGAGTTACCCTAGGGAGCTGCCCTGGCTAAAATCTGAGCACAGTGTCCAAAGAAATCAGCATGTCAGTGCAGACTCCTGGGTAGGTCCTTCTTTTAGCCACAGCATGAGGCAGAAGGATAAGATAAAGTGGCTTCCCCCTCATCCTCCTCCTCCTCCACACCCAAGACTCAATAAGTGCATGGTGGCATGTCCCTACCTCCTGCAGCATGTTTGGAGTAACCTGCAGCAGAACCTGATTTCCCACAGCAAGAGTGGTGACACAGGCTCCAGGCTATGACTCTGGGGAGGTCAATGCTGCAATACAAACCGGGTGCTCAGCGTGGATGGGCTAACCCGAAACGTCCCCACACAGGTTCAAGCAGCAATAGAGAGAGGATCGGTAGGTGTCTGTCTGCATTAGCATCTCTGGCCTAATGCCCTCGGGCAGCCTGGACTTGCATTTGGCCTGCTAATGTGAGTCAATACTTCAGGTCCCTCTCTTCTGCAGTCACTCTAACCTGGGTGAAGGTGTCATCTAGCCAGAGGGATGAAGGGTGCCCCAGGGCGTAGGAGACTTTGCTGTCCTGGATGGAGCAAGCAGCCAAGTCTTCCCTAAGAAGACGGAGACGGTCAGACCCAGGAATATTCTGTCAAAGGCTGCAAAAGGCTGTAAAATCTTTTGGAGATGCTTGCAGGATCAGAGAGAATGAGGAGGGTGGAGTGGGTTGATTTCACACCTGCAGGGCTTGGACCTGCAGGGGGAGGTGGGTGCTGCAGCCTGCAAGAAGAGAGGGTGGGAACGGGGAGACGGGGGTTACCTTTCTAGGAGGGCTCTGCTGTCTGCCCAAGTGGCTACGCAAACAGAGTAGGGAAGCCAAGATCTGGCCCTGTGCACATGAGGGGCTCTGCAATTGCAGCTGAAGGTAGGGAAAATGTGACACCGCAGCTCTTTCAGGGCAGACTCTCAGCAGTTGGATTCGGATCAGCGGCAGATTTCCCCAGCAAAAGGGGAAATTCCTGTCCTCCCTGCAGCATGGGGAAGTCTGATCTTCTCCCTCTTAAAAGGAGAGACCATCTTTGCATATAATGTCCATATGGCCTTTAGGGGTCCTGCTCCACCCAGAAGCTCACACGCACTGCAGCACTACAGGTACCAGATTGAGAACAAAAACCGAGCCACATTTCTCCTCCACCAGCCCAGCGACCCCCGGGAACCACTTCCCATGGCATCATTTCAAGTACGGCTTGGGCTTATGTCCTCTGCCTAGGATCAGCTGACATGTTTATAGATACTCGCATGGCTGAGAGACTTAAAATAATTGTCACAAGGTCAATAAACTGGTGCAATGTAATCTAAACCAAATGCAGTGTTCTTCAGGTGTGAAGGAGAAAGGAGACCTAAGAGTTCAACTTGCACCTTTCCTCCATTTGTATAAATTATCATCACTTCCAGAAGCAATTGTGTTAGAGAGATCTGATTAATTTGCCACCAATTTTAATTTGGGGGGGGGGGGGGGGCAACATGCTGGCCTTTTCTTTCTCTTTGCTTATGCTGAAGAAGAAATATATCCGAGGCTCTTAGTTCAGGCAAGAGGGACAGGACTTGTGTGACCTCTAAGTCTGAGACAGGATAGTCCCTCAGGGCACACGCAGCATCCCAGGGACAGCCACTGCAGTATCAGGAGATGTTGCTTCCCTGAAATACAGCTGGCTTGAGTGCACAGCTGGGATGCAGGTCAGGAGAAGAGGGTACCCTGTTTCCTAAAGGCCCACCTGCCTGCCTTTCTGCCCCTTTATGCATTTGCTGAAGTGAGAGGAGTAAAGTAAAAGCTTCAGGCAAGGTAACATGGTGCTGCTTTTGTCTGGCCACTCGGTGTCACAAAAAGGGATGGATGGCGTGGTGGGCAGCAGGCTGGGATGGCCGCTCAGCTCAGCAGCCCCACACTGAAAGGGGAGGTCTGATTTGGTCTAACTTACCTGCTTCAGCCACACGTTGGTTGTCATCAGCTGATTCTTCTCATCCTAGGGTGACACAAGGTAGAGAGGATTGCAATACCAAAACAGCCAGCAGAAACAGACTCTACGCCTGCCGAGTCCAACCCTGTGCCGGGCAGAGGAGATCCCTATGGCTCTGTTTCCCCATGGGAAACTTCAGTCACTGGGCTCTTCAGTCACTGTTGGGGGGAAAGTGAACTGACTTTCTAGGTGCTGCCTCTGCTCTCGCTGGGAGCTCCTGAGGCTGGAAAACCAAGGTCTGGCACTTCACAGCAGCCCAAAGGAATTGGATGCCAAAGAGCAGGGAGGCAGCAGGGCTCAGCCAGCAAGTGGGGTCAAGGCACACATGGTTGTGGACTCACAGGATGGCTCATCTCCCCACACTGCTCGGCCTGGAGCGAGTTTGGGAAGATACAAGCTGGAACATTGTCCTGAATATGTAAATAAAGCACAAAATTAGAGCCTGCTTTTCACAACACAAGGGGAGGGCCCAGGGGATGCAAGGAGCACACTGTTGCGTGGGTACCTCTGGGCCCTGTGCAAATTCCACTGTGCGTTGCCGGGATGGAGGGGATAGGGAAGGGAAAATTTCCACACGGGCAAAAACATGGGATTGTCTGTTTTGCCTCTAGTGTCTTATCTGAGTGGCCAGCTGTGTCAAGACAGGAGCTGCCTTTGGCCTGGGTACAAGCTTGCTTAGAGTGAACAATGTCCAACCAGCTCTACCCTTCCTCACCCCTGTTCTGTAGCTAGCTTATCATTAAATTGCAAATGTAGGCAATGTCTGGCATGGACTGTTTGATTAACACCTGGTGCGATGAGGCCTTATTCCCTGAGAACAGCAGGGAAAAAAGGACCTTCAGGTTTGCTGCAAAACAAATGTGTCTTTCCTGCATGGGGCAGGAGGTCATATCACCAGCACTGCATCGCACTCAGCGTCTCGTTGCCTAACCATCACTTTGCATTTCATGTGTCAGGAGGCAAAAGCCAACAGCACCACCAGCCCTCCCAGGTGGATGCACAACTGTCTGTGAAAGAAGAGATGTTTTACCAAGCCCAACACAAACACTTACCACATCCACAAGTTGTGATATCTTTAATCCAAAAAGGACTTTGATGGTGTCGTTGGAGTTTTCCACAGGGCGGACCCATTTCTGGTAGCCTTGAAATAAGTGCTTGAGGAGCGCGTCCTCATTTTCAGCGATGGAACTGAAGGCAGCCACATCTGGAAGAGAGCAACAGAGCGTGGGAGCATGCCGGAAAGCAGACGTGGAGAATGGCATGACCTGAAGAAGTGAGGCAGAGCGATGATGTGAGACAAATTTGCCCCTGGGCAGCTCTTGTCAGTAAAATCTGTAAGAATTCAGATGCACAGAGCCAGGGCGAGGGGAGGGGAAGGCAAGACAGCCCAAGCCCAGCTCACACACAAAAAAATCATCAGACCAGAGCAGTGTTGACTTTGTACTGGGTTTCTGTTTCCTGTGGCCTTTATGTCTTCAGTCAACATACTTGCCCAGTCTTTCTTATTTATTATTCTTTAGAAGATCTGCACGCTCAGAGCATCAGGTGCTCTGTTTCACTCTTGAGTTGTAAATATCCAGCCTGATAAATGCCACCGTGAGAAAGAGTTCTGGTTTTTCAGATACCTGTGGCTGAGGGCACAGAGGAAATCTGATCACTAAGGGTCAATCCCTGCCTGGCTGGCTTGCAGCTAGAAACAGCAGCAATACACTGTGGGAATTTCGGGGCCCAGGGATTTCACTTGCACTTGGTCGGTTTCTGTGGCCTCTCTGAGACGGAGGCTGCCCTGCACAAGCATCGGGGTGGTAGGATTTCCTCACTGGAAGCTACAGAGCCTGTAAGCCAGATCTGAGGGAACCTCAAGCAGCACTTGGAAATGAATCCTCTGTCTGGGGTTAACCAGGGGATAGCAGCAAATTGTTGAGAAAGCTGAATTCTCCCAGTCGGGGGGTGGGTTGGGTGGGCAGCAGCATCGGCAAAGCAAAAAGTGAAAGGAGCTCATCTGGCAGCAGGAGAACATGGATGCAACCAAGCACGGAGCCATCATGGTCTGAACCTGCAAGAGTTGGGACCGCTCTGGTGCCTGCCACCATGCTCCCCCTTCCCCCTTCTACCATGAAAGGGAAAGGGCCGTTCAAACCCTCCATCCTTTCCCAAATGCCAGCCCCATTCTCCATGATGCTGAGGTCCTGACACGACCTCCACCTCTTCCCTTGTGCACGCACACAGCACCCAAGGGTGAGAAGGATTTCACCTCTCTTCAAAAGCACCATGGAGGAAAAAGGAGCTCGTGCTGATCGGCTCTGTGCCGCAGGGGTCACAGCCAATATTGCTGTGCCAGCAGCCAAAGGGCGCTGCCCGGGGCCCCAGCGTGAGCAGGACACCTGTGCCTGGGTTGCCAGCCATTAGGCGCAGGAGGGGGCTGTAGGCAGAGGGTCGCAGCTGAGGGACGGTGCAAGGACTGGACGAGGGGAGAGCCCTGGCAGGAGGGCACAGCTGAGGGGCTCACACATGCTGTGCAGCAAACATCAGAGGTAAGGCAGCCCCCAACAGGGTCTCCCCAGCCACGGGGAGAGAGGAAAGGGCATCCGAGCCCAGCAGTCCCTCCAGAGAGACAGTTGGAGGCAGGAGGTAATGCTCTGCCACATGCACGGAGGAAAGGTCGTGACCACAGACCACTATCCTTATCCATGTCCTCTTCCCCCAGCAGCTGCTGCCCATCTCCTGGGAAAGACAAGCCGAGTAGCCTCCTGTCGCTCGGCGGGGTCTATGTGAGGCCGTGGGCAGGAGGAGACCTGGCAGGAAGCGGCACAGCTGAAGGACTGCCTGAAGCAAAAACCTGCTCCCACGCCAGAGCTTCCCATTGGACAAAATCATTCCCTAATGCAGTCTGGATTCTCTCAGGATAGCACAAACTCCAAGCAGCACTGTCATCCTCCACCTCCAGCCACAGCAAATGCCCATTCCTCTTTGAGAAGCTGTAAACTCTGAAGCCTAATGATTGCCACTCACAGGGTAACAATTACTTTACTCTCAGATGTTCTAGCACGGGCTGTGCTTGTTCTCTATTGTTGGACATGCAGTTGTGGTGGGGTTACCAAACCCTGGGGAGGTAGAGGCCAGCTGGCCAGAGGGAGCTTTCACACTCCTTCCCACCTGCTCTGCACCACAGCCAGGGATGGGCTCATGCAGCTGTCAATACAGTTTATAGCAGCCTCTGCGGCCACCTTGTGTCTTGCCGCTTTGTCACAAGCCTTTGAGGTCTGCTAGTACCAACTGGGAAACCACAAATGCCCCTTCTGCTTGCTCCAGGGTTTATTCTCACGCCAGGGCTAACCCTAGCTCCACCACAGCAAATGGGGGAGAGAGTATGGGGTCTGTCCTAGGAAGCTGGATTGCCTGCCCAAACATGCCAGACAGGCATTGCATCCGCAACCAAAGGAAGAGAAAGAACATATGTCTCCCCCCTTACTACCCACAATCTCAGTGGTCCAATCCCCTGACACATATGAATCTCTCTAGAGATCCCAGCTCCCAGCCCTTTCACTTTCCCTTTAGGAGGTTCATAGGGGTGTGTGGCTGTTAAACACAGGAAATTTATTGGGAAAGCCATTGAATAGAAAAAATCCACAACCCCAAAACACGCAGGATCAAAACCAATCTTAATGCTGGAATACATTGCTCTGCGGTTTTTTCCCTGCACACACATACACAACCACACACCCCACGGGCACAGTGTCCGTGGCTGTGTATGAACTCCCTCATAGGAAAATGGTGCCGTTTCACAGCCCGTACCTCACATGAAGTCCAAGGGCCCTAATGCTCCAAGAGGGTATAGCAGAGAAGTGGTAAAGCTGGTTTGGGGGTTGGATGTGTTGATTCTCAGCTGCTGGGAAGCCACAGAAAAGAGTGAAAAAGACTTGAGAAGTCTCACAAAGAAGAAAGCCAGAAGGAACAAGATTGGTGCTTTTAAAAGACAGCCTCGGTACTTGCAGCAGGACAGTTTAAAAGCAGAAGTTTTTAATGAGAAGGAAGACATATCAAGCGGAAAAAATAGCCTAACAGCTCCTTTGATCAAGCCCCGTCTGATGATTAAGTTAGATAAAGCCATGGAGAAAACACTGAACAAAGTAGCACTGCCTTTGAAAAAACGGAGAAGCATCCGTAAGACAGATGCATCCCTGAATTTACCATACGGTGCACAGAGAAGGCAGAAGTTGGGGAGCTCCCTGGCTGGTTCAAGCATTGTTTGCAATCTCCCCTCTCCCCCCGGTGCCTGTTTCTCTCTGCAGTCCGTGCCAGCAGCAGCTCCCCACAGGCGCAGGAGCAGGAGTGCTGGGGCAGGGAGTCTGCTAAACAAACGTGCAAAACAGCCGAGAAATACAGACAGGACACTTAGCCTTTCATCAGCTTGCCTGAGGTATTTCACGTTTCCTCCTGGTGATGGAGATTCTCCCGTAACTCCCCTTAGCAGTGAGAACGGAGCTTAGGATTTTTTGGTTAACTTCTACGCAGCGACCACCCCCCCACCGCAGTTATTAAAACCTTGTTGCCAAACTGGCTGTGGTTGCAATCCAAAGGCAGTAGCTGACACAACCTTCTTTTGCTAGTTAGACAATGTTAAGAAGAGGACCAAGGAAAGCCGGCATCTACCTTGTCCCAGCAAGCAGCAGCTAACTGGCCAGCAGAAAAAAAATCTTGAACATCTGCAGTTTGGCTTGGAAGAAGAAGAAATCACACTTACCTGAGCGGCTCAGACACAGCGCAAAGAGCACTAGGCAAAGCATGGGCACCACCGTGGTTTTTCCTTTAAATCTGATCTTTTGTTTTCATAAGCAAATCGGTCTCATCTTAGTAGGGGACTAAAACAATCTAGTTAAAAATCAAGGCAGACAATTGAGTCCGCAAGGCAAGACAGCACCTTTCAAGCCGTATCTTGCCTCATTATGGCGCTCCGTAAATCACACTTCAATGATTTTCAGTCAGCTGTCACATCCCGTAAGCCTGAAACAAGTCTCTGGGTCCTAAACTCTGACTGATTTTTTTCGGTATTTGGGCGGCTATAGCCACTGCGGTCTAGGAGTAGAAGGGAGGCAAGGTTTTTAAGGAGGAGAAATGTCTTTTATTATAGTGCCAGTTACAGCTGGGGAAAAAAACAGGCTGCAGATGAGACCCAAAGAGAGATTACGTGCCTGAGAGATTGTCTGTTTGCTCCAGCTGTCTGGTTGGTCTAATAAAAGAGGCAGCCTCCCTACAGACCTAACTTAGCTTATTCATTTTTCATACTACACTTGCTATTTTACAGCTATAAAATGGATTTTGGGAGGAAAAAAACCAGTAAGATAAAGGTGGGAAAACAGGGCTGATTTCTAAATTTATATGTCGTCACTCATACACAAAATGTCACAGCCAACGGCACAGAAATGCTTGCACAGTACTATCTTCTGGCACAGCTGAGCAGAGCATGTTGCCCCAGGGCCTTGTCTTTAGCAATGAGAGTGATGGGGCCTTTGATTATTTAGCTAGCTCCTCTGTAGGTGTCACTCCTCCCCAGCAACACCTTGGCTAGGGCTCCTTTCAGAAGCCACCAGAAATTGCTGATATTAAACGGGACGTGGGTTCCTCCTTTCCTGTCTCCCCGCCACTCCTCTGCCAAGAGACCTCAGGATCTTCTCGTTTTCTTCCCCTATGAAAGTCACTTTGCCGTCTCTCTCCAAACAGGAGCCTTTTCTCTGAGTATTTCAAGTTCAAGGCAGAGTGATGCAAAACTCTTTTAGTTTGCACCCAGACCTGAAACTCTTCCTGATTTGATTTATTCCTTCTGGCTATTCTTTCTGTCTCTGTGCTGGCACAGTAATCCTACACATTTGCTGCAAACAAAACCATTCATGGCTATTAGCATATCCTCAGAGTTTGTCTTCATGGTAGACATTCATAACCTAGAGGAATTTAATTGCTTGCTGACTTTTATATGGGAAGCCTGTTTTTTTAAGCAACAGCTGGGCCCATTCCTTGCGGTGGCCCAGATTTTGGTACAGTCATAAGCTCTGCAATTCAGATTTGCCTTATCTAAGGTCCTTGCAGAGGATTGATAACTGGCAGCTGTAACCTTATCAGATTATTCAGCTTCCTGTAATGAAAAAGATGTCATTTCAGTGTGGTTCAAAGTCACGTTGCTGCTACAAATAACTTCCTTGTAGTGTCCTACCACCTTATTCAGGCTTCTGTGGACTTGCAGCCTGCCTCATCCGTAGCTCCCAGGCAGGCCACCAGCAGCAGCTCAGTGGGTTTGCCTTTTCCGCCCCTGTACTACACACGGGAAATCTGCAAGGGCCCTCGTTAGCTCCTTGGCTCTGCCAGTGTTCACCTGGCAGGGCTGGAGAAGCAGCTGGTTTCTTCCGCACCTTTCCTCATCCCAGCTGCAGAAAGCAACTCAAAACCAACAGTGCTATCAAGAGACTGGCTTAATGAAGTGTCTTGTTATCACCAGCTGCTGTCACTACCAGACTGCTCAGTTTGCCCATTAGATCCAGACCAAGCATAAGCACACGACTCGTCGAGGTGCACAGTAAGAGTCCTTTTTTTACGCTGGCATCAAGAGAACAACAGATGTCTGGCTGGAGCGGTGCGGACAGACAGTGCCACAACCTGCTATAAAGTTAGGCGTGGACTAAACACAATTATCCTGCCAGATGCAAATTTTTCTGCAACAAAGTACCCCTTTAAAATGTTCTGCGTAGACTACCCCATGCTTTCCAGCATGTTTCTGGTCCTGTACAGGGCTCAGCACCCTCGGGCATCATCCATCATTTTTGCTGAACCACAGCTTCATGACTGCAAGCCCCAGCCTTTGCCTATTGACACCTCTGATCGTGATTACTGCCTGAGATCGCGTCCAGGCACTGCTCTGTTAGACAATGCTATATCACAGACTAGAGAGAAACTTGTTTTCATAAGGCTTTAGCCTGCTGCCTTGAGATAATGAAGTTAATCTATTAGCTGGCTATAGGAGTAGGTATTTTGCTACTACATGGTAGTTGCCTGAAGGGAAATATGATGTATGCTTGCTTTACATTCCCTCCACCCACTGCCTAGATCATGACAGGCGGCAAAGACCTAGCTTGCCTGGTCTTTGGCTTCCAGAGTTATCTGGCAACCAGAGGAGGGTATTGGAGAAATGAATTCTGTTTGCTTGCTGATGACGCTTTCTGTTACAAGTCTTTATTCAGCCATGCTTTCCAACATTTTGGGAAGGGAGGAACCCATGAATACTCCATTTTAACAGCTGGGCCATGAAGCATAGGGAGCCTCCACCCTGAGGCAGCAAATGAATTCCTGGGTAAAACTTGAATCTCCTCTGTTGACAACCTGCCTTTGCTTTTCCACAGGTTTCATGGGATTTGTAACTGACATGAGGCTGCAATTCCAGGCTGCAAAAAGCCGAGAGCTGCCTGAGCACAAGCAACGCTGGAACTGCACCTCACTCTCTGGGCAGCTCAAACTCAAACTGGGGAAAAAAAAAAGAGAAATCCACCTAAGGGCACAAATCCATCAGTTTGAACCCACATAGTTAATATTAGGACCAGCTGAAAACTTGAAGTTATCATGGAGAATGCCAAGCCATGTTACTGAAGGCGTCTCGCAGCCGAGCATGGAAAACACATTTTCCAGGGAAAGGTAGCAGTGCTGGCTGGCGACCAGAGGGTGGGGAACATGGACTGAGGGGAGAAGGATGGTGAGGAGGAAGGACGTGGATGGGAGATGCTGCGAACCCAAACCAAGAGGCCCCATTTCCAGAACCAAGAGCCGCAGAGGGGTTTGCAGCACTGCCAGGGTTGTTAGCTGCAAGAGAAGAGAGGCTGCAGAGGTGAGGCTATTGCAGCAGCTATGGGGCAGGAGGCTTCTTCCAGGTGGATGTGCCTTCTTCCTCCCCAACCCGCCTCAGCCTCCCTGGTCCCTGAGGCTGGTATGCCAGGAGCCAAGGGATGCACACCTGGGATGCCAGTATTTAGGATGGAAGCAGGCTCCCCAGAGCTCCCCAAAGGAGGACTGAGTTGCCTTCGTGCCATCTCGCACCACAGAGGGAGCCAGCAGGCGAACACCAGCCCGAAGGGGTGAGAGACAGTTTCTGGAGCAAAAGTGGGGTGGGAAAGGGCAGCACTCCTGGAGTCTCATCTTTGCCCCAGTGCTTCCCCTCCGATCTTCTCTGCTCTTGGCCCTTGCCGCCAGCAGACACCTCTCCCCATCAGCAGCTTCCTAAAACATGCATCTTCTGCGAGCAAGGGATGTTTTTAGCCCAGATCGCCAGCAACTCTTGCAGCACCAGGCACTTCCACATGCCAGAGGGCACAGGGTTTGCAGCCATCCATCCACCTGCCCATACACCCTGAAGCCTCTCCGCTCTCCTCCAGCTCCCTGTCCCCGCCAGGCACCTTCCTGCTGTCACTCCTTGGATTGCCTAAAGGCCCCACCAAGCACAATTCCATTAAGTGTCTCCCTCCCTGCTGTTTGCCCTCCATCCCTCCCTCCTTTTCCATGCACCCTTTTCCCACGGGGAGCTGCACCGCATCCCACCGTCCTTCATCTCCCCCGGGGTGCCCCAGCACAGCCGCCCCTTTCCTCCTCCTCCTTTTTTTCCTTCTCTCACGCCGAGAGAAGAAGGTCCTTTCACTTTCTCCTTGCCTTTTTCCTTTCCAGCCTCCGTTGTGGACGTTTCCCTCCCTCCTCTCCCGCGCTGTTCCAGCACCGCTCCCTGGCAGGACCCGGGCAGTGCAGGCAGCACCGCCTTGAGGTGCAGGCAGCAGTTTCGGGGGGTTGCCCAGGGCCGTGCTGTGATAAGGTCTGTCGATATAATTGGTCCGTCGGGCTACAATGCAGATTACATGCTGTGTGAGCTTTATTTGGGAGGCCAGCGTAACGTGTGTAGTTTTGAAAAATCATGCTTTGAATGATGCATTTGTAGCTGGAACTCTGCATAATGTTAATTGGGACTAGATAACGAGCGCTAAAAATATGTCAGAATTTTGCACTTGTGCATGGACCTGTTTGTGGCAGCAATTACAGCTTGCCTCAAGGGATTTAACCTCTTTCACAGAGTGGGCAAGGGAAAAAAGATCTTTGTGTCAGGTAGGGAACAAGCAGCTACTTAGCACAGCAACCTGGGAAAGGGCTGACGGGAACCCTTGACGGAGGCTGCCAGAACTGAACTCACTTTCAAGTTGTGCTCAGACAGTTGTTTCAGCGGTAACTAGGCTCTGCAAGTACAGGGACAAGGTTTTGCAGAACAAGAGCTGTTCCAGTCTTGCATTTCCTTGGCGCCTTCCTACCATGATGACCTTGTGCCTGCCCTCCTTCTCATTTCACGTTTACATGAATGCAGACTTGAGACAGCTTTGAGTCCCTGTGGCTTCTGACAGTGTACAGTCCATGCAACTGCCCGCTGCCCGTTTCCCTGTAAAAACCTTCCACTGCTGCGTTGGGACTGGAGACAAGTAGGGAGATGGACCTTTTGGAGGTGCACAGGCTCTTCACCACTGTATGCACATTAATATTTCTAATAGATGGTGCATTGCCCTCTGCATTAGACTTCTTGTTTTTCTTTTCCAGTTCTAACTTTACAGTGAGGTCTCTTTCAGGATGTGGCACCACGTCTTGGGGCTCTGTGGTCAATTCCTGCATTTTGGTGACACTAGCTATCTCTGAAATACGATAATTTTCACAACTGTTTGGTCTGATTTGATAACTGTAAACGAAAATCTGGCTCGGCTCTGCTATTTTCTCAGCTTGTTTTTCCATTTTATCAAGCTCATGTCTGCTTTGGTAAATACTCCTCGTAGCCCAAATTTTATCTGCAGCATTGTAGACTTGCTGTTCAGATGTCAAGGCTTGGAAGACTGCAGGGGTAAGCAAACTATTAGTGAGGGTCAAGACTTTGCAGGGTGTAAGAGAAAACTCTGTTTTGAAGACAACTGCTCCAGGAACGACAGAAGCGCCTGGTTCATGTCTATCTCTGCATCGACCTCTCGGCCTCTCGTTTTCAATGGTTACACCTGGTGCCTGGGAGCCCTTACCCCAACACACGCAGCACTCCATGACAAGAGGGAGCGCCATTGTCCTCTTTTCTGCTTTCTCCTTCTGATTTAATGCAGGCTTTTTATCCCCAAGGCAATCATAAAACCCTAAGGGCAATTTCTGTCGCATCCTATGGCCTCGATAAGCTGCCTGAATCCTGGCGGCAGCTTTGTTCATTTCGTCCACTTCTCTTCGGGCGCGATAGCCCCGCCACACAGCCTGAATGGTGGTAGCTGACAGACCTTCTTTTTGGAGCCGCTCTATCTGGCGTGGGAGGGTGGGGGACTCCCTTGGAGATACCACAGCAAAATCAAATGCTTTGTCAGAAATTGGATGAGGTCTACAAGCTCTGTTCCTGCCTCCGTTTGAGGGCATTTGCTCTTTATAGTCTTTTGCGGAGTTAGCAGAGGAGGTTGCTTTGTGGGTCCACATCGTCCAGAAATGGTTCACAAAGAGATTTCTTTTTAGCTTGAGGAATACATCTTGACACAGATAATAATTCTCTAGTGTCCAAAAGATGAAAACGTAACGTATTTGCTAGGAATGCTTGCAGGCCCATATTCTTTTGTCTCTTTCTTCATTACATTGTTGGATGTTGTTCTCGTGCTTGTGGCTTTTTTCATGACGCTTCAATAAAAAGAAATGCAATTGCTGTGGTGCATTTTCCTCTGCTGCTCTATGCCTCTTGCTATCTGTTCGGAGTACAGGAAGACAGTTATTTCTGCAGTTAACAAGCTCTCCATCATGTGCATTTTCAGCATGTGCATTAGGAGTTGCATTTCTGTGGAAAAATGTTATGTATTATGTACTCAAATCTGCAAGTACACAATAGCCTTATCAGGTTGTGCCTCATGAACACAACCCTCATACTCGAATTTTTGCACATTGTGAGTTGTTCTACCTTTTTTTTTTGAAAGCTACTATTTTTGCAGCAAACATAGCAGCGGCACCAATTGTCTCAGCCACATGCAGCCTCACAAAACTCAGGGGCTGAGAAACATAGCTCCTCAACATGGGCCGCTGAGCTACAGGACAGATGCGTGTGCCTTCATCTTAGAAATAAATTGGAAGAGGACAGGAGAAAAAAAAAACAAACCCAAACCAAACAAGTGTTAAATCCTGCCTGGGTGCCAACGTGGCCACTCTCTGGTGATTCAGATTTGTTCTGACCATTTCCCTTCACCTTGAGGGCTCTTCAGAAACTTTCCCCTGCCAACTGTTCATCAGCAGCATGCCTCGTCACCCCTTACATGCCCTCCCTTTCAAAACCAGAGCCAGAAATGTTAACAGGCTCCTTGTTTGGCTGACAGATGACGTGAGTGCCATACGGCCACCTCATTCAGGCACAGCTTTGCTAAGATTTTACATGCCTGACTTTCTAGGTGCCCACCAGATGAGAAGATGCTGAAGTCCTGCAAAGGGAAACTGAGCCTCCTCTGCTTAGAAATGCTCCACCTGCAAAGGGTGGCAGGGTTTGCTTAAGTTAGGAGCCACTGGCAATGCCAAGCATCTTCAGCTACCCAGGATCCAGGCTCTTTAGTCCTCCTGTGAGCAAGACCCCTGATGTTTGAGATGCACCCATCTTTCGCATGATATCGAATGGTTGTAACTCTTGCCCAGGAAGAAGGTCTAGACCCTGGGCTGAACCCAGCCTGGACTCATATTTTGGAGGCCGTGGCATGCCGAGAGCAAAGTCCCCCCACCCAGCTATATTACAGCCAAGAATATTACAAAGTGGGAATTTTAACACAGCAATAAGGACACTCAGTTGAAGGGGGCAGCTCCTACGAAGTGCATGCATTTAGTTTCCCTGGTTAAAAAGCAGAAACTGCTCTGGCAGCAGCCAGTCAGCAGACCAGACCTCACCTCTGTCACAGTGGTCAACATAACCAGCATCGTAAAGCCAACTTCTCCATGGGAAAACAGCGGTGGGGAGTTTGCAAGAGGTTCTTCATTTAACACCTCCCGCTAACTCACTCCTGTCCTTCTCTAGTCGTGT